>NC_134985.1:16917189-17539489 GCF_050947335.1 Megachile rotundata | reverse complement strand
ATTATTAAAATACTGCCAGTTGTACAAACAAAATTTATCTTTCCAATGACCTTAACTGTTGATTTTAAATATATAAAGTATCGATTTAAACGCTGCTAGATGTTAATAAACGCAAATCACTAATCTATTGAATTTGACTTTAATTTTATATGCTTTTTATAATATTAACACAGATATAAATAAATCTTGAAAATAGTGTACAAAATTTAAGCCAAGAAAATCTTTATTGATCACCCAATCATATTACATTTATGTTACACTTATATCTTAATTATTTTTTCTCTTTTTTTTTCTTTTTAATGGAACGTAAAAATTGTTCGTGAAATTTGTATGATTATCACTCAATTGATGCTGATGCTGCGCTGCACCTGCAAAATACTTAGCGACATGGAAGTAACGTTACGAAATGTAGCTCGATTAATATGTGAAAACTTGGCTCTCCTCCTAACATCATAGTAGTGGATTAATGGTTTAAAAACATTTTACACGCGTCTTACAAATTAGTAGCAATGTGTTTGAGATAAAATTGAGGATGTATAGTTAGTAATAAATAAATGAAAGTTGCTTACATTAGTATCAATATACGTCATATTCTATAACAGAATTATAAGAACTTACAGTTTTAGCAACTTTCACTTACTATGCATACAAAAGTTACTATTTAAATTATAGTAATATGATATTACTCTAGATATTTACATTGCAGTTCAACTCTTCCCTTTACTTTCGATATTTCAGATGCATATTTAATTATGTTTATATAACAAAAGAAATTTTATTGTTAAATAAGTATTAGAAATATATATTACAGGTATTAATAGTACATTTTAATAGTACCATTTAAATTACATAATTCATCACTTTTACTTTTTTTTTATCATACCAGTATCAGCCTTTATACCATACCAAAAATATTTCTAAAATTATTATTGCTATATTATAATTTCTTAAAATCATTTCCTAAACTATTAATATATTTCTGTGACATCAAGTATACTACAAAGTTCTTCTTTATACAATTCGATATTAGCCTAATATATTTTAATGCTATCATCATTATTATTAACAATCATTATTTTTATGCAATTTAAAATATTTTTATATCTTTATTATTTTTTTTAACAGTAGAAAAAATAATTACAAATTTTAATAAAGTACATGAATATACAAATTACTCTTAAACATGAATGTCAATTTTAAGACAGAGGTGATTTGATTTCAAAAAGAACTTTACTATTATTCTGACCAATTTAGTAGTGTTAAAGTATTACAAATTGGAGAAACAATGAGAAAGAGGAAAGTTATCATATTGTGGAGGATATAAAAATAATATCTTACAATTATACATGTAGAGTATAAAAAAAGTGACTATTTATTTTGAAGTGAAATAAACCTCAGCTTTTCAGAATACATAACACATTTATGATTATAGATATAATTGTAACAAAGATTTCTTTTGGGACTGAAATGACATTTAATGCATTTTTCATAATAAGTTCCTGAAAAATAATAAAGGCTGATACCATAGAATTCCTTAGATTGCAATATAAATGAGATAAAAAGCATAATTGAACTGCAATAGCAAATTATCGCTGATCTACATTTTTAATATTCATATGAAGATTTATTAAATCAAATATGATTAATTGTGCCCATCATTGTCCAATCTTTTTTTTTTCTTTTGACATGAGGTTTTTTCTTTCTCTTTTTTTCCCCATCGTATCAGTTTTTTTTTCTGTGGACATATCATAAGAATTTACTTAAACACCTTAGCTGCATTATAATGTAATGCATGTTCATATAAATATGTAAGTTTTGTGTAACCTATAAATAAGATATGCACAAAAACTTACAGTATCTAATATTAAAATGCACGTAGCCATATTCTGTATTACAAATTGAAATACCCATTATATTCAAAATTGAAATAAATACTATATTCTCATAATTTTATAAATAATTATATTCTATATAATTATATCTTTCCACAAATAAAAATATAGTTAAAATACTAAATTTTGTTTATATTAAAAATACAATTTTAATATAAGCGTTTTGTAACTACTATCGAAAATATGGCCAAGTGTAAAGGATAAATAAAAAATTGAGAGCACAGAAGTCCTAATAAAGCTAATGTATCTAGATATGAATTCTATAATATCCATCATAGAAATTTTGTGGATACTTCTTCATATTCTTAATTTTAAATTGCTGACAATTACAAATTCAATAACTTTTTATATTAAATCATATAGATACATCAGAATACTGATATAACAATCTACAACATCTATCAATTATCACTGAAAAAATAGTTATTTTACATTCATGTAGGAATTGCTAGTGAACATTATAGATTTATTTATTTTAATATTTAGTAAAATGATTGTAATATTTGAAAGAATTAATATTTCACCAGCTCTTCCTATAAATGTATCATTTTGTAGCACACAGATTGATTGTTCAAATAAAAAAATCTCTAAATTACCAATTTCTAATTGTTTTATAGTACAACACTATACTATAAAATACATCATAAGAGATTGTTAAAAAATTATTTCTCTAGACGGACATTTTACGTTTGAACAATCACAGAAAAGAACATGAATAGTTATATAAATTATAATATAAAAACTTACCTTAATTTGTAAAATTGCAGTAAAATGATTTAAAACGGTCAATATGGCATGTAGTAGCCTCGTTTATAACTCCTGCACCAAACAAAAATTTATTTTCTAAATTATTGATACTAAAAAGAACTGAAATTTGGTGCTAGAAAAGTTGTAGCGTACCTAGGTCGCCTTGTAGGTCTATATCCAAAATATGCACTACCACGTATAATCCCCCTGGCTACACCTCGATAGCCTCGCGTTCCACGCGGTCCTCTAGAAAATGTTTAAATATTTTACTTAATTTCTGCAATTAATATTATACATAAATCAACTCCAAGTATGGTACATGTCCATTACCTATTTGTTACTGATAATCCTGGTCTGTTTGTTCTTTTAGGCATTACTTTAATCTGACGTCCTCTAAACATAGATTCATCCATAGCCATAGCAGTTTGTACAGAATCACGTTCTGCAAATTCTATATAAGCAAATCCTTTTGGATGCCCATCAAATTTATTGCACAATATTGTTACTCTATTGACACTACCGCAACCATGAAAGTGTTGTTCTAATTCTTCTGCTGTAGCTCCATAATCGACCTTCATTTTCAGATAATAAGTTTATTAATACTTTTCATGTAAAACAAAATATAATGCATCTTTATTATAAGTGATTCTTTAAAATGTCAACTTACATTACCCACATAAATAGACCTATTATCAACCTCTCTTTTATCTTCAAGTGACATATTTAATGGACTTGCTAGAAATAAAAGAAATACTCTATAGTATATTTTCATTATAAAAACAGCAAAATCAATTTTAAATTAAAAATACTTACTTATTCCAGGTGGACTACCCATGTTCATTTGTTTGTCCACTTCGGATTGCAATTGTTTTAATTTTTCTGCTTCCTCTTCCATTTCTCTGACACGTGCTTTGATGGCCTCCAATTCCTGAAATTAAAAAATAAATGTGCTGTAATAAAAAAGCTAATACCTAAATATGTAACAATAAATCTGAAATCATGTATATTTGATTCTATGGTATAAAAAATATAATACCGGATCATCAATATTTGCTTCATTCAATTCACGTTTCACGCCATCACACTGCATAATAGCATCTCCATCTTGACCATTTTCTAGCCCATCTAGACCATCAATATGATCACTAGCTAAAAGATCTGATTCAGACATTTCTGTAACAAATACGTTCATTACAACAAATGTTATGCTTATATATAAAGGCTGATCCACTGGCACAATAGGACATAGACTGATTCTGCAAAGGAAACAAGACCAAAATAAGAAATAAAGTAAAATACTATCTAGAGTTTAAAAATGAAAGTTCTATAACACATTTTGTGACATTACAAATGTTTGTAAATACAGGCATGAACTGAATTATTTTTTCTCATGGCATTGTCTTATATTTAATTATATCATCAGTTAAGAACAAGCTTGTGTATAAATACATGTGAAGCAATAAATACTAAACTTAAGCATTATTGAAACTTGTAGGCTTTTTCTTATTATTCTAATAATCATTTATATTTCAAATTTGCACGCAATGTTGATAAATAATCTAATGAAGTTTACAATACTGATAACAAAATGAAAATTAATGATAATAAAAACTACTTATAATATCTGCTTCTTATTCACAGAATATTAAGGAAAACTTATGGTGAAGTAAAAATACTGAATAATACAATTATTTTGCACAATGCAATAAAATAAAACTGAGAACAATGAAGAATAAACTGTTACTATTCTTATACCACAAAAGAATTATTTTATAGTAGTGATGTATATAAAGAGAATTTAAACTGATTCAGGCGATTGTACAATGTGCTAAAAAACATTTATAACGTGCAATGTGAAAAATTATACGTTTACATTCCTTATGGAGTATAAGAAGATTATTTGCGATTATTAACTGCATAATAAAATAAAACGTACGGGTATACCTTCAGACGTTTCAAATATTCAAAATAATAGTTTTATGACAAATTCAATAACTATTTTCAATTAACAATTAACGATGTTCTACAAACTCGCCAAATGAGATTGACGCTACCATTGAACAAGATGAACAAAATTCAAGGTTTACATAAATTAGAAAATCGCCTTAACGTATGTTCAGGTTATGATTGGTTGCGACTTAATGTAGAAACGTATTGTTATTGGTCCTACCAAATTTTATATTTTCATGAATTTATCTATTTAAAAAAAGTATCACACATAATGGTATTCTCTTCGGTCAAAATAATTCTATTGAATTCCTTGTACAAAGAATTAATTATTTTAGCTATCATTAACAGAATTTGTTTATAATTTATAATATATCTGTTGGATACGTATTATGAGTTTTATGCAATATTTTCATCATTCACTACCAGATGGTACTAGTAGTATCGTTTTGAAAATGCATATTATATTGAAGTTGCAAAATATGAAAATATTTGCACAGTGTCTTTAACCTGTTAGATTAATTACTGTACAATAATTACCGGTTATTCTTGATTTATTATGTACCCCATTTATGATATTATAAAATATAAAACGTGATATAACAAATATCAAAAAGTAATAAGTAAAAAGTGTGCAAAATGAACAAAAAACCTAAACTACTGGTTTTTGACTTAGGTTAGAAAATTATATCAGAAAAACACAAGTATTATATCATAATCATTTTTTTCTATTAATTGCATAACTAAAATATATTAATAATTATGAAATGTTTCAGATTATACTTTGTGGCCGTTTTGGGTTGATACTCATGTTACTCCTCCTTTCAAAAAGTAAATTGACAAGTTAAAATTGAATAAAAATAAATATTGTAACAATCTAACATAGGATTTGTAATAGAAATTTTGTTCAATTTGTTTCAGAAAGGGAAATGATGTAGTAGATGCTCATGGCCAAATTATAAGATATTATAAAGAAGTACCTGATATTTTAAAACGATTGTCAGAAGAATATGAACTTGGGGTTGCATCTCGTACATCTGAAATTCAAGGTGCTAACCAATTATTAAAGTTGTTTAATTGGGATAAGTATTTTAAGTACAAAGAAATTTATCCAGGATGCAAAGTATCCCATTTTTCTAAGTAAGTTCTGTATAAATGATATTTCTTTTTAATAAAGAATTAGACAAAATTTTGTTTCTTTTCAGAATTCAAAAAGCATCAGGCATTGATTATAAAGACATGATATTTTTTGATGATGAACATAGGAATATTGTTGATGTGGGTAAACTTGGTGTTACATGTATATTGGTACAGAATGGTGTAACCAATACAGTTATTGAAAATGCATTCAAAAAATTTTAATGTTTACGCTTTTAGGAAAAATTTATCTAGAAAATGTAATTTGATTTTCAGCATTAACTTTTACTATTTATGGGTACTGCAACAGTATATATAGTAAATGGGGATTACTGAAAATAATAGCAAAATATTTTTATTTAATTTATTAAAAATGGATATATTTTAAAAATAAATCAGTCATTTAGAATGAACAAAGCTTATTATATTTAAATTTATTCAAACTTCATTAATCATTTTCAAATAATATTGTAAGGGACTAGTAATAGTAACATTACTATTGTTTGTTTGAGAAAGTATTTTAAAAACTTCAGCACAAGAATTCTGAGGGTTTTGAGAAGATATGGTAGCTAATATTTTATTTACTTGATTATTTGGTAATGATAAACTTAATAGATTGTGTAAAGTGTTTCTATCAAAATGTTTAAATGGACATCCACCTTCATACATTGGACTGGAAATATTTGCCTAGTGACATATTTGAAAAAAATTGCTTTTAATTTCAATAAATTATGATAATTGAATAGCATATAAGACCATTACTTACAAACATTAATTTACAACTAGGCGAGTTGTAATTTTTTCGTGATCCTTCTAAACCATAAAGGTGTCTAATGCTATATATGAACTTCTTTTCGCTTGATTGCCAATCGTGTGCACAAACAGAAGTGCAGGAATGAGGTTTGGAATACTCTTCTTTCCAATAATTTATAGCTTCTTCTATATGCATTCCTCCATCTTTTAAGAAAAGACTATAATGGAAACGAGCATAATGACTCAGTCTATGCACATTCCTTAATTTCATATGCAAGTGTTGCATACAAAGAGGAAAATATTTTGCTTCAATATCTATATTGCTCTTAGATATGCGTCCATTATGTAATAAGCTACTATTTTTAAATACTTTATAACGAACTTTCTGATAAAGACAATGAAATCTGGTATCTTGATTTAAAATATATTGTCCTTTTGATTTCATACATATTAGTTCTTTAGTTATGTAAGTGGTAAATAAGGATGCAATTATTTCTTTCCAGTTTGAGCAATGTACAATAGCAAATCCCGCATTTAATTCTAGTTCTCTTTTTCTTACTAAATCTGGTAGTAATTCGAACCTCACTTAAAAAATTTTTCAAATACATTAAATTTGCAATATAACAATGTAATCTCTTTTTATATATAGTAGATGTATACATACCTGTTGTTTTAAAAAGTTTACAATCATTGTTACATGTTGATACAAGATGTTTAAAAACGGATGATTTTGAAAAAAAATTACATAAATTAGTTAATGTCTTATTAATTAATGTTTCCTTGTCTGGAAATGGTTGTAACTGACGTAATATGCTTCTAAATAATCTATACAGTTGCCTTGGTAAAATATGATTTAATCTAGTTCTAAAAAACAATTTTTCTCTGGTAAACCAATAGTCACACAGATCTTTAGATGTTGATGCTAATAATCTAAAGCAAACATATTAATTAAAAAGATAAAATATTCAATAATTACTAATATTAGTAAAATAATGACTTACCGTAATGTAAAATGTCCAATCTTATCATAAACTGAGTTGTCTAATAAATATTCAAAATTATCTTTGAAGTCATGAGCCCTACCCTCATGTAATAATTGTAAATACTCTAACCTCACCATAACACATTTTTCTAATACATGAAGTGGTACTCTCCCTGAAGGAGCTCGAATGTAAAACATTTTTTAAACAAATAATTGTTTTAAAATTCTTCATTCTTACATTAGTAAATGTATATTGAAAATTTCTTATATATTCAACAGCAAATCTATCATCCTTAAAAAAATGGTGGTCAAGATGAAACAGTCCCGCTCATTCGAGATACTTTTTAAATTGAAAAAATAAATGTTTTGCAAGTATAAGCTTACTTTATTTTATTGCGAATTTTAGATTTCAGGAGGGTGATTGTGCGAATTACATTAGAACATAAGCTTTTGTTATTTATTTATAATTAAATGTTACATTCAAGTTTACATTTATAACGGAAGTACCTTGATAGTTTAATATGAGGAACAGATAAAAAAGATAATGATTAATTATAAGTAATTAATTTAAAAAAGGTGAAAGCATTCTGAAAGTCCTGTTCTTGCAAGTATTTTAAAAATTTAGATTTTCGCGCCCGTTGTTTGAAAACATTAGCGCCACGGTGAAAGGCGGAACTATCAAGACAAAAAATTGTATTTCTTTTTTAAAATAAAATATTTTTATGTTTTGTTGACACTTGTATATTATTTGATGAACAATATTAATGAATATATAACATATTAATGAATAAAATCAGTGTTAATTGAATTTTTATGAGAAAAAACAAATGGCGCCATCTCTCGGGCGAACAGGATGAACTACACACTTTTCAAACGGAAGTTAAACTTGGCGCCGCCTAGCGGTAGTGCTGGGCAGTCGTGAGATTTTATCTCACGCGAGAGCTTTATGCACATGCGTCAGCTGACGTCACAGCTTGCTGTCAATGCCGTACCTAGCCGGTACACGCAGTGGTGACTGATGAGGGCACCTTAATGATCCTACATAATTTTTCAAAAATTCTTATAATTCCACTGTAAACTATGAATGTATAGGTTGGGTTAGATTACATTAGGCTGGGTTAGGTTAGTTATATATATGACTGTATAAAACTATTCAACTATATTATATTATAAGTAAAATTACAATCGTAGCTCTTAAATTCTAAATTCTAATTCTAAATTAAATTCTAATCGTAGCTCTTAGCTCGGTATAGTTCTCTGAAGATTTTTGAAAACCTTCAGAGAACTATACCAATTACCAGGTCACACCACGTGGAGGTGGCTACGATAGCGACCCACCCTAACTCCAAATCCCATCCACCCTCCAAATGCAACCTCATTTACCAGAAGGATAAATGAGTTCTGACTCTACTTAGCTCATAGGCTCGCATATACAAGTTCTTTACCACAATCCAGTAAAGAACTTGTATCACACACACACACACACATACATTAACTTAATACTAATCGCATGGGATTCCATACACGCACGCTTAACTTATTCTAAACGCCGCATGGTACCTCTCATTCTAAGATTGCACTCAAATAATCTATGACGAAGTCAAAAAGCAAAGGGGAAGAAAAGAAAGTTAGAAGAACTTTCTACTAAAAGAAAAGAAAGTTAGAAGAACTTTCTACTAAATGAAAAGAAAGTTAGAAGAACTTTCTCCGAGAAAAGGAGATCAGTATTTTTGGCCAAGTGAACCTCGCCTTCCATGGGTCAAAGGGTAGTCCATAGTGGCTTACGTGAACCACGAGACAGAGATGAACCGAAAATACTGGCAAGAACGAGTGACACATCCGCGGAGGGTCTCCCATTTCTCCCCGCTTGCGTTTGAAGCAAGTCTGACCGCAGAGAGGAGACCCCTGCCGTGAGGCGGCAGATCGAGATGGTTCATCAATCGATCGGCCCCGCAGAGATGTGTCCCTGGTGCTACACCAGCACTTGCAGCTCATCTCTGCCGCGTGTTCACAGCGCTATGAACCCCCAATGATCCACTTGGGTTCGGAACGATTGACAAAAAATAACTGAGTATACTATAAGCTAACGCGTACAAAGATTGAGAATTGAGAAGATGAGTGCAAGTTAGAATGAGAGGCACTTACAGGGACCCACCCGCCCTGCCCACAAGCATACACTTAAAACTAACTCACACTTAAAATTAATTTAAAACTAACGCGCGCATCCCTCGATGATCCCTCGATGATCGATGTCTTCAATCTTCGCGTATACGCATTTCACACATTCACTCATGCATACTACAATATGTTACAATAGGCGCAACTTAAAACTAACTTAAAATTACTTAAAGTTAATGCATTAGTTGACGATATCCCTCGAAGGAAGTCTTCAATGATGATCTATTCCTTACCTATAGAATGCATGCAGAATTCATGCTAACATGCTAAATTTATATTAACATTTTCGGAATAAAAATGAAATAAAACTCGAGTCGACTCGATAAAAATACGCAAATAAAATACAATATACTTGGGAAATATATAAATTAAGAGAAACATGAATCATTAAAATAAAAACCTGAAACATACAAATATAGTTGAGACAAGTATGGATCATTAAAAATTACTTACATAAAATTAAAATCTGAAACAGACAAAATGTAAGTAGGCACATATGAAAAATTGAATTACTAACATAAAATAAAAATCTGAAACAAACAAAATGTAATTAAACAAAATAACAAGTTGAATTACTTACATAACATAAAAACCTGAAACAGACAAAAGTAGTTAAGACAACTATGAAACAATAAAAATTACTTTCATAAAATAAAAATCTGAAACAGACAAAATGTAATTAGACAAAATAACAAGTTGAATTACTTACATAACATAAAAACCTGAAACAGACAAAAGTAGTTAAGACAACTATGAAACAATAAAAATTACTTTCATAAAATAAAAATCTGAAACAGACAAAATGTAATTAGACAAAATAACAAGTTGAATTACTTACATAAAATAAAAACCTAAAACAGAGAAAAGTAGTTAAGATCGATAACTATGAAACAATAAAAACTACTTTCATAAAATAAGAATCTGAAACAGACAAAATGTAATTAGGCAGATATAACAAGTTGAATTACTTACATAAAAAAAAATCTGAAACAGATAAAATGTAATTAGACACATATGAAAAATTGAATTACTTACATAAAATAAAAATCTGAAACTGACAAATATTTATTAACATGGAAAATAAATTACTTACTTAAAATAAATTCCTGAAACAGAGAAATAATTATTAACATAGAAAATACACTACTTACTTAAAATAAATTCCTGAAACAGAGAAATAATTATTAATTATTAACATAGAAAATAAATTACTTACTTAAAATAAATTCCTGAAACAGACAAATAATTATTAACATAGAAAATAAATTACTTACTTAAAATAAAATCCTGAAACTGACAAATATTTATTAATAAAGAAAATAAATTACTTACTTAAAATAAAATCCTGAAACTGACAAATATTTATTAATAAAGAAAATAAATTACTTACTTACAATAAATTCCTGAAACAGACAAATATTTATTAATAAAGAAAATAAATTACTTACTTTCAATAAATTCCTGAAACAGACAAATATTTATTAATAAAGAAAATAGATTACTTAATTACAATAAATTCCTGAAACTGACAAATATTTATTAATAAAGAAAATAAATTACTTACTTACAATAAATTGCTGAAACAGAGAAATATATTAACATAGAAAATAAATTACTTACATAAAATAAATACCTGAAACAGACAAATATTTATTAATAAAGAAAATAAATTACTTACATAAAATAAAACCTGAAACAGATAAAAGTAATTATGACAGAAAATGGAAGGAGCAAAAAATGAAATCTCCCTTTATTCGAAACGAAACTCTTGAAAAATCAAGATCATAGGCTTTGAAAACCTTAAAATCCGAAATGAAATTACAGATTCAAAAACCTCAACTCCGAAATAAAAAGACGTAGAGATTAAGAAACCTGCAAACTTGAAATAAAATCACGGTACTCTTTGAAAACCTCAAATTTGAAATAAAAACCTAAAGAGATTAAAAATTTCAAGACCGAATTGAAATCACCAGGTGGTCCAAAGACTTCGACACTCGAAGTAATATTGTCGCATGAAATGAAAGAGAAACTGAAATCAAAGTACAAGAATTAAAAACCAATCAAAAAATAAAGTTAGAGAGAGGAAGAAATAAAGTCTTGAAAAGTTTGAAGCTAGAAATAAAATGAGATAGAGTATTAGAGGCCCTATCAGTGAGTACAGGATGCAGGACACACACCATTCACACACTCACGCATACTATAATACATTCTAAATGCCCTACATGTACCTCTTATTCTAAAATTGCACTCGCATATAAAACTTTGTAAAAATTGCAAGAAGATAAGAAAGAAAGTTGGAAGAACTTTCTTTTAAGTTTGGAGAAATTCAAAAAAAAAGTAGAAAAAATAACAAACTATTACTACAATCTAATACGTAAGTTAAAAAATTGTGACAAAGATGAGTGCAATTTAGAATAAGAGGTACTTACAATGTGCGCAAGCTTTTCGCCACATGACGTGACGAAAAACCTGCGCCCGAGCCCACCCTTCCTCCCACAAGCTCGGAATTAATGTAAAACTGTACATAACTTACCAAAAATAAAATGCTGAAATAAATAAAAGTTATTAAGACAAAAATGAATGATTTCATTACTTACTTGAAATAAATATCTGAAACAGACAATAATAATTATGACAATTATGAAATATTGAATTACTTACATAAAATAGAAATCTGAAACAGACAAAATTCTATTAACACAGAAAATTGTGGGAGGAGGAGGAAAATTTTTCTTTATTTCGTACAAGAATTTCAAAAAATACAAAACGCAATGAAAATTGCGGATTTGAGGAGACAACATAACTTACGAAAGAAGAGACACTAAAACAGACAAAAATTTATTAGCACAGAAATTTAAGAAGAGAGAACAACTTACCAAGAATTAAATTCTGAAACTCACAAAAATTTATTAACATAGAAAATTTCGATCAATTTAAGAACTTACCAAAAATTAAATTCTGAAACAGACAATAGTTTATTAATTTGGTTTTTTCAGAACGGAGAACTTACCAAGAATTAAATTCTGAAACAGACAAAAGTTTATTAACCTATACAATTGTAGGAAAAAAAGTGAAATGACAATATCGAAAAACAGAGAACACAATAAAAATGACGAATTCAAGATCAATCAACAATAAAACATTTTATACAAAATCAATTCCTGAAACAGAGAAAAATAATTAACACATAAAATTAAGGGAAATTAAAATCGCGAAGGGATATACAAATCTCGAATTTCGTAATAAAATCGCGAAGGGATATACAAAGGGATATCTCGAATTTCGTAATATAATCGCGAAGGGATACAAAAATCTCTAATCTCGAAATTTACTCGCAAAGATATACAAATCTCGAATCGCGAAGGGATATAAAAATCTCTAATCACAAAATTTAATTGGGAGGGCATAAAAATCTCGAATCGCGAAGGGATATAAAAATCTCTAATCTTGAAATTTAATTGGGAGGGCATAAAAATCTCGAATCGCGAAGGGATAAAAATAAAATCGCGAGTGGCTATGCTCGTAAAAATTCGAGCAAAACGTGACGATACATTTCATATCGTTTAAAAAGCACATGTAAAATACAAGAAAATAATAGCGAGCATAGTGACAAATGACTGTCCATCCTAAGATGGACAGCCATTGATAGTTCCCCTCTTCTTTGGCAAATTTTGCCGGGGCTCTTCGGCATATAGCCTCTTCTCTCTTCGGCAAAGCCTCACAAAAATCACTCGCGAAATTTTACGGTAACTCGGACATTCTTAGTTTTCAATTACATAAATTCTCAATTTTCCTATCAATCTCCATAAACAGATAGCAGACAGTTTTATAAAAATAAAATTGCATTACTATCCATTTATTTCGATCGATAACAAAATCGAAATTTTATGTAATATCTAATAAGTTAGTTTGATAATCAAGAAAAGTACTGAAAAAAGATATACGACCAGCGATTCTTAGAATGCGCTGTCCGTAAAAGAATGTCCGAGCAGATTATTTTATTTCACTACACTTCACTTCACTTCACTGTATACTTCATTTTTGCAGTCGGATCTAGAACCCGACTGCGACTTACAAACTAAAAGGCCTGGCCTGAACGAACAATCGAGTTCAAGAGATATTAAATATATTCATATTTAATTTTTCTCTTCTCGATTTTTCGTAAACCCCCCAGATGCAAGCATCTCACGTGTGAGAGAGGAGGACAGAGAAACGTGAAAGCTTGCTCTGGCCCTACCTACTTAAAACTAACTCATTCACACCAGAAGTAAGCTACCTGCCTGCCTATCGCTATATTTAAAAAATTGCAAAGTCCATTCACACAAAAACACACTCCACGGTTCTCACACATACCACCCGGGTGCAAATAAGCCTAATCCTAGGGAGTACGTCCCGGGACGTCTCCGACACCCGAGTTCAATACAACATTCACACTCTAAGTTCATACCTTTTTGCTGAAATCGATCGACAATCGACAGTGAACATACATATTTCATTTTCGTACTCTTTCGAATATTCAATGTAATATGCACATGTAATAATTTAAACTACTAATACAATTTTCTAACTTAATAACTTTATAAAATTTTCAAATGACTCTACTTGCATTTTGTATGCATTTTCAAATGACTCGACTTGCATTTTGTATGCATTTTCAAATAGAATTTTGCAAAATTTAAAAAATGACTCTATAGTTTGAAATCGACACAAGGTCCACGACCTAACCACACACACACGTGTAACTTGTGTCGATAATTCACTGTCAATTTGTCGATCGCCAAAACATCTTAAAACTAAACCGTGTCCACCTGCCCTAACCCATGCGAGTAGCATCTAAGCACGCGCATGAGTATAGAGCATAAAAATGAACACGGCCACATGTATTTTGACCTACCAGTTTTCTTCATGTGTGCTGAAAATCCTGAGCTAAAAGACATGATTAGAAACATGCTAATAAAGTGTCTTCCAGCAAAAATTGACTCTAACTTTAAAAAATTTTCAAAATGGAAAATGGAAGATCACTTTGCAAAAATCTAAGTATATCGGTAGTTTCATTCTTAACAGATTTATGATATCAAAGTAAATTTCTAAATGACTCAAACATTCGTAAATAACTTTGATATCAAAATCTGTTTCTCGCGATACTTTCTTGTACATATGTATTTAAAAAATTTTCACGCGTACGTAAAAATTGAAAGTGACTCTATAACTTTATAAAAATGACTCGACAACTACTGCGAAATCGGAGGGTCATCCGACTTCTATGTACTAATTTTAATTTTAAATTGTAAAGAAGTTAAAACGCGATGTACAAGAAAACCCTGACCTGAGCTAATAAATATAATAAACAGTTTGTACGAATTTTACACGATCGTACAGTCGTGGTCACTATGCTCGCTCAAAAATATAAAATACAACCAGTTCCCGTGTCGCTTCGGACCATTCGTCCTACGACATGATGGGAACCGGAGGAATCGTAAAGCATGCGACTCACCGATCGCTGACTTGCGCCTCTGCGATCGTTTTACCGGTGGCATCTGAGACTGCACGTGAGGGAGGCATTGCATCTTAGAGATTGGTTGGCTGATTGATTGATTGGCTGATTGATTGATTGGCTGCTTGGTTGCTTGGCTGCTTGGCTGCATTCATCAAATTTGGATGTGGCGGTTTGGCAATGGACCTTCTGTAATCATAAAAGAATCACAACGATTAATTAACTGTGTTTATCGATTTGCATTTTGATAACATACAAGTTTTTTACTTCTACAACATATAGGCATGCAGAACTAGGTACATTACAGGAGCGGTTATAAATTTGCAAACGTTCATGTCACATCGTGAAATATTGTAAAATATTTGAAAATGTATGTCAAAACATTTGGTAATTACTTTAGAGAGCATGTTAGAACGTTTGAAAAAATATGCCGGAACATGCAAGTAACTACACTTTAAACAGTAGTAATAGTTTGTCAAAATATTTAAATAACCACTACGTAAAGTATACTATGACACCAGTAACCATTTGTAAAAACATTTTAATAGTCACTCTTTTAAATATACTACAACACCAGTAACAGTTTGTCAATACAATTAAATAATCATTACATAAAGTACACTAAAACACCAGTAACAATTTGTCAAAACGTTTAAATAATCATTGCATAAAGTACACTAAAGCACTAGTAACAGTATGCCAATACACTCAAATAATCATTGCATAAATTACACTAAAACACCAGTAACACTTTGTCAAAATATTTAAATAAATATTACATAAAGTACACTAAAGCACTAGTAACAATATGCCAATACACTTAAAAAACCGTTCCATAAAATAAATTCAAGCACCAGTAACACTATGCCAAAACACTTAAATAACAGTTGCATAAAGTGCACTAATACCCATTAAAAATTTGTAAAAACACTTAAATAATCACTCCACAAAATATAATAAAATAATATAAAATTAATAAAATATTTAAATAACCGCGCCATAAAACACATTAATATATCCGAATACACATGCATGATCACTTAAGGAAACACATAGGTAAAGTCACTGACAGTTATAAAATCACACCATAAAATTTGTTAATACACCCCCATAATTAATAAAAAATATTTATTAAAGCACACTAAACACTTGTATTAGTACACTAGGTACACTTATATATCCGTATATGCATGCAGGAAACACACCGGTAAAGTCACTGACACTTGTTGAATTACACCATAAAATTTATTAATACACCCGCATATTTATTAAAAAATATTTATTAAAACACGCTAAACACTTATTAAAGCACAGTAGGTAATACAGGAACAAGCACAATATCGGTAAAGTAAACCCTTGACTCGTACCGGTAAGTGTTGACAGGTGCGATCCGACCTCCGAGACTTCCAAAACAAAACTGAGCAGCGGCGACCTCTTCAAGTGTAAGTGCGATTGGTAGTTTACAGTAGCCAATTAGACATCACGTAATCGACCAATAGATCAAATCGAAGTGCAAGAGTGATTGCTAGTGTACAGTAGCCAATCAGACATCATGTAATCCACCAATAGCGTGCAGCCACTCTCATTCGTTGCTGTATAATTATTCTAACATCATATTTTTTATAATTTTATATTTTTTGGTAGTTTATTAACAAATTTATTGCTGGAATTATTTAAATTTATTAATTTTTTTTAACTTAATCTTGCAGAAATGTTGCAAAATGATTATTTATTAATATACATATATGTATATATCGTGAATTATATATACGCTACTGAGGACTTCTACGGATAGCTTACTGCGCATGCACTAGAACTGCCCAACACTGCCCTCTGGGAACTAACGAAACTACCTATTTCAAAAGTGTGTAGTTCACCCCGTTCACCGGAGAGATGGCGTCACCAGTTCATTTTCGTAAAAATCCAATTTTTATCGATTTTATTGATTAATACGCTATATATTCATAATACATTTATCAATATTGTCTTTACGCTGTTTGTAATATAGTCTTTAGGTCCGAAGATGTGAATTATGTGTACAGAATAATTTTCGCATTGTACTCAGTCTTGTCGGTGATATAGGGAGTGACATAATAATTCTGCAAATAATTTAGTACTTTATTTACTGTGTCAAGATTATTAACACATATAAAATGTTCTCAAACAATTTAATATCGGTATTTGAAGCATTTTACTGTCTAATAAATTTTGAATGTCAATATTTCATAAGATATAATATTTCAAAATTAGTTCCCGCCTTTCACCACTAGATGGCCAGTCTTTCCTGGAAAAGTTATAATTTTCTGTTTCACAAAATTATCGTCTTTTATATTCTTTTTATGTATTAAATCGTCAAGGTACTTCTACTTCTTCTATAAAGTATAAAATGTAAATTTTATGCCAACTTTGGATTTTCTAAAACACGGGAAAGTAACAGGGTGAAGAAATTCTGCATCCTCATTGAAATTTGTAATTTCATTTAATTTCGCTGTTCAATACAAATAGGTTTTATCATTATGCTTCCCGCGTACTTGAACTTACAACGTTTACTTCTGTCTTTATCGAGACATACATATAAGTTACATGAATAGAATTATCTTGCGCAAGACTTAAATTACCGTCGGTAACATTTAAGTGATAGTTCAGAGATAGAGTGAAACAAAATTATTGCAGTAGCTGAAAGTTATGTTTCGGTGGCAACTCACGAACCGATTACCGAAAGAAAGTACACAAAGTAAAGATGATATCAAACACGTATATTCAGGCATCAGTGTTTAGAGCGCAATCGTTTTAATCTTTTCACGAAATTAAAACAACGTCTTTTCTTTGTATGTCACGTTTCTTGTAAAAGATTTAATTTAGTTGTTACAGAGTGTCGTTAATGACTAGTTGGATTCTACATTGTAATACTGTACAGGGTTTTCCAAAGAGTTCAAACATTTCTAAAATTCCTCGACAACCTCTACATTAAATTAAAATTAATCGAATCAAGAGAAGGAAATAATTTTCATAAACGTTCAGTTTTTAATGTAAATAATTATTTTTTTTACAGTGAAAATTTCATTCGGAATTTCAGAACGAATATCTAACGGAGTACCCTATACATATATGTGACTATCAAGTAACATGTATACTTTTATGATTTGTCCCTTAAATTGTCACTTGTATAGTACAAATAATTCCTAGATCGTTGTACATTGGTGGATTACCAGTCCTCGCCTTATGTGAAATTTAATTACATTTTTCTCGCTCGCTTTCTTATCCGCTAATTAAAATAATATTTATATATAATAATTCCTTTACATAGTCTACTTATATCGATTTTGTTTAAGCTTTATTAGCCATAGACAATCTGCTTGGTATTTACAGAGATTAGATACAAAATTATAAACAGTTCTTAGTACAAAATAATTTTATGACTATAACGATTAAGGTTCAATAGCGTAGAGCAGGCCTAGGCAACCTTTCACGGCCTAATAGCAGGTTCTTACTCTCCCTCTCTTTTTCTCTCCCCCTTTAACGATAATTAATCGATTAATTCGCCAAATGAAATTTCAGGCTTTCGAATTCGCAATATTTACAGATTTTGCGGTCAGTTTTATTCAAACGCGTGGACGATAAAATTAGGGTGTTTCGGTATTGTTACAAATTTATATATTTTCAAGTTATTAAATTTATAAATTAATGTAGATGTTTAAAATTTTTTTAATCTATGTGCTTCACAGTTTGAAAATTTTCAAAAAGATCCAAGTTTGAAAATTTTCAAAAGGATCCAAGTTTGAAAATTTTCAAAAAGATCCAAGTTTGAAAATTTTCAAAAAGATTCAAGTTTTCAATTTTTCAAAAAGATCCAAGTTTTCAAATTTTCAAAAAGATCCAAGTTTGAAAATTTTCAAAAAGATTCAAGTATTTAATTTTTCAAAAAGATCCAAGTTTTCAAATTTTCAAAAAGATCCAAGTTTTCAATTTTTCAAAAAGATCCAAGTTTTCAAATTTTCAAAAAGATCCAAGTTTTCAAATTTTCAAAAAGATCCAAGTATTTAATTTTTCAAAAAGATCCAAGTTTCAAATTCGCAAAGATCCAAGTTGTTAAATTTACAAATTTTTCAATTTAGAAATTAGAAAGTTTGACAACCATTTAACTCCTCGAATATGAAAATTAAATACCGAGACACCCTTCCATCCAAAAGCAATAAAACAACGAAGAAGAACAGTAGGAAATTAATACTGATATTACATCGCGACAAGTTCTGACGATATAATTCGTCGCGAGGATAATCGATTTACGAAGAGAAGAACAATTCGACGGTGACTGAAAGTTGATTAACACGATTGTATGCGATGAAGAAGCCAGAGATTGCCCGTGCCTGAATAGAAGATATAGCTAGGTGAGCTCTCCACAGTCTTCCGCGATTACCTCTACATTTCTCTCAATTCCACGTCAGATTAACAATCGGGTGTGTTATAAATCAGATTCGATAAATCCGTTTGTTTTTCACAGAAAGAAAACTTGCTTAACATAATCAAATCCATATTAGTTTTACGTGATAGAACTTTTCTCGGGTTTGATTTTATTTAAATTAACAAAATTATGGAGTAGTTTTGATGTGATGTACTGATGAGCGTGCTGGGGTTTTTGAGAGAAAATGGCGATATAGGGAGAGGAGTTTGCAAGTTTGGAAATTGTGAATTGTTCAGGCTATTAAATTTAGGAATACCGATATTTATACATTTTTGATTTCGAAAATTCTAAAATTTAGAAAGTGGCAATATAGGGAGAGGAGTTTGCAAGTTTGGAAATTGTGAATTTTTCAAATTATTAAATTTAGGAATACCGATATTTATAAATTTTTTAATTTTAAAAATTCTAAAATTTAGAAAATGGCAATATGGGGAGAGGAGTTTGCAAGTTTGGAAATTGCGAATTTTTCAGGCTGTTAAATTTAGGAATACCGATATTTATAAATTTTTTAATTTTAAAAATTCTAAAATTTAGAAAGTGGCAATATAGGGAGTGGAGTTTGCAAGTTTGGAAATTGTGAATTTTTCAAATTATTAAATTTAGGAACTTGGAAATTTAGAAACGTAGAAAGTGAACATTTGGAAATACTAAAATTTATAAATTTTCAAATTTACAAATTTAAAAAATTTCAAATTACAAATTTAAAAAATTCCAAATTTAAAAATTAAAAAATTTGAATATTCTAAGATTTAGAAAAGTATAGATTTTCAAGCACAGAAATTTTAAAATCTTTACGTCGCCATATTTGACATCGTAAAACTGAAAATAGGTGGTGCGCCCTTTTCTTACACCGCCATTTTCTCTCAATCTACCACGCTGATATTGTTTCATTACATAGAATAATTATATTATATTATAAAATAATTTTCCAACTAAACTCCTTTATTTTCGAGTCGTAGACAAGTTTGTCCCCCTCCACCTTATCTCTAAATCAAATCCTTCAAGCAATCACACCTTTACAACAAAATTCGTGGCTTGAGAGGTTCAGGATATGTTTGCGACCTAATTCGATATCGACGTTTGTCCACGATTCGAAAATCAACTAAAAATCCCAAAATTGTACCTCACAAATATTCCTTATATTTATATACTATAAATATTCCTCACATTTTCAAGAGTTAATCGAGTTCCATCATGTAAAACGTGTGCCGAGTGAAACGAAGTATAAACAGCAAACGAATAATCAGCGATATAAAACTTATCGATTACAACGATTCTACGTAGACTGACGGAACGAAACAGCAATTCCATTCTTTGCGATTCTCTTCTCGATGTCGATGTTATTTAAAATAGCATCAACATGGAAGATTAAACGATCCCGGAAGCCTCGAGGCTTGATTGTCGATCGTACACTTTGTTGGGAAATTATTCCTTTTAATCAGGACGAACAAAATTGATACGCGTTTGGCTTCATGGGAAATTTCACCGATTGCCAATTCACCCCGTTAATTGGGATCGTTGAAATCAACGTAGAGCTCACGAATCGAAGCGACGTTCACGATACATTAGGTTCGTTGAAACGAATTTCTTTCAAGCGATCGATGAGTAATGACAAAGGGCATTTACCGACAGATTATCCTTCGGTGAACAAACAAGCTTGAGTGCTCGATGATTGGTCGACTAACTGTTGGCGTAGTTGGTGCAACTTTGTGACAAAAAATATCGGGGACAATTTGCAACAGATTTGTAATGTTCAAAATTTTATGTACAAATAATTCAAATTTAAAATTTCAATAATTTTGAAAAATGCATCTACTTTTTAATGCGACTATGTAAAAATCCAAAATCAAATTTATGATGTGTCTTTAACCTGTTAACTGCGCTTGACGTATATATACGTCGATGCAGAATTTCATTTCTGCGTGATTGATTAATTTTTTATCGAATAAAAATGCAACCGTTTTACGATTTGCTTTAAATTTTTGTAAAATTTATGGTGGTGGTAATTACTCTGTGTCTGACGTATATATACGTCAATGTCAAACTTCATTTCGATGCAGTTAGTTAACGAATTAATTTTTTATTGATTGAAAATATTCCTTTTTTTGCTTTACGTTTTCATATTCATAATAATGGCATGTACTCTGTATTCGACGTATATATACGTCAATGTCAAACTTCATTTCCTGTACCATTAACGAAATTGTCTGATTTTAATTACATATCCTCTAAAGGATTTTCTAAATGAAATTCCGCAGTTAATCGGTTAAATTTTTCTGATCTTTCATAACCGATCTTCAAGATAATTCTGTCGGTCAGCGAATTCAGACAGAACGCAGCGCAAGAGAAATGATCCTTTCAGCTACAAAGATCTTCGAACCGGTGTAGGTACAGGTAGATACGCAGAGATATATTAAATTATCACATGAGTAGACAAGTGAGTTACTCGTTAGCAGTAGGGGGCAACGATACAGCCAAAGGCAGCAATATGCTTACATCGATGAATCTAAACGCAACTATGATTCGTAATTATTATTTTTTTAATGGTCACACGCAAGTGACGGCAGTTTCTTCTTCGTCTTGTCTTTTTTCTTCTCGTTAACGCTAATCGAGTGATGACTACGTATTTTTTTTTTTAATCCTTATGCGAATAAAATTGCCCGATCTTCGTATAAAATTCTACTTTATTGAAATCGTTCTACCTTATCTTCGATACGGGAACAATATTAACGTTTCGAATATCGCAGTTATTGGTGGAAAACATAAATTTTTTATTAAATTTGGTTATGTTAACAATTGTACAATATTTTTTATGTTTATTTGGAGTTTAATATTCGAATTGATAAACGAGGAAAGGATAGGACTCTCGTTATATTGCCATTTTCATGTATCCGGTTTTTTATTAAACAGTATTATTTGAAAATGAGTTTGCAAATTTAGGGATTTAGGAATTTGAAAATTTTCAAAGGTGGTTATGTACTTGGAAAGGAGTTTTGGAAGGAAAACCTACAGGGTGTCTCGCAACTAGTGTAGAAATGGGGGGTAGCTGACGCGATTCTGAATAAGATTTCCCTTTGCAAAAATGGGGTTTGAAGCTTCGTTTTTGAATTATTAAGGAAAAACACGGACCAATCAGAGCGCGAGGATTATTACGCGTTAGACTACTACGCGTCCAATATCCACGCGTTGGATTACTACGCGTTAGATATCCACATGCTGGATTACTACGCGTTAGATTACCACGCATTAGATTCCTACGCTTAGAATTACCACGCGTTGCATTATTACGCGTTGGATTACTACGCGTAGAATATGCACGCGCTAGATTACTACGCGTTGAATATCCACACGCTGTATTAGTTCGCGATGGATTACTACGCAATGGATTACTACGCGTAGGATTACCACGCGTTGCATTACCACACGTTGCATTACTACGCGTTAGATTACCACGCATTAGATTCCTACTCTTAGAATTACCACGCGTTGCATTATTACGCGTTGGATTACTACGCGTAGAACATGCACGCGCTAGATTACTCCGCGTTGGATATCCACACGCTATATTAGTACGCGTTGGATTACTACGCATTGGATTACTACGCGTAGGATTACCACGCGTTCCATTATCACACGTTGCATTACTACGCGTTAGATTACCACGCATTAGACTCCTACGCTTAGAATTACCACGCGTTGCATTATTACGCGTTGAATTACTACACGTAGAATATGCACACGCTAGATTTCTACGCGTTGGATATCCACACGTTGTATTATTACGCGTTGGATTACTACACATTTGATTACCACGCGTTGCATTACCACACGTTACATTACTACGCGTTGGATAACAACGCGTTATCCGAAGCTGCCGTTCTCGCGTCTGCGCATACGCAATCCTCGCACTCTGATTGGTCCGCGTTTTTCCTTAATAATTCAAAAACGAAGCTTCGAACCCCATTTTTGCAAAGGGAAATTTTGTTCAGAATCGCGTCAGCTATCCCCCCATTTCAGGGACCTACACTAGTTGCGCGACACCTTGTATATCACTAAGAATTCTTTCCCACGTGACAATATAACGAGAGTCCACCGTAATTTCACTAGCAACCTTTGACTGCGACATTCGACGCGTCAAAAACGTTTTTCATAATCAACGACTAATCTACACTGGTTCAAATTTTCAATTACAATAATTCCCACCTGACCGGTGATTCGTTCGTTCAACAACACAGAGAGAAGCGATCTTTGTTACGTTTAAATTCAACGCGATTTATATACGAATGGCTATGTCTCTGGTATTATCTACTCCTTTACGCGGCGTTACATTAAGATATATAAATAGTATTTTTTTTAATGTTGTAACGGTAACATCGCCTACTTACTAGATATTGCGAATGCTATTAATAATAGTATTCATCCGGTATAAATACATGGAACATAACGATTCGAATGGTTAATTAGTTGAATGTCGTGAGAATAGCATCGCTAAACGAACAATTTTATCCTCGAAATCTTACAAATTCGTCGTTTCTCGTATCTCTAAACCCTCGTTCGTTTCATCGTCGAAACGAAGCCTCCGATATGTCGATAACTTTTCGAGTTTCTCATCGATTTCTCTGTTTCCCCGAGAAGAAATATCGTGCCCGAGACAGAAAGGAACACGGTTCCAAACGCTATTACCTCGAATTGCTTGCTCGTTGCTAATCTCGTCGTCCCGTTTCGCGTCAACGCAATCATAAACGTTTTCTTTTTTCATTCTTTTCTTATTTCTCGATGTACGCCTATATGTACAATATACTAGTTCTTTTTTTTTTCTTTGTGTTTGTATTGATCCCGCCTATCATATAAAGTTACAATTATGATGTGTCATAGTCCGTGGTGCGAGCCACCACTCCTTCCAACAAACAATATCTACGTCAGTGATGGGCAAATGCCCGTGGGCATGTGGGCAGTGCGATATAGAATGGTAGTCGATTTTTTAAATTCTCATACTTTTAAATTTAGAAATTTAAGGTTTTGGTGATTTGAAGATTTAGGGGTTTTAGGGGATTAGTGGGTCGAGAATTTAGGAAATTAGAGATTTGGTAAATTAGGGATTTTGGGGTTTTAGGGGATTAGTGGATTGAGAATTTAGGAAATTAGAGATTTGGTAATTTAGGGATTTTGGGGTTTGAGGATTTGGAGATTTGGGGTTTAAGGGGATTAGTGGGTTCAGAATTTAGGAAATTAGAGATTTGGTAATTTAAGGATTTTGGGGTTTGAGGATTTGGAGATTTGGGGTTTTAGGGGATTAATGGGTTCAGAATTTAGGAAATTAGAGATTTGGTGGTTTAAGGATTTTGGGGTTTGAGGATTTGGAGATTTAGTGATTCAGAGGATTAGTGGATCAGAAATTCAGGGGTTTAGGGATTTAGTGATTTAGGAATTTTGGGGTTTGAAAATTTAAAGATTTAGTGATTCAAGGATTTTGAGGTTTGAGGATTTGAAGATTTACGGTTTTAGGCGATCAGCAATTTTGGAACTCTGATATTCAAAAATTTGGGGATTTAGGAATTTAAGGATTAAAGCAGAAAAAAATGTATAAATATGTAAATATGAAGATTTAGGGACTCGAACATTAGAGGATCTAGGGATTTAATGATTAAGGGTTGGGAAAATGGGAATTTAAAAATTTCCGAATTTAGTTGCCTTTTTTAAAGATTTAGTATTTGAAGAATTTTGTAAAAATGTAGAATTGTGCACCCCTCGAGCACAATTGCCCATCACTGATCCATACCGTTCCCTCCAGAATTAATATGATATCGTCGAAGTCTCTCGCGCAAAATCACTTCTTTCGCCGTACTCTAACCCCTCCATGCTCTAACGACTCTTAACTCGAGTTCTATCGTGACGTACACGAGATTCGACAGTCTTCGAAGCAAAAAAGCTTAATGAGCGCCTAATAATTACGATTAATTTACGCACGACGAATTGTAACCACCTACACGTTCACACTCACTCATACTCGTTCTTTTTTTACACTTACATTTTCTTCTCCGTCATATCGCCGAGTAGTCTGATTAGGTTAACCGTATATTGCCATGAGTGTCGACGAATCCCCATTTTCTCGAATTTCCTTCATTTATGCTTCCAAGAAGATTCTAATTGCTTAAGTAAGTATCCCTATTTACCTCGAAGATACATTCTTATAATCCATGCAGGAATGTTCACAGCTGAATTACGATTACACGATATTGCTCCTAAATTCTCGAGGACCAAAAATCCACGGGGTCCTCGAGACTCTATGCGACCTTCGGATCGCCCGTCTCCATTCGATTGTCGAATTCACAGTTTCACGATTGTATTTTCTACCCTTGAATATCCTCCATTTCAGAAAGCCGGGACGTCGTTGTAACGATTCTTCGATGTCCAAATTCAGAATCTCGTTCGCACGGTTATCCAGTGAGGATAAAACGAGTCGTCGATCGGCCCTCGGTCCACGTTCGAACGGTTCTTAGCCGGGCACGCGTGGCACCCGCCACGGGCATCGTGCTCGTCGACTATCCTCGACGTTCAGTATCAGGACGTGGGCGCGTAACCAAGGTTCTTCCTCTGCAGGAACATCGAGATCTCCCGGAAGGTCGGCCTCTCAGTCTCCTCGCGCCGCCAGCAGTCCAGCATCAGGTCGTAAATATCCTTCGAGCAGGCGATCGGTTGCGGTAAATAGTCGAACAGGTTTTCGGTGTCCTCCTTGCAATTGTTCTCCCCGTTGCTGTCGCTGCACTCCGTCGCGCGATGCAATCGGCGGAGGCTCTGCACCACTTCCTCGTCTGACAAGTGCTCGTACGGGACGCGGCGGCCCAGGTTCAAGATCTCCCACAGGGTCACCGCGAACGCCCATACGTCGGTCTTCGTCGTGTACTTGCCCTGCGAACATTCGTTATCGATTGTGTTACGTTAGCAATTTGGGGACAGGGTGGCTGAAAATTGTGCACATCTGGAAATTCTAATTTGTCAAGGGTATATGGTCAAACAGAACAATTCGATAGTATATGCAAAAGACACATCTGAACCGACTTTCAACCCCCTGTCTCAACTAGGAGATCAGTAATGAAAATTGAAATTACACATTTTGTCAAAAACATCAATTGAATGAAAAAAAATATGCTACAAATGAAAAAAAATATTGTAAGTTAAATGATAAAGGTATGTGATGCAATAAAAAGCAGATCTTTGAAGTTATTAATAACACGAAGAAAAGAATCTATCTCGTTACAAAGCAATCAGCAAATAATCAGTGCAATAAACACAATCGAAAGTGCATTGAACACAATCGAAGCGAGTTTAAACGTGATTTTATTCGGTATAATATAGGAATAATGCTTACCAAAAATATGGATTCCCAGGCCATCCAGCGTATCGGCAGGGGCACCGTGCCATCGACTTTGTAATAATCGCACGCGTACAATTCGTTGCCCGTACAGAAATCCGAGATTTTAATGTGATAAGCTTTGCCTACCAAGCAATTCCTGTAATCGAAATCATGGTTATCGATGAATACAACGGATCGACCTGTTCCGTTCCACAAACACTCAATGCACGCCATTTAATTAACTTGCAAACGTATTACACCTATACACGCGCCGCGACCAGGAGAGGCTTTTATTATTACTAGATTACACGTTTCGTTTTATCGCAACCAATTACATTATACGGGAATAAAATTTCATCCATCAAATCCGATTCGATCGGGTCCAGCGAGCTCAATCTTTGCGATTGCGGTTTCTGTTCTAATAATTTTTCATTTTGAAATTGGATATAGTGATATTATAGGGGAATGTATGTAATTAGGTATGTATGTAATAGGTATGTATGTAATTAGATATGTAGCTAGATGTTGATATAAGCAGATTGTTAATTAGATACCTATATGAACAAAGCATAATCAGATATCTTTACGAGACAGGTGTCTTGATGACATAGGTCATCAGATACCTACCAAGGGTCTATACAGGTATGTATAAGTACTCATTCATATCTAGGTACTGCTATAGTCATCCAGACTACTGTACTACTAGATTTCCATGTACCTAGATTTCTACATATGTGGATCTACATATACACATATTCCTATTCATCTAAATAACTGTACACTTAAGTTTTCATGTATACTCTTCATATACCTAAACCTCGATATACTCAGAACTTGACATACTCACATCTTCCATGTACTTGAATCTTGACATACTCACATGCTCCATATACTCAAACCTTGACATACTCACATCTCCCATATACTCAAACCTTGACATACTCACATCTTCTATGTACTTGAATCTTGACATACTTACATGCTCCACATATCCAAATCTTGACATACTTACATGCTCCATATACCCAAACCTTGACATATTCACATCTCTCATATACCCAAATCTTGACATACTCACATGCTCCATATACCCAAATCTTGACATACTCACATCTCCCATACACCTTAATCTTGACATACTCACATTTCCCATATACCCAAATCTTGACACACTCACATGCTCCATATACCCAAATCTTGACATACTCACATCTCCCATACACCTTAATCTTGACATACTCACATTTCCCATATACCCAAATCTTGACATACTCACATGCTCCATATACCTAAATCTTGACACACTCACATCTCCTATGTACCTAAACCTTGACATACTCACATCTCCCATATACCCAAATCTTGACATACTCACATCTCCCATATACCTTAATCTTGACATACTCACATCTCCCATACACCTTAATCTTGACATACTCACATCTCCCATATACCCAAACCTTGACACACTCACATGCTCCACATACCCAAATCTTGACACACTCACATGCTCCACATACCCAAATCTTGACACACTCACATGCTCCATAAACCCAAATCTTGACACACTCACATGCTCCATATACCCAAATCTTGACACACTCACATCTCCCATACACCCAAATCTTGACACACTCACATGCTCCATAAACCCAAATCTTGACACACTCACATGCTCCATATACCCAAATCTTGACACACTCACATCTCCCATAAATCTTGAATCGAAACTCCTTCAGTATATTTTATCCCATTATCGTACCAACAACTTGATTAACATCAGGTGTTAGTACAGTGGCATAAACCAAATTGTTTCCGAAGAAAGGACCTGGTACTTTCACGCTATTGAAAGGAGCCGTGACTCGTATCGGGAATACTTTGACATAATTCTAGGCCCGGCCGCAGACACGTGAATCTGTTTCGACTTCGGCAGTTGGGGAATTCGAATACTTTTCCGGGCGATTCATTTCGAATGAAAAAGGCACGGTTCAAATCGATCTCTAGCCGGTATGTGGGGTGCATAGCGCGGCCGCCAATCTGCATACGCGTACGCATTCTGTGCATGGCAGCCGACCGGAAGCAGGAATGGCTGCCTGCGGGCTGCATTTGTACGTACGTGTGGATGAGCTACGTTTCCTGTACAAGCACACGCAACTCTACAATACTGTACGGTGTGGCAAACTTTACCAGCAACCGGCGGATCGCTGAGTGATCATCGTGAATCGTTATGACCCCGGATAAGGTTTGTGGTCGTTTGAGAACGCTAACCCAAATGGACGTTGCAATCGCCTTGTTGCATATCAAACGGGACGAAGATCCGAAATCATCCTTCGATATAAAGTTACTGCATAATTCACTTCTTTATGGATATAGTCATTAATGTTTACTGTTATTTGTAATCTTTCAAATTTATTACCTCGCAGACTTTGATCAAATTTGCACCAACCATGTGGCACTATTATAAATTATTTCAGAAATTACTTATGTAACCAGAGCAGATTTAGAATGAGAATTATGTAATCCGTAAGGTCCATAACGGATCGAATAATTTATGTTTACTTTGTACATACGTGATGTTACTATTATAAATTCTTTTAGGATTCATTTATGTAACTAGGGCAGAGGTAGAACACCGAGAAGTTCCTCTTAAAATCATCTCTGGAGTTAAACCATACTTATTCATACGAAGTCACTATTTCATATGGAGGTTTACATTCGAAATTAATGTTGTGGATTCATTGGCAGATGTAAAGGTGACTTTAGATGAAACACGTTGGATGTCTAGCATATAGGTACATTTGCATCTACATCTAGACAGCAAAATGAACATCAATACTTTTCATCATTTTCTCACTGTTTCATATGAAGGTTTACATTTGGAATTAGAGTACGTTGTGCATTCATTGGTAGATGTAAAGGTGACTTTAGATGAGTCACGTTAGATAATCTATAGTCACATCTACATCTCAAGACAACAACGTCAACATCGATGCTTTTCATAAATTTTCTCGAATCATAGTTTCATATTAGACATCAGGCTGAAACCTCTAACCTGACCATCTGCGAGTCCACATATATTTTAGGTCACTGTGTTTAGGTGGTTTAATGCTTGACTTGAACGTGATAAAATTAGAGTAGGCTATCACGTAAAGTGGTAAGTTAGGACGTTAATAGGGACAAATCAGTACCACCATGCAATTATTCACGGTCGGACGCCACTACTCCATGGCGTGAACAGGGTAAATTTGTGTCTTCATGGTGGATACTCGAACAAGAGATACCTGTCTAGCAGTATTCCACTATCGATTTCAAGTGGCGACTGCTTTCTGCTCCCAAAGACGAACCATAATTCTCGCCGAGACAAACGAGCAACTGAACGGCATTCGAGTATCAAGCGTTATCGAGTGAATGGAGTCAATTAATTTCGACGCTGGAACAAAGCTTCAATTTTGAGGTAGAACCTAGGTAATTAGCCGCGCTTTATCGATCACTGTTATTGGCTATAGTACAGTGGCGAGGTTCACCGGGTACGACAGTGACCCGATCCACCGAAGTCCCGGGTCAGAACGTTAATGCAATAAGCAATGTTCACTCGACAGGTCCTATTGAGCTTCTGTGTGAATTATATTAAGTGGAAGCGTCTATCTGTGGATACCAGTATGTTTGACTCGCTTGTAATTGGATTTCGGCAGAGGCGGCGATAGGTTACGCTAAATGAGCCAAACCTCGATTCATCAATGCTCTAATTTGAATCCTATCTATTATACTTCTAATCCAATCTTACATACCTTATACATCTCTTTTTACATCAAATTTTTATTCATTACGTAGTCGATTTTAACAGAGGATAGATTTGATAATATAAGTTTAGCTAAAACAGCTAAAATTGTTATGTGGACACCTAATAGCAGGTAGATGTACTTTGAGAAAGTTAGAAATTTGTCTATTTAGAAATTTTTAGATTTGTAAAGTAAATTTGAAATTCCACATGATAATATAAAATCTCAAAAATGTTCAAATTCCAACTTTGTTATACTCCACAGAAAGTATACCTAACCCCAGCAAAAGAATCTCATTCCTTCCATTACTCATCTCTCACTCTAACTCGTCAATTTAGAAGATTGAGATCTACAAAGCGCAAAACGGAAACGAATCAATTCGAAGGATTGAAGGAACATACACGCGTCTATATATCGTCTACGTCGAAGAGTTTCCGCAACCCTGGCCTCTATCCTAACGTTCTCCAGCCAATTTCTCTTGGCACCTTATTTTATTCGCGGGTGAGCGGCGTATAAAGTCATTCTCAGAACCGGACCGAGTGGAAAAGAGGAAAGAATCGATTGCTGATCAAACGGTAATGCAATTCAATTGGCTCGAGCGACGAAAGAACGAGAGCGACCGGAAAGGGTTCTACCTTTGTGTACGTGTAAATGCGCGGGTTTGTGATGGCTGTGAAAAAGAAAAGGATCATGCGTCTGGTCATGTGTGCGCGAACACTTAAGGTTAGAAGGAAAGAATGGATAGTGCATACTTGTACCGTGTACACTATTGTACATAAGTTTTTTGATATTAGATACTGGTAAAATTAGTTGTTCATATGGGAAGGTATTTTGGTAACGAGATATATAAAAACATTTATAATATAAATATAATCAATGTGCATATACCTGTAACTCCACATATGTAGAGGTCTACTCAGACCTACATATAGCCAGGTATGCGAGGTTTCCATATGTAAATTTCTATATGTTGTACAGCTAGATTCTTATATAACAGATCCATATACTTCAATGTGCATATACCTGTAACTCCACATATGTAGATGTTTACTCAGACTTACATATAGTCAGGTATGTGAGATTTCCATATGTAAATTTCTATATGTATATATACAGCTAGGTTTCTATATAACAGATTCTCATATTCAAAACTTCACATGTACAGATTTTCACAAACTCAAATTTGAACATAATGTAACTTGCATATACTTCTAACTCCAGGTTGCATATACTTATAACTCCACATATGTACATATGTGTGTACACAGACCTCTAGATACCCAGACATCTACATGAGACTAGTCATCAGACAACTATCTTCACATATGAAGACAGGTATATCTTCATACACCAGATTGCTAATTACTATGAGAATTATTTAACGAAGTCTATTATCCATCTCCACTAGAACTCTCCACTTTATAAGTGGCTGTCAGGTACTTTATCCAAATTGCAATATCCCTGAATTGTCTGTAAATTCAATACTAATTTCAATCAGTTAAAATCCAAATTAATTTTGCTTGCAGTAAATTATAATGTACGAGGAAGAAGATCTTTTTAAACCTTGTCCAATAAGGTGATACTTATGGAAGGTAGTGTACACGAATAGCCGGTGCGGTCGAGTGATAGAAGTGATAGCGACGAAAGTGGTGGTGTTAGCAGAAACGTTGATATCGGTGTAGCACACACCGCAAGAACGCGTACTTGGACCATGGAGGACGAAGACTCAATGTAGGTACTCTACCCCTCGACTAAGCGAGGCCTTTGTTCCGACTTCGATTACGAATGTAGAGAATGGCTTTCTCTATCTTCCACTACTTGCTGCCTTTTCTTCTATTCCTTCTTTTCCCTTTCCTTTTTTTTTAGATCGTTCACCTCCCCCTCCCTCTATTCTTCGCGACAAGCGCACCTCCTTACTTACTCGTTCGATCTAACGTTCGAGGTCGAAGTCCTGCCGATCGCAAAACCCTTGCTCGACCTAAACTCTCGTTCCAACAACGGGAACGTATCATCGGAGACACTCGAACGCAGGTGACAATCGATAATGGCCGTACGAGTGACTCTTTCAGAGGTTGTCGGGGAAAAGTGGATGCTCTTCGTCGCTGGGATAAAGTCTACTCGTCTATCGGGAAAGAATTGTTTCGTGCAGCTCGCGAGGTCTTCGTATATTTGAATCCGGTAGAAGTATCTGCATTGCGATCGTTGTATGATGCGGACTGTCTGTGCAACTTTATAGTCGCATTGGGGATCAGTTAGGTGATAGAGCAATTTCAAAGTTGAGAGGTTTCTGAACTTCTTTTGGGTCTCGACTGCAAATTTGATGTGAATCTAATTTCATTCAAACCTAATATGTAATTCAAACCTAAATTTAACCTAACTCTGATGCAAAGCCTATCTGATTCTTGGACCTCCACATCTGGTCTGAAAGTATCCTCCTCCTAATTTCATTCAAATCTAATGCAAATACATCTAATTCAAACCTAAACTTAACCTAACTCTGATGCAAAGCCTATCTGATCCTTGGACTTTCACATCTGGTCCAAAAGTATCCTCCTCTTAATTTCATTCAAACCTAATGCAAATACATGTAATTCAGACCTAAACTTAACCTAACTCTGGTGCAAAGCCTATCTGATCCTTGGACCTCCACATCTGATTCAAAAGTATCCTCCTCCTAATTTCATTCAAATCTAATGCAAATACATCTAATTTAGACCTAAACTTAACCTAACTCTGGTGCAAAGCCTATCTGATCCTTGGACCTCCACATCTGGTTCAAAAGTATCCTCCTCCTAATTTCATTCAAACCTAATGCAAATACATCTAATTCAAACCTAAATTTAACCTAACTCTGATGCAAAACCTATCTGATCCCTGGACCTCCACATCTGGTCCAAAAGTATCTTCCTGTTAATTTCATTCAAACCTAATACAAACACATCTAATTCAGACCTAAACTTAACCTAACTCTGATGCAAAGCCTATCTGATCCTTGGACCTCCACATCTGGACAAATGACCCTGTATTTAATTAAAAAATTTAGATCTTGCTCAGACCATGAAGATCACTTGTCAACTGGTCGATTCACAGTAATTTTGGGAAATAAATTGAATAAGAACTGGTACACTTAATGCACCGTAATTGTCCAAAAGACTCCTTTCTCACGGCGTTAGCCTCAATAAACGTAAACGATGACGCGAGTATAATTTTCCTTGTCGCTCATATGCGGCCAGATAAATTGCGTTGACAAAACGGGTCGAGTACGTGCGTTACACCGAGGGCGATTTTCAACGCCTACGCGAACGAAAGAATTGATGAGTCGCGGTGAAATTGTTACACAGCCATATTACGTTTCGCTGGGAATCGTTAGTCGGTCACGTTGACTGGTATCGTCGGGTCAAACGTTTACTCGTGACATTACATTTTGATTAAATTCCGCGCCATCATGAAATTCTGATTCCTTTGCAAATGGATTTGCGGACGCACTCCAGTTACATCCGTGCGACAACAGGTCGTTCAGTTAGTTCGATGAGGTCGATGAAAGCCGGTTAAATATTTTTGTCCACGCTTGTGCCAACGACTCTTTACGAATTCCCTAAAATCGAACGCGGCTTCGATCGCGGAATCTGTTCGTCCATCGCGAATTTGACCCGATTGCGGCGTACCATTTCAAACAACGCGGTAAAGTCTGTTTGCATAGACTTCCAAAACTGGTTTTTTCACCAAATGCTAAAAGCTTTTGAATACCACAGTTTGCTCTTTTTTTACAAGGGGAAATAGTTGTGACACTTTTATTTTGTTGTACTGTTCATAAATATTCATGGAAACCACATGGTAACTTACGATTGTTCAAAATTTTCGAAACATTTAAATTTTCAAATTGTAAAGTTGCTATAGTACACTGAAATTTTAGAAATTTGGGAAAGTTTTTTATAATTACAAGATTGGAAACGAAGGATAAGATATTTGATATTCAAGGACTGTAGTACAAGGACTTTAGCATATATTGCCGATCTTCCACATTTGTATAAAGTCCGATATAGTCAAGGGTCATATATCGAGACTCTATTACGTTCTCCGCATTTTTAAATAATATAAAAATGCTTGATTGTTCCATAAATATTCAGCAATAAATTCCCTCCGCTTAATATCATAAAGCAATAAATTTACGACATATTTAAAATTTTTCATTTCATTATAAAGGATATTGAAGCTGCTACGTAATGTTTCATATGATTTATTCATAAACGCGGATATTGCATAAAGGCACGATATCCGAGAAATTTAATAAAGCCGAGAGAAAACCAATTTCGATTGTTGTTATTTTACAGCGGAAACTTCTGCTTTGAATTAACAAAGGATTACCCAGACCGCTGCAGGAATTACAGTAATATTTTTCGAATAATTCCTACGGTTTCAAAGTGAACCGTTATAAACTTCTAATTTTCACGAATATTTTTGAACAGTAAACATAACACGGCTTTACATTCTGATTACGATAAACTAAACAAACAAGCATTTTTCACGCGTAGGCTGCAGAATACGCATGGGATTTGGGATTGTTGGGGAAATATATCGTACAAAAACGATATTTGGTAAACGTCAGCACTGTGGTGCATTTAATTCAGACTTCATCACTTGTTTCGTGAATTTTATAGACATTGATTGATTAAACATGATTTAAATATTTTTTGTATGTTCATCTGTGCTTCTATAGGATATATTATACAGGGTGTCTCACAACTAGTGTAGGTCAAATGGGGAGTAGCTGACGTGATTCTGAATACGATTTCCCTTTGCAAAAATGGGATTAGAAGCTTCGTTCTTGAATTACCTATTGAGGAAAAACGTGTACCAATCAGAGCGCGAGGGTTACGCATGCGCTGACGCGAGAGCGGCAGCTTCGGATAACGCGTAGCTATCCAACGCCTGGTAATCCAACGCGTAGTAATGCAACGCGTACTAATACAACGTGTGGATATCCAACGCGTAGTAATCTAGCGCGTGCATATTCTACGCGTAGTAATCCAACGCGTAATAATGCAACGCATGGTAATTCTAAGAGTAGGAATCTAATGCGTGGTAATCTAACGCGTAGTAATACAACGTGTGGTAATGCAACGCGTGGTAATCCTACGCGTAGTAATCCAATGCGTAGTAATCCAACATGTACTAATACAGCATGTGGATATCTAACGCGTAGTAATCTAGCGCGTGCATATTCTACGCGTAGTAATCCAACGCGTAATAATGTAACGCGTGGTAATTCTAAGAGTAGGAATCTAATGCGTGGTAATCTAACGCGTTGTAATGCAATGTGTGGTAATGCAATGTGTGGTAATCCTACGTGTAGTAATCCAATGCGTAGTAATCCAACGCGTACTAATACAGCGTGTGGATATCCAATGCGTAGTAATCTAGCGCGTGTATATTCTACGCGTAGTAATCCAACGCGTAATAATGCAACGCGTGGTAATTCTAAGAGTAGGAATCTAATGCGTGGTAATCTAACGCGTTGTAATGCAATGTGTGGTAATGCAACGCGTGGTAATCCTACGCGTAGTAATTCAATGCGTAGTAATCCAACGCGTACTAATACAGCGTGTGGATATCCAACGCGTAGTAACCTAGCGCATGCATATTCTACGCGTAGTAATCCAACGCGTGGTAATCCAACGCGTAGTAATGCAACGCGTGGTAATCCAACGCGTGGTAATGCAACGCGTAATAATCCAACGCGTAGTAATACAACACGTAGTAATACAGCGTGTGGATATCCAACGCGTAGTAATCTAGCGCGTGCATATTCTACGCGTAGTAATCCAACGCGTAATAATGTAACGCGTGGTAATTCTAAGTGTAGGAATCTAATGCATAGTAATCTAACGCGTAGTAATCCAGCATGTGGATATCCAACGCGTAGTAATCCAACGCATGGATATTCGACGCGTAGTAGTCCAACGCGTAATAATCCTCGCGCTCTGATTGGTCCGTGTTTTTCCTTAATAATTCAGAAACGAAGCTTCAAATCCCATTTTTGCAAAGGGAAATCTTATTCAGAATCACGTCAACTACCCCCCATTTCAAGGACTACTAGTTGTGAGACAGCCTATATCCAAATGCGCATAAAATCATAAAACTGGTTATTAATACATAAAGTGCGAAACTTCGAACCTGCACGTACAGCCTTTGCCCAAATAATGTTCCTTTGCCCACATAAACCGTGCATTATTCGCAGATGCAAATTACGGTTGAAATTTGTAGCCGGTAGCGAGATCGTGAGTTATCCTTTGAAAGAAAGGTATCGTTCTTCGGAACATCATAAACAGCCATTAAAGGGAAAGTTCGGTATCGAGTTTCTCGGTTGCCACGGTTAAGTTGAAATTAAATTATAGCCTTCCTCGGGTACATTTCCATAAACCCCCAAAACAAACGGAGCCGCAAAACCACACGGGAAATCAGCGATTCGTTGGTGATCCTTGGAGCGGAAAACAGCAAGAACGGGGTAGCTTATTTTCGCCTAGAATAACGATTAAACGTGTACGTTGCAGTCGTTATCGAGCTGTTCGTTAACATCAGAAATGTTTGCTCGGGTTTATTGCGATCCGTGAATTATTCTGAAGTTCGTTGTTCGGTTCGGCTCGTGTAAGTTTGAAATCGTGCAACCAGCGCGAAATTATCTGATTGAGAGGTCGAATCCTTCTCTGGATACGCTACCAGCAGAATTACATCCAATTCGATGGGAAGGCTCGATAAACTTTTATGGAGTGTACAATCGTGCCGTTTCGAAACGGAATTTTCCTAGCGTAATACGGGACATTTCCAATTCTATCATTCCCTACGCTATCACCACGATCAATTTTCGTTCTGTGCTTAACCTGCTGTTCAATTTCCTTGTTATTGTTGTGTAACGGAATTCCGTTTCTTACATGTAAGATATCGAACGTGGGAATTCGTTTAGAAGATTTCTGAAATGTAACCTCTTCAGGGATAACCACATATGGACGCTGTGTTCGATCATCACACATGCTTACTAAAGGATACATATGCGAATATTACCATTCCATACAAATTCTTACAGGATTCATTTATGTAACAATTACAGATTCGAAACGAGTAGAATTACCAAGAATCTTTGTCTAACCTCAAAAGAAACGTATCATTTGCAGTACCAAAAGTACATTCGTTCCAAGAATCCCGAAAAATAGTACGTTTAATAGAAGTCTAATAAAGTTCATTAAAACGCGTGTTTGTTAGAATCGTGTGATCTTTGATATGTGGTGCAAAGCGTCCAGAATCAAAACCCTTGACATTCGTAGACAAAAGCGTGTATGCAACGAAACCCATCCACGTTCCTGTTATTGAAATGCAATGGCCATCCCCGTCGAATCGATGGGGAGTATAGATGCACATATGTACACGTATGTATTTTACATACATATTCACGCAAACCGCGGTGCTCTTACAACACGTGGAACCTAGTTTCCGGTTGACCAGTGTCTCTCAAACGACCGCTCGTAAATCTTAATAGAATACCAGAATACGCTTCCTGTGTGCTCGCTGTGGTATTATTACGGCACTGCACGTGCCTCCGAATGCCTGTAGGACGATTTAAATCGTCGATTGCATCTCGATCTACTACGTCCAGGAGGCCATCTTAAATTAAGGAGATAGTATGCCTTGCAGGCCTAGATGTATAATTTTCGATGTTTGCTCATGTAATAGAATGAATTAATTCTTTTCTTTTAGTAATTAATTTTAGTGGATTTTATGTACATATTTTGAGATGTACAGGGGGTGTCATAATTAGTGTAGGTTCAATGAGAGGTAGCTGACGTGATACTGAATAAGATTTCCCTTTGCGAAATTGGGGTTTGAAGCTTCGTTTTTGAATTATTAACACGTTGGCTGCCGTGGGGTCACCGGTGACCGACACTCGACTTAGCTACAGTGCCGTGGGGGCCACCGATGACCGGCGACGCGACCAACAGTTAAAATACATAAATAGAGTAAATTTGATACTGATCAAATTTTAAATAATACCATTGTTACTATAATGGTTTGAAGATCCCCATCACAAAAAAATGCATTAAACATGATTATACAACTTACATTATCTGCTGTAAATAATGTTTCAACATAATATGCACCGCACAGTAAAAAATTCATGGCGGCGCCATGGGCAAACCACGTGAAATGCGCGCGGCAGTCAACGTGTTAAAGAGAAACGCAGACCACTCAGAGCGCGAAGGTTACGCATGCGCAGACGCGAGAACGGCAGCTTCGGATAACGCGTAGTTACCCAACGCGTGGTAATCCAACGCGTAGTAATGCAACGTGTGGTAATCCTACGCGTAGTAATCCAATGCGTACTAATATAGCGTGTGGATATCCAACGCGTAGTAATCTAGTGCGTGAATATTCCACGCGTAGTAATCCAACGCGTAATAATGCAACGCATGGTAATTCTAAGCATAGGAATCTAATGCGTGGTAATCTAACGCAAAGTAATGCAACATGTGGCAATGCAACGCGTGGTAATCCTACGCGTAGTAATCCAATGCGTAGAAATCCAACGCGTACTAATACAACGTGTGGATATCCAACGCGTAGTAATCTAGCGCGTGAATATTCCACGCGTAGTAATCCAACGCGTAATAATGCAACGCGTGGTAATTCTAAGCGTAGGAATCTAATGCGTGGTAATCTAACGCATAGTAATGCAACGTGTGGTAATGCAACGCGTGGTAATCCTACGCGTAGTAATCCAATGCGTAGTAATCCAACGCGTACTAATACAGCGTGTGGATATCCAACGCGTAGTAATCTAGCGCGTGAATATTCCACGCGTAGTAATCCAACGCGTAATAATGCAACGCATGGTAATTCTAAGCATAGGAATCTAATGCGTGGTAATCTAACGCAAAGTAATGCAACATGTGGCAATGCAACGCGTGGTAATCCTACGCGTAGTAATCCAATGCGTAGAAATCCAACGCGTACTAATACAACGTGTGGATATCCAACGCGTAGTAATCTAGCGCGTGAATATTCCACGCGTAGTAATCCAACGCGTAATAATGCAACGCGTGGTAATTCTAAGCGTAGGAATCTAATGCGTGGTAATCTAACGCATAGTAATGCAACGTGTGGTAATGCAACGCGTGGTAATCCTACGCGTAGTAATCCAATGCGTAGTAATCCAACGCGTACTAATACAGCGTGTGGATATCCAACGCGTAGTAATCTAGCGCGTGAATATTCCACGCGTAGTAATCCAACGCGTAATAATGCAACGCGTGGTAATTCTAAGCGTAGGAATCTAATGCGTGGTAATCTAACGCATAGTAATGCAACGTGTGGTAATCCTACGCGTAGTAATCCAATGCGTAGTAATCCAACGCGTACTAATACAGCGTTGGATATCCAATGCGTAGTAATCTAGCGCGTGCATACTCTACGCGTAGTAATCCAACGCCTAATAATGCAACGCGTGGTAATTCTAAGCGTAGGAATCTACTGCATGGTAATCTAACGCATAGTAATCCAGCATGTGGATATCCAACGCGTAGTAATCCAACGCGTGGATATTCGATGCGTAATAGTCTAACGCGTAATAATCCTCGCGCTCTGATTGGTCCGTGTTTTTCCTTAATAATTCAGAAACTAAGCTTCAAACCCCATTTTTGCAAAGGGAAATCTTATTCAGAATCACGTCAGCTACCATTTCAAGGACCTACACTAATTTTGATACACCTTGTACAATGACGTCTTCGAGCCAAGTGACTGAGCGCGTACACTAGTTGTGAGGCACCCTGTAGACGCAATGTAAACCTATTCACACTTTCAGTTATAATCAAAGTTCTTAAATGCAGATTTCAATACTTATTTACCACATACTGATACATTTATTCAATTTATAAATTGGGAAGAGTACAGATGCAGAATTGTAGAACTGACCATTTTTACGCTCACACACCATCATTCTATATTCACAAAATTTTACAAGTAACTTCCTCGCAACTTTGTCCCGAAGTCGAAACAATATTTTCTCCGTTCCAATTCCCTGTATTGTGTCAGCGACAATCCCGTAAGGTAACGATGACAGTTCGGATGCTAAGACACGTTTATCCTCGTGGGAAAAAGAGATCCTGCGGACAGGTTCTGTGGAAGTCGAGTACTCACCTAGTAGCCAGATCCCGGTGAACAAAGTTGAGATTCTCCAGGTACCGCATGCCCGACGCGATCTGAGCGGCCATGTAGATGAGACAGTTGAAACTGAAACGAGGAAACGACCTCAGTTGCAAGAGAGGACAAAGTTAAGGTTGGAGGAAAATACGGGGGTGTTGGCCAAAGAGAGGGTCGTGGAAACGACGGAACGCGAAAAGGTGGTTGCTTCGTTGCACGAAGACTATGTCGCTCACGATTAATAAACGCTTCAAAGTTTGTTACAGAGAGAAACTTATTGGGTGTTAACTTCGCGACACCTTGCCACAGCGGATGAAACTAAATCTCGGGGCTCCGTGATGAACATGCCCGTTGTTTCGCAGGAATTATTGAAATTCTTGCGTTTGATTAATTTTCACGCGCCGTTTCCTTCGGATTCGCTTCGTATCGATACCTTTGGCGTCTTGTATACTGGGTGGCACGGAAATACTAGCTTCAAATATATTACTTTGAGGAATAATTAAGGAAGGATTATACTATTGTCATACATTATAATATTATATTATTAATATAATATTACTCAGAATTTGATTTTATAGGACAGAGAGTGGTTTTGCCAAAGGGTGGTTTTTTAACGAATAGACTACAATGTTATTAAATATAACAAAGTTTCTGAGGTGGTCCTCGAAAATTCTAGTATTTAGCTACCTTTAAAATATGAAAATGAAGTTTGAAAATTTAAGAAGAAAATTATGTTTGAAAATTCAGAAAGAAGGTGAACGATAATTTGCAATTTAAAAAATAGTAATTATGTAGGTACCTGAGTGTTTTGACGCCAATGGGCATGGAATGAGCATCTTCGGCAGTGATATGAGTTTTGAGAAATTGGCAAAGATCTCCGTGTTCTAGGTACTCCATTACTATGCAGTATGGTTCCTCGCGACAGCAGGCTCCAAGGACTCTTGCTATATTGCGGTCCTCCAGGGCTGCTAGGAGTCTGACGTCTCGTTGGAAATCCATCCTTAACAAATAATTCACGAACTTCTAATTATCCTTAGCTACATTTTAATGATTATAAAATAACATAGTTTCAATTTTATTAACACTTCGTATTACATATGTTCGAAAAGATATAGGTTATGTTATATATCAACGTTGAAACATATGTGGAAAGACATATTCACATATTCTAATAGAATTTTATGACATAATAGCACTTGTGATATGTCAATTTGAAGTTTAAGTTCAACGTTTATAAACTAAGAAAATGTCTATACGTCTACATGAATTTAATTGAGTATGTCAAAAATGTCCAACTGTTATAATAAACAATGACTGATCTCGAAGTGATCACGACTCGATGTGACTTCGAGATCAGATGTGATAAAGTTCGAAAGGATTCGATGACATAAAAGTTGTGCAAAATACTACTTATAGTACATTAATTTGAAGCACGAAATTTGATGAAAATGACTACATAAACGCCTCATCAATATTCATCATTCAAAATGGTCGGCTCTCCATTGAAACGGACAATCGACGAATTTATCGGTGAACGAATATCCAATTTTCGATCTCTTATACCCTAAAATGCACCCTTTTATTTGCTATCTCATAAACAATTTGCACTTTTATGTACCCTTTGAAAAAGGGTGCATAAATATAAATAAGCTATAAATCGGTTCAGTGTTTGTTCCAACGAAAAATGAGCCATTTTCTGTTGTAAATATTGATGGTACGTTTATGCAGTTGTTTTTGTGAAATTTTATACATTTAATTAATGCGCACTATGTGATATTATGAAATCGTATCAGGTTTTATATTTTTTGAAAACAGATATTGTTTGGTGTAACTGGCAGCCATTTTGTTTGAAGAATAGGAATAAAATTTAGTAGTATTTTGTTTGTTGAGTTTCAAACTTAAAATTGATGTATCACACATGCTAGTTTGTTTTAATTTTATGTCATGAAATTATGTTGGACTCTAAATCTTTCAAAATGGTTGATTATTTTATTTGAATAAATAGTCCGCCATTTTATAGCACGCATATCGATAAAATGTTAATAGGTTTACCTTTATAAAGCTTCTAGCTAAATACTGATATACCATAAGTGCTACTTTTATGTCATGAAACTATATTAGACTCCACATCTTTCAAAATGGTTGGTTTTTTACTTGAACAGGCAGTCCGCCATTTTGTATTAAACATATCGATGAAATGCTAATAGGTTTACCTTTATAAAGCTTCTAGCTAAATATTGATATACCATAAGTGCTACTTTTATGTCATGAAACTATATTAGACTCTACATCTTTCAAAATGGTTGGTTTTTTATTTGAACAGGCAGTCCGCCATTTTGTATTAAACATATCGATGATATGTTATTAGGTTTACCTTTATAAAGCTTCTAGCTAAATACTGATATACCATAAGTGCTACTTTTATGTCATGAAACTATATTAGACTCTACATCTTTTAAAATAGTTAATCATTTATTTGAACAAGTAGTCCGCCATTTTGTAGTACACATATCGATAAAATATTAATAGTACTACTTCTACCGAGCTTCCAGCTAAAAATGAACACCCCACAGCTACCATTTTGTTACCTCTATATTGTCAAATTCATAAATGGACCATTTCCCATGCATCTAGTAAGCAAACTAAATTCCCCATAACCAACTCTCCATACAATAAACTTAACCAAGTCCTCCTCTCATATAAAATAAGCTAAAAAAAACGGTGTCCAGCATCCAACGATACATCGTCCAAAACCACTAAACTGTTCCAACAAAACGTTTCCTACAGCGTTCATTCCATGAAATAATCGAACATTTCCGACCAAAGTTTAGGCGCTTCGTTTGCATTCCCGTACGATTTAGTGTAAAAGGAAAGTTTGCTTTTGAGGATGGTACACGCGTGCTAACAAGTCGCAGCATCGTTACTTCGTTGTTACTTACGATCGCTACGGTAATGGCACTCTCACGTGATAGCTTAATGCGGCCGTTAACAAAACTACGCTCGTATCGATTCCCCATAAACTGCGAATTCTGGTGCGTTCCATGGTCACGCGCCATCTTCGTGGACGCGTGGGCGACGAAACCCTTTACGAGGCTCAATCGCGTGCGAGATAATGCCGTTTCAATTCGAGTTAATTGCAATTTCTTCGCTGTCTTATCTAATGGACATGGGCAAATGATGGCCGCCATTTTATCTGTTTCATTAATTCTGTGACACGATTAATTTCTTGAGAGAGTGTTCATAAGGATATGTATGAGATTCTTTGGGGGGATAGAGTTTAGATTGTGCAAATGTAATTTTGTTGTGGATGTGGGTTTGGGTAATTGGAAATTGGGGAATTGGGAATTTGGGAAATTAGAGAGTGGGAAATTAGAAATTGGGGGTTTAGGAATTTGGGGATTTAAGAATTTGGGAAACTAGAAATTGGGGATTAAGAAATTGGGGAAATTAGGAATCGATGATTTAGGAATTCGGGAAATTAGGAATCGGGGATTTAGGCATTCGGGAAATTAGAAATCGGGGAATTAGGAATTCGGGAAATTAGAAATCGGAGAATTAGGAATTCGGGAAATTAGAAAGCGGGGAATTAGAAATCAGGGAATTAGGAATTCGGGAAATTAGAAATCGGGGAATTCGGAATTCGGGAAATTAGAAAGCGTGGAATTTGAAATCGGGGAATTAGGAATTCGGGAAATTAGAAATCGGGGAATTCGGAATTCGGGAAATTAGAAAGCGTGGAATTTGAAATCGGGGAATTAGGAATTCGGGAAATTAGAAATCGGGGAATTAGGAATTCGGGAAATTAGAAAGCGTGGAATTTGAAATCGGGGAATTAGGAATTCGGGAAATTAGAAAGCGGGGAATTAGAAATCGGGGAATTAGGAATTCGGGGAATTAGAAATCGGGGAATTAGGAATTCGGGAAATTAGAAATCGGAGAATTAGGAATTCGGGAAATTAGAAATCGGGGAATTAGGAATTCGGGAAATTAGAAAGCGTGGAATTTGAAATCGAGGAATTAGGAATTTGGGAAATTAGAAATCGGGGAATTAGGAATTCGAGAAATTAGAAAACAGTAAATTAAAAACTGAGAAATTAGAAATTTAATAATCTAAAAAACTAGAAACCATAAATTTAGTAATTTAGAATCTCCCAATTAAAAATTTTAAAACTCAAGCCTTCAACGAATCGAAAATCCGAAGCTAGCAAATTTAAAAATTTCATATTCAAAAGTCCATCAAAACAAGAAATTGTACGATACGAGTTACATACGCATCGATGTCGATATACCACGCACCGTATAGCCACGGGTAAGATCGCAATACGATCGGTTGAAAAAAAATGGGAACGTAACAACAGCGTGCTCCCTGTGCTCCCCGTAAATTCATGTTACACGAAGCAAAACTCGAATTAAGCTAAAAAATTCCATTTCCAGAAACGAGATTTCATTGGGCGAGCAAAACAACTGAAACCCGTTGTTGTTTGTTTCGGCTGGAGCACGAATCTACATTGAAAGCATTGTTCCGCGCCATGAGGTTGGAATTAAATATACCCGTGGAAAATAAAAACGGTAATTGTTAACGGTAAAAACGGCAGTCAATACCGAACGAAGTGTACGGGCTGGTTTTCAGCGAGCGAATGTTAGTCGGTTCGTTATTTAGCGTTATTTCGAACAAAACGTGCGGCCAGAAGTCAATATTCCTGGATATCGGGTATAACGAGTAAAATATTCTTTGTTCATATTGAACAGAGCTCTATGGTGAATACGAGTCGTTTATTGATCACACAGCCCATTTCGTTCGTTAATATTCAGGGTAAATAGGGGAAGATTGCCGTCTTTTGTGCACAGAAATTCATTGGTAATATTTTTAATAAATGTAATTATTAGAAACAGATCTCTGCAAATATTAGCTATGTTATCGATGCAAATTGCGTACGGATGAGTCAACAGGGTTGACCCACTAAACGTAATTCAGAATTCAAATATTATTACATATATTTAGCGTATCATGTGTGTTATAATATTATTAGAACGTTCTCATTAATCTTATGAAATGTAAATGGAGTTTGTTTTATTTAACTCCTTTTGATGAGAAAATTATACTTTATACTTTTCTACTTCTGACGCCATATTTGTTTTCTGTACAAGTTTTCAGAGTATAACTTTCGAAAAATTTACCTCAGCTACCAATTTACGTATTTATTATTTAATTGTGTATTAGCATCACAATTGTGAATATATACAATACAAGATGGATGCCAATCGATACAAAATGGAGGACTCTGTACCGTCGAAGGCTTAACCTCAATCTGTCAATTGACATATCAGTTTCTCATTTTAACTGTATATCAAAATAATACTTGCGAATGTTTAAAATACATCAAAACAAAATGGAGTGCTTTTTACTATTGAAAGTTTAACCTCAATCTTTCAATCAACATATCAATTTCTTATTTTATTTGAATATTAGTATCATAGTTGTGAATGGATAGAATGCATCAAAACAAAATGGAGTACTCTTTAATATCAGAAACTTAACCTCAATATGTTAAGTGACATATCAATTTCTTATTTTAATTGCATGTTAGTATTATAGCTGTGAATGCATAGAACACATCAAAACAACATGGCGTACTCTCTACCATCAAAAACTTAACCTCAACATGTCAATCAACATATCAATTTCTTATTTTATTTGAATATTAGTATCATAGTTGTGAATGGACAGAATGCATCAAAACAAAATGGAGTACTCTCTACCATCAAAAACTTAACCTCAAAATATCAACCAACCTATCAATTTCCTATTATATTTGAATATTAATATCGTAGTTACAAGTGCATACATCGAAATAAAATATAATTCTCTGACTAAAAAGTTAGGTTACAAGAACACTATACATATATTACAGATTAAGTTACTATAATCAAAAGTCAAGAATAAAAATTTCGCGTGTTCGTACAGAGAAACGCGAGTGTACAATGCAGAATGGAAAAAAGTCTTCCTTTGTTGTAGCAAGAAATTGTGTAGACGAAATGGATCTACGAAGGTGGAAAAGGAAATGGAGCAAGCTCCTATCACGATAGGGGACGCGATAAGTCATCCTCACGGCTGGAGACTTGTTGCGTGAGCAGACGCCGTGGAACCGTGGAAACCAAGATCGGAGCTTTTTATTTATGATAGTACGTGAATCGTGGCCCTCGAAACACTGATATTTACACAAATCACGGCGGAGAACGCAACAGTACTGGTATGCTAACGGAAACGATCGTATCACGCGATAAATCGTGAACGCGTTACATCTGATTAAGTTACCAGCATGAATTTCCGCGCTTATTGGCTCGTGCTTGGTAATTTTGCGGAGAATACGTAGGAGTTGAAATATGTTTTGTAGATTTTTTGGTGTGCATTGTAGTTAATTGGTTAAGTAATTAGATCAAGTTTTATGTTAATTAGGTGAAATTGGAAGGTAGGGAATTTTGTTATTTTGAGATTTAGGATTTAGGAATTTAGGGATTTAGGGATTTAAGGATTCACAAATTTAAAAATTTGGAGACTTGGGATTTTGGAGACTAGGGAATTTTGTTATTTTGAAATTTAGGATTTGGGGATTTGGGGATTTGTAGATTCAGGGATATAGGGGTTTAGGAATTTGGATACTTGAGAATTTTGGAATTTGGAAAAATTGAGAATTCGGAGACTAGGGAATTTTGTTATTTTGAGATTTAGGATTTGGGGAGTTTAGGAATTTGAAAAATAGAAATTTAGAAACTCAGAAGTACAGCAGTTCAGAAATCCCGAAATCTTGAAATCTAAAAATCTAAAAAACATTATTGCAACAGTACCATCCCTTACGCATCCCCATCCCCTTCATAATTGTCCTTCAACAAAAGGCCAAAGCGCACTTTTATTTCGATTTGAGTAACAAGTAAGTAATTCCACGCGACAGCAAGCTTGTTCCACAGAAGATTGGTTCGTACAGTTTAATATAAGCGAAGTGAAATTCTCTTGGTTTTAGCTTTGCAATACGGTAAAAGCGCACGATTAGCTCGCAGGTTATTTCAACATCGTAAAGCACGTGCCCCGAACGTCGTTGAATGCGTTCACCTTCGGAGGCTATTTTATATGCATATTCCAACACCGCTGAGAATAGATTTCGTTATCTCGAAAGAAAAATGGATTGCGCTGTTTGAAATATGTATTTCCATTAGCTTTTGAAATTGTACACCCGAGCGTTTTGTACTACAATATGCTACTTTTAAAAATGAAACCTTACTATTTGACGAGGAATTTGTATGATTCCTTTTTTCTCTTTGTTCGTCTTAAGAAGTCCCTTGGATATTATGAAAAGAATTATGCGTCCCATCTCGACGGGTCGGAGTCTTAATATTTCATTAACTTAATGAAGATTCTTTTACTGGGCTACTTGCTTTTATGCAAGAGTTTATGAATTAAATGAAATGTTTAAATTCTGATGAACTTCATAATTTGTAGATTTAATATTTAATTAAATATGAGCTAATGAATGATTTTAATATGAGGTGTTTCATAATTAGTACGTCCCTGAAGTGGTAGCTGACGCGATTCTGAATAAGATTTCCCTTTGCGAAATTGGGATTTGAAACATATTTTTTGAATTATTAAGGAAAAATGCGGACCAGTCAGAGCGCGAGGGTTACGCACGCGCAGACGCGAGAACGGCAGCTTTGGATAACGCGTAGTTATCCAACGCGTGGTAATCCAACGCGTAGTAATGCAACGTGTGGTAATCCTACGCGTAGTAATCCAATGCGTAGTAATCCAACGCGTACTAATACAGCGTGTGGATATCCAACGCGTAGTAATCTAGCGCATGCATATTCTGCGCGTAGTAATCCAATGCGTAATAATGCAACGTGTGATAATTCTAAGCGTAGGAATCTAATGCGTGGTAATTCAACGCGTAGTAATGCAACGTGTGGTAATGCAACGCGTGGTAATCCTACGCGTAGTAATCCAATGCGTAGTAATCCAACGCGTACTAATACAGCGTGTGGATATCCAACGCGTAGTAATCTAGCGCATGCATATTCTACGCGTAGTAATCCAACGCGTAATAATGCAACGCGTGGCAATTCTAAGCGTAGGAATCTAATGCGTGGTAATCTAACGCGTAGTAATGCAACGTGTGGTAATGCAACGCGTGGTAATCCTACGCGTAGTAATCCAATGCGTAGTAATCCAACGCGTACTAATACAGCGTGTGGATATCCAACGCGTAGTAATCTAGCGCGTGCATATTCTACGCGTAGTAATCCAACGCGTAATAATGCAACGTGTGGTAATTCTAAGCGTAGGAATCTAATGCGTGGTAATCTAACGTGTGGTAATGCAACGCGTGGTAATCCTACGCGTAGTAATCCAATGCGTAGTAATCCAACGCGTACTAATACAGCGTGTGGATATCCAACGCGTAGTAATCTAGCGCGTGCATATTCTACGCGTAGTAATCCAACGCGTAATAATGCAACGCGTGGTAATTCTAAGCGTAGGAATCTAATGCGTGGTAATCTAACGCGTAGTAATCCAGCATATGGATATCCAACGCGTAGTAATCCAACGCGTAGATATTCGACGCGTAGTAGTCCAACGCGTAATAATCCTCGCGCTCTGATTGGTCCGCGTTTTTCCTTAATAATTCAGAAACGAAGCTTCAAACCTCATTTTTGCAAAGGGAAATCTTATTCAGAATTGCGTCAGCTACCCCCCATTTCTACACTAGTTGTGAGACACTCCGACAACTAGTGTATCAATTCGACTTATCAATTCGAATATTAAACAAATAAACATAAAAAATATTATACAATTGCTAACAATACCAAATTTAAACATTACATTTAACTTCTAAAATTTTTCTAACCTCAACTTTTCAAACACGAAAACCAAAATGTCCCGTAATATAAAAATACAAGTATACCTAAATTCCTCCTAAATAATCCGATTAATAAAGAAATGATTCACGTTCCAAAACCTCTTTAAATCCCCTTTCTCCCCTTCCCGTGACCAGAACTTGGATCTCCAGTTGCCGTAGGAGTTTCGGTTGTTCACAAAAGCCGCTGGTTACGATATCCGATGGACGGTCGTCGATTCTCGTCGGAAGGAAGCTTTGTCATCTTGTTCGAAGGATTCTGAACCCCCCTTTAAACCCTCTTTCGCCACGAACAGCCGAACTCTCGATACCCTATCTCTGCGGTCATTGTATGCAAATCTATTCCATTCGTGGAATCGAACTGGCCTTTTTCTGATGTCTAGCTTGATAGCCGCGAGAACGATCCTCGATGCTATATATCGAGATGGTTTCACCGTTCCGTGCTTTCCGGTATAAACGTACAGCTAGCGAAAAAGAAACCAGGACACACATTCGGCAAGGATCTATGAATTTTATGCACGGGTCAGAAACGTTCCGAGAGGATGTTGGTGTGCTCGGATGTCTCCCTATCACGACCTAGTGAAACACATTCGATTCGGTTGCATTATGTTCCTGCCCTATTGTGCATGCGGCTGTTAGCCTCGATATCGGGAAAATGGTTCCTTAGGGAGCAATGCTGACCGCTTTTAACCCTACTGCGTCTCTACAATCGTGTTCGCAATTTATTTACCTATTTTTCATTTTATCTGGCTGGTTGCTGCAAAATGGGTCATTTATGATTTTTTTTTAGATTCATATTTATTGACGTTTTTAGACAATTGATATTCTTGTAGGTTAGGAATTTGTATTTTAAGGGATGATGGTTATGTTTGTGAGTTATGCTATTTATGTTGTTATGTGTTATTACAGTATGTTATTATGTGTTATTATAGTATGTTATTATGTGTTATTATAGTATGTTATTATGTATTATTATAATATGTTATTATGTTATTACATTATGAGTTGTTTATACAGTTTAGACGAGGGCCAATGATCATAGCAGTCGAGGCCCATATAAAATCAATCAATCAATCAGTTTAGACGATCCTTGCTGTTACTTATGATTTGTTTGAAGACGTACATTTTCGTCCACCATGATTGCACCCAATTTAAATCTACTTTAGTTCATCACAATTAAAAATTATTTATAAATACACATTTTAGTTTATTGTGTTTATGAATTGTATAAAACCTTTCCTAATAATAGTGCAATATATGAATCTCTCCAAAATAGTAAGAACGTAAAACGTTTCAACCGAACCGTAAATACGTAAAAGGACGAAGCAAAATGGAGTCCAGTTATCATTCCCTATCGTTCTCCCGTAACAATCGGTTCGGTCCATTTTTGCCAGGTCTCCTGTAAAATCACGTGCCGGTAACCGAACGTTCTTTACCGTTGCAGAATGGTTATCGCCTCGATATAACGGAGGAACAAGGCGACCAGGACCGCGGTGGCTCGATCGAGCGTTGTAACGACGAAACAGAATGCAAATTGCGCAAGCGTGTATAGTGTACACGCACATGCACTATATGTACTCACTTTTGTTTCTCGCAGGCTTCAGACAGTAAAAATTTGACGGCGACGAGACGCTTGCCGACGCTGGTCGTCGTTCCGTACTCTGGGATGCCTTCTGCTTCTGCCACGTACACCTTTATGGACATAATTTGTTCACATGATAATCGCTTTTAATATTGCTGTGATATTTAATTTATATTAACATGACTGCGGCCATAAATGCAGTGGAGTGATCATAATGTCGTATAACATTTGCATAATTAGAAATTGCATAATTTCATTAGAAAATGGCGGAGGTAATTACAAAGTCACAACCCTGGCGAGTTCGTTCAAACTTTGCACAATAACAAAGTATACTAAAGATAATAATACTACAAAATTATAGCGTGCAACTTTGCAAAATAAGGACAAAATGAGTGTCTAAAATCGCTTATGACTTATACAATGTAGCTTGAGAAAGATATGAACAGAACAGTGTATCATAATCTAATGAAACAAGTGTGATAAACCAAAGACAAGCTTAAAACTCGTGCAAATTATACAAATTTCATTTTCATTTTTGCTTTGGACACCAATTTTGTTCTTATTTTGCAAAATTACACGCTATAACTTTGTAGTATTATTATCTTCAATGTACTTTAGAATTGTACAAAGTTTGAACCAGATCGGTGATGCAAAGGTTGTGCCTTTCAAAACTACATCACCTAAGAATGAAATTTCTTCTGATATTTCCATGCTGTTCGAATCGTTTCAATCGCGAAGTTACAGCCAACGATAAAAGCATCTTATAAGATCATCCGCAATATAACGAGAGTCAGTACGAACAAAAACCCTTTGGATCATAGCGGTCGACCGGTATGCGCGTTAATCGAGGAACCAGGCTGCCGCAGCTCGTTAGAGCCATAAATTCATCTAACGAGAATGGATGATCCCTGAATTTGATTATTCGTCGCTGGCGAATTTATCGCGCAACTTTCACGCGGGACAGGTGTATTCATCGGTGGAAGGTGCTCGTTGGCTGCGGGAAGCCGGACAGGAAGTCAGATAAACGACTAGCGAACACGACTATGCTCGGTGAACCTCCATATTCCTCGGTTAGGAATTTTGCAATTTTCCGCCGGTGGTACGATCGCGATACCGATCAGACTGCGGAGGAACGATTAATTTCGCGTTTGATTCGTGGTCGAGATTGACGGCGATCGGACTTGATGTAGACCATTGATTATTGATTATTGATACCTGTCGATGGGACTATCGATCGTTGCTAGTGCTTTGACAAATGGATTCTCAGGATTAGGAAATGGGAATTTTGGATATTAGGGGTAGGTGATATGCAGGGATTTATGAGATTTTAAACTGGTTGGATTAGGAGTTGATGAGAATTAAGGGATTTGGCGTATGTGGGATTTGGGGTATGTGGGATTTGGGGTATGTGGGATTTGGGATATGTGGGATTTGGCACATGTGGGATTTGGCACATGTGGGATTTGGGGTATGTGGGATTTGGGGTATGTGGGATTTGGGGTATGTGGGATTTGGGGTATGTGGGATTTGGGATATGTGGGATTTGGGATATGTGGGATTTTGGGTATGTGGGATTTGGGATATGTGGGATTTGGGATATGTGTGATTTGGGACATGAGGGATTTGGGATATGTGGGATTTGGGACGTGTGGGATTTGGGATATGTGGGATTTGGGATTTGTGGGATTTGGCACATGTGGGATTTGGGATATGTGGGATTTGGGATATGTGGGATTTGGGATATGTGGGATTTGGGATATGTGGGATTTGGCATATGTGGGAATTGGGACGTGTGGGATTTGGCACATGTGGGATTTGGGATATGTGGGATTTGGCACATGTGGGATTTGGGACGTGTGGGATTTGGGATTTGTGGGATTTGGCACATGTGGGATTTGGGACGTGTGAGATTTGGGATATGTGGAATTTGGGATATGTGGGATTTGGCACATGTGGGAATTGGGACGTGTGGGATTTGGGATATGTGGGATTTGGCACATGTGGGATTTGGGATATGTGGGATTTGGGATATGTGGGATTTGGGATATGTGAGATTTGGGATATGTGGGATTTGGCATGTGTGGGATTTAGGATGTGTGGGATTTGGTACATGTGGGATTTGGGATACGTGGGATTTGGGATATGTGGAATTTGGTATATATGGTATTTGGGATGTGTGGGATTTGGGATATGTGGGATTTGTCACATATGGGATATGGGATATGTGACATTTGAGACTTATGAAATTTCTAATTTATAAAATTTAAAATTCCTAAGACTCTAAAGTCGATATTCGTGAGATTCGACTCTTGTTGTATTCCACATTTGTGTAACGTGGAATTTATAGGATTATACATGTGCAAGGTTCAAAATTTGCAGAATTTTGATTGTAAGTCTCACAGAAGCAATTCTTCCCAAACATACAAATCGAAAATTTAAAGATTCAGAAATACTCGAACCTTTACTAAATTACTGATTCGCAAATTTGACAATTTTCAAGCTTGTACTATATATCAACCAAATCAATAAGATTCCAATATTACCAATATCGATCGCGATACCAACAGTCAAAGCTGCACCAGATATCCGCAGATGCAGCATCAAGGCTGATGCAGCCAAAACGCGGCAGCGTCTCTTGGACCGGTCATTAACGGGCGTGCCGTCGCCCGAACAGGAAACAAAAGGGAATTATTAGCCGCTCTAACGCATTCTAAACTGATTATCCTCGACGAGCCAGACGAGGCGCTATTGTGACGGGAAGAATAACAGGGTGGACACTTCGTTAATCGACGTATTGTTGCGAGCAGCCGGTGGCGAATTGCCCGCGTACGGCCAACAAACGGATTGATTTCTCTCTCTTTCTCTGTCTATCTCTCTCTGTTGCTGTACCAGCCGTTGGTCACCGAGCAAGGAAAGCTGCAGTGTGGTACCGTTCGCGAATCGATGTGCAATCGATGCTGCTACGATTTCTCTGTCGTTTGTCGCTCGACTGCTCGCGATACCATCGCGTAGTTCGTTCGCAATATCGGCTGTTTGTAATTTAACACTCTCGATGCTGTTCCGACACAGCATGGCTACTAGCCAGGTAAAACGACACTTTCGCTGCTAGTGGATTATCATAACGTTATGGGATATCTTCGGATGGGAAACCTTCAGATAGTGTAATAATACAGCAAGATTTGCAAGGACTTCCATACTCCTGCATTTCGATTATGATCAAAGTAGCAATTGTGAAGATTTTGGGATACGAAGAATTCCAGAGACGTAAGGATCTGGGGAAGACGTTAAAAACATAGGGACATAGTGACACGAATGGTATATCCAGAGATGTGAACATCAATAGTATGGAAATTTAGAATATGTGAAACTAGGAGTATCTGTGGATCTGGAGACGTGGATGCAGGAATGTACATCTATGGTTAGCATCTGGGTATCTAGGTATCACATGATCTAAGGGTTTATCGGTTTAACTAGCTCAGAATTTACAAAATTTCGGATTTGTGAATTTAGGTTTGGATGTTCAGAGATTTGATGATTTAATGATGCAGGGACGATGTGTGGACGTAGAGGCTAAGTATCTGAGGATTTAGGAATTCCCTCAATTTTAGGATCTATTAGTGGAGTCCTGTCTAGTATCATAGTCTAGGAATTAGCTCAATATAGGGATCATATGATGTTAAACTAGTATAAACATATGTGGACATGTGTTATAGCTTCAGGTCCACATGTAGCTGCTTACAGACATGTCTATTTTGAAACTGCAACTTTTCCCAACAAAATGGCTAAACAAACTAATTCATGTAACTAAAACTAATTCATGTAACTAAATGACCAAAAGATCGCCAAGTGACATCTCAAGTCCACAAAGCTTCAGAAACCATCCATTCATTATACATTTATCAGTAACTCCAACTTAGCAATAACCCTAAGGCTACGATTAAAAAAGTAATAATTTGTAACAATAAAGTGTAATAATTTGTTATCGAATCGAACAGAGGAATCGGACACGGTATTTTACCATGTCAAATTTAAAATAGACACGTGGTACGTAATAACAATGTCGTTACCGTTCCGTAAGCCCCTTCGCCAAGTTTCGAGAGCATGCGGAGGCGATGCCGTGGGAAGAGCGGGACGCTCGTCTGCTCCAGACGTCTCTTCAGGGCCGAAAGTACCTCCTGTTGAGTCGGCGACTGAAACAAGGAAAGAACAATGCGTCAGACGATAATTAACGATCTAGGATCACGCTAACCGCGGCCTACGAGTGCCGCAGGTATTAGAGACCTAGCTCTCGGCCGATGGATGAATTATTCGATGATCCCACAGCTCGTAAATTCATCGTGATACATTGCAACGTCCCAATAGACTTACGATAATTTAAGTGACAAAATTACTGGTATAAATTCGATCTATCTCGTCGACAACGTATTTCACGTTTGTCGATGCTTTTGTCGTCTCGCATCCTACGAATTTCGTGTTTGGTTGCTACGTTTGGTTTTAGACAAATATACTCTTTTTCGAATTTTTTGAAATACACACGTTTAGCAAGGTTTTTTGTATTTTTAAACTTTAAATTTTAAAGTGAATTTGTAAATCTTTGTAGTTTGGAATTCTATACTTTCATATAGCAGATGTGGTAATTTGAAAATTTTAATCTTACAAATTGTGTTCTCAAGTACCTGAATCCGTGGGTTTTCATGCTTTCAGATCATGAATCATCTAGTCTTTAAATTACCAAGTACCCAAATACTTAAGAGCCAAAAATCCCACCAATTTTCCAAATCCCCCAAATTCTCTAAACTCCCCAAATACCCCAAATACTACAAATCCTCTGAATCCTCCAAATTTCCCAAATTTCCCAAATTTTCCAAATTTCCCAAATTATCCAAATCCTCCAAATCCTCCAAATCTTCCAATTCTCAAACCCCCAAACTTCCAAATATCCCAAACCCTCCAAACTCCCCAAATACTACAAATCCTCTGAATCCTCCAAATTTCCCAAATTTCCCAAATTCTTAAACCTCCAAACTCCCAAATATCCCAAACCCTCCAAACTCCCCAAATACCACAAATCCTCTGAATCCTCCAAATTTCCCAAATTTCCCAAATTCTTAAACCCCCAAACTCCCAAATATCCCAAACCCTCCAAACTCCCCAAATACCACAAATCCTCTGAATCCTCCAAATTTCCCAAATTTCCCAAATTTCCCAAATTTCCCAAATTTCCCAAATTCCCAAATTTCCCAAATTTCCCTTTCCCAAATTTCCCAAATTCTCAAACCCCCAAACTCCCAAATATCCCAAACCCTCCGAACTCCCCAAATACCACAAATCCTCTGAATCCTCAAAATTTCCCAAATCTCCAAATCTTCCAAATTACCCCAATTCCCCAAACTCTCCAACTCCTCCAAATCCTTGAAATCCCCCAAATCCTCAAAATCCCCCGATCCTCCAATTCTCAAATCCCCAAACTCCCAAATATCCAAAACCCTCTAAATTTCCCAAATCCTCCAAATTTTCCAAATCCCCAAAATCCCACCTGAAACTCCCAAAAAATCCCCCATTCAAAATCCTAATTTCATCCATCCCCATTGCACACAATCCTCTCGATCGTACTCGAACGTTCATTGTTACCCATCAAATTCGACCAAAACGAAACAACAAAACGCAGATGCCGTTTCAAAGGAGCAAAGGACCGGTTGCACGTGACCGTATGACTTTCGACAAGGGTTCATTGTAAAATTGCATCCAGCCATCGATAACCACCCTAACCGTGTGTTTTCGAAGGACATTCGTTCCGATCTAATGACGGATCACACAGGGACAATGATTGGCGTCGCTACGATGCGTCAAGGCCAGACTCGACACGTCGTCCCGAAATGTTTTGACTGTTTCGAGTGGTGCCCTGTCGTCTGTCAATCACCCGCAGACGTCCCGACGTAGACGACCACTTTCACGGCATTGTGCTCGAATCAATCTGCCTGCACGAATCGTCCGATCCCAACGAAATCGTTCTGTCCCGTAGGAAACGTATCTTCGCACGGGGTTGAAACATCGTATTACGTTGTTTGATTGAGAACTTACTTACTTTCAAATTTACAAATTTATGATTTTTGGGAGTCGATGATATGTTAACCCCTTTACCTACAACTACGGGCATATCCCATAGTACGATCGTCGGGACATACTTTACTTTTACTTTTATTTATTCTCTTCATAGGAAGAGGGCGTCTGAGAGCTAATTCCTCCAATTTGCCCGTGATCGGGACATATTACCTTCTCGAATGTAAATCGTAGGTTAAGGGGGTAATTTGAATATTTGAAGATATACATGTGTTGTGGAGCAGGTAGGAATTTTGAAATGTGAGAAGGTGGGATTTGGAGTATGTGGACTTTGTGTGATCTGGAAAATGTGGAGGACGTGGAGATTTGAAGGATATAGAAATATAGAAGCTTGCAGATCCCTTAAAATTGATGTGAGAATGAAATTTAAAGAATTTAGAAGAGAGAATTTTCAAAATATAAGAATTTGAGAAATAATTTTAATTAATTTACCAGTTAACGAAGTCTATGCACCTAACACTGGAGAAGCATTGGTCAGAGTAGCTGCAAAGGCAATGTAACACCGTGTTTACCCTGAATACCCCGGCTACAAACCACGGCTCTACAAGGGTTAAACAGAAGATCAATGGGAAGAGAATTCGACCCACAAACCCAGATCCAAATCCATTCAATCTCCCTGGCGAAGATATCGATATAAGAGAACAAATATTCGAAACGTGTTCTTGCGCAACGAGTTTCTGGGAAAAAATACAAACACGTATATCAGAGGGGTGGCGCGTCCTGACAGAAATAAATCACTGGCGGGCTACAAATTTCGCGCGGCGTATTTTTATTCCGGTAGATCGCCGCGGTGCGATTTAGGCGCAGGTTGCCGAATCAACCCTCTCGTCCCGTGTAATATTTCTGCGATGTCGGCACGCGCTAGTCGACAGAGGGGGTTGGACGCGACGGAAAGACAGAGACAGAGTGCGAAAACGGGGGGAGATAGGATTGCAAACGTGATTACACGACGCGCTTTCTCTCCGCAATTAACAGAGCGAACTGGCCCGGAAGCCACCGGACCGCGTAATGATGATACATTCCACGAGGGTTGTTCCGAGGGTAGTCGCGAAAGGGTTCACCCCGTTGACGGCACTTCGTTTATACGTCGACGAACCGATCAATCGAATGATTCTGCAGATTGGGCGGAAACGCTGTCCAACACGCGACACTTTATTCTGTTTGACAACGAATAACCCTCTGTTATACTTACCCCTGCGGGACAAACACCTTGCGGATATTTTCACTTTCTTGACCCCTGCGGCAATTAATTATGTATTGATACGACTGCGTTTTAGGTACTTTTGCTCTTTTGTTACTTTCAGTAGATTCATCTTTTATGGAAGGGATTATAATGATAAAATAGCTTGTTAATAAATTACTATTTCTTCCTTGAGGATGATTTAGTGGTTGCTAAGGATAATCCTTATCGAAAGAGAAGTACGATGGACTCACACTGTAATCTTTTATATAATTATGGTAGGTAATTTTTATCTTTGATCACTTCGACTTTCTTCACCTCTTATGTGAGTAAATATGTGCTGATAGAACAGCTTGTTAATAAATTGCTATTTCTTCCTTGAGGACAATTCAATGGTTGCTAAGGATAATCCTTATCGAAAAAGAAGTACGATGGACTCACACTGTAATCTTTTATATAATTATCGTAGGTGATTTTTATCTTTGGTCACTTCGATTTTTTTCACCTCTTATGTGAGTAAATATGTGCTGATAGAACAGCTTGTTAATAAATTACTATTTCTTCCTTGAGGATGATTTAGTGGTTGCTAAGGTTAACCCTTATCGAAAAAGAAGTACGATGGACTCACACTGTAATCTTTTATATAATTATGCTAGGTAATTTTTATCTTTGGTCACTTTGACTTTCTTCACCTCTTATGTGACTAACTATGTGCTAATAGAACAGCATGTTAATAAACTACTAATTTTGCATCTCCTTAAAAATAATGTAATGGCTCTAACTCTTCTGTAAAAGAAGTCCAGTCGACTCTCACATCTAATCTTTTATAAAATTATTTTTTTTATAATTATCATAATCTGCTGGATAACGTATGTTTTCAACTATGTTAACATTTTATCCATTCATGCATTAAAACCTAGCGAATTCGAAAATATAAAAAAATTGAAGTGTATAAAACTTGAAAATTGGAAAATGTGGAAGTGTGATGATGTGATAAGTTCCATATGTATTGCCTCTTTCCGCATGTTTATTTGTAGTAGGCACATGGAGGAACGTATCGTTTATGCTTGTATGAATATTCATATCCGAATGAATGTTTTGGTTATTTTGACGTGTGGATTGACGAAAGCAATATCGATGAATTCAGCGTTTGGAAAACAGGAAGAAACATAAATAACTTTATTCTATTGACCAGGTAAACTTGTTCCTTGCGTTGCCGCGTCTATATTTCATTAAAATAAAAGTTGTCCGAAAGAACAACATTTGACATGCATGATTTCATGTTTGCTACAAAACACGTATGACTTTTTATGAAAGAATGAATAACAAAAATGTTTGATTGTCGCGCTGCAGAAAATTATATCGTACAATATGCACGATTCATATTCATTTAAAACCGCTAAAACAGCGGTGAATAAAACAATGTCGTATCCAATATTGAACAAACACGCGTATTAATCGAAATGTAAAAAACGAGCGTTTTTTATGAATTTCCCAGAAATTCGTGAAACGAATCGTTTGTTTTCTGTCCACCGGGTAAACTTTTAAAAAGATTTCTACGAAATGGAAAAACAGATTAGATTACTGCAAAATAATGGATTTCGAAATATAGAAAGCTTCGTACGAATTTGTGACGTCAGAGTACGATGTAATACATCAATTTCAACTTTAAAATTTAATGAAAACGACTATGTAAACGTTTCATTAATATTCATGTTACAAAATGGCCGCCTTTTCGTTCGAATAATGGACCAATCAATTTTCTGCTTTACCATTCGCGAATATTCAATTAGCACGTTTCAAAATTATTATTCGATTACTACGTTTCAAATTTCTTATTTTTATCGTAGGATATACTTGCCTCAAAAGGCGCGAAATTCAAAATTCTTATAAGGTATATTTTCATCATAGCTTGCCATCATAATAGTTTCATTTCTTACTTTTATCATAGAAAATGTACTTGTCCCAAAAGGCGCGAAATTCAAAATTCTTATACGGTATATTTTCATCATAGCTTGCCATCATAATACTTTCATCATTTTTTACTTTTATCATAGAAAATATACTTGTCTCAAAAGGCGCGAAATTCAAAATTTGTATAAGGTATATTTTCATCATAGCTTGCCATCATAATAGTTTCATTATTTCTTACTTTTATTATAGAAAATATACTTGTCTCAAAAGGCGCGAAATTCAAAATTCTTATACGGTATATTTTCATCATAGCTTGCCATCATAATAGTTTCATTATTTCTTACTTTTATTATAGAAAATATACTTGTCTCAAAAGGCGCGAAATTCAAAATTTGTATAAGGTATATTTTCATCATAGCTTGCCATCATAATAGTTTCATTATTTCTTACTTTTATTATAGAAAATATACTTATCTCAAAAGGCGCGTAATTCAAAATTCTTATAAGGTATATTTTCATCATAGCTTGCCATCATAATAGTTTCATCATTTCTTACTTTTATCATAGAAAATATACTTGTCTCAAAAGGCGCGTAATTCAAAATTCTTATAAGGTATATTTTCATCATAGCTTGCCATCATAATAGTTTCATTATTTCTTACTTTTATCATAGAAAATATACTTGTCCCAACAGGCGGGAAATTCAAAATTCTCATAAGGTAAAGAATATTTCCATAGACTGTACTCCTGATTGAATGCCATCAGATTATTAGGCAATTCGGGAAAAGCCCTCCGTTATCGATCCAAAGCTTTTATATTGACCTTTAGTCGCGATCCGGTGATTTTTTATGCTAAAAGAGAACCCTAGGGAACGTCTCGCGCGTTTGACGTCGGTGCGCGGCTCCTCCGCTTTTTTCCCCTTTCATTTTCTCTTTCTCTTGCTCTTCTCTCTCGCTCTTTTTCTACCAACCCCGTGATCCTGGCACCGCATTCTGGTATTCCGGATACGAGCTACGTTATACTGTACCCACGGGAGGTATATCTACCCCAAATGGTCTGCACTCGTTCCGCCATATTGATTTAAATTATTAATTGCGAACTTTCCCTCGACGAATGGAGTGCACGTTTAATGGTTAGGTACTGCTGGAATACAAGTACATTTTGACCAAAGGGTGGCCATTATTTATACACTTCGCGATAGCGTGGTCGAATTTCTACGCTTCGGACTTCGTTTACCTTTGTTCGCCAGTTACGATCATTTACGGTCATTCCTCTGGTAGTTTCGAAATTTAGAACATAAGGGTATAAGGATACAAAGATTTAAATGTAGAAACGAAACTTTGATATTTAGAAATTTGGTACTTTCAAAACATCAGAAACATATGACTCTAGTAACAATAGCTAAACATATGACATATCAAACATATGACTCTAGCAGCAATAGCTAAACATATGACATACGAAACACGACTCTAGCAACAATAGCTAAAGAGCAACCAGTTGCTCCACGAGTGTGCACGACATAATCATACACAGATTTAATGACGCAGAAATTTGGTAACTATGTAGGAAGTTTCAAAACATCAAAAAGATGAAAATTTGTAACTCCAATAAGATAACCAGAGTGTCCAGATGAAATAGGTATCAAAGACGAACCTTTTTATTCTCCGTCTTGCTGCCTCTCGAGGAGGTCTTAGAGAAGATGCTGTCCTGGTCGTTGCTGCCCGCGGAGGCGGTGGCAGCTCCTCGTCCTGTGGCGTCCTGGTTGAGCAGGGGCACCGTGCCGAGTTCCGGTACCGCATAATCGTACAATGTGTCAACTGCACCGTTCGCGTACACCGCTGTGGATGATATAGCAAAGGAGGAACGGGCGTAGAACAGAACAGGAGGGGGTGGTTGAACGGTGTATTGATTGCGGTCAGGCGAATGCTTTGTTGTTTGGTACATACGTACGTGTACCGGATAGAGGCTCGTACCGGGCGTTTAATGTGTCCCGGTATAAATATACGCGGTGCACGCACGTGTGCACGCAAAACAACGCGCGCAACCGTGTGTTCGGGAACGGCATACCTGAGTGATTGATGTTGCTGCCCTTGTTGTTCAGCATCATGTCTTTCATCTCCATAACGACGGTGCTGTAGCTGTAGTACGGCGCGTACTTTAATGCCTGGTAGGGTTCTTGATAGTCGTCGAGCTTTACGATGTCCAAAAGACGGTTCCCCAGGTCCCGTGGCAACGTCGGCAGCGAACCACCGGCGTATCTTGAAACAGAACATCGGACTGAACCTACGTCTCCATGGGATTCAGCTTTGCCGAGCCATATGGGATTGTCGACCATGTGAAACCGACGTCTGCTATCTTTTGTCTGACTATGGTTATGCAGGAGGTACTAATTTTATTCATTCTTGAGAGTCTTTGCTCGTCTAGGCGTAACTTTGAAATATTACTCAGTGGACTTATCTTTCAACTAATCAGATTTCTTTAAAAATTTGACCATCGATTCATAAGTGAAATATGATCTCTAATCAATGATCAAGTTTCGATTTAATTTTGATGAATTTTTAAAATATAAATAACAAAGAGTATAACTTAGTCTTTGAACCCCATTGGTATGCTACGTCTTCCACTCTAAATAAAATCCTTTTAATACAGTTCCAATACTACTTGACTCCGAACATAAAAGCCCGGTTATAAAACTTTTCTATAAAATTCGCCATCAAAGTGTTAAGCTAACAGTAATTCCCGTTTCGTCCTTGCCAATGCTCGGAATCCACAAAACAAGTAGTAAAGTCGACGGTACATCAGACGCGGATTACCGTGGAATTTACTGATACTTGTAGCTCGCTGACGATTTACGAGCCGTTAAAAAGAGAACGACGGGTAATAGCGTACGAAGACCATACGTCCAAGTGGATGGTCCGTTAACGTGAACACCTAGAAAGGTCTTTAAAAGCGTCTTTTGTAGCTGGTGTATCGTCGTTCGAGTGGCAACGTTTTTTCCTCGAACTGCAGTTTCAAGTGTACGTCAGATATTCGTCAAAGGGTAAAACGTTGGGAAAACGCGTGCTCGAAACGCCTGCAACGTGTTCCTGTTTCGGGACGGCAATATCAGGTTGCACAAAGCGGTAACAAGGTTGAAGATCACTGTTGAAACGTGCAGGTCGCGGGCAAGTTACGATGGCTCGAGGATCCAGTCTGGAGACATTCGTGCCATACAAACTCGATATATTGCCCGAGGATGTCCGTTATTGGACGTTATTGGACATCCACTAACGAGCACGACGGATGGAAAGTTTATTGGAAGGTGGCTTCCGTCGTCATGGAGTATCGTGAATGCTTGTAAAAGTTAGAGAGACGTTGCCTCGCCGGTTATTGGAACATTTTCATAGCCGAGCTGAACGCTTTTACGGCTCGTCTGATACGGAATAACTATTTTCTTATACGTCGGTAAATATACCGTGGTCCACTGAGTTTAGTTGGCTAACAACGGTAGAATGTATCTGAATAAGGTAGCATGTGCTAAAATATGAATTAACCTTTGCAACGATTATTGCAAGAATAGTTTTGTCGAACTTAAACTTACAAATGGTTAAACACTTTACATTGAACTTTGGTTTGAGTCAAGATAAGAATGCAATACTAATAAATTGTGACGATTGAAAAATTGTTATAATTTCTTTCGTAATAGAAATTGAGTTTTGATCAACACTAGCGAATGGTGTTATGAGGTTGCTCTTAGTAATAGGAATGTAGGAACGCGAAGAGGTATTCACTGAGGTCTCCCGCGCAGATGCGCGCATGCCACCTCTTCAACATGAAGCAAATAAAATTAATGGAAAAGCATCATTATTACTGTTCTGTATTTATGTATTTCTATAATTAATTAATGCAGTTTTAGTATCCATAAATTGTTCTCAAAACATGAATAATATGGTATTTCTTTATTACAATAATTTGTTCTGTGAGACGCCATATTGGAAAGCTGACACAAGGATCTACTGCGCATGCGCAGTAAGTAATACACCGAATACCTCCTCGATTTTTAATTTTACAGATATTTAATGATACATAAATTAATAGAACAAATTATCAATATGACCACAGGATTCTTAATAACTATTTTCAACTAAATGCCTAATTCCTGTTAAAAGTATGAAACATGTTTTTTAATTAAAATCAATCGCAACATTACTTTGCATGGTTCAACTTGTGGCTACCAAATATTTTATAATACTACTTCCTCGTTAACAAAGTACTCGAAACATTTCATGCATCTTCGAATAAAATAGGAAAATAACAATAAAATAAACATAAAATAAGGAAATATACCTTTCGTCGTCCTCAAGAGTATACGCCATCAGTGCAGCTCCTTTTTCAACGGTGGCGCAGGTAGATCCAAGATGCGATGGCGCCTTGCCGGTCATGGGGCTTGCGAAACACTTGCGTTGCCTGTGTCTCGAGACAATCAGAAATATCGCCACGGCGAGCAGAAGGATCACGGCGGTTAGCACGCCGATCACGACCGCCATGTACGTCGGGTCGTCGTGCTTAGCTGTCGAGACCGGAAGTTCACCCTCTGCAGCACCGTTTTTCTCCACGAAGACGTCGCTCTGAATAGGTGACTCAGTTGTCGGTGCTTCCTCTGGCGTGAAGTTACCGTGAGCCACATCTGCGTTCGAATCAAATCATCACACTTATAAAACGTTTATTAAACCATCAAGCTTTAAGCCATCAATCTTATCACATTATTTCGGGGTTTGATGACGTATAATATTTATACAGTACAATGATGTACAATATCTATGCAAGTGTCATTTTGCATTAATTTTAATCAGGTTAGACTTTGTATGTTATAAAATCAGTCATTGTTTGCGATGACTGACCACCAGCCATTTTATACAAATTTTTTATGAAATGTTCGTATACATAATATAAGTGTTATTTTGTATTAAGTTTAATCAGGTTGTGTTAGAATTTGTATGTTATAAAATCAGTCATTGTTTGCGATGACCGACCACCAGCCATTTTATACAAATTTTTTATGAAATGTTCGTATACATAATATAAGTGTTATTTTGTATTAAGTTTAATCAGGTTGTGTTAGACTTTGTATGTTATAAAATCAGTCATTGTTTGCGATGACCGACCACCAGCCATTTTATACAAATTTTTTATGAAATGTTCGTATACATAATATAAGTGTTATTTTGTATTAAGTTTAATCAGGTTGTGTTAGACTTTGTATGTTATAAAATCAGTCATCAACTGACTGATTATTTATAGACTGACTATCAATCAGTTTATACAAATTATTGATGTATGTTCATATAATCATTATTTTAATCCTACAGCTACAAATTGAAGCTGCCGTATATGACACGTGGATGCTGATTTGTATTAGTTCTATGAGATTAGACATTTCTATATTACTTTCATTTAGTTACTTTTAAAGTAACATGCCACTTGATGTATCGTAACTGACCTCTCCTAAAAATCTGAACAAAGTCAGAAAATAATTATCCGTTGATAGAGGTTCGGAAAAAAATCCATACAGTAGGATGGTTAAAGTTTCTTGTTGACGGTGAACATTCGGGGCAGAAAAGTATTAACGCACGAACCAGTGAGTAAACGCGGAATCATTAAACGGAAAGAAGGCACTCGAGTGCATGTAGAGCGCATAATTAACCCATATGCGTTCCGATGAAAAAATTGCACAGCTTTCCGCGGGAATTTTTCCATTTGCTTGATTGAAACGCCACTGAACGATCCAGTTGTCTAATTACCGTCCTGTTCTTCGAAATCCCTCGCGGGGTGTTTTTTTTTTTTAGTAATTTCCGGTTACACTCCTGAACCGGCGAAGCTTCCGCTTTTGAGGAGCGAAACAGTGGAACGAAAAATATTCCGACTACTTCTCTTTCTCGCTTTTTTCCAGCGACGCGAAGGTGCGACAGAACTCGCGTTCCGTGCTGTCACAACAATTAAACGAAGCACACGGGGGCACGAACGAATTTTCTTGACGCGAGAAACGGCACACGTGTTTCTCGTATCCTTTTATCTCGTTCGTTATTCAAATAATTCACACACCGTGTAAAGAGACTCGCGTGGCACGAAATTAGTTTTCCCGGCTTAATTGATAAACTTAAAATTTCATCGGGGTCGAGAACTTTGTGCGATCCCAGAAGATTCTCTTTACCAGTTAACACCGTGCATATGAACTGTCTCTTTTTTAAAATTCATAACTAGTTTTTTAAATAACTGGAAGTACTAAATATGGTCGAGTTGATGAGTTAAATTTTTACCACAATTATTTTGGAGTAATCAGAAGCCTTGTATGAATATAATTTACTTTAAAGAAATTAAAATGTAGGCAGAGAATGCTATTATTAAGGAAAAACACGAACCAATTAGAGCGCGAGGATTATTACGCGTTGGACTACCACGCGTCGAATATCCACGCGTTGGATTACTACGCGTTGGATATCCACATGCTGGATAACTACGCGTTAGATTACCACGCATTAGATTCCTACGCTTAGAATTACCACGCGCTGCATTGTTACGCGTTGGATTACTACGCGTAGAATATGCACGCGCTAGATTACTACGCGTTGGATATCCACACGCTGTATTAGTACGCGTTGGATCACTACGCATTGGGTTACTACGCGTAGGATTACCACGCGTTGCATTACCACACGTTGCATTACTACGCGTTAGATTACTACGCATTAGATTCCTACTCTTAGAATTACCACGCGCTGCATTATTACGCGTTGGACTACTACGCGTAGAATATGCATGTGCTAGATTACTACGCGTTGGATATCCACACGCTGTATTAGTACGCGTTGGATTACTACGCATTGGATTACTACGCGTAGGATTACCACGCGTTGCATTACCACACGTTGCATTACTACGCGTTAGATTACCACGCATTAGATTCCTACTCTTAGAATTACCACGCGCTGCATTATTACGCGTTGGATTACTACGCGTAGAATAAGCACGCGCTAGATTACTACGCGTTGGATATCCACACGCTGTATTAGTACGCGTTGGATCACTACGCATTGGATTACTACGCGTAGGATTACCATGCGTTGCATTACCACACGTTGCATTACTACGCGTTGGATTACCACGCGTTGGATAACTACGCGTTATCCGAAGCTGCCGTTCTCGCGTCTGCGCACGCGTAATCCTCGCGCGCTGATTGATCCGTGTTTTTCCTTAATAATTCAGAAACGAAGCTTCAAATCCCATTTTTGCAAAGGGTCATCTTATTCAGAATCGCGTCAGCTACTCTCCATTTGATCTATACAAATTGTGAGACACCCTGTATATCTACATGCACAACTATATCTATATCAAATTACTGGTAAATTAAAATTCTAAAAAAAAATGAATTAAAATCCTATTTAAAAGACTACCAAAACCTTCGCTACGTAACAAAAAGGGAGAGATCCACTTGTAAAAGGGTAGGATCCGTATTCCATACATTCCCCGCAGGATCATTTGGTAGAAAACAAAGCTGTCGTCCCGTTTGATATCGGCTTTTACATGGCATGGCGCACGTCGTGCTTCTTTTCTGTCGCTTCTGACAAACCGCCTACCGGTTTGCCGTTGCATCCCCTATGAAATCCGATATTAAACATTCTTGCCGCGACCCCATGGCGGGGGGTTAGCTGTGAAAAGAGGTTTTGTTTCGCGAAGGCCATGGCGTCAGGTGGTATATTGCAGCTCGTTCCGCGGAGCAACGCTGGCCAGGGCTACCTTGCTGGCAATTTAACGAAAATGAGTTTCGATGCAAACAACGGTGGTTGCAGGTGTTGCTGACGAGAAACCGTCCGAAGAACGAGTTCTCCCTTCGACACTTTGCAGTTCCGTGGACCGGTAAATGTAATTCTGCGGTGAAAGCGCATAGATGTGCGTTCCTTTGAACACCGTCGATATTTCAGTATGGGTAGTGTTTAATAGTCGTTGACGATGTTTGGGTGCTTTTGGAGGTGGATGGTATGAATTTGAGGAGGGGAGGTAGGGTAAGAATGGGTAAGGTTGTGATGGGTGGTGTGGTAGTTAGGTAGTATGGTAGCCTTTTTTGGAGGAAGAATGCAGGGAAGGGTTTCTTGGTTTCTAACCGGGGAATTGGGAAATTGAAAATTATGATCTTAGTAATTTGGGAAATTGGGAGATTGGAAATTCGGACCCAGGGAATTAGGGAAATTAGGAAATGGGGATCCTCGGAATTTGGGAAAATTGAAAATTGGGTGCTTGGAAAATTGGGTGCTAGGGAAATTGGAAGACTGGGAAATTGGGTTCTTGGAAAATTGGGTGCTTGGGAAATTGGGTGCTTGGGAAGTTGGGTGATTGGAAAATTGGGTGCTTGGGAAATTGGGTGCTTGGGTAATTGAGTGCTTGAGAAATTGGGTGCTTGAGAAATTGGAAGATTGGGAAATTGGATGCTTGGGAAATTGGGTGCTTGGGAAATTGGGTGCTTGGAAAATTAGGTGCTTGGGAAATTGGAAGATTGGGAAATTGGGTGCTTGGAAAATTGAGTGCTTGGGAAATTGGGTGCTTGAGAAATTGGGTGCTTGGAAAATAGGGTGCTTGGGTAATTTGGTGTTTGGCAAATTGGAAAATTGAAAAACTGGGAAAATTGAACATTGAATAAACCTATTCTCTTCAACCCCCAAACTGCAAATTCACCAAAAACCAAAGCATTTCCTCAAAACCTTATCACAAAACCCAAGAAGATGAAACCTCATTCCGTACAATAAGTCCAACCTCGAAGACAATCACGAACCGCCAAAAAGAAGCACGATCGAAGAATAATTATAGGTCTCGCCAAGGTGTCGCGGTGGATCAATGATTGGTTGCTACTCGAATCACTCTATTCACGATCTCAAGGACAATTTATCGTTTGCCGATGACAGGGTGATTAAAAAACGAATTTCCAGGCACTCCACTTCGGAAGAAGCAATTTATGGGAAATGTGATTCTGTCACGATGGTAGATTCTATGTCGATTGATACTTTGCGCCGGGAGAAGGGGGTGGTGGAGGGTGGATATAAATTAAAAAGCCTCGTACAACAACAGCGTGCGAAACAACGTGTTTAAACGCTGTTCCCGTTTCTGGGCAACAATTAAATTCTTGTCACGGTAACGCGCGCGTGCAAAGGACTTCGAGTGTCATAATCGACATTGAGTTTCCAATTAAATTCTTTATACGCGAGCGCTCGTTACACGAAATCGCTTCAGATTTGCTCTGTGATTGATCGGACGGCATCTTACGATGCGAAACGATACGAGACGTGCTCGTAGTTGGGGAACGTTTATTCACGATGGGAAATTGAGAATCGTCTTCTAACTTTTTTTTTATTATTATTAATTGATAATAGTTGTTTTAGTATGGGTTAGATAACCCATTTTTTAGTGAATTAGAAATTGGGGATTTAGGAATTTGGGGATTTAGGAGTTTGGGAAATTAGAAATTGGGGAATTAGGAATTCGGGAAATTAGAGAGTAGGAAATTAGAAATTGGGGATTTGGGAAATTGGGGATTTAGAAATATGGGAAATTGGAAATCGGGGAATTAGGAATTTAGGAAATTAGAGAGTGGGAAATTAGAAATTGGGGATTTAGGAGTATGGGAAATTAGAAATTGGGGAATTAGTAATTAGGGAAATTAGAGAGTGGGAAATGAGAAATTGGGAATTTAGAAATTGGGGATTTAGGAATATGGGAAATTGGAAATTGGGGAATTAGGAATTCGGGAAATTAGAGAGTGGGAAACTAGAAATTGGGAATTTAGGAAATTGGGGATTTAGGAAATTGGGGATTTAGGAATATGGGAAATTGGAAATAGGGGAATTAGGAATTCGGGAAATTAGTAATTGGGAATTTAGAAATTGGGGATTTAGGAATATGGGAAATTAGAAATTGGGGAATTAGGAATTCGGGAAATTAGAGAGTGGGAAACTAGAAATTGGGAATTTAGAAATTGGGGATTTAGGAAATTGGGGATTTAGGAATATGGGAAATTGGAAATTGGGGAATTAGGAATTCGGGAAATTAGAGAGTGGGAAACTAGAAATTGGGGATTTAGGAATATGGGAAATTAGAAATTGGGGAATTAGGAATTCGGGAAATTAGAGAGTGGGAAACTAGAAATTGGGAATTTAGAAATTGGGGATTTAGGAATATGGGAAATTAGAAATTGGGGAATTAGGAATTCGGGAAATTAGAGAGTGGGAAACTAGAAATTGGGAATTTAGAAATTGGGGATTTAGGAAATTGGGGATTTAGGAATATGGGAAATTGGAAATTGGGGAATTAGGAATTCGGGAAATTAGAGAGTGGGAAACTAGAAATTGGGGATTTAGGAATATGGGAAATTAGAAATTGGGGAATTAGGAATTCGGGAAATTAGAGAGTGGGAAACTAGAAATTGGGAATTTAGAAATTGGGGATTTAGGAATATGGGAAATTAGAAATTGGGGAATTAGTAATTCGGGAAATTAGAAATAAGGGATTTAGGAATACCGGAAATTAGGAGTCAGGGATTTAGGAATACGGGAAATTAGAAATCGGTGAATTAGGAATTCGGGAAATTAGAAAGTCAAAAATTAGAAATTGGGAATTGAGAAATTCGGGAAATTAGAAATTGGGGATTTAACAATATGGGAAATTAGGAATTCGGGAAATTAGAAATTGGGAATCAAAGAATTTAAAAAATCGGAGGTTGCATATTGCACTAAACTTTTAATATTAAACTACCTAATAACATTTTAAACTACTACAATAATTTTATAAATTACAAAGTTACACGATATCGAAATTCCCAAATAAAATAATAACAAAAATGATTAAAATCATAGTAAAGTATTAAGAGATCTCCAAATCATCCGATTCTCAACGCTGTCCGGCCAGTCAAAAAGCAGGTGGAACACTATGAGCAACTGGAAGTTGCGACTCCATTTCCATTTTACAAGCGGTAAATCAAAGGGCTTTTAAAATTATCCTGTCTCTTTTTCTTCTTCTGTATACGACGCTCGCCAGCGTCTCGAGATCAAGGAGCGCATTAGTTGCATTTGACGTGGAGCGTCAGCTGCATGTGCAGCAAGCGCACGTGCAACGATCTTTGCGATTCACGTTGTCCTTGTCGGTGACTGCAACAAGAGGCCAGGGAAAGAGGAGGAAAAAAAAGGGGGGAAGAAAGAAGGATACAAGAGAGCTAGCGAGGAAACCGCGGCACGAAAGAAACGAGCCTCCTCGGCGAACTCCTTTTCCGCTCGCGCTTTCATTGATTTTATTTTCATTCTTGCCCTCGAAGAAAGGCATTCCCGTTGCATCTCTCGCTGCACGATGATTTATACGCGGAAGATCCACCTACGTAAGTTATGGCCCACCCTTGTCGCAATCGCGCGCCATCCTGATCCGATCGTAAATCTGACTACTATGGCCGACTCTGTTATTGTTTTGATGGCGAAATAATCGCGCTATAATTAAACGGGATCGCTGGTTAGGAAAATATTTTGTCGACTGCAATAACGAGACTATGTTAAGACTTCAAGGTTGGAAATTTGAGATATGTAGAAATTTCAGGGAAGTTGGGACATTGGGATTAAAGGAAATTTGGTTGTGGAAACAATGAAATTGGTGCTTGGAAAATTGGAAGATTGAGAAATTGGAAAATATGGAATTTTAAGGAAGTTAGAAAATAGAGAAATTGGGGTTAAACGAAATTAACACGTAGGAAATGAGAAAATTGAAAATTGGTGCTTGAGAAATTGGGAAAATTCAAAACTAGGTGCTTGGGAAATTTGGAAAATCAAAAATTGGATGCTTGGTAAATTGGGAAAATTGTAAATTGGGTGCTTGGGAAATTGGGAAAATTGAAAATTGGGTGCTTGGGAAATTGGGAAAATCGAAAATTGGATGCTTGGTAAATTGGGAAAATTCTAAATTGGGTGCTTGTGAAATTGGGAAAATTGAAAAGTGGGTGCTTGTGAAATTGGGAAAATTGAAAATTGTATGCTTGGGAAATTGGGAAAATCGAAAATTGGATGCATGGTAAATTGGGAAAATTGAAAATTGGGTGCTTGGGAAATTGGGAAAATTGAAAAGTGGGTGCTTGTGAAATTGGGAAAATTGAAAATTGGGTGCTTGGGAAATTAGGAAAATCGAAAATTGGATGCTTGGTAAATTGGGAAAATTGAAAATTGGGGGCTTGGAAAATTAGGGAAATTGAAAAGTGGGTGCTTGTGAAATTGGAAAAATTGAAAAGTGGCTGCTTGTGAAATTGGGAAATTGGAAAACTGGGTGCTTGGTAAATTAGTAACTTGAGAAATTGGGAAATTGGAAAATTGGGAAATTGGGAAATTGGAAAATTGAATTTTCTTGTAAATTTCATTCAGAGCTACAAACATTGCGCACACAGAAAGTCCACAGAAATTCTTTTCTGTAAGATACATTCGTATCATATCAAAGTGCTTCATGAAGTATAAAAATGCGTGTCGCTTGGAGACTGTCACGTGAACTTCCACATACATATTCTGTAAATACTATGTACTTAAAAAATAATACTTGAACTAGTAAAAAAGCTTCTACAATAAGATAACCGAAAACTTGACTTAACTTAAAAAAAGCGATAAAATCAGCGATATCAAAAGGTGCCCCCAAAAATGTTGCAATTTAAAAAATGAAGTAAAATTTTAATTTAAAAGACCCACCGAGAGTGTAAACTGTTGCTCGATCAATTTGTCGGTACAATGGAGTATTAAATTTTGAAGTAAGTAAAAAGAGCAATATCCTATACGGTTCATATTTTACGTGAATCGTGTAACGAAGTTCTCGGTTTGGCGAACGGGTTGACTGGACGATTAATATCGTCCCCTGTTTGTAAGGTTTTTCATTGGATCCACGCGAGTTAATCCCGGCAAGCGGGTCCCAGAGGTATGCCGGTAATGGAATTATTAACGAGATAAGTTTAGGGAAAATTTTTCGCAAGTCGCCTCGTTCCTCTTTGTCAATTAATAATCGAGCATCCGCGAGCGAAAGAGGAGTCTTAAGGGTAGAAGCCGGAGGCGGTTTCCGGCGGCCGATAACGCGGAAGCAGCGAGCTGCAGCGCTGTCTGACGCGAGGTAAATGCTCGCGATATATCAACGCCGGGACACGATATTTTGAATATTTAAAGAACAGAATGGGGTGAGCGATCCTCGACGGTGAATCATTTTTACAACAGCCACGCCGGGGAAGAAAGTGTATGGGCCCCCATACACCTGGCAAGACGATCCATGACCCAGCTACTCGTATTTCCTTGTCCAATTACCTGCGCCTTTCGAACTCGAGAACTGGAACTACCAGGATGAAATCTTCGGGCGATGGTATTTTAGAGGGAGGATTGCTTCGAGGTGGAGATATTCAGGAGAGAAATTTTGGAATTTGGAGTTTTAGGAACTTGGGGTTTGGCGATTTGAGGATTTGGGGATTTATGGATTTGGGCATTTGGGGATTTGGGGATTTGAGGATTTGGGGATTTAGGGATTTGGGGATTTGGGAATTTGGGAATTTGGGAACTTGGGAGTTTGGGAATTTGGGAATTTGGGAATTTGGGAATTTGGGAATTTGGGAACTTGGGGATTTGGGAATATAGGAATTTGGCGATTTGGAAATTTGGGGATTTAGGGTTTTGGAATTTAGGGATTTCAAAGTGGAATTTAGCAATTTAGAGATTTAGGGATTTGGGGTTTTGGGGTTTTAGAAATTGGGTAATTTTGGAATTTAGGGATTTAGGGGTTTGGGAACTTAGGGATTTAGGGATTTGGAGATTTGGGGATTTGGAAATTGGATATTTAGGAATTTTGGGATGTAGAAACTTGGGATTTAGGAATTCGGGAAATTAGGTATCGGGGATTTAGGAATACCGGAAATTAGGAGTCGGGAATTTAGGAATTCGGGAAATTAAAAATTGGGAATTTAGGATTTTGGGAAATTAGAAGTTGGGGATTTAGGAATTCGGGAAATTAGGAATAAGGGATTTAGGAATTCTGGAAATTAGGAATTGGGGAATTAGGAATTCGGGAAATTAGAGAGTGGGAAACTAGAAATTGGGAATTTAGAAATTGGGAATTCAGGAATATGGGAAATTGAAAATCGGGGAATTAGGAATTCAGGAAATTAGAGAGTGGGAAACTAGAAATTGGGAATTTAGAAATTGGGGATTTAGGAAATTGGGAATTTAGGAATATGGAAAATTAGAAATTGGGGAATTAGGAATTCGGGAAATTAGAGAATGGGAAATTAGAAATTGGGGATTTAGGAATATGGGAAATTAGAAATTGGGGAATTAGGAATTCGGGAAATTAGAGAGTGGGAAATTAGAAATTAGGAATTTAGAAATGGGGAAATTACAAATTGCGAATTTAATAATTTAAAAAACTATCAACTGTATATTTGGGAATTCGAAGATGTAGAAATTTGAAAATTTAGAGATCTAGAAATTGAGGAATCTGAAACAGTGGAATAGGAATTTATAAAATTTCAAAGTTCACAAATTTAAAAAATTATAAAATTTGAAGATATGCAATAGAAATTTGAGAATTTGGAAATTTGGAAATGTGGAAATTCGAAAATTTGAGAATTTGAAAACTTGAGAATTTAGAAATTCGAGAATTTGAAAACTTGAAAAATTTGAAACTTTAGAATTGAAAAAATTTCAAATTTGAGACCTTGAAAAATAACTCTCTGCCACCGAACTTCACATTTCTTTGTTTAATAACATCTTCGAAAGAGCACTCTAGCGGAATCCTCGCAGTACAACATTGCCGAAAGAGGGAAGAAAGGTGGGAGAATCGAAGCGAGTGCATCCATTATAGTACTTCGACTGTTTCTTCTTGGAACGATTGTCTTCAAAGAAGTTGCGAAGAAATAAACGGGCAGACGCTGTCGATAAACTTTTTAACGAATCCTTTTTGTCATCCTTGTGACGTAACAAAAGGGTGCACGAAAGGCTACAAACACTCCATTGACATGTTTCTTAAAGGTTGCCACTTCTGTTCAACTCCTTCACTTTTCTATTTATTTATACTTCGAACTACGTTTAGGAGTGCTGAGGTGGTTGTAACTTTTATTGGTTACGTGCTTATTTTATTTTTATATTTTTTGTTAATTTAGGTTTTTTAGGTTAGGTTAGGTTTTAGTATAGGTAACATATTTTATTATTTTTGTAAGAAGTTTCATTATTTTCTTCTTTTATATGTTTTAATGTATATTTTTATTTTTATTTACGACCTTTCAGTCCATTTGGGACAAATAGGGGTGATTTTCTTCCTTTTATGCATTTTAAAATATATTTTTACTCTTTTTTTATTTACAACCCTTGAGTCTATTTGGAACCCATAGGGGTGATTTTTTTTTGGATGCATTTTTAAGTATATATTTATTTTTTCTTATTTACAACCCTCCAGTCTAATTGACACCTATAGGGATGATTTTTAAATGTATTCTCTATAATTCTAGTAACTTGTCTTTCTCATAAATAAATTCTATTCCATAAAACAACTCGAATCATTAAAAAGAAATACAACGACTATAAAAAATGAAGTTTAATACATTCTAAATAATTTCCCTCAAGTGTATGCAATAAAAGTGAAAATGTCAATGAAAACACAGGAACAACAACATTAAGTAAAGAAGAAAATAGTAGTAGTGATTGTATACACGAAAGTGAAGCATCAGATTAATGCTGAAGCAGTTTCCATGGGCACCCTTTGAAGGAGTACGCGAAAGGGTGAAACGTGATTATGGAGGGTCTCCCCATGGCGTTCCTTTCCTGTATCATTTATTTCTGTCCGAAAACCTTAATAACGACTAATCCTTCATTACTTCCTACAAAAGACAGATGATCATGCTTTACAGCGTTTCCTTCGTTCTACCAATTACAGACATTCCTCAACTTTTGATTATGCAGGGGATATTCAAACGTGGATACAGGGAGCTTAGGGGCTTTTGGAACTCTTTAGAATTCTTCAAATTTTGAATTTTGGGGGATTTGGGAATTTTGGGATTGGGGAACTTTTTTGTTTTGGGATTTTTGGATTTTGGGAAATAAAGAATTTTGGGAATTTGGGAGTTTGGGAGTTTGGGAATTTGGGGATTTTGGGAAATAAAGCATTTTGGGAATTTTGGGATTTGGGGATTTTGGGAATTTTGGGAAATAAAGAATTTTTGGAATTTGGGAGTTTGGGAATTTGGGGATTTTGGGAAATAAAGAATTTTGGGAATTTGGGAGTTTGGGAATTTTGGGATTTGGAGATTTTGGAAATTTTGGGAAATAAAGCATTTTGGGAATTTTGGGATTTGGGGATTTTGGGAATTTTGGGAAATAAAGAATTTTTGGAATTTGGGAGTTTGGGAATTTGGGGATTTTGGGAAATAAAGAATTTTGGGAATTTGGGAGTTTGGGAATTTTGGGATTTGGAGATTTTGGAAATTTTGGGAAATAAAGAATTTTGGGAATTTGGGAGTTTGGGAATTTTGGGAATTTTGGGATTTGGGGATTTTGGGAATTTTGGGAAATAAAGAATTTTTGGAATTTGGGAGTTTGGGAGTTTGGGAATTTGGGGATTTTGGGAAATAAAGAATTTTGGGAATTTGGGAATTTTGGGATTTGGAGATTTTGGAAATTTTGGGAAATAAAGAATTTTGGGAATTTGGGAGTTTGGGAATTTTGGGATTTGGGGATTTTGGGAATTTGGGAATTTGGGGATTTTGGGAAATAAAGAATTTTGGGAATTTGGGAGTTTGGGAATTTGGGGTTTGGGGATTTTGGGGATTTTGAGAAATAAAGAATTTTGGGAATTTGGGAGTTTGGGAATTTTGGGAAATAAAGAATTTTTGGAATTTGGGAGTTTGGGAGTTTGGGAATTTGGGGATTTTGGGAAATAAAGAATTTTGGGAATTTGGGGATTTGGGAATTTAGAAATTTGGAGAGTTGAGAATATGGGAATTTGGGAATTTGGAGACTTGAGAGTTTGGGGATCTAGGGAATCGGAGACCTGAGAATTTGGGGATTTAAGGATTTGGGAACTTGAAAATTTGGGAATTTAGTAATTTGGACACTTGAGAGTGTGGGGATTTAGGGATTTGGAGACTTGAAAATTTGGGAATTTAGGAATTTGGAGACTTGAGAATTTGGGAATTTGGAAATTTTGAAACTTACGGATTGCAGAACTTCAGGATTTCTAAACTTTGAGAATTTTGTAAATTTAGAATTTCAGCATTTGACAATTTGGGAATGTGGAGATTTAGGAATTTGGAGACTCGAGAATTTGGGGATAAAAATAGTAAAACTTACAACTTTTAGAACTCTGAGAACTAGATAACTAAGAAACCCTGCAATTTCGTAACCTCCAATACATTCGTTCCTTCCGATATTGCTCGAGCGTTCTAAATACAAGGCATCGATTCAAATATCGTGCATTCCGTTTTCAGCCACCGTTTCCGCTTTTTCCACCAGCTATTTACTCGACGGGAAAATTGTCTGTTGCACAGTTCCATGTACATCCTTTGAGATGGAAAAACAAGTGGATGGCGAAACGCAGGCTGGAAGAGTTCTCTGGCCATTTTATTAACCTGTTGTTAGGTGGGCAAATCTCGTTGACAAAGGGTCCTTTGTGCACGAATACCTCTTGTACAATACTAAGTTGTTTTTTCTATGGTCGTTCGACGTTTCGGTTTTATCGTATATCATTTTCGAATTGAATTTTCGATTCTTTCATAAAAATAACTGGGAAAAACAAAGAGAACACGTTACATCGTTATCACGGTCGAGGTGGAGTATCGTGTTTCAGAAATTGTTATTGTAAATTGCGAATAATGCAGAATTTGGGGGCTTCGGTCGGTAATTTTGAGGTTTCTCTGTAAATTAATTTTAGAAATGTGAATTGAATTCAAGATTTAAATTTCGGGGTTTGAGAATTTGGGGATTTTTGAAATGGAGTTTTTTGCAAATTTGGGACTTTTGGAAATTTGGGACTTTTGGAAATTTGGGATTTCTGGAAATTTGGGACTTTTGGGGTTCCTGGAAATTCGGGGTTTCTGGAAATTTGGGACTTTTGGAAATTTGGGGTTTCTGGAAATTTGGGGACTTTTGGAAATTTGGGACTTTTGGAAATTTGGGGTTTCTGGAAATTTGGGATTTCTGGAAATTTGGGACTTTTGGGGTTCCTGGAAATTCGGGGTTTCTAGAAATTTGGGACTTTTGGAAATTTGGGGTTTCTGGAAATTTGGGGACTTTTGGAAATTTGGGACTTTTGGAAATTTGGGGTTTCTGGAAATTTGGGATTTCTGGAAATTTGGGACTTTTGGGGTTCCTGAAAATTCGGGAAAATTCGGGGTTTCTGGAAATTTGGGGACTTTTGGAAATTTGGGGTTTCTGGAAATTGGGGACTTTTGGAAATTGGGGGTTTTGGGAAAATTTGGGAATTTTGGAAATTTGGGGACTTTTGGAAATTGGGAGTTTTTGGAAAATTTGGGACATTGGGAATTTGGGATTTTTGGAAATTTGGAGCTTTTGGAAATTTGAGGTCTTTGGAAATTTGGGATTTTTGGAAATTTAGGGTTTCTAGAAATTCGGGGTTTTTGGAAATTTGGGGTTTCTGGAAATTTGGGACTTTTGGGAATCGGGGGTTATTGGAAAATTTGGGATTTTTGGAAATTTGGGACTTTTGGAAATTTGAGGTCTTTGGAAATTTGGAATTTTTGGAAATTTAGGGTTTCTAGAAATTTGGGACTTTTGGAAATTAAGGGTTTCGTAATTTGGTATTTCAGGAAATTTAGTGTTTGAGAATTTCTCAACTTGTAATTTAGAATTTTAGAAAATCAGTCATTTACTAATTTGGAGGTATAAAAATTAGGTAGTTGGAAAGTCTGATATTTTGGACGTTATGGATTTTGAAAATTTGATACCTTGGAAATTTTTGAGGTTTAAGAATTCCACTATGTATAACTACCCCTGATATACATTATATTTGAGAATCTGTCCTCTACTCCATAATAAACTAAATTAATTATTAACCCCCACACCTCAATTTCCACCTAACTAATAACAACCCTGACTTCAGCTCTGAACCATAATACACTTCTACAACAGAAACCATCCAATTAACTCCACACTTACAAAATACCAGCTAATATAACAAAAAGAAAAAAAAAGAAGGGAAAAAAGCAATTCAAGTAAACGCACCCCTTTATCCTACGCACAATTCTACAGACGTTAAAAAGGCTGTTGGCAAGATCGCTGTTGATTCTCTTTTCATGCATCGATTCTTCCGCTCGAACAACGTCTTTGAAGCCTATTTAAAAGCATCCTCGGGTTAAACGATAAAGCTTGGAAGTCGAGCCGAGTTTCGTGACACGGTTTACGAGGAGGAGTACGCAGACTCTTCTTGTTCAATTGTTCGGCGACTCGAGCACTGTTGCGTTTAATCCCTCGCTACGTTTAACAAAGAATTTTTCATCACAGAGCCTGGCGGTCGCTCGCTGGAAACGAAGAGTTTCATTTTTGTTGTTGACCGCTTTTCCTCTTTTTTTTTCTCCCTTTCTCTCGTTGAACGCCAAAGCTCGCTTAATCCGTCTCCCGTCTATTTTTCTCTCTCCGGGTTTCTACGTCATCTTCGAATTAATTGGATTTCCTTTTAACTGTATCGAACGGAACACCCCGCTCGTCGATTTAATCGCTCGGCAAAATGAACTAATTCGAGCTTCGACAAACAAAAACGAGCGGAGCCGATTCAACGACTCCAAACAATGGAATCAGCTGCGAATCACCGTTCCAAGGAATATCTTGTTATTATTTAAAGAGACCTTCTGGTTGTTAACGCTCAGACGTTCCTCGAGAACGTCTTTCAACGATTGTTCGAGACTCTCTATTCTACTGTAAAATCAAAGACACCGAGGATTCTCTTCTCTTTTTTTATCCATTTGCGCCTACCTCGTTACTGGGACTCTTTGTTAAAAGATTCTGGGAAATTGCACTCGCGAGCGGTAATGTTGAATAAATGTTGATGTTGGTTTTTAGACACGGACTTTTCTGGTGGGACTGTTAATCTTCATTGTGGTGTCTTCAAACTTGGTAAAGTTTTGTTTAAGGTTGCGTTAATTATGTTAGGTTATGTTACTGCTGCTCATGTTTTTTCACATGGATTTTTTTGTGGGACTGTTAATCTTGATCGTTGTGTCTTCAAACTTATTAAAGTTTCATTTAAGGTTATGTTATGTTATATACGATATAATTTAAGATCTTAATTGGTCTCTTTTTGTATGAAGTTTGATGAAAACAATTTGACTGAGCATTTTTAAAAAACATTATTTAAGATCTTAATTTGCCTCTTTTTGTACGAAGTTTGATGAAAACAATTTGACTGAGCATTTTTAAAAAACATTATTTAAGAGGTTAATTGGTCTCTTTTTGTATGAAGTTTGATGAAAACAATTAGACTGAGCATTTTTGAAAAACATTATTTAAGAGGTTAATTGGTCTCTTTTTGTATGAAGTTTGATGAAAACAATTTGACTGAGCATTTTTAAAAAACATTATTTAAGAGATTAATTAGTCTCTTTTTGTATGAAGTTTGATGAAAACAATTAGACTGAGCATTTTTGAAAAACATTATTTAAGAGGTTAATTAGTCTCTTTTTGTATGAAGTTTGATGAAAACAATTAGACTGAGCATTTTTAAAAAACATTATTTAAGAGGTTAATTGGTCTCTTTTTGTATGAAGTTTGATGAAAACAATTTGACTGAGCATTTTTAAAAAACATTATTTAAGAGATTAATTGGTCTCTTTTTGTATGAAGTTTGATGAAAACAATTAGACTGAGCATTTTTGAAAAACATTATTTAAGAGGTTAATTGGTCTCTTTTTGTATGAAGTTTAATGAAATCAATTTGACTGAACTGATTTAAAAAAATATTATTCAACAAAATCAATTTACCTGAACATTTCAGTACAATATTACTTAAGAGATTAATTTGCCTCTTTCTGTACAATATTTTTCATCAAGATAAATTTGCCAGATCGTACGACATTCACAGAGATAAATTTTCCAGAAATTCTTCGTACCGTATTATTTAACAAGATTAATTTAACAGGATTTTATAACAGTCGTGCCTCAACGAAGATCATGATTGACTCGGTAAATTCAGTTTATCCGAGAAAACGAAAGAATGACGGTAAATAACGTGTTAAGCCAAGTTACCGAGGAAACGATTTTCATCGAATGCAGCGTTAAATCGGACCGGAAGTTGTATTCAGCCCGATCGAGGACACCCAGCGAAACGTCGACGTGCTCTACGATTTTATATCTTCCCGTTTGATAAAGCGATTTTTCTCCCCGTGTCTAACGTCGTTATTCTTCGTGTCTCTGTTCAGACTACGGACAAGTTGATTTCTATTGAAACGAAACGCTCGTAATTCGTATCGAGCCGGTTCGGTTCTGTTCGCGTGGAAGAAAAATATGGCGAGAGCTACGGCTAAAATAAAACGACTCCTCGATTCGCCATTCACCCCATCTGCACCGTTCGGACATATTTCTCGTTGCTAAATTATTGCTAAATTAAAAGCTACTTGTACAATTTCACTGTTTCTACTACTTTAAATATTTATTGGCCATCTTTAAATATTTTCGTACATTAAATATTTTTATTATAGTTGAGTAACATGGTCATAGGGAAGATTGTTTACAATTAGACATGTGCTTACAGTTATTTAGGGTTGTTTCTTTTAAATATTTATTCTAGTTTATTGCTAACAAAGATCTCATCCAAAGGTTATTTATTATTTATTCTATGATAATTTTGTTCTGAAGTAACTGCTTGTATAAGTAATTTAGATGAATATTGCATATTTAAAACAAATGAACAGTGTGCCTCACAGCTAGTGTAGGACCCTGGAATGGAGGGTAGCTAACGCGATTCTGAATAAGATGTCCCTTTGCAAAAATGGGATTTGAAGCTTCGTTTTTGAATTATTAAGGAAAAACACGGACCCATCAGAGTGCGAGGATTACACGTGCGCAGACGCGAGAACGGCAGCTTCGCGTAGTTATCCAACGCGTGGTAATCCAACGTGTAGTAATGCAACGTGTGGTAATGCAACGCGTGGTAATCCTACGCGTAGTAATCCAATGCGTAGTGATCCAACGCGTACTAATACAGCGTGTGGATATCCAACGCGTAGTAATCTAGCGCGTGCATATTCTACGCGTAGTAATCCAACGCGTAATAATGCAACGCGTGGTAATTCTAAGCGTAGGAATCTAATGCGTGGTAATCCAACGCGTAGTAATGCAACGTGTGGTAATGCAACGCGTGGTAATCCTACGCGTAGTAATCCAATGCGTAGTGATCCAACGCGTACTAATACAGCGTGTGGATATCCAACGCGTAGTAATCTAGCGCGTGCATATTCTACGCGTAGTAATCCAACGCGTAATAATGCAACGCGTGGTAATTCTAAGCGTAGGAATATAATACGTGGTAATTTAACGCGTAGTAATGCAACGTGTGGTAATGCAACGCGTGGTAATCCTACGCGTAGTAATCCAATGCGTAGTAATCCAACGCGTACTAATACAGCGTGTGGATATCCAACGCGTAGTAATCTAGCGCGTGCTTATTCTACGCGTAGTAATCCAACGCGTAATAATGCAACGCGTGGTAATTTTAAGCGTAGGAATCTAATGTGTGGTAATCTAACGCGTAGTAATGCAACGTGTGGTAATGCAACGCGTGGTAATCCTACGCGTAGTAATCCAATGCGTAGTGATCCAACGCGTACTAATACAGCGTGTGGATATCCAACGCGTAGTAATCTAGCGCGTGCATATTCTACGCGTAGTAATCCAACGCGTAATAATGCAACGCGTGGTAATTCTAAGCGTAGGAATCTAATGCGTGGTAATCTAATGCGTAGTAATCCAGCATGTGGATATCCAACGCGTAGTAATCCAACGCGTGGATATCCGACGCGTAGTAGTCCAACGCGTAATAATCCTCGCGCTGTGATGGGTCCGTGTTTTTTCTTAATAATTCAAAAACGAAGCTTCAAACCCCATTTCTGCGAAGGGAAATCTTATTCAGAATCGCGTCAGCTACCCCCCATTTCAGGGACCACTAGTTGTGAGACACTCTGTATTTTAGCGAAGTATTGGATATTTAATTAAGAAGATACGACTCGCATATTTATTTTAAATGAATGCGTTTTGTATTCTCCTTCAAGTGGATACGTGTTGCATATTTATTTTAACTGTCTATGTATTGTATATTTATTTAAGTGGATACATGTTGCGTACTTATTTTGAATGAATACGTATTGTATATTCATTTAAGTGGATACATGTTGCATGTTCGCTTTAACTGTATATGTCTTGTGTACTCGTTTAAATTGTTACGTGTTGCATATTCATTTTAAGTAAATGTTAAATTAATTATTTTAAATGCATACGTATTGTATGTTCATTTAAGTACGTACGTATTGTATGTTCGTTTAAGTACGTACATATTGTATGTCCATTTAAGTGTACACATATTGTATAATTATTTAAGTGAATACACACTGAACACCCGTTTTAACTAAAAACGTATAGGAAGTTTCAAAAAGAGGTTTCATATAAAACAATTTTTAAGAAAGTTTTGTCCACTCACCAGAATCGAAAGTCACTTCGCTGATCATAAGCCACCGGGCCGAGAAGTGAAGTCTCAATTTCACGTACTTGCCAACTCGATGATGGAGCTTGATAGTGATATTCCGCGATGACTCGAAAATTTTGTCTTCCATGTAGGTATACGTGATAGGTTCTCCCGTGTAGTATTTACCTCCTATACTAAACAGTATATCTACATGGGAGAACACCTGCAACATAAAGTTAAACACCATATTAGCGGGCCAACATGTTACGTAACATGAGATTCGTAATCCTGTAACATTGCTAGAACAACGTTGTTCGAAATGTACAAACAGTGACTGGGTTTCATTATAGGAAACACAAAATGGTTGCTTCTCTATTACAGCGATGATTTGGACGTTGGTAGTTTGATATGATATTGCGAAGAGAAAATAGTTAGAGTTATATTATATTGATGTAAATTTGTTACTTGAAGTTTGAGGAAAAATTTCGTATTTTGATATGTTGTCAAACATTAATATTTTCTAATATACATATATGAAGCATTGATATGTTGTGCCATGTATGTATGAAACATTAAGGCATTCTATAATTGTTGCTAGACTTTTACTAATTAATTTGTATTGTTATATATGCTAAATAGCAAAAAGATTAAAAATATTGTTAGAATATATTAATTTTCTACTAACATGTCATACATAATTAATACAAATGAATTATTTGTTACTAAATGTTTCACTAGTTGATTTTCATTGATGTCGCATAAGATAAAGGATTTAAAAAATTAAAAACACTTGTACAACATTTTTAATTAATATGTTAATAGTATAAATTATAAACATAATACATAATCAACTTTAATTAACTAATTTTAATTAATCCTATATAATATACTATCAACACAACAATAATACCATGAAGAATCAACAGAACAAAAAATAAACAATTCATTTTTTTAAATACAACAACTCAACACATTAAATCAGAATCTAAAAAAATCGAGTTTGATGCATTCCGTATAAAAAAAAGAATATGTAGAATCTTAAACGAGAGCAGAGCGAAAGGAAGATCCATTTTCATCAGTCTTGCGGCTACCACGAAGAGATTGATCGTGGTTGCGGTAAAACACAGCGGAAAGCTAAACAAGGCTGCGTATAGATTAAATAAAACAAACACAGACGAAGTAGGACGTTGATGGATAGAGTCGTCTCAAAAACCTTCTCTAACCGAAGAAGATTTAGGAAAAAAGTAAAATACGATGCATGGGATGTAAAAGAAGCGAGGGAAGTCATATATGATTTTTGAGAATCTTATAAAAGTTTTACACCTGGAAGATAGGGTAGATCTGATTTTATATTGGGTCGGAGGTTTAGTTTATGATTTAGGGATTTTTGGGGAATATTGGGATATTTAGGTTTGGGGTTTGGGGTTTTGAGGGTTTTGGGATTTGAGAATTTGAGGATTCTGGGAATTGGAGAGATGGGGATTTTGGGGTTTGAGAATTTGAGGATTCTGGGATTTGGAGAGATGGAGATTTTGGGGTTTGGGGTTTTGAGGGTTTTGAGATTTGAGAATTTGAGGATTTTAGGATTTGGAGAAATGGGGATTTTAGGATTTGAGAATTTGAGGATTCTGGGATTTGGAGAGATGGGGATTTTGGGGTTTGAGAATTTGAGGATTCTGGGATTTGGAGAGATGGAGATTTTGGGGTTTGGGGTTTTGAGGGTTTTGGGATTTGAGAATTTGAGGATTTTAGAATTTGGAGAGATGGGGATTTTGGGGTTTGAGAATTTGAGGATTTTGGGATTTGGAGAGATGGGGATTTTGGGGTTTGAGAATTTGAGAATTCTGGGATTTGGAGAGATGGGGATTTTGGGATTTGGAAAGTTGAGAATCTGGGGATTTGAAGAGTTGGGAATTTTGGGGTTTGAGCTTGTGAGGGTTTTGGGATTTGGAGAGATGGGGATTTTGGGATTTGGAAAGTTGAGAATTTGGGGATTTGAAGAGTTGGGAATTTTGGGGTTTGAGCTTGTGAGGGTTTTGGGATTTGGAGAGTTGGAAATTTTAGGATTTGAAGACTTGGGAATTTTGGGATTTGAAGACTTGGGAATTTTGGGATTTGAAGAGTTGGGAATTTTGGGAGCATTAATATTCCAACAATATTAATTACTTATGCAAGTTGCTCATGTCACTAATTTTAACTACACTCATCTTTAAATAACCACAAATATAACTACACTAAAAATGTACACTTTCCAACCTAAAAAAATGAATACTTTCTAACCTAAAAAAATGAATACTTTCTAACCTAAGAAACTGAATATTTCCTAACCTAAAAACTTGAGATATACTTTCTAACCTAAAAAGTACCGCGTAATCCGTAAGACACGTAAGATCGATTTTTGTTCATTTCGTTATGCAAACGTGTGTGCGCCGTTATCACAGAGCAAATATCCGACATTTCGCCGGCTATCGAATTATCCGTCGAAGGAAAACTTCCTTTCAACGGATGCGGCGGGCGTACAAGCCGAAAGTCGATAACGTCATTGTCACAACCGCGGGGTAACATCTGGAGCAGATCCGTCGAATCGGCTCCCGAAGATTTCGTTATCGTAATTCGCGTCATGTAAATCCAATTACGAAAGATTCGTTTCAAGCCCGATGGGACTCGGAAACGATATCCCGGTGACGGGAGAGGCGTTTATCCGCTGCTATCGATGTCCCGTCGTTTCTGTATCCGCCAAAGTGTCGTATGGCTTCGATCCTCATAAAACTTCTATCAACCCTTTTAATTTTTCTTTCTACTCTTAAATAGGAAGTTTCTTACATTACTCCTTTGTGAGAAATTTTTAATTCAGGAATGATTTTTAGGTTAGGAAGAGTACTTTTCTTTCTGTTTATTTTAAGTGATTATTAGACTTGAAATTACTGTACAAAACATAACCTCTTCAGGAATTTTTTTAGGTTAAAGAAGAATTTGTTTATTCTATTTAAAATAATGATTACAGTAAACATTACTGTTTCATGGTCAACATAACCTCTTCAGGAACTTCTTTAGGTTAAAAAAGAATTAAATTGTTTGTTCTATTTAAAATGAAAATACAGTAAAAATTATTGTCTCATAAGCTACATAACCTCTTCAACTTCTTTAGGTTAAAAAAGAATTTGTTTATTCTATTTAAAATAATTAATACAGTAAATATTACTGTTTCATGGACAACATAACCTCTTCAGGAACTTCTTTAGGTTAAAAAAGAATTAAATTGTTTGTTCTATTTAAAATGATTAATATAGTAAAAATTACTGTCTCATAAGATACATAACCTCTTCAACTTCTTTAGGTTAAAAAAGAATTTGTTTATTCTATTTAAAATAATTAATACCGTAAATATTACTGTTTCATGGTCAACATAATATCTTCAGGACCCTCTTTATTAAAAAAGAATTAAATTGTTTGTTCTATTTAAAATGATTAATACAGTAAAAATTATTGTCTCATAAGCTACATAACCTCTTCAACTTCTTTAGGTTAAAAAAGAATTTGTTTATTCTATTTAAAATAATTAATACAGTAAATATTACTGTTTCATGGACAACATAACCTCTTCAGGAACTTCTTTAGGTTAAAAAAGAATTAAATTGTTTGTTCTATTTAAAATGATTAATACAGTAAAAATTATTGTCTCATAAGCTACATAACCTCTTCAACTTCTTTAGGTTAAAAAAGAATTTGTTTATTCTATTTAAAATAATTAATACAGTAAATATAACTGTTTCATGGACAACATAACCTCTTCAGGAACTTCTTTAGGTTAAAAAAGAATTAAACTGTTTGTTCTATTTAAAATGAAAATACAGTAAAAATTACTGTCTCATAAGATACATAACCTCTTCAACTTCTTTAGGTTAAAAAAGAATTTGTTTATTCTATTTAAAATAATTAATACAGTAAATATTACTGTTTCATGGACAACATAACCTCTTCAGGAACTTCTTTAGGTTAAAAAAGAATTAAACTGTTTGTTCTATTTAAAATGTTTAATACAGTAAAAATTACTATCTCAAGCTACATAGCCTCTTCAAATGTCTTAACTTTAAAAAGAATCCAATTATTCACTTAATGTATAATAAATCAAAGTGAATGCCTGAAAATATTTCCCCATGACCAATTTTTCCAAAAATTATTTCTCATTATTTCAGAACACGAAAATTCACAAAAAAATCCATCGATTTCTCCGAAATAAAATAGTCCTTTCTCCGCACATTCCAAAAGCAAAAATTTCATAGAACATCGAAAATGTCCAAACGGATTTATAAAGTAGAAAAAGAAGAGGACTGAATTTATTAAAATAGTATTGAAAATCGTATAACTCAATTCATTCGTGTAGCATGCAAATTGTTCGGCGTTATTCGAGGCGAAAATTATTCCACGGTTTATTTAGCCGTTCTAAACGTCCGCGATGTCAAACAATCTGCATTATTATTCACGCTGAATTTTATCTCTCGGCAACCAATCTCGCTAGAAACTCAATTGGTTCTCGTTCGCTCGTTTTAACTTTTGCACCGACATTTTTGTCAAAGCGAGCCTCGCAGTCGTTCGCAGGTTTTATTCTTTCGATCGCTTCAATTTTCATCCTTCCATCGATGCGACGACTATATTTCTATCTGTATACAAGTCAAAAAATAAAAGAAGAATCGGCTGGATTATGAAATATGTGAGATCGGTATTACACGTACACGGAAATGTACACCGAGTTCTTTTTCAATTAGCAAATTCTCCGTTTCAATTTTTTGAATACTTGGTAGCTGTTTTAATATTTATGTTTGTTTTACTGAATTTTTAAGGGCTGCAGATGAATTTGAAAAGCTGCGTTTAGAATGTGAAACCTAGGAGACATAGAGACATAGAGTTGTAGAAAATAGACAAAAAAAATTTCGAATTAGAATACACAAAAATCTACAAACTTGCAGATTAACAAATTTGAAAACTAAAAATTTAAAAAAAGTGGAAGCTAACCTAAAAATCTAGGTCTCTACAGAATCATAACTCTGAAGATGAAAATGACCCGAAAAAAATTTGAAAACATCAAAATCACGAGCATGAAAATAAAAAAGAGTAAAAATAGTGAAACACGTGCTCGTTCAAAGAAAGCGTTACCATGTTGAACGTAGTAAGTTGTTGAACACCGCGGTACACGTATGTACACACGGGGGCCAGAAGTCAGATGCAGAGACGGAAGCCACGCGGCTTATCCGATATAATATACCGGATGAAGCGCAATAACTGATCTGGAAGTAAATCCCTTTTTTACAGTACGGTTCAACGGAGAGAAATGGAGCTTTCGGCGAAGCCGAGGCTTTTATTCTTTTTTTTTCCCCAGCCCTGGAAATGGTTTCGTTGAAACGTATCTGTACAGTCCTAGCGCAAACAGGGACTTACGCTCAAAGAGCAACATTATTTCGTTCCCATCGGTGGCATAACAACGCGACCGTGTGTGTAAACGTTTTGAAGTTGTTCCGCAACGATTCCACCGGGCTGCGTTTTTACGGCTCGTTTACAGCTTTTTTTCCGTGTGCCTTCATTCTATCCGTTCCTCCGACGATTCCTCGATCGTTTGCGGCTGCTTTTTAATTGGACGCGATTCCAAAGACGAAATTGGGACAACTTGGCGACTGTTTGTTTTCACGACTCCCTGCGAAATTTTTATCGATTGTCTTGTTCGAATGATACCAGAATTTTTCTGGATCTTCATTCGAATGTTTTGGATATTAGGTACCATTGCAAATTAAATTTATAGTGTTTTATAATTATTTTGTTTCGTTTGAAACGTGGTTGAATGGTGACAGAGTCAGTTTAAACCCTTCACTGATATGAATGAGAAAATTTACAAGGTGTGTTTTATAATAGAGTAATGTATGTAATATATGGAATGTATGTGCGCAGTGTATGTACATAACGCATGTATGTAATACATATATGTACCATATGTAATATGACGCATGTAACAAATGTGATGTACACAAAAAAAGATTGAGAACCACTTCTACAGAGTGTTAATTGAAAGATCGAATGATTACAAAACAGAGCAAGAGAGATGAAAAATGTATCAGAGTTCAATCGTTATTTTTCACGCTGAAAAAGTATATTGTTTCCCAGAAAAGTATATTGTTTCAATATTCGTTGGACGAACGCGTCTATGTCGTTGCTTTGTGTTTTGAATTGCACCGAGAAATCGATATAAAAGTGCACGCAATTGAAGCACACCGGTGTCACATTTTATAAAGGTACACTTCGTTCTTTTCTCGCGTTTCAGTTTATGTCATCACACGAAACAATTGAATTTCTTTATTTTCGAAGGGGTGTAATATCATAAATATGGATATATTTTTAATGGGCTAATGATTGATGATTTCGGAATTTTGGGAATTTGGAGATTTTGGAATTGGGAGTTTTGAGAATTTGGGGGATTTTGGAATTGGGAGTTTTGAGAATTTGGGGGATTTTGGAATTGGGGGATTTTGGAATTTGGGGATTTTGGAATTTGGGGATTTTGGAATTGGGGAATTTTGGAATTGGGGAATTTTGGAATTGGAGGATTTTGGAATTTGGGGATTTTGGAATTGGAGAATTTTGGAATTGGGGGATTTTGGAATTAGGGGGGCTTGGAATTGGGGGATTTTGGAATTGGGGAATTTTGGAATTGGGGGATTTTGGAATTGGGGAATTTTGGACTTGGGGGATTTTGGAATTGGGGATTTTGGAATTTGGGGATTTTGGAATTGGGGGATTTTGGAATTAGGGGGGCTTGGAATTAGGGGATTTTGGAATTTGGGGATTTTGGAATTGGGGAATTTTGGAATTGGGGAATTTTGGAATTTGGGGGTTTTGGAATTGGGGGATTTTGGAATTAGGGGGGCTTGGAATTTGGGGATTTTGGAATTGGGAAATTTTGGAATTAGAGGGGCTTGGAATTGGGGGATTTTGGAATTTGGGGATTTTGGAATTGGAGGATTTTGGAATTTGGGGGTTTTGGAATTGGGGGATTTTGAAATTAGGAGGGTTTGGAATTGGGGGATTTTGGAATTAGGGGGGCTTGGAATTGGGGAATTTTGGAATTTGGGGATTTTGGAATTAGAAGGTCTTGGAATTGGGGAGTTTTGGAATTTAGTGAATTTGGAATTAGGGGATTTTGGAATTGGAGAAATTTGGAATTGGGTGTTTTGCAAATAGGAGGGTTGGAATGGGATATTTTAGAATTTGAAAATTTAGCAATTAAGGAAACTTGGAAATCTGAAAATTTAGTAACATAGAATCTCAATAATTAAAAAATATGTGATTTCAGAAATCTCCAAATATAAATATAAAAAATTAAGAAATGCATACATTCCGTAACCATAAAAATTCCAAAATATTATAGCGTACCCCTCTAAAAATCTTTCAATTTCAACCCGCTGATCCCCAACACATTACAAACAACTTACACACGAAAACTGCCGATTTCGAAAAATAGTTCGTTCGTAAAAGCTCGGAAGCCCCCGCGTTAGAGGTTGATGTCCGCGGCACAAAATCCGCTTTAAGCTCGCGCGAGTATTTCGCTCTGCGCTATAGTGCATTTAAAGATTTGGCCGTGCGTGCTGTGAAATATGCATGGGCGATTATTGAACAGTACCATAAATGGGGAGTGGCCGAATTTTGATTTGGATAAAAGCGTTCCCAGTGTTTCGCGCGTTTCCAACGATGGATTTGGGGAACCGGGGGTGGTTTGCAACGCGAGGAGGGGCACGTGTTCGGCTTTCAATCAATAAGGCTAAATCGTACGGTGAAACTGTATAATGTTAATCAGGGATTCGCGTATTCTCGTTCATCAAAAAATCATTTCGATAATTGTACCCTGTGAATATTTCAACGGCGATCATCCTCGACATTTATAGATAGCGTATCGAATATCCGACCAATAAATTTTTTAAATTTTTGACGTTCAATATGTATGTTGACGTCACTGTCAAAATTAATTATACACTGAAAAGTTTAATTATTTTGACTAATATTGATTTAATGCTTTAATTATATTTTAGTAGTTTTCAAACTCAATATTCTAGTATTTATTAATTATTTATTATTTGTTAATATATGAGAAAAAATTCATGAGCAAAGGAGGAATGCAACTATTTTCAATATTAATTGTGATATTAATTGTAAGACACAACTTTTCCTATTTTTTTTTTTTCATAAAAAATGTCTTGTGTTTCTATTCTTTTAATTCAGCCTTCTATAAAAATTGTTGATCATTTTTTTGTCCTCTATTTTAACTCTGCATGAAGATCTTTGTTATCACCCCTATGGACATTGAGGTTCAACATACGATCACTTAAAAAAAATTCATGAATTATACAGGTTATCTCACAATTAATGTAGATCGCATAAAAAGAATTACCCTTAAACGCATATAGTTGTATAAATGCAACATACCAGTTTTAATCTTATAAATTATTTACAAAATGTAGGAAACCTGCAATGAGTAGTGTTGCATATCTGCAACACACCAATCAAATACACAATAGCGTCATCTGTTCGTTTTAATTTGAATCAACCGCTTTCAAGGTATTTTGTTAGTTGATAACTTTTGGTAAAATTAGAAAATCATGCATTTAAGGGTTAATAAAAATTTATTACTCATTCTAAACAAGTTAAATTTCGTTCCACGTGTTTGTTTGAAAAATGAATCTACCCTAAACGAGTTAAATTTCAGTGTACATATTTTTGTGAAAAATGGCGTTGCGTAGAAAAGCCGCAATTTCTAATTTGTTTGAACACCGTTACGCATAGACAGTTCCGATATTTTTATTCCACATACCACAGTATACATCCAGGTAGCAGTGAAAAAGAGTATCGTGGCCCTTGATACGTTTCGAATCGCGCGTTTCGTGGTTGAACGGCGAAAAAAACGCTCATTGCGGCCATTTAGAGGCAGACCTCAGCGACCACCATTGAAACGAAGCGAAATCGCGCTTTTCGACGGTGAGGCTGCTGTTTGCGTTTCGTGGTGAACGGGCTTTTTTTCCTAGACGAGGCGAAATTTTTGCTTTTTTTACCCTCGCTCGGTTTGTCGATCTTCGGGCATTAATTGCCTCGAAAAAAACGTCGAAATGTCCCGATGATTTTTTTCGTCCATCCTATGTTCGCAAGGGAATAAAATATCGTCAGCTTGATCGTAGTCGACCGTGAAATCGCTGATACCGAAAATATAGACTGTTCGCGTGTTCCACATGCAGACAGATCGAACGTTTCAATTATATTGCGATTTATTAGAACAAAATGCTTCGTGGCTATAAAATCGCATACCATATCATCACAAATACTAACTGTCAATTGAATTAGACAATTTATATAACAATTAGACAATTTATATTATCTAGATGTATTTATTATAGTAGACGTATCACATACAGTTAACATAAACGTTTTCTTTATTTTTCATAAAATGTCCAAATATAAATACAGTACTATTGTTCAGAATGCATATCGAAACATTATACACGAAAAGTTCACATATTTTCAATCTACATTCGAAGATTTTTTATTTGTCTTAGCATTGTAATAGCTAGCTTTATCTGACGAAAGAAATCATAGGTTAAGAGGTTAGGTTGTCTTATAATATCGTGTTTATATGGAATATAATTCTTGCGTGCGTCTTTGTTTCATTTTACATTTGTTTTTACCACGATTGAATTTTGAGAATTTGACAAATAATAAATTAATAAAATATTAAATATATTAACCCCTTGCCACCATTTTATTTAATAAAATAATTTGAAATAAGCATTTTTTAACTGGTTCTATAATATGACACGTGTGATGTATAAACATAATGAAACAAAAAATAGTGGAAGTTATTAGCCCTTTGCACTCGAAGACAATTTTACTGTTTGCAAACAGCAACTTTGAATATTAATTAAAATGTTAAATGACTTCTTTTGAAGTTATTATTTGTTTACTTATAATTTCCACTACTGTCTATTTCACTATGTTCATACATCGCATAAGCACTACTACAGAAATAATTAAATAATGCTTCTTTTAAATTATTGTATTAAATCGAATGGTGCCTAAGTGGCGCCCCTCGAGCGCAAAGTGTTAGTAGAGAAATAATAACCTCAAAATAATTCATTTAACTTTTTAACAAAGTTTTGAAGTTGCTGTTTGCAAACAGTCAAATTACCTTCGAGTGCAAAAGTGAATCTTGTGATCTAAAAATTTCCCTAATCCTCAACAAATGATGTCCCAAAGAAAACCACCCCATCGAATAATAATTAAAAGGCAAAGGGATTCTTTCACGATCCTAATTTCGTGTCTCAAGATGACGTTTCCTTTTTATCCCCGATTCAGAACCGCCCCTTTTGGCAACGAAACACTCGACGGGTTGTTTCCAGGGCGGGGGTGAGCATTTTCGTATCGCAGTCTATTATCGCCCGTAGCCGGCGTGTTTCGTTGGCTGCTTCCGTCGAAGGGGAAAATGTTATTTGGATATCAAAGATGTGCCACGGGCAAAAGCCCCGACAGAGCCATTGTGCTTCGGGGTTCCGGTTTATGAGCTTGCGAAAGCTTCAACCAGCGTCGGGGTCACTCTGTGTATAAAACCTGGCGACGTGGAAGGGAATCCGGAGGACGATCGGTTGCTTCGGTGCTTCTGTTTCGAAACGCGACCACGAAGAGGGCAGCATGGCGGTTCACAGGGACGTCAAAGACCAACGTCCTCGCGTTTATAATCGTCCTTCCTTTCGGCTCTTTCTCCTACATTAATATTCGGATATTGCTCTCTTTCTTTTTTACGGTAATTTATCAATGTTTATTTTATTAGCACAAACGTAGATTGAAAATTGCAATGTTATTATCCCTGTTTATACAAATTATTGATAGTAAACTCTCGACTCTAATTTTGATTTATTGTATCTGAAGTGTAACACGAGTGACGAACTTATAAGTCAAAGTATTAGGAGTATCGAAAAGTAATCAAAATTTTGTTTGCTGGCGAAAAATATTTATTTAAGTCATCTTAAATCAACAAAATAATTTCCATCACTTTCTAACGCTTTTTGCCAGCGTAAAGGCAATTGTTCCCTTCTTAAAAAAAGTCCTTCGATTTTTCATAGAAAAACTTTGAAATCATCGAAGAAATTTTGATTACTTTTCGGTACCCCTAATATTAAAATAAATATTTCAAAATTTAACCAGTCGAACGCTTAGTATAATTCGCCATAAAAAACAAGCTTCGCAGTTTGAAACAGCGAATTAGATTTCGGCCATTAGGCGGTAGTCTGCTGCATAATGCGGGGTAGACTTCCGGCATCAAAGGAACGCGACCGGCGAAATTGAAATGGAGTAGAAAAGAGCATTCGTAAATAAAATTGACACGAAACCGGGTCCGCTGCATCGGGCCGAGATGCAATCAAGGAAATTTATGCACTTTGACGAGCTGTAACTGCGAGACGGATATCCGGATAAGGAAAAGTATGTATTTACACGGTGTCAGAAACGCGGCGGAAAATCTTATCAAACGTTTGCTCGTTTTCTTCGGCGAAGAGTCTGCTAAGTAAATTGACTCGCCCGACGTCTCGGTCGTTACGTTTATTAAATTACGATGTCAAACATTCCATGGGGGGTACACAAGGAAATTACAAAGCGATCCTGTTACTTAGAGATTCCGTGACTTTATATCGAAGCCTCCGCATTCAACGTCCGCACTCTGCGAGAAGCACCGCGAAAGTGTTAAAGGGCTTCGCCTTTTTTTTCTTGAGGTTTAACTTCCGACGGGTCAACTAACTGGGAAACTCGGTCAGCTTTTGCCTCTGATTACTGCAACTTCTCCGCTCTTCTTTTTTCGAACTTGTCATTAAATTATAATTACCTGTGGTGTGATTTACGGAAACTTTTTGTTGTTCGTTAACGGAGACGCGATCGTGATTTTATCATCTAAGCGCATTAATGATGAGGACGGATTTAAAATTGTCATCCCCCGTGTCAGACAGGTGTGTTAAAATTTTACTGAATTGAAATTAATATTTTCTATGATTGTGATAATTTTAGAGTTTGATGATCATCCAGTTATAACTGTATGTTGAATAATTAATGTCAGTGACGATTATCGATCAACCCTTATATCGAGTTTAATTTATAAGGGTCGACTTACCTTTCAACTATCTTGTATGTTACATGTACTACATATATCACACATACCACATATGAACATATATGTATATACATATCTATGTATGTATACAATTAATGTATCTATGTATATTCATATATGTATACATACATATATGTATGCATGTATCTATACATATATGTATCTGTATGTGTTCATGTATGTACGTATATGTATATGAATACACGTATGACTCTACACATGTATGTAAAATCATATGTATCTATGAATATGTCCAGATGTACGTATGCACATATATTTATTGATGTTTGTACATATGTGCACATGAATGTATTATATATCTATGTCTATTAAAACATTTTTTAACGAGGATCATATGTGGACACAAAATCACACATGTCACAGTACAAAAAGGGATGAGTCCGCTATATAATAAATACAACTAAATAAATGAAATTAAACATCAAGTTCATTTGCCTGTTATAATGTATATGTACATATGCTTTTAACCTCACATGATGTTACATGAACATCAATTCTCATTTTCTTTACAAGCAAATCACTTTACGAGGTCTAACACGTATACCTTCACATGCAAAACGTTAAATCGAAAACAAAACCTGATAATCGCGTATAAATCTGACGCTGGATCCAGCAATCGGCAGTTTTATTTCGCGGGCGGAAATAATTCCATCGTCGGGACGATTTCGCATGCCAGCCGCGATCGTCCGCTTCTGTATCGTATTCGTATCGAAACGAGGGCTTGAAAGCGAGCGGATGTATTTGCATTACATTATCGAAGTTAACGCGAACGACGCGGAAGGGTCGCGAAATCGCTGCGAAACGGAAATTATACAAGGGGATCGAATTATTGGCCGACGTTGGAACGAAGAATGCCTCGAATAACGCAACCTCATTTCCGCAAGCTCGACACTATACTTGCTATTATAGTCGGAATGTAACGAACGATGTGTGAATCTTCCCTTCTGCGATTAAGTTAGCTGTGAATAATTTGTGTTATACTGCTTATTGGACGGAAATGGGATGTCAGGGGGGTTGTGTTGTGGATTTCAGAACTTTACTTTGAAATTATATAATTTTCTAATCTTTAAACTTCCTGGTTTACAGTAGGTACTAGAGTATTGTAATATTAAGGAGCTTCAGTTTGATGGAGTATCATACTGTTTTGTACACCTTCATACAGCTTCATGCAGCTTCATACACTTTTATATAGTTTCAAACAGTTTCATACTGCTTCATACATCTCTATACAGTTTGATATAGCTTCATACAGTTCGATGGAGTATTATACTGTTTTGTACACCTTCATACAGCTTCATATAACTTCAGACAGCTTCATACAGCTTCATATAGTGTCATACACTTTCATACAGCTTCATATAGTGTCATACACTTTCACACAGCGTCATACAGCTTCATATAGCATCATACACTTTCATACAGCTTCATATGGTGTCATACACTTTCACACAGCGTCATACAGCTTCATATAGTGTCGTACACTTTCATACAGCTTCTTGCAGCTTCATATAGTGTCATACACTTTCATACAGCTTCATATGGTGTCGTACACTTTCATACAGCTTCATGCAGCTTCATATAGTGTCGTAAACTTTCATATAGCTTCATACAGCTACATATAGCGTCATACACTTTCATACAGCTTCATGCAGCTTCATATAGTGTCATACACTTTCATACAGCTTCATGCAGCTTCATATAGCGTTATACACTTTCATACAGCTTCATACAGCTGCATATAGCGTCATACACTTTCATACAGCTTCATGCAGCTTCATATAGTGTTATACACTTTCATACAGCTTCATGCAGCTTCATATAGCGTTATACACTTTCATACAGCTTCATACAGCTGCATATAGCGTCATACACTTTCATACAGCTTCATGCAGCTTCATATAGTGTTATACACTTTCATACAGCTTCATGCAGCTTCATATAGTGTCATACACTTTCATACAGCTTCCTGCAGCTTCATATAGTGTTATACACTTTCATACAGCTTCATGCAGCTTCATATAGTGTTATACACTTTCATACAGCTTCATGCAGCTTCATATAGTGTCATACACTTTCATACAGCTTCCTGCAGCTTCATATAGTGTTATACACTTTCATACAGCTTCATGCAGCTTCATATAGTGTTATACACTTTCATACAGCTTCATGCAGCTGCATATAGTGTCATACACTTTCATACAGCTTTCTGCAGCTTCATATAGTGTCATACACTTTCATACAGCTTCCTGCAGCTTCATATAGTGTCATACACTTTCATACAGCTTCATGCAGCTTCATGTAGTGTCATACACTTTCATACAGCTTCATACAGTGTCACACTAAATACAGTTTTATATTAGGCATTGATATCACATATCACCTGTTTCATTCTCATCGAAAATACCACTAAAAGTGGTATTCTCTCCATTTAATTCTTCTGATAACGATATCCGACGATAGAATTTTTCTACGCGACGTATACGAAGTTGAATAAATATCAGAATGAATTAACAACGTCGCGATTTAAAATAAATTCCCTCGGCAGTATAACGCGTCGTGGCAGTTAATAATTCAGTCCCGCTTCGAAATGCCATGCATTCGCGACGAGCCCAGAAGGGACAGGAAAGTTTTATTTAATTCGTCCGCGAGCCGTTAATTGGAAAAATACGCGAGGCATTAAATACGCCCCTGACGATATTAAAAACATTCATGGAGTGTTTCAAATTTTCATGGTCTCTTTTTTTTTATTTTAGTAGTATTAACGTATATTCAGACGTCTGATTCTTTAGGGGCGGAGGAAAATATCCGTGGTATTCGGATTGGGAGATGAAGGGTTCAATCGGCGTTTGTTACGTTAATTCGGTCTTGATCGACTTTTGGTGTATTGATGAGGTTTTAATTGACTTTTAATATATTAATGGGGTTTTAATGGAATTTAAAACGTTTATGTATGTTATTACGTATGTAATGTGCATGTTATAACGTATGTATGTTCTAACGTATATGTATGTTATTACATATGCTATGTGTATGTTACAACGTATGTATGTTATTACATATGCTATGTGTATATTACAACGTATGTATGTTATTACATATGCTATGTGTATGTTACAACACATATATATGTTATTACATATGCTATGTGTATGTTACAACATATGTATGTTATTACATATGCTATGTGTATGTTACAACGTATGTATGTTATTACATATGCTATGTGTATGTTACAACATATGTATATTATTACGTATGCTGTGTGTATGTTACAACGTATGTATATTATTACATATGCTGTGTGTATGTTACAACGTATGTATGTTATTACATATGCTATGTGTATGTTACAACACATATATGTTATTACATATGCTCTGTGTATGTTACAACATATGTATGATATTACATATGCTATGTGTATGTTACAACGTACACATTCCAAAGTATATTTCGCAATATTCATGCTAACCTCCTCTTTACACAATACCCCACAAATTATACGTACATTATAAAATAGATTGCTTCATCAGGCGAAAGCAGCTCGCGTCTAAAAGTAGCCGGTCATAATAACAGTGATTATTCTGCAGCCAAGTGATATTCCTCGATCTGGGCAATAAGTCGCGCAGGAAGATATCGAGCCGGCAAGAATTACCGTTTCAGATTGTATTTATATTCAGACGGCGTCTGGCTGATAAAGCATCGGCTGGAATATTCAATCAACCGTGGGGTATAAGGGGGAAGAATCGTCTCCCTGGGAAGACGATCAAGAAGGAGGTGACGGTAAAAGGATCTCGAACAACCGTTGGATGGTGAGCCTGTTGATCGACGCTGCTTGTGCATTCCTTGCGGGGGCTGAGAAATAACGTCGCCAAAGCGAGGGTAAACGATTCGTCGCTTCCCTTGTATTTACGTTGGCAGAGGCGTGGATACGTAATTAGATGTGAAACCTACCCCCTTGCTTGATTCGATCTTTGTCTTCATTTCCGGGGCTATTGACATGGACTTGCGAATTTGATACTTTAACGCGTTTATAAACGCATCGAAACATCATTCTCTATCTTTTAAAATATATTTTTAAAAGACATTTTTAAATGACATTTTTAAAAGACATTTTTGAAAGACATTTTTAAAAGACATTTTTGAAAGACATTTTTGAAAGACATTTTTAAAAGACATTTTTGAAAGACATTTTTAAAATCTTTTCAAATTTTGTTTGTAGCATATCAATAAGTATTATGGACATAGGTATAATTATGATATTAAACATTTAGAGAAGAGTGAAATATGTGACATGTGTGACATGTGTGATATCATGTTGTACATTTTTGACTTTATTCATGATCTTTTATAAATAAAGTTTTTACAAAACACAATAACTATTATGGACATAGGTATAATTCTGATATTAGACAATTAGAGAAGAGTGAAATATGTGACATGTGTGACATACGTGATATCGTCATGTTATACATTATTTAATTTCACTCATGATTTTTTATGAAACCTTTTATAAACCCAGTTGTACTTTCGCGATAATTGTGTTGCAATGTTACATGTTCAGTAGATAAGAACATGTGCTAGAACATATGTGCTAGACACACATGTGTAAAAGGGCAATATGAAGAGTAATATGTAAAATTAAAAAGTAATATGAAAATGTATAATCAAAGCGAATAACAACTGACTAAAACATAGAGTGAAGAGCAATGAAATATTGAATAACAAATAAATGACTAACCTGAACATCTTTGGTGAACTGGTTGTTGCAGTAGATGTGTATGGCCGAGAACTCTCTAACCTTGTCGAATTCGAACTTGATCTCGACCGGCTGTCCACGTGTATCGTTTCTCCAACCAACCCAGCCCTGGTTCCGATCGTTATCATAATATCCCATTTTAAAGTTATCGGGTCCAGTTCTGCCGTCTGTCAGCTGACCCAGACCACGGCGGAGCTCACCGTCCCAGTGTCCATCGTAGGTGGCATCGAAGAATTCCCATCCATTACCCCTTTTATCACCTTGGGGCATCGAGTAGGATACCACGCCATCTGTGGTTAGGTCAAAGTGGAAAGTCATTGTTAGATATCTGTTGTAAATACTTTCTAGTCGACGAACAGTTTAGTGGATGCTTGTGATACGGTCGGTGGACTCTGTTATGACTGCGTGGGAACTACACGCTTATGATATGGGGAAATCACATGTAATAGTTGGCGTAATAGTATTTAATAGGTAGATGGATCATTATGGTAATTTTGATGGTAATTTCGAAATATCGTCTTTACAAATTTTATGTAATTTTCAAGTTTCTAAATTCTCGGATTTCTATGTCAAAATTTTCAAATTCTCAAATAACCAAATTTTCAAGTTATTAATTCTGCATTTTCTTAATTTTCAAGATACAAATTTCCAAATTTCCAGACTTCCAATTTTCAAATTTTCAAATTTTCAAATTTTCAAATTTTCAAATTTCCCAATTTCCCAATTTCCAAATTTCCCAATTTCCCAATTTCCCAAATTCCCAAATTCCAAATTTCCAAATTTCCCAACTTCCCAATTTCCCAACTTCCCAATTTCCCAATTTCCCCATTTCCAAATTTCCCAATTTCCCAATTTCACAAATTCCAAATTCCAAATTTCCAAATTTCCCAACTTCCCAATTTCCCAACTTCCCAATTTCCCAATTTCCCCATTTCCAAATTTCCCAATTTCCCAATTTCACAAATTCCAAATTCCCAAATTTCCCAATTTCCCAATTTCCCAATTTCCCAAATTCCTAAATTCCAAATTTCCAAATTTCCAAATTTTCAAATTTCCAATTTCCCAATTTCCCCATTTCCCAATTTCCCAATTTCACAAATTCCAAATTCCCAAATTTCCCAATTTCCCAATTTCCCAAATTCCTAAATTCCAAATTTCCAAATTTCCAAATTTTCAAATTTCCAAATTTCCAATTTCCCAATTTCCCCATTTCCCAATTTCCCAATTTCCCAAATTCCAAATTTCCCAATTTCCCAATTTCCCAATTTCCCAATTTCCCAATTTCCCAATTTCCCAATTTCCCAATTTCCCAATTTCCCAAATTCCTAAATTCCAAATTTTCAAATTTCCAATTTCCCAATTTCCCAATTTCCCAAATTCCAAATTTCCAAATTTCCAAATTTCCCAATTTCCCAATTTCCAAATTTCCCAATTTCCCAGTTTCCAAATTTCCCAATTTCCCAATTTCCAGATTCCCAAATCCCTAGATCTCCAAATCCCTAGATTTCCAAATCTCTATACCCCAAACTCTTTAGATCCCAAATTCCCTAGGTTCCATAATCTCTAGACCCCAAATTCCCTAAATCCCAAATTCCCAATCTCCCAAAATCTCTAAATCCCAAATTCCCTAGATCCCAAAATCCCTAAATCTCAACCCCCAATATACAAATTAAAATTTTTCAAATTTCCTCTTCCAAACATCCAAATTCCCTATTAGAAAAATTCCCAGTCCCAATTTCTAAATAATCCAATACCAAAATCTTGCAAATATCCACACGTTAAAATCTCTAAATTTCCAAATTTTTAAATGGTACTTGAGAAACTAAGATTCGGACCATTGCAGCGAAGAATTGAAGTTAAGAGAATGGATGGCAGCGTTTGCATAATTAATCGACTAACGAAGAGTGGTTTGTCGGACGTAAAACAGCTCAGCGTTGTGTAAACTGAATAATTATTATTGTAAACCCGAGTTTGAGCGCTCGCGCAATTTGCACAGTCTAATTCGCACAATTTGCAGTTCAGAATATATTGCATAGTCAGCGGTAACTATGCAGGTATACCATTTATTGTTCTACGAGTTACCAAAGTGGACTTGAATGGATAATACTACGTAACTTTAGCCAGTTGATGTACTTCCTATCTTTATGTAATTATAGAAAGTAAGAAATGAAAAAAAACATCAAATGACGAAAAAATGAATTTTGAAGTGTTTCGAATTTTTGTGGAAGTGTTGCTTCATGACTCTGAAATTATGATTCATTTTTAGGATTTAATATATATTGTTGGGATTCGTTTTGTGAACGCTGTTTGAAGAAATAGATTACAGTCTTTATGATTTTTTTTATTTAGTGAAGCAGAGTTTAGGATAGCAGAGTTCTTAGGAAAGATTGAATAATGCATAATCGTAATTAATTTTGATTGTTATAGCAAAATTTGTGGTGACAAAACGTAGTACTGTCAAAGATACATATCTCATTCTTAATAGTTGAATCTCACCCTCCAGTAAAATATGGCAAAGTTTTATTAATATCAAAGAATTAATTAACCCCTTCCCGTGCTTTGACGAGTCTCACTCGTGACGCGCTCACAACTCAAATGTGATTAATATTACTGAAATTTTGAATACTCTTCAACTTGAATTTTAGATCCAACTATAATTTGCGTCGTCAAGGATCCCTGAATATAAAATACTTAGAACATTTTAATTTTCTTTGTTCGTTTTAATGTTATAGTCCTGAATGGTTAGTTTTGACTGACGCACCTCATAAATAAATGGCACGGCAAGGGGTTAAGCAAAGAACATCCAGTAAAGATCTATTTTGTGAAGAGCGAATTTCAAAGAATGACACTATAATTTCACTCGAGTTCAGTAAAGTAGAGCTGTAGATAAGATCTGATAATTCCATAATCGCAATTAATTGCGCTATCAGAGGCGCGCAACAACCGGTGCTTTGGTGTGTCGAGTAATTTCCGTGTGGTTAAACGTTTAATTCGATGTTGATTCATCAAAGGATGAAAGAGATAATTGTACAAGCAAGATTCTGAAAAGCAAATTTGCGCACACGACAACGGTATAAGGGTTAATGGACAGTCCGGTGAGTATTCTAAGCGGCGGCAAGTTCAACGAAAATTGGAGAGTGCAAACAGCTTACCGCTCCAGTAACATCCGTAGAGCTCGACCCGCATGCAAACCGTCCGCGTGTGATGGCTGTAGGGCAGAAAACGGATCTTGCTCGCCCACAGAGGTGGCTCCAGCTCGTGCTTGGACTCCAAATACGTGTTCGTGTTACCCTGTATTACCTGGAACCGTGGAAACGTCGGGTTAAAGACCAGCAAAATTTCGCTCTTCGATCTAACATTCGTGTTCTGGCCCGTTTCACGTCCTACCGTACGATTTTCTTTGCCAACTAAGACTTCGAAATACCCGTTCAACTTCGATCGTTAGCCCCGTATTTGTCATTCCTACATTCTCAAACTTATCCAGAGTTCTCATCGGCGATAATTTAGACGAATCGCGCGTGATCACCGACATCTTTTAGTAATATACTGCTGCGAGAATGTATGCGCGTATTAGGTTTACGGGGAACTTTTGCTCAACTTTCGCTAGACTTAATAGAATGTTTCAATAACTCACGTTTACGGGGATATTTACTTAACGAGGAAATATTTCCGTTTATTTTGCGCGGGAATGGCGGAAGAATATTGGAGGTTATGTCTTTCGAGATTTACTTAACCTACAATCGTACTTGTGACGCGTATTTGGGTTATCGTATTTTCACTGCAAATTCATTTTTGCGTTATAATTATTTATCGTAATTTGTATTATTAAGGATTTGAATGCATACTGTTATTAACATTTTAACTTTCTTCATTTGTCTTCACGCTGTAGAAATAATTAGGTACACAAAATGGCGCACGTGTGTAGAAAATTGTAGGTTAGGTTATTGAATGATTCTTCAAATGAAACTGCGTTTATTATTGTGACACGATGAGATAAAAAACAATGCATTTTTTAACGCTGTACTTTGTAAGACTTTATGTGACTCTTTATGAACAAATATTTTATATTTTATTTAACTCTGACTCAATGTCCTGTGTACATAACCTTATCAATTACTAAAATTCTCTTTATGAGCAATTGTCTTATGTCTGTCTCAATTAATTTATACATTTATAACTATACATTTATAACCTCACAATCATTATAATTTTCTACCGAATCTTTGCACTAACATTTGCACTAACTATTTAAATAAATATGAATTATATTGTTAATTTATGTTTGACAATTGTATATTGTTTATAGTACATTATTATGTGTGATGTATTGCGGAGGAATATTCGAAAGCTACTGTATTTTATACCGCACGATTCCAATTTTCCAACCGTTCAAAAGTGCACGATTTTCGTGATATTCCCAGTCGCGAAAGAAACGACAGAACTCTTTCGCATCGATCCTGGCTCGACAACGTTTCACCGTTATTTGACGGGTCGCATATGGAGAAAGACGAAAAAAAAAAAAATAGTATAATCGTTCCATGTCAACGTGTCTGTGGCAAGGTCGACCCTTGAACACGGTACAGGATACACTGTCAATGCATCATCCTTCTGGAGGACATTTATATCGCTGTGAGATGGGATTTGGGGCTTCGGAAATTAAAGGATATGAAGATTCACAGAAATTATATTATAAAATACATTGTAAACTACAAATATAAGAATTCATAAATTTAGGAACAATAAATGTAAGAATTTAAAAATTCATTAAACATAAATGTAAAACTTCATAAGTTCATAAACAATATTTTTGAAAAATCATATCTTCATAAAAGAATAAATGTAAGAATATATAAATTCATTGACAACAAATGTTCATAAACAATATATTTGAAAAATCATATATTTATAAAACAACAAATGTAAGAATATATAAATTCATTGACAACAAACGTAAACCTTAATAATTTCATAAACAGTATTTTTGAAAAATCATATATTTATAAAACAATAAATGTAAGAATATATAAATTCATTGACAACGAATGTAAAACTTCATAAGTCCCTAAACAATAGTTTTGAAAAATCATACATTCATAAAACAATAAATGTAAGAATTCATAAATTCATTGACAACGAATGTAAAACTTCATAAGTCCCTAAACAATATAATTGAAAAATCATACATTCATAAAACAACAAATGTAAGAATTCATAAATTCATTGACAACAAATTTAAAACTTCATAAGTCCCCAAATAATATATTTAAAAAATCATACATTCATAAAACAATAAATGTAAGAATATATGAATTCGCAAGCCACCAATGTAAAATTTCACAAATTCCTAAACTACAAATATAAAAATTCACGAATTCCCAAACAACAAACATAAAAATTCTTAAACTTAGACTGTGAAAATCTACGAATTTATAAACATAGAAGTCGCAATATAGAAGCAAGAATTCTAACAAAACTTGAGAACAGACATGCAGCGTAACTAATAAACGAAGTCGATTAAAAAATAGAAAAATCCGAAAAGTATAAAACAGAGGAACTCGTGAATCGTATCAGGCGAAAGTATCCTGAACCCGACGACATTTATATGGGCGAAGACGTGTATCCAGCACTCGGGCACATACTGAAATACCATCGTCTGGCTGCGAACGTCCCGTCATAGGGACGGACATCGCGTTCCACGGCATCAGACGGGGGCTAAGGACTAATTTCATTCCACATTCCACCACGTTAGGTATGACGAGGTAGAGGAACGGGCCGTAGGATCAGAGACGCAGACGGAAGTGGTGGAGAGAGAGCTGGAATAACGGTGAGGGGGTTGGTTTGAGTTAAACCGTCCATCGGCCGCATTCTCTGATCCTCGTCAGAGAGACGACCATATTGCGTCCCTCTCTCCGTCGTTTCTGACCTCTCGTACAGGTTGATGCAATATTGATTTCACGTTGTGGGTTTATGAATAAAATAAGCGGTTTATCTGACGTTGGTACAGGCCAGTGGACGGCGTGCAGAAAACCGAAGGTGGAAAAGGGGTGCATGGTCCCTGGAGATCACGCGAAGTGGCGTTACCCATGGCGAGCAGATAGCCAATGCGCACACACGTGTACACCCTTTATGTCTGCTCACTGCTACACGTGTACGAATGCACGGATAAATCCACTTGGATGTGCGAACCGTTTTCTTGTGTGGGGCATGCAACACAGTTGCGTGACAGAGCATTTTGCGGCGGACACGACACATTCTGCGCACGTTTCCTGCCGGAGGTCTCTATCTCTTTTTCGTGCGATCAAGCATCGACTTCGACTACTATTACCACGCCTTTCTTTCGGCTGCTGTTTCGAAACTGTTCGCGATTTGTTTGCCTACCCTTGCGACTGTTTCCTTTACCTTCGATTTAGAATGAATAGATTGTTACTTGCTTGTATGGTCTTTATAGTCTAGAGTTAATATAATGTCCGTATAACTACAATATTAATCGATGACTAATCATTTAGTCAACCATGTTAGACTTCGTATGTTGTCAGTGTTTATTAACCCTTTGCGAGAGGTGACTCACAGTCACCATTATATTTGTAGGAATAGTATTTGTAGAACTATCCTTTTATTTATTTAAGAGCACACAATAACAATTATAAACAAGAACACAAGAACACAATGGAACACAATATCGCATTGAACTTTAAACGTAAAACTAATTCGTAATTCGCGGCGTTTATGATACGTCTTGACCGTTCCGTTTCCGTTTCTAAACTCACTCCACAACACTTTTTTCTAAACGCTAGCAAATACTTCCGCTTTACATTTCACACTGTTCCTTTCATAAATCGTCATTCACACTAGCAGTCATACATACAATTTCACAACGATTATCAAACTATACAAACATTTAACAACTAAACAAACATAAAATACAATTCACTCCTACATATTTAATACAATAATTTTAAATAAGCATTTTTTAACTGATTCTATAACATGACACGTGTGATGTATAAACATAGTGAAACAAATAGTGGAAATTATTAGTAAAGAAATAATAACCTCAAGAAAATTTATTTAACTTTTTAACTAAGTTTTAAAGTTGCTGTTTGTAAACAGTCAAATTACCTTCGAGTGCAAAGGGTTAACTGACCTGACATTTTATACCAGATGCTAGATTCTTGTATGTTTGATTAACTCTAAACTTCAAATGGCTGAAGGCGCCATTTTGTGAACGTTCGTATTATGAATTCATATTAGACTTCATAAGTTGTGAAATTAGTTAATGCTTTCTATTGGCTGCTACTGGCAATAAGCCATTTTATATTAGAAGCACAAGTGAAGTTTGAATGGCAGCCATTTTTGTTCAACACCAAACTTTGAACTGATGAAATTTTATGAGACTTTATAAAATCAGTAATTGTTTGCTATAGCTATTTCACATCAAAAGCACTTACAAAGTATTTATTATTAAATTTTATAATTTATAATTAAATTTGAAACTTGCTACCACTGTCACCTCACAATATATTCACATCATCAAATCAAATTAAACCTTCATCTCGCTTCATCAAAAATTAGAATTTGACCAAAAGTCACAATAGAGTCAAAAATTAATCAACTTCTAATTAATTTAATAGCAGAACCTTGTACAGCCTCTTAAATATAAGTATCTTTAACAGGAAAAACATTTTTACGCCAGACGTTATAGTTTCAAACGCCAGATACGTGACGCAGGCAGAGTTCCTCCCATAAATATATAATTACGGTTTTCAATATTTGAAAAGCAACCCTTAGACTTCTCCCACTACGTCAGTGATCCTGGCGGCTCGCAGGTCATCGTTTCCTTCGAGAAACTGCCACTTGGAAAGTACTCCCCAGGGTGAACCCTTACTTCTGGCCGGCGTATACCTTACAGAACCCAGGGTGGTAAACCCACTCCTCTGTCTGGGGTCGATTCTTTCTCATTTCGGGCACCCAGGGACCCGTGCCGGTAGCACGTTACGCCATCAATGCTGCCACACTTTGCACTGGCGTAGAAACACGCGTTTGTTATCCCGGAAATTTAATGAGATTGCGGTCAGAGAATTTAATTCTTTCGAATGGGATTTTATGAGTTACGAGGGAGATGTTATTGGTGTTGGTGTTATGGGAAGTTTAGTGGAAATTGATGGGAGGGTTGAAATTGTTTGAACTATTTGGGTGTCAAATTCTCGAATGCGTAATTAGTACATTTTTAAATTTTTATTTAACTAATTTCAAAATTTCAAGATTTCTACCACCCCAATTTCCATGTCTCCAATTTCCAAATTTCCAAATTACTACTGCCCCAATTCCTAAATTCCCAAATTTCTATCTCCCCAATTTCAACGCCCCCAATTTCCAAATTTTCAAATTTCCATCGCCCCTAATTTCCACGCCTCCAATTTCCAAATTTCCAAATTTCCAAATTCCCAAATTTCCACGCCTCCAATTTCCAAATTTCCAAATTTCCAAATTCCCAAATTTCCACGCCCCCAATTTCCAAATTTTCAAACTTCCAAATTCCCAAATTTCCACGCCTCCAATTTCCAAATTTCCAAATTTCTAAGTTCCCAAATTTCCACGCCTCCAATTTCCAAATTTCCAAATTTCCAAATTCCCAAATTTCCACGCCTCCAATTTCCAAATTCCCAAATTTCCACGCCTCCAATTTCCAAATTCCCAAATTTCCACGCCTCCAATTTCCAAATTTCCAAATTTCCAAATTCCCAAATTTTCACGCCCCCAATTTCCAAATTTTCAAACTTCCAAATTCCCAAATTCCCAAATTTCCACGCCTCCAATTTCCAAATTTCCAAATTTCTAAGTTCCCAAATTTCCACGCCTCCAATTTCCAAATTTCCAAATTTCCAAATTCCCAAATTTCCACGCCTCCAATTTCCAAATTTCCAAATTTTCAAATTCCCAAATTTCCACGCCTCCAATTTCCAAATTTCCAAATTTCTAAGTTCCCAAATTTCCACGCCTCCAATTTCCAAATTCCCAAATTTCCATGTCTCCAATTTCCAAATTTCCAAATTACTACTCCCCCAATTCCTAAATTTCCAAATTTCTAACTCCCCAATTTCAACGCCACCAATTTCCAAATTTTCAAAGTTCCATCTCCCCTAATTTTCACGCCTCCAATTTCCAAGTTTCCAAATTTCTATCTCCCCTAATTTCTACTGCCCCAATTCCTAAATTTCCAAATTTCTATCTCCCCCAATTTCTACGCACTTAATTCCTAAATTTCCAAATTTTTGCTCCTCCAAATCATAAATTTCTAAATTTCTACACCCTCAATTCCAAAATTTTCAAATGTCCACCTCCTCAATTTCTAAATTTCCAGATTTCCATATGTCCACCTCCTCAATTTTTAAATTTCCAAATTTCCAAATTTGCATCTCTTTAATTTCTAAATTTCCTTACTTCTACCTCCCCAATGTTGAAATTAGTAAATGTCCATGTTTTCACGCCACTGTTTTTACACATGTAAGGCATTCCCCACAGTACAGGTGTTTAGGGTGATGACTAAAAAGGGTGGATATTACTTTTCATTAGCCTAGCAGGCAGAGGCCTTCGAAACGTAAGACGACCTTGCAACTCTACCTGTTAAAATGTATACAATGAACGAGGGAATGAGAAACAGGAAAAGGGAGACGGTTCGTGCCCTTCTAATGCAATTTCCTGCTACTTTTACTTTCCCCTTCGAACCGCCAATGCGTGCGTGTAACCGTAAACACTTCAGTGCATGCGCATGGGGGTCAAGTGTTAAGCGCTCGGCAATTATAGCTAATATCGATCTGTGTTATTGTTCGAGGGTTCCGATACCTGTAATTCTGACGTGCTTTCCTTCGAATTTCGTGAAAGTTAGATGCATACGATTATTTAACTGTCGGTCAAAATTCATAAATTCCAAAATTCTACATTTTGCAAATTCTACAATTTCTGAAACTGTAAATTTTGAAATTCGACAATTGCGAAATTCTGTATTTTCCAAATTCTACAATTTCCAAATCTCTAAATTTCCAAATTCCACAATTTCCAAATCTCTAAATTTCCAAATTCCACGATTCCTAAATTCCATAATTTCCAAATTCCATAATTTCCAAATTCCACAATTTCCAAATTACACAATTTCCAAATTCCACAATTTCCAAGTTCCATAATTTCCAAATTCCATAATTTCCAAATTCCATAATTTCCAAGTTCCATAATTTCCAAATTCCATAATTTCCAAATTCCATAATTTCCAAATTCCACAATTTCCAAGTTCCATAATTTCCAAATTCCATAATTTCCAAATTCCACAATTGCCAAATTCTACATTTTCCAAATTTCATAATTTCCAAGTTCCATAAATTTCCAAATTCCACAATTTCCAAATTCCATAATTTCCAAGTTCCATAATTTCCAAATTCCATAATTTCCAAATTCCATAATTTCCAAGTTCCATAATTTCCAAATTCCATAATTTCCAAATTCCACAATTTCCAAGTTCCATAATTTCCAAGTTCCATAAATTTCCAAATTCCACAATTTCCAAATTCCACAATTTCCAAATTCCATAATTTCCAAATTCCATAATTTCCAAATTTCACAATTGCCAAATTCTACATTTTCCAAATCTCCAAATTTCCAAATTCCACGGTTCCCAAATTCCACACTTCCCAAATTCTACATTTTCCAAATCTCTAAATTTCCAAATTCCACAATTTACAACTATCCAAACTCTCAACCTCCAAATTTGAAAGTTCACCAAATCCCTAATCAACAAACTCCACCCTCATCAAATTCTTCACCTTAAAAACACCTCAATTAAACTACAAAATAAAACCTTAATAAAGCCTTAATAAAATCTTAATAAAACCTACCAAACCATCTTAATAACCCACCTTAACTCTCGAACCTACCATAAACCTATTAATTAAAATAACAATGATTTAAAGTAGCAAACATTAGCGAAAGTATCTGATTTATGCATAAGGTCGCAACCATGAAGAAGTATTATCAAACTAATATCTTTAATAATTGCAGGATTCGAGACAAACACAAAGGCAAATATCAGTATCGCGAGTACTCCATTCATCGTTCAAATACCGTGAAATTATATTACTGGCACGACTGCAGACTAAGATGCGGTCCATTTTTGAACGAGAGAAACGACGTGGAAAGCTTCAGACCAATTGTTTCACCTCGAATAAGCTTTATTATTGTATTCTGGAATCAAGGTACTTTCCCCATGCTGCACTTCATTACATCCGCCATAATATTATCATTGAAATTTCATTTTTACCGGGGATATTAAATGTGAATATTTGTTGAACAATGAAATATTAATTCTTGTGTTTGCTGTAGTAGGTCTGGGTATTTATTCCTGGCTTTCATAGTGCAAACTTCTTATTATATTACAAAATAATATTTTTTATTTTTATCGTACTTGGGGTATTTTCAAAATTAGTCAGATGAAGGGTATAAATATTGTTACTTGATATTATATTACAGAATAATATTTTTTATTTTTATTGCACTTGGGGTATTTTCAAAATTAGTCAGATGAAGAGTATAAATATTGTTACTTGATATTATATTACAAAATAATATTTTTTATTTTTATTGTACTTGGGGTATTTTTAAAATTAGTCAGATGAAGAGTATAAATATTGTTACTTGATATTATATTACAAAATAATATTTTTTATTTTTATCGTACTTGGGGTATTTTCAAAATTAGTCAGATGAAGGGTATAAATATTGTTACTTGATATTATATTACAAAATAATATTTTTTATTTTTATTGCACTTGGGGTATTTTCAAAATTAGTCAGATGAAGAGTATAAATATTGTTACTTGATATTATATTATATTATATGCATGATCATCAAAGTCGAAAATTATCGCAATTATAGGAAATGTGAATGGTAATTCTGACGCGAGGGATGAAAATTTTAAAGCCTTTTAAATTTCATTTAATTAATAAAATTTTATGAAATATTAGATGAAGGCAGTAATATTTTGCAGCACGTTAAAATGTACTGAATTACATTTTTTGATATTATTAAAATGTTTTAATTATTGTTACTTTATGTTGTTTTACTACGTTGTTACTGTTATTTTATTATATTATTTTATTGCTTTATTTTACTATGTCATTTTATTATTTTATTTTATTATTTTACTATGTTGTTATTGTTATTTCGTTATGTTACGTTACTGTGTTATTATAATTATTTTAATATGTTATTTTACTATTTTATTTTACTATGTTGTTATTGTTACTTCATTATGTTACATTGCTGTGTTATTATAATTATTTTAATATGTTATTTTACTATGTTATTTTATTATTTTATTTTGCTATGTTGTTATTGTTATTTCATTATGTTACATTGCTATGTTATTATAATTATTTTAATATATTATTTTACTATGTTGTTATTGTTATTTCATTATGTTACATTGCTGTGTTATTATAATTATTTTAATATGTTATTTTGCTATGTTATTTTATTATTTTATTTTACTATGTTGTTATTGTTATTTCATTATGTTACATTGCTGTGTTATTATAATTATTTTAATTTGTTATTTTATTATTTTATTTTACTATGTTGTTATTGTTATTTCATTATATTACATTGCTGTGTTATTATAATTATTTTAATATGTTATTTTATTATTTTATTTTACTACGTTGTTATTGTTTTTTCATTATGTTACATTGCTGTGTTATTATAATTATTTTAATATGTTACTTTGCTATGTTATTTTATTATTTTATTTTACTATGTTGTTATTGTTATTTCATTATATTACATTTCTGTGTTATTATAATTATTTTAATATGTTATTTTGCTATGTTATTTTATTATTTTATTTTACTATGTTGTTATTGTTATTTCATTATGTTACATTGCTGTGTTATTATAATTATTTTAATATGTTATTTTGTTATGTTATTTTATTATTTTATTTTACTATGTTGTTATTGTTATTTCATTATATTACATTGCTGTGTTATTATAATTATTTTAATATGTTATTTTGCTATGTTATTTTATTATTTCATTTTACTATGTTGTTATTGTTATTTCATTATGTTACATTGCTGTGTTATTATAATTATTTTAATATGTTATTTTGCTATGTTATTTTATTATATCATTCTTATTACTTCATCCTAACCATTCTTAAAATATGTCCATACAATTAAAACATCTATATGAACGAAATTACAAAAACAAAAATGAAGTACTTAACCAACTTTCTTATATTACCAAGATACATTACGTGACTTTGTAAGAACTAACGTCGAGGATAATTGTAAAAAATTCGTACGAAGTCTGATTTTTATGGGTCGATTGTTAGCAAGTTTTATTTGGAATCAGGAAGATGATCGCTTATCCTCGAGGATGCTCGTCGAAAAATTCGGTGAGCCAAGCGTTCCCGGGACCCTCCACTTAAGATACGCGGTTTTCAAGTACCCATAACTTATGCTCATGACCGTTTTTGCCTATCGAGGCAGCGTATAAAGGAAATTTATCGCATCGAACCTACATGTCGCCTTCGTCGATCTATAGACGAACATTTTCGTGAACCGTTCTATCACGATGTTATTGGATTGTCGGTTCCCGATAAAACGATATTTTTACCCCGCCATTTTACTTATTTCGTCGAACCGTCGCTTGATTATGTTTCACGGAAATTCCTATACCTTTTCTTTAATAATTAACTGCATATTACTTTTGTACTTCACGTTTCAATTATGTAGTTAATTATTTCAGATGGTAAATTATAGTAAATTATTTAGACAAAATTTATAAAATGTCGCTGTTCAATTTTTGAGGTTATGTTCGAAAATACTTGAAAGTGTGTTTGAACTTTTCTCAAAATAAATATTAGCTTGCAGTTAAGTTATTTAAACAAAATTAACTTTTAACGAATAAAATGTCGCTGTTCAATTTTTGAGGTTATGCTCGAAAATACTTGAAAGTGTCTTTCAACTTTTTTCAAAATAAATATTAACTTTCAGTTAAATATTCGAATAAAATTTTTGTGACAAATAATTCAACAAATTTTTAAATTTAATTTTCTGGAGAGACTAAATGTAAAGAAATAGTATTTAATTTTAGGAATTATCTCATAACCTAATTACTGAAACATGTACGCTAATTATATAAAATTTCAAACAGTTCTATTTGAAATGAAACTTTATAACATTTATAAATTTTGCCGAATAATTAAGAGAAAAGTAGATATAAATTGAAACGAATTTCGGCCGAAATGAAAATCCATGTTATCTTAAAATATTCGGAGATAGTAACACAATATTCGTGGCATGGAACGCAAATTTCATTTCACGTTCACGGATCCACAAAATCCCATTTCCAATTTGGTCGTGAAATTCAACCGCTTAATCGGCCCTTTCCCCGAATCTGCTTCATCATTTAAACTCATAATATCCGTCTCTGTAAAGAATCTGTATTTCCCAGGAAATCAAACAAAATGAAATATTAAATCAACGTTCCCTATTTGTGGAACCTTCGTAGAGACCGTTTCAAAATGCTCCTACATAAAACATCGAAATCTACGACCCTTTGTTTATACAAGTATATTATCAAATAAAACGTTTCAACTACCAGCTTGTATCGATTTCTCCGGTAGATGCGTTGTTTTAAAGCAAAATATCTTTAAACGTAATTTTTATAATTTATTCACCTTTTATCTCTGTTACGTATTTCTGCATCAACGAATTTCAATAACCTTACAAATGTAATTACATTACGAATCGAGATTAATCATCAAAGGATATTTCGTGTAATAAAAATATATCTTGTATTCTATCTAATTTTAATTAAATTTTCAGATACGACTCTTTAACAATTTCATAACCGAAGGGTCACTTTATCCGCGGTTACAGTTACGTTTATGACATGGAGTGGGGTTTTTACAACCATTTTTCAGTCTTTCGAAATATCGAATATCCATACAGGCTAACTGATAGTATAAAAGCTGAAATTTTATATTATAAAAGAGAGAAAAATGTAAAACAGATTTTTTTATCCATTTCTTCGATTCACTGACAATTTTTTATATTCGTTGAAATCCCATCAAGCTCTAAAGACGATGTATTCTTTCATGTAATTAACTATGTATAATTAATAATCAATTTTGTATAATGAATATCGATAATAATTCCTTCAAAGTATTTATATAAACATTTTATAAAAATAGTTATCATAATTCATTTCATAGTTGAATAAATAATTTTCTTCATTATTTATAATTAAGTAACTGAAGCTTCACATCATTCATATATTTTGTGTGTATGTTATTCACATATGTGTATGTTACATATGTGTGTTTTTTATTAATTCAACTATAACTATCGTTTTTTATATTTTAATTTCTACATTGATATCTTGCTTATGATAAAGCAGGTATGTCATAAAAAAACAAGTTTTCAAAGTAGCTTGTATGTTTACATTTCACTATTGAAATATTTAAATAATTAAACATTTTATTCTTTTACGTGAAACATTGAATGTACATGTATACATACATATTATACATGCTTACATACATATGTTACATACATACATACATATATACATATGTTACATATATACTTACATACATATGTTACATACATACATTCATACATATGTTACATACATACATACATACATACATAGATATATACATATGTTACATATATACTTACATACATATGTTACATACATACATTCATACATATGTTACATACATACATCCATACATTCATACATATGTTACATACATACATTCATACATATGTTACATACATACATTCATACATATGTTACATACATACATTCATACATATGTTACATCCATTCATTCATACATACATACATACATACATACATTCATACATTCATACATATGTTACATACATACATACATACATACATACATACACACATGCTTACATACACACGCATAGATACACACTCCCATAAACATATAATAAATAACAACTAAAAATGATGAAAAGAAGATTATACACGAACTTCTCTCACACGAGCTCCTTGATATACAGAGCACATCGACCATTCAACTTTCATATTTTTTTCCAAAGCCAGCAATTTCACCGTGACAAATTCGCATCTCAAAACGTCGCTTAGTCACGGAAGTCTATGCATCGCGTGTGCGATCATCTATCTTCGCTCGACAATTTATACGGAAAGTCGCGCTCGACTATGTTCAATTTCTCCAAGTTAAAGAAGAAAAGAAGGCGAAGGCGTTAACAGTGGCATCGCAAAAGACCCTTCCGGTTTTTCCGCCGTGAATCGAGGAAAACCGAGTTGCCTCGTCACGAAGCCGAATCGATGACTCGTGTGTGGAAAACATATGAAATATCTCGACCATAGAAAATACTTTGGTGTTGCGTAGAAAGTGATTTATTTGTTTAAAATAAATTTATGTAAGAGGGAGTCAATAGGAAACACTGTAAATATTCATAATAATGAATGTAACGAGTGTAGTAATAAAAGTGAGTACAATAATAGGAAGCTATTTTGACCGCCATTTTGTACGCTACGCTCAGCGCCAGTCTCGACGCCATTTTGTCTTGAGCGCTCGAGTAAGCTTCGTATGAAACACTCGCGTTATCACAATTGTCCTTACATGTCTCTTGTTAAATAAATAATAATAACGTTATATAAATATATCTGATAAAATATCTTTAAAATTAAATAAACTTTCATATAATTTTCCCTAAAAAAAAAAAATAAATAAAAATGAAAGACGAAACCTTACAAATATAGAAGATATGAAACTCTTGAAACTTCTTCAAAAAATTACAACTACCACAAAGTAAAAAAGAAAAAAGTGCAACTACCACACGCACCCGTAAGAAAATAGAATTCCATCCTTTTCGCAGACGACAGAAATCGTCATTACCGTGTCACGCGAGCTGTCAGTTTCTCCAGGTGGCTTTGACCCGTGACGCGGGAATTCCCGTGTGGAAATCCGATAATTACGGAAGGGGCTAAGGATTACGGGGATGTACGGCTAGAGGGTGCGTGAGGAGACGAAACGCGTGCGTGTCGACACGCGAGGCACCTTCGAAGCTCGGCTGATTCCGCGTAAATCACGCACGAACGCTCGCACACGCGTCGATGGGGTTGAAAATAAAGAACAGCGGTTGCGAGCAATGTTGGTTATAATGTTGCACGCACAGGAAACGGGAGACATTAGCGAAATGTTGTCCGACGGATAATTCGCCACCGTCACGGAATACGCGGCCGACGCTGCTTTATCACGACCGATTGTTATTCTAACTGCTACCATAACTGTTTCTAATGGGCCGGATGAAGCGAGTCGCGCTTCAACGGAAACCAGATCCTGCTCGTTGCCGGAGATACCGCGGAACGGGTATCGAACCGTGCCCGAAAGTTCGACCGCGAACGAGCTGTGTGCGGTGTATTCGGATAGGCTTTCGTATTACTCGTTCGTGTGGAAAAATGGGGGAACGCTCGAAACACCGTGGATGAACGAACACTGGGAAAACTGAGCTTTCAGAAGCATCGAAATCGTTGCTTCATTTTCGTGTTTATTTGTTTAGAGTACTCGAAGTATCGCTTTCATATTTTAATGAGACTTTACAGGGTGTTCTCATAAACTTTTCTCTGTATTTTCTGCAATGTGAACAGTCAATTTAACAGATATTTAATAACAAAGTTTTATTATAGTTCATATATACCACTTAATAGAAATTTTTAACGAAGTGATTATAGTTGGTTTAGCGCCAGAAAGGTATAGGATTCATTTTTTTTAGATCCGAGTTCAAATCCCTTTTTGAAGGGTTCCCATTTTCTTTTTTATTATGAAGTTAAGTAATTTTCTATGTAATGCATTATGACAAGCTTACAATTAATACCTTTTTAGATATACACAATTAATATACTGATTTTTTAAACTTTATATATAAACTAATTCAATTTTAAACCACAGTGCTTAAATGTGAATTTTAATATTGTGTAGTAAGTTAGGTTAGGCTTATTCATTCAAATATGGTGGACTAGGTTAGGTTAAAGTTAGTAAAGTTACCAGGTAAGGACAAGTTGGGTTACGTTTCATTTTTCAACGTTGTTTGTTCTTATTTCAACTTCAATTTAGTAAAAGAATAATTACATGTGAATTATTAAAATTGTGTAACAAGTTAGGTTAAGTTTCATCGTTCAAATAAATTCAATTAAGTTAAATTGAAGTTAGTAATGTTACCAAGTAAGGTTATGTTAGGTTACATTTTATTTTTCAATTATATTAATGCTCCTCTCAAGTTCAATTTAGTAAAAGAATAATTACATGTGAATTATTAAAATTGTGTAACAAGTTAGGTTAAGTTTCATCGTTCAAATAAATTCAACTAAGTTAAGTTGAAGTTAGTAATGTTACCAAGTAAGGTTATGTTAGGTTACATTTTATTTTTCAATTATATTAATGCCTCTCTCAAGTTCAATTTAGTAAAATAATAATTACATGTGAATTATTAAAATTGTGTAACAAGTTAGGTTATGTTTCATCATTCAAATAAATTCAATTAAGTTAAGTTGAAGTTAGTAATGTTACCAAGTAAAGTTATGCAAGGTTACATTTTATTTTTCAATTGTATTTATTCTCCTTCCAAATTCAATTTAGTAAAAGAATAATTAGATGTTAATAAAAAAAATTGTGTGACAGTGTAGGTTCAGTTTCATCATTTAAATACATCAAATTAAATTATGTTACAGTTAGTAAGGTTACTAAGTAACATTCCTATAGGTTATGTTTCATTTTTCAATTATATTTATTGTCTTTTTAATTTCAATTTGTATACCAGTTTAAAGTAAGGTTATGTTTATCATTCATATACGTAAGTTCATGTTTATCATTCATATAGGTAAGTTCATGTTTATCATTCAAATATGTAAGGTTATGTTCGTTGTTCATATTTAGACAAGGTTAGGTTAGGTTGTATAATTTTAACCAAAGTCCAGTAAGTTAGGTTAAGTTTAATATCCCTTCAAACTCCAAACCTTTCTTAAACAGATTCGAACGATAAAAGGTCGTTTTACATTCGACTTTAGCCCAGTACATGATCCGCGTTAACCTTCTTTAAAAAAGAAACCGGGTCACTCTGATTAATTGAAGTCTTTCGCGAAAACCGTCCCCGGGTCCCTTCTTTCTTTATTTTCACTCCATTAAAGCGGGCGGGTAATTAATGTCGCGATATTCGTTATCGGCGCAACGTCACGAACGTTATCGTCCCGCAACGGAGACGCAAAAAGCACGAGGGAAAAGAACATAGAACGTTTCGTTGCATATCTACACGATATATCATATTTTTCCTCCGATTTTTTTTTTCGGCGTTATTAAATGGCGTGCGATTCTACCTTAACGGGTTACGTTGCGGCAAATAAAATAACGAGACAGAAGGCGGACGTAGAAAAAGAAGGCAGGAAAGTGGGACGGGAAGTACGTCAGTACTCATTAAAAACTATCGCGGCGAAGGAGGAGAGGTAAAAAAGTGGAACGATTCCGGGGCTTCGCGTATGAGGATCGGTGGCACGCCTGCTTTTCCATACATTTTTCGACTTTTTGCCGTTTCTTCGTTTCTCTTTTTTCCTATGAACGACCGTCATTGTGCGATACGATTAAAACCGGGGCAGCCAACTGCTGGCATGCGAAAAACACCGACATACAGGGTGTTCAAACTTCATCCCAAGTGTGATAATAGCAGCTTCATTCAAGTATCGTACAATAAACTCCTAACTTCAAAAACTCACCACATCTCTATCATAGTTCCATATGTGTTTTATTCACACATGTTCATACAGGTACGTTCATAAAAGGTGTATTGATCATAACAGTGTTAGAATTCGTTGCAAACAGATGTACGTTCATTCTGTACACTTTTATGAAGTCCACTGTAGTTTCGTGTCTGAATTTCATTCATATAGTTTCATATGTGACAGTCATATTCACACATGTTCATACAGGTACGTTCATAAAAGGTTCACTAATCATAACAGTGTTAAAATTTGTTGCAAATAGATGCACATTTATTTTGTATACTTTTATGAAGTCCACTGTAGTTTCGTGTCTGAATTTCATTCATATAGTTTCATATGTGACAGTCATATTCACATATGTTCATACAGGTACGTTCATAAAAGGTCCACTGATCATAAGAGCGTTAGAATTCGTTGCAAATAGATGTACGTTCATTCTGTACACTTTTATGAAGTCCACTGTAGTTTCGTGTCTGAATTTCATTCATATAGTTTCATATGTGACAGTCATATTCACACATGTTCATACAGGTACGTTCATAAAAGGTCTACTGATGATAAGAGCGTTAGAATTCGTTGCAAATGTACGTTCATTCTGTACATTTTTATGAAGTCCACTGTAGTTCCATGTCTGAATTTCATTTCTAGTTTCATGTGTGACAGTGATATTCACACATGTTCATACAGGTACGTTCATAAAAGATCCACTGCTCATAACAGTGTTAGAATTCGTTGCAAATAGATGTACGTTCATTCTGTACACTTTTATGAAGTCCACTGTAGTTTCGTGTCTGAATTTCATTCATATAGTTTCATATGTGACAGTCATATTCACACATGTTCATACAGGTACGTTCATAAAAGGTTCACTGATCATAAGAGTGTTAAAATTCGTTGGAAACAAATGCACATTTATTTTGTACACTTTTATGAAGTCCACTGTAGTTTCATGTCTGAATTTCATTCCTAGTTTCATGTGTGACAGTCATATTCACACATGTTCATACAGGTACGTTCATAAAAGGTTCACTAATCATAACAGTGTTAAAATTTGTTGCAAATAGATGCACATTTATTTTGTATACTTTTATGAAGTCCATTGTAGTTTCATGTCTGAATTTCATTCCTAGTTTCATGTGTGACAGTGATATTCACACATGTTCATACAGGTACGTTCATAAAAGGTTCACTGATCATAAGAGTGTTAAAATTCGTTGGAAACAAATGCACATTTATTTTGTACACTTTTATGAAGTCCATTGTAGTTTCATGTCTGAATTTCAATCATATAGTTTCATATGTGACAGTCATATTCACACATGTTCATATACAGGTACGTTCATATGTGACAGTCTAATTCATACAAGTTCATAGACAAGTACATGAAAGGTGATTATACGAGAGTTAGAATTCGAAAATAGAAAGATTTAGCCCATGGGCAGGATTCGGTTCAGTCTGTTAGAAAAACGGGCCACCTTCTTGGCCCAGAACGTGCACGCGCATTTGCAGAACCGAGAGAAAGGAGAAGCTTGTTGGCGCCTGGAGCCTTAATTACCTCTGGCGGTCTTTTGAAGCCGAGCTGCTGCCGTCTTTGGCCCCGTGACAATTATTATTATGCGGTACAACTTGCGCACTGGCGCACACCTATCCACGCAAACACACATCAGAGAACATTCTTGCCTCCAACCGGGACTCGGTGTTCGCGTCAGAACGTTGGATGGCACTCGCGTGCGCTGGAAACTTCAAGCTTCCGGCCGTGGGGTGCCACGGTATTCGAGAGACCGCTCTTTTTACCCTTCTTTGGATAATTTCGCAAAAATATCTGAGAAATTCTGGACGGCGTACGTGAAATCTCGCAAAGGAAGAAAGGACAAGGATCGCGTGGTCCTGAAAGTAATTAAGGAATCTTTACGTCCGCTTTCATGGGAGATGCCGCTTCAAAATGGAGGAATGTTGGATTAAAGGACGTTCGAATAGATATCTCTTTTATGTTTCTAAAGGGAATATTTTCTTTTGTTTAGATTTAATTAAACTGCTGCTGGTTGCTTTTAAATGAAATATAAAATTGTGTGAAAAAATAGCATCTTTTTTCATAAACATTTATTATAGTCTCACTTTCTATCAATTTATATAAATGGAGATTAAAATTGTACAAAAATTAAGAATTTTCTTTTATGAATATACATTGTAGTCTCACTTCTTGTCACTTTATATAAATGAACAATAAAATTGTACAAAAATTAAGGATCTTCTTTTATAAATACATACTACAGTCTCACCTTCTGTTACTTTAAATAAATGAACAATAAAATTGTACAAAAATTAAGAATCTTCTTTTATGAATACATACTACAGTCTCACTTTCTGTTACTTTAAATTAATGAACAATAAAATTGTACAAAAATTAAGAATCTTCTTTTATAAATACATACTACAGTCTCACCTTCTGTTACTTTGAATAAATAAACAATAAAATTGTACAAAAATTAAGAATATTGTTTTATAAATACATACTACAGTCTCACCTTCTGTTACTTTGAATAAATAAACAATAAAATTGTACAAAAATTAAGAACCTTCTTTTATAAATACATACTACAGTCTCATTTTCTGTTACTTGAAATAAATGAACAATAAAATTGTACAAAAATTAAGAATCTTCTTTTATAAATACATACTATAGTTTCACTTTCTGTCACTTTAAATAAATGAAGAATAAAATTGTACAAAAATTAAGAATTTTCTTTTATGAATACATATTATAGTCTCACTTTCTGTTACTTTAAATAAATGAACAATAAAATTGTACAAAAATTAAGAATCTTCTTTTATAAATACATACTACAGTCTCAACTTCTGTCACTTTAAATAAATGAACAATAAAATTGTACAAAAATTAAGAATCTCTATATTTTATCTTAAATTATAGACACAAATTTGTAATTCATCAGTATTAATATTTTAAATGAATTTATATTAGCTAAAACACCTATCAATATCTCATATCAACAACACCCTTATTACAGTCTTTTATATTCATAAAAATGAGCTTAAAAAACATTAACTATTTTTTGTGGTACAAAACATAATTTTATTACAATTGCAACTACTTAAAAATTCTTAATATTGAAATAATTATACAAAAGTCAAAAATATGAATTTCCAAAAAAAAGTATAAAATAATTGTATCTGCCTTTACGTTTCATCGATGTAAGTCTAAAAATACAACTAAAATAAGAAGAGAGCGTTGCACCAACATAGACATAAAAAAATTGAATAGCAGAATAGTAAATCACTGAGCAATAAAACAGTAAAAACCAGTTACAATATCACAGCTTTCGTAGCTTATCGAGGTGTTCATGTTCGTCGCTTTTGCTACCTTCAGGCCGGTTGTAATTGTTCAATTTACAAGCTACCGAGACTCGAGTACCCGATAAGTGGAAGTCCGATAATCGGTACAGGTTGTCCGCGAATCGGTGAATAATCATGAGACGGAGAAGATGGTTTGCATGAAATCATAAGGTTGAACACGTGACGTCTTGAGAAGCGAAGTTTTACAGTTGGCGTCGGTGCATTAGCGCCGGCACAAGTGGTCCATCAATATTAATAAGGCGGTAACTGGACAGCGGATGTATAAAGATGGCCGATCGGATAACCGATTTGCTAAAAAGAGACTACCAGCGACGTCGCTCTTAACTTGCTTTATTTTGCATGCCGGCTAGGATTAGCTTCGACGTGGCTTCTCTTTTTACCGGAACGTGGAAGTTCGATGACGATGATTAATACGGTGGCGCCTAGACTGTCAGGGATTTGCATTTAATCACGATATCAGCTAGATGTGTAATTTAATATCGGGATTCGAACATCTTCTCGAGATGCTGTTGATAACTTTTATGAATTGCCGTGTAATTGCGGCTTTTTATTTTTCACGCGTTGATGCACTATTTTTAGGGGTTTAATGCATACGGTATACCATTTTTAATACTTTTTAACTTGGTGTCAATATTCATAGTATATTAAAATTAATATGATCTCATCTCCACATCTCCACATTTTCACATCTCTAAATCTCCAAATCTGTAAACCCTCAAATTTCCAAATTTCAAAGAGCCCAAATCCCCAAATTCCAAATTCCCCAATTCCAAATCCTCAAATTTCAAATTCCCCAATTCCAAATCCCCAAATTCCAAATCCCCCAATTCCAAATCACCCAACTTCTCAAATATCCAAATTCCAAATCCCCCAATTCCAAATTCCCCAATTCCAAATTCCCCAATTCCAAATTCCCCAATTCCAAATTCTTAAATTCCAAATCCCCAAATTCCAAATCCCCCAATTCCAAATCACCCAACTCCTCAAATCCCCAAATTCCAAATCCCCCAATTCCAAATCACCCAACTTCTCAAATATCCAAATTCCAAATCCCCCAATTCCAAATTCCCCAATTCCAAATTCCCCAATTCCAAATTCCCCAATTCCAAATTCCCCAATTCCAAATTCCCCAATTCCAAATTCCCCAATTCCAAATTCCCCAATTCCAAATTACCCAATTCCAAATTCCCCAATTCCAAATTCTCAAATTCCAAATCCCCAAATTCCAAATCCCCAAATTCCAAATCCCCCAATTCCAAATCACCCAACTTCTCAAATACCAAATTCCATATTCCCCAATTCCAAATCTCCCAAATTTCAAATCCCCCAATTCCAAATCACCCAATTCCTAATCCTCCAATTCCAAATCCCCAAATTCCAAATCCCCAACTTCTCAAATCCCCAAATTCCAAATGTGGTAAAACATTCAGACTGTTCATACGATCAGTCAGAAAATTTATTTACATCACATTACACACTCAAAAAGAATTCAAACAGTAATACTAAATTTAACTATTCACTCAAATATTAATATTAAAAATAATTTTCCCCTTTTCATACTCTGCACTCCCTCCATTTTCCCATCTCAATCTCATTGCTCATATCATTGTCTTAAGTGACAAAAAAAAATAATATTATTATTAAAAAAATTACTATAGCTACAATAAACTATAAATCTGACTCTATTGACTCTCTCTTCACCCTAATTTTTCCCACAATATTTTAAACTTGTCATCACCCACCATAGCGTCTCGCAACAAGGTCGTTTAGGCAACTAAAAAGTAGCAGCTCGTAAATCAGCGAGTCCATTCGCACTCGTATTGCAGGCATTAACTTCCTCAGGTTGGTACAAAGGAGCAATTACGATTCAGGCGCACTCGAGAGTGTCTGGCGATGGTATCGGCGTCGAAATTAGACCTTACACGAAATCACGAAGCGGAACATGCGACAGGAACCAGCATGATTCGCAGAGGAGACCGCAGTCCCTTGGCACGTTGATCCTGGGACTTGGTCCATCAATATTAATAAGATCTAACCGGAACAGCGAGTACATGATCGATTCTACAATTTGTCTGCTAGTTAGCAAGGTTTTTTTGTTATGGCTTTAGGGTTGCTGTTTTGGTTGACTAAATATTGTCTTTGTCTATGATATTGTTTATGATGTTGTTTATGACATTGTGTATGACATTGTGTATGATGTTGTTTATGACGTTGTCTACGACATTGTTTATGACATTCTGTATGACATTGTGCATGACATTGTCTAGGACATTGTGTATGACATTGTCTAGGACATTGTGTATGACATTGTGTATGACATTGTCTAGGACATTGTGTATGACATTGTGTATGACATTGTCTAGGACATTGTGTATGACATTGTCTAGGACATTGTGTATGACATTGTGTATGACATTCTGTATGACATTGTGTATGACACTGTCTAGGACATTGTGTATGACATTGTGTATGACATTGTCTAGAACATTGTGTATGACATTGTGTATGACATTGTCTAGGACATTGTGTATGACATTGTGTATGACATTCTGTATGACATTGTGTATGACATTGTCTATGATATTGTGTATGACATTGTGTATGACATTGTGTATGACATTGTGTATGACATTGTGTATGACATTGTCTATGACATTGTCTGTGACATTGTATATGACATTCTGTATGACATTGTCTATGACATTGTGTATGACATTGTGTATGACATTGTCTATGTCATTGTCCATATTATTGTCTATGTCATTGTCCATGACACATTGTCTATGTCACATTGTCTATATTACATTGTCTATGTCACATTGTCTATGTCACATTGTCTATGTCACATTGTCTATGTCACATTGTCTATGTCACATTGTCTATGTCACATTGTCTATGTCACATTGTCTATGTCACATTGTCTATATTACATTGTCTATGTCACATTGTCTATGTCACATTGTCTATGTCACATTGTCTATGTCACATTGTCTATGTCACATTGTCTATGTCACATTGTCTATGTCACATTGTCTATGTCACATTGTCTATGTCACATTGTCTATATTACATTGTCTATGTCACATTGTCTATGTCACATTGTCTATGTTACATTGTCTATGTCACATTGTCTATGTCACAATGTCTATATTACATTGTCTATGTCTCATTGTCTATGTCACATTGTCTATATTACATTGTCTATGTCACATTGTCTATGTCACAATGTCTATATTACATTGTCTATGTCACATTGTCTATGTCATATTGTCTATGTTACATTGTCTATGTCACATTGTCTATGTCACAATGTCTATATTACATTGTCTATGTCACATTGTCTATGTCACATTGTCTATGTCACAATGTCTATGTCACATTGTCCATGTCACATTGTCCATGTCACAATGTCTATGTCATTGTCTATGTCATCTACACCTCTTCATTGTCATCATGATCATCTGCTGTCATCATCCACATTGACCTCCAAATAAATAAACGGTGAACCTACATAAATTCATGTCTCATCTGCTTTATTTTCCACCTTTATTTTCAATTTAAAATAATGCATGTATTATATACCAGTAGGTTTAGCGTTAACGACCATCGTGTCAGTTTGGAATGGTGCCCGAGGGAACGAGACATAGAGTGTCGTAATAGCTGCACCTTCTCCACCAACTCCATAAACACCGAACGACTTAAAAAACGATAAGTTCAGCAAAAACACGTCGTGTAGTCTTTAGCGAGTTTCTTACGAATCTCTTAGTATCTTAGTGCCAGCTTTTATATCTTCTTCTATCGCCATCCGATGCTCGTTCAGAGTTTAGTTGCTTCATTCGAGTACCTTTCCTTCTTCTTTGCACTTGAAGTTACTTCGAAATTAGTTTACGAATCGATGGATTCATTTGGGTGGAGTTGATTGCCTTCGTGAGGGGAATATTTAATACTTATGGAAGTATACTTGTGGCTTCAGAGTAAATATGGGGTGATAAACTATTTTTTACCATGAATTATAAAAGCATTGGATGATTTTTTTAGGTTTTAAGTGAGACTTGTTTAGGAGGAGGTGAAATGAGGTTGGGATATGAGATAAGTTTAAGATGGATGTGAGATAATTTTCAGAAAGTGGGTGTTTAATAAATCCCCCAATTTCAAATCACCCAAATTCCAAATCTCCCAAATTCCAAATCCCCCAATTTCAAATCACCCAACTTCTCAAATTCCCAAATTTCAAATCACCCAACTTCTCATATCCCCAAATTCCAAATCCCCCAATTCCGAATCTCCCAAATTCCAAATCACCCAATTCCAAATCTCCCGAATTCCAAATCCCCCAATTCCAAATCTCCCAAATTCCAAATCCCCCAATTCCAAATCTCCCGAATTCCAAATCCCCCAATTCCAAATCATCCAACTTCTCAAATCCCCAAATTCCAAATTCTCCAATTCCAAATGTCTCAAATTCCAAATCCCCCAATTCCAAATCACCCAATTCCAAATCATCCAACTTCTCAAATCCCCAAATTCCAAATTCTCCAATTCCAAATGTCTCAAATTCCAAATCCCCCAATTCCAAATTCCCCAATTCCAAATCATCCAACTTCCCAAATCGCCAAATTCCAAATCCCCCAATTCCAAATCACCCAATTCCAAATCCCCCAATTCCAAATCATCCAACTTCTCAAATCCCCAAATTCCAAATTCTCCAATTCCAAATGTCTCAAATTCCAAATCCCCCAATTCCAAATCACCCAATTCCAAATCACCCAATTCCAAATCACCCAATTCCAAATCCCCAACTTCCCAAATCGCCAAATTCCAAATCCCCCAATTCCAAATCACCCAATTCCAAATCACCCAATTCCAAATCACCCAACTTCTCAAATCCCCAAATTTCAAACCACCCAACTTCTCAAATCCCCAAATTCCAAATCCCCCACCTCCAACTCCCCAAATCTCCAAATTCCAAATCCACCTAACCCCACCAAAATTATCCCGTCAATTACCTCACCAAAGATGTCCCGCAACCCTGCGTCATAAAGGGTTAAGATAATCCCTGCACGGTTTCCATTAGCGTTCTGGTTCCAAAAATTCGGCAGCAGACGTCGACAGAGTACAATGCAGAATCCGTTGGCAAGTTTCGCGAACGGCAAAGAGCCTAACCACGGTCTCGGCTCGACAAAGTGGTGCATCGTCGGTACGAAATTAGCTTACGGATTCGCGATAAGCGGCTTACGTTTCGAGCTAGGATAATCCTCCAGGCCGGTCTTCGATTCTTGATCGTCAGCCTCTTTGAACTTGCGGCTCGCGCTGGGCTCTTTAAGAGCACCACCACACCGCCAGGAATAACAATCTCGCCGCTTTAATCGGCACGGAATTATTATTTCAGGCCAATGACCAGCCGTGGCCAATTTCAAGCCAGTTTCGACTATTCTGGGCGCAGCTGCGCCCATCGTCCAGTGGCAGATGCGCGAATCGCTCGCGATATTCATAAATCATGATATCCTCAACACTTTTTATTAACCTTCGTACGCGGGTGCACTTTTGATCTTTCGGGTTCTACGAACTGATCGCGTTGATTTGACGTGATGAGTCGGATGGGTATTGCTTTTATTGTTATTGTTATTTATGGAGGGAAGATTGACATATGTTCTGTAAATGGTATTATGTGTTCTTGTGTCGAGAGATGATGTAGAGACGGAGTTTGTGGAGTTTGAAGAGTATTGGAAGGAGATGTGGAGTATTGTTTAGGGTGTTTGTGATGTTCATAGGAGGATTTTTGAGATTAGGGTCTAACTGCTTTGAGATGGTGAAGCAGGGATGTGGACATTTGGAGTTCTGGTATTTAGGTTTCTTGATTAGTAGATGCTGAGATGTGGAGCCATGGGCTGTAGACCTGGGATTATAGGTTAGGGACCTAGAATTTGGGACTTTGAGAGATTGAAACTAAGGATTTTGGGATTTTGAGAGCTTCAGACCTAGAATTTGGGTCTTTGAGACCTTGGAACCTGGGATTTTGGGACTTTGAGTGCTTTGGGTCTAGAATTTGGGACTTTGAGAGCTCTGGACCTAGAGTTTGGGAGTTTGAGACCTTGGAACTATGGATTTTGGGACTTTGAGAACTCTGCACCTAGAATTTGGGACTTTGAGAGATTGGAATGAAGGATTTTGGGATTTTGAAAGCTTCTGACCTAGAATTTGGGTCTTTGAGATCATGGAAGCTAGGATTTTGAGACCTTGAGTGCTTTGGATCTACAATTTGGGACTTTGAGAGCTCTGGACCTAGAGTTTGGGACTTTGAGACCTTGGAACTGAGGATTTTGGGACTTTGAGAGTTCTGGACCCAGAATTTGGGACTTTGGGATCATGGAACCTAGGAGTTTGGGACTTTGAGAGCTCTGGACCTAGAATTTGGATCTTCGAGATCATGGAACCTGGGATTTTGGGACTTTGAGTGCTTTGGATCGAGATTTTGGGACTTTGAGATTTCTGGACCTAGAGTTTGGGACTTTGAGACCTTGGAACTGAGGATTTTGGGACTTTGGGAGCTCTGGACCAAGAATTTTGGAACTTTGAGGACTTTAGACCTAGAATTTAGTACTTTGAGTACCTAGCACCTAGAATTCCGACATTCTATGACTTTAAGTCTCTAGAACCCCAGAACCTTGATATCCTGACACTTTATGACTCAGATACATCAAAATTTGAGAAAATACCTCAAGATAGGGCTTTGTACTATACTTTAGCTCTCATCTCACATTTTCTACTTTACCTCTCACCTCACACTTCGTACTTTAGCTCTCATCCTCGCTTTAGTAATACTCACAAATTCCAAGTGTCCAAAAATCCTTTTCTCCATCATCCCCTTCCTACTAATATTCTAAATATTCTAAAATATTCTAAAATAATAACTATCAAATCAATATCTATCAAACCCACCCTGCACTCCCTAATATCAAATAACAAAATTTCAATTTAATATTCCAAGTAAACGCTATGCAATCAAACAGCGACATTTTCTCTCGCAAACACAGACAAGGACAAAACTTTCCGTGAGATCCGATACTCGGTTCGCAGCGCAGCATCAATCAATCGAGGCAACGTCTTAGTTGCTATCGGTGGAACGGTACTTTGAATCGAACTAAACGCCAGCAAATTAGTTAATGGATCTCTGGTAGGATAAGGCACTCACCTCTTTCCCTTTGATATCTCTGTATCGGACCCACTTGCCCAGACGCGGTCGCCAGTACTCGAGCAGATACGCCTCTGCATACTCAACGCCCAGGCCATTCCCGAAACGACCTTGAGTAGCCGTAGCCGTGATCAAGTGAACCGTATGAAGGTCGATTTCCAACCATTCTCGGGCTTCTTGGGTGATCTGATTCTTGGGACACCATGCGCCACCGAGATTCTCTACTTTTAATCTGAAACAGATGGTAACATTTCACGGTTAGTTACGCTGGGCTCTCAACCTTGGAGAGGAGGGTTAACACTTTGAACCTGTTGGATGCAAATGATCTTGGGGACTATTACTGGTTTTTGGACCAGAGTGTTTTTGGCTTTTGTGGAATTTATAATAGAAGGTTATTGTTGAGGTTACTTGTGGACGTCTTTGTTAATATATCTTCTGGGAGACACATGTTCGGTAATGTTATAACAATTTTATAATTCATGTCATGATAATTTTATTAATATTAGACTTGTCTGATTGTGTGTCTATTGCCAGTTTCTGAACATTTTTTTTTTTAAGAGACATATGTGGGTAAACTTAATGTGACCTCAAATGGGTAATGTTATAATAATTTCATAATTAATAATGTCATAATAATTTCATAATAAATAATGTAGCAATAATTTCATAATAAAAATTGTCAGAACAATTTCATTATAAATAATGTCACAATTATTTGATAGTAAATGACATAATAATTTCATTATAAATAATATCTTATAATAAATAATGTCTTGAAAATTTGATAATATACAATGTCATAATAATTTCATAATAAATAATGTCTTGAAAATTTGATAATATATAATGTCATAATAATTTGATAATAAATAATGTCTTAATAATTTGATAATAAATAATGTCTTAAAAATTTGATAATGAATAATGTCTTGAAAATTTTATAATAAAAAATGTCTTAATAACCTCATAATAAAAAATGTCTGAATAACTTCATAATACAAAATGTCTGAATAATTTTATAATAAAAAATGTCTTAATAACCTCATAATAAAAATTGTCTGAATAATTTTATAATAAAAAATGTCTTAATAATCTCATAATAAAAAATGTCTGAATAATTTCACAATAAAAAATGTTTTAATAACTTCATAATAAAAAATGTCTGAATAATTTCACAATAAAAAATGTTTTAATAACTTCATAATAAAAAATGTCTGAATAATTTTATAATAAAAAATGTTTTAATAACTTCATAATAATTATGCACATATATATAAAGTCTTGAATGTTCCTCAAACAATATTACTCACTATCGATCATTTAATTAAAAATATGAGAATCGATAGCGATTTAATATATTTCTGACCGAACTAATTAAAAGCAAAAATATCGTTCAGTTTGTCAAGATTGTCGAAGAGGATTCCGATATCGTAACGAGCATCGGGTAACTTTTAATATGCTCATTTTTTCCGTTCATAAATTCGAGTACCCTCCTGAAAGTTCTCAGATCGAAGATGCACGTTAAATAGAAGCTCGAAGGGTTCGTAAAAAAGAAGAACAAGCGAACTCCGGCGATAAGTACATAAGCGATGCGTGAAACTTCTCGAAACCGCCTTTGTCACGTGAGCCCTTAACGCCGTTCGATCTGGCGATAAAGATGCCTCGAAACATTTTATACTTCTTCGAAACGAACTAATAAATGCCGGTTTCTCCCTCGTGAAACTTGAAAACTCTTCAAACTCGTTTCGCGGAACGCAATTTCAATCGTCATTAAAAAACAAATAGCGGAGGGAGAGCTCATTTAAAATTAAAAACGAGGAAAATAATCATAACACCTTAAAATCTTCGCACCCTCGAAACTTGCTCACCCGGGGGACCAGCTGTCCAAAGTTTCAACGCTCGTGAAGCTTTACGTATTCTCCTCTTTTCTTCCCCTTGCAAACAATCGGCAAAACAGAAACCATGGAATTCGTCGACGTAACGAAACGTGACGAAAATGATAACCACAGGAAATTGCACGGTAAACGACACTGCACGTCGGGGAATATGGAAGTTTACAGATTTGTTGGAAGTATCGTTCGGAAAGTATCGTTTAATGGCGACGAAAGTAGATGTATAGGCAAATATAGGGATGGATTAATCCCAGTGTAGATCCCAGTGTTGAAGCTTCGTTTTTGAATTATTAAGGAAAAACGCGGACCAATCAGAGCGCGAGGATTATTACGCGTTGAACTACTACGCGTCGAATATCTACGCGTTGGATTACTACGCGTTGGATATCCACACGCTGGATTACTACGCGTTAGATTACCACGCATTAGATTCCTACGCTTAGAATTACCACGCGTTGCATTATTACGCGTTTGATTACTACGCGTCGAATATCCACGCGTTGGATTACTACGCGTTGGATATCAACACGCTGTATTAGTACGCGTTGGATTACTACGCGTTGGATATCCACACGCTGGATTACTACGCGTTAGATTACCACGCATTAGATTCCTACGCTTAGAATTACCACGCGTTGCATTATTACGCGTTTGATTACTACGCGTCGAATATCCACGCGTTGGATTACTACGCGTTGGATATCAACACGCTGTATTAGTACGCGTTGGATTACTACGCGTAGGATTACCACACGTTGCATTACTACGCGTTGGATTACCACGCATTAGATTCCTACGCTTAGAATTACCACGCGTTGCATTATTACGCGTTGGATTACAACGCGTCAAATATCAATGCGTTGGATATCCACATGCTGGATTACTACACGTTAGATTACCACGCATTAGATTCCTACGCTTAGAATTACCACGCGTTGCATTATTACGCGCTGGATTACTACGCGTAGAATATGTATGCGCTAGATTACTACGCGTTGGATATCCACACACTGTATTACTACGCTTTGGATTACTACGCGTAGGATTACCACGCGTTGCGTTACCACACGTCGCGTCTGCGCATGCGTAATCCTCGCGCTCTGATTGGTCCGTGTCTTTCCTTAATAATTCGAAAACGAAGCTTCACACCGCATTTGTGCAAAGGGTAATCTTATTCAGAATCATGTCAGCTACTCCCCATTTCAGGGACCTACACTAGTTGTGAGATACCCTATAGAAATCTCATTCAAGACAGTAAAAGTAATCATCCAAAATAACAAAAGCAGTCAACTAAAAATGAGTAACACAATCATTCAGTATAACAAAAACCAGTCAATAACAAATCAGTAAGATAATCATACAGAATAACAAAAACAATTAAGTAAAACTCAATAAGTCAATCGGGTAAACTTAGCAAAAATCGTTGCTGTCATGTGGAGTCACGTTACAAAACTCGCCAAGAGGGGATACCCGATCAAAGGTGCAAAAGCCGGGCATTTAATATGTTCAACTTGTATCTCAGCATCGGTGTGCTTCGGTTTTAATTTTTGGAGGGGGTCGAAAGCAAGGCGCGGTCCGTAGTCGTCATGAATAAAAGATGAGGCGCGAAGCGCCTTCCCTAATTGCGTGGACCGTTTAAATGCTTGGCTAAGAGAGAAGCTTCTGCCGGGTCGTAACGGCACGCTACACCTTCTGGTATGTGTGTACGTGTCGGTGTATCCTTCGGAAGGTGGCGGCGTTCAGGGGGTGGGAAAAACGGAACGTAGGACGAAGAGAGGTGGCAGCGAACGTCTTGGAGGTTTAAACGGCTCTCGAGAACTCGAGTTTGTTTTAGCCTCGTGCATTATTCTTCATTACCGGAATATTTGGAGGCGTGCCTTAACAACGTGTACCCGGGGATATTTGCGTTATCCTTAATTGTCGCCGGGGAAATCGTCGTTCTCTCGATTACGATACGGATAATTCGATTCCTCTCATAACCAGGGGAGAGAGACACGGTGCTACCGAAATTCGCAATCTTCCTGCAATTTTCAAGATGAAATTACGACCCCGTAGACGGATTCCCCTGCTTAGTTACGCCGATTTCCATCGGTAATTCGCTTTTCCCTCGTTGCGAACCGAACCGCCGGCAACACTTCGTTAGCGACGAGTTTTTTTCTGTTGTCGGTAGATTCTTCTATTGAGACGCGTGTTTCACGGTGTTTTGCGCTTCGTTTGAGTCTGTTTTTTTTTTACTGACGAGGTTATGGGCAGAAGGGACAGTTAATTAATTTTTTTATATGGAGGTCTGATTTGGGGATATTTAGGGTTTGTTGTTGGGTTGTGAGTAGGAGGATTTTTGGTGGTTGTGGAGGGGGGTTGGAGATGAAATAAGTGAGTGGTATCTTATTTCAGGTGGGGATTTGCGAAGTTGGAGATTTGGGAATTTGAGGATTTGAGAATTTGGGGATTTGAAAATTTGGGTTTTGAGAATTTGGGGTTTGAGAGTTTGGGGATTTGAGAATTTGGAGTTTGAGAGTTTGGGAATTTGAGAGTTTGGGGATTTGAGAATTTGGAGTTTGAGAGTTTGGAGATTTGAGAATTTTTGGTTTGAGAATTTGGAGATTTGAGAATTTGGGGTTTGAGAGTTTGGGGATTTGAGAATTTGGAGATTTGAGAATTTGGGGTTTGAGAGTTTGGGGATTTGAGAATTTGGAGTTTGAGAGTTTGGGGATTTGAGAATTTGGAGATTTAAGAATTTGGGGTTTGAGAGTTTGGGAATTTGAGAATTTGGAGATTTGAGAATTTGGGGTTTGAGAGTTTAGGGATTTGAAAATTTAGGGTTTGAAAATTTGGGAAATTTGAGAATTTGGACATTTGAGAATTTGGGAAATTTGAGAATTTGCACATTTTGGAATTTGGACATTTGAGAATTTGGGAAATTTGAGAATTTGCACATTTTGGAACTAGACATTTGAAAATTTGGAAATAGGAGAATTTACAGATTTGAGAATTGGGAGGTTCAAAAATTTTACAATCCAAGAATGTTAAAATTTCAGTATTTAGTGATTAAAAATTTTTAGATATTTGACAATCTGCACATCTGACAATTTCTGACATTTAAAGTTCGACAATTGAGAAGCTAATAATTTCTAAAAGCTAATAATCATAACATAACCTAGTTCGAATAGTAATATATAAACCTGACAAACGGATATTACAAATTTGTCCATTAGCAATTACAGTAGTTACATTTATCCGTACTTTATCGCGCAGAAAATAAGCTTTTAAGAAGAAAAGAAAACGGATAAAAGTAATCTCTCGGGATGTTGTCCAATACACATCTCTGTACAGGGTATCTAGTAATAAAGTTATATTTCCTTGTTGTTAGATTAAAGCAACTCTCATTCATTCCAGAACCAGTTTTCCACAGCAATAAATATTCATTCATCGTTAATTTATACTCCAGCGTAAATAGATAAGTTCGTTTTGATCATAAGGTAAAAATTTCATTAAACCATTTTATGAATTATTAGGTTATCTGCAAGATCTATAAATTTTGTATCTCGTATGTTATTTTATGATGTTTTTATAGGTTGAAGAAATAATTGAAAATATTTCAGTTGTAATAACTGTGATGTGTGTAGTAAATAGTTTGAAATATAATCAGACTAAACCTAACCTAACATAACCTGATATTAAACATTTTTTCTATTGCGAATGGTAATATAAATTTATTATGAAAATGGGATATGTTTATTTAGAGAAACATTTTATATGATCTGAGTAACCTAACCGAACCTAACCTACCCTAACCTTGAACTCCTTTATCCATCATGTAAATTGTTATGAAATTTATTATCAAATAATGATTCACTACGTCAATTTAAAAAAGACTGATTTTATACTATTTTTAACCTAACCTAACCTAACCTTCAACTTTTTTATCCATCATATGAATTGTAAAGAAATTTATTATCAAATAATAAGGTTTGACTACGTCAATTTAAAAAAGACTGATTTCATACTATTTTTAACCTAACCTAACCTAACCTTGAACTTTTTTATCATTCATATGAATTGTAAAGAAATTTATTGTCAAATAAAAAGGTTTGACTACGTCAATTTAAAAAAGACTGATTTCATACTATTTTTAATCTAACCTAACCTAACCTTGAACCTTTTTATCCATCATATGAATTGTAATGAAATTTATTATCAAATAATAAGGTTTCACTACGTCAATTTAAAAAAGACTGATTTCATACTATCTTTAACCTAACCTACCCTAACCTTGAACTTTTTTATCCATCATATGAATTGTAAAGAAATTTATTATCAAGTAATAAGGATTCACTACGTCAATTTAAAAAAGACTGATTTCATACTGTTTTTGCTTTTATTGAACATGCAATTTTAATTTATAATTATTTTTACCATCACCAGGAAAAACTTAAGTATTTCTCCTGCTTTCAAGATAAAATGCTCAAACAGTCTTCCCATATTTCATCAAATTTAATTACTAAAATTGAGTAATAATACCACCTAATTAACTCGTAACGCAACATTCTCGAAACTCAAAAATCGAACCAAAGAACGCAACAGGTGCGTCAGCCTCCGGAATACGAGATGCAAATGCCGCGTTTATATGCATCGGTAGCAACGAAGGTGTTATCTCAAATTTTTGTCCTCCTAATAAAATTGAAATCTCGAAGCAGGTATCTCTTTATTTCAGCGAAATGAGGAGTTGAAATATAATATCGCGGAAGAAACCGACCGAAATAACCGTCCCGTTTCTCCGTGGAGCCTCAATTAGCCCGACCAATTGCAGGCACGGTCCATTTACTTAAGAGATATAACGATGACACCGGTATCGAAGGACGCTCGGTATCTGTTCAAGTGCGAGAAGCTCTGTTTATCTAAACTCGTTTCACCTGACCGATCCAGCTCGTTGGCCGGCTACATAGTATGTATTTACACGACGGTGCGCCGGTAATTTGCAGCGAAACGCCAAATTAATGCACACACGGTACGATCGTTCCTTTATTTATTTATTTTATATACATCCATTCGTTTCCAGCGTCGAATCGGATCGAACGACGTGGCGCGCTAATAATCGTGCTTACAGGCCATCAAAGAGGGAATGATAACGCGGCAGCGTTCTCTTTGGCTCGTTATAACAGTCGAGGCTGCTTTCGCAAGATTTACAGCTCGCACGGTGCAACTGCCTCTTTATCCTTAACAACCAGCTCGGATGGACTGGTTTCCTGTTGTTGGAACAACGGACAAGAAGGCGCACCGATACCACCTAACGATGACACGGTACAGTCTGCGGCAAATCTACAGGGGAAAATAGTGTGGTGAAAGGGAAAGGTTTATAGTTGTTGATTATTTGGGATTGGGTGAGGAATTTGGGGATTTAGAGATTTGGGATATGAGGATTTGGAAATAAGGTTTTTGGAGTTTGAGGATTTGGAGATTTGGGGATAAAGGTGTTTAGAGGGTTTGTGGATGTGGAAATATAGGAATTTGAGGGTATAGGCACTTAGGAGTATAGAGATTTTGGAGATATAGGCACGTGGAGGTATAGGTATGTGGAAGTATAGATATGTGGAGGTATAGACACGTGGAGGTATAGATATGTGGAGATATAGACATGTGGAGGTATAGATATGTGGAGATATAGGCATGTGGAGATATAAGCATGTGGAGATATAGGGATGTGGAAATACAGGCATGTGGAGATCTACATATGTGGAGATATATGGAGATATTAGGCTACATATGGAGATATTAGGCATGTGGAGATATAGGTTTGTGGAGATCTAGACATGTGGAGATATAGGCATGTGGAGATACAGACATGTGGAGATATAAGCATGTTGAGATATAGGGATATGGAAATACAGGCATGTGGAGAACTACATACGTGGAGATACAGGCATGTGGAGATCTACATATGTGGAGATACAGGCATGTGGAGATACAGGCATGTGGAGATACAGGCATGTGGAGATATAAGCATGTGGAGATATAGGGATGTGGAAATACAGGCATGTGGAGATATAGGCGTGTGGAGATATAGGTTTGTGGAGACCTAGACATGTGGAGATTTACGTATGTGGAGATACAGACATGTGGAGACATAGGTATGTGGAAATATGAGCATGTGGAGATCTAGACACGTGGAGCTATAAGCATGTGGACACATAAGTATGTGGAGATATGAACATGTGAAGACCTAGACATGTGGAGATATAGGCATGTGGACATATAGGCATGTTGAGGTATAGATATGTGGAGATTTAGACATGTGAAGGTATAGATATGTGGACATACAGGACATGTGGACATATAAGGATATGGAGATTTGGGGATGTGGAGATGTGAGTATATAGAAACATAAGCACATGGAGATACAGGCATGTGGACATATAAATATTTGCAAATTTCTACATACGAGAACATAGAAACATTTCCTCCAGAATCTTCCTATATCAACCCACCTAAAAATCCACTACATCCATTAGATCTATACATTCTCAAATTCTCCCAGTTTCTTCATCTTCAACTGCAATCTACAAATGCACATTGCACCGAAGTGTACACTGTACCTATATATGCACACTGTAAGTGTACATACACAAGAGGAACAGCACCCTACAATTCCGACACGGAATAGACAAATGGCCGCGTAGGTTGAGTTTATGGTGTTGCTCGGATATTAGCGAGTCTCTGACGCGAGCTCGAGTCATGTCGTTTAAAGTTTACGTCGACTGTGCGCTGGAAGTTTGATGTTAACTGATATTGCTTCATATTAAGGACTAATTGATATTGAACTGATTACGAGTGTTCCGTACTTCATGCTGCAGAAGAAACGAATAATTGACATAAATTTACTGTGTGATGTTGTGAAGAAACGTGTATGCAAATGCGAGGGAATTCCGTTCTTGTTCGATGGTATTTCGTTCTTCTTGAGGAGATTCAAGAAATTATGGATGTTTGGATTCAAGTTACTTAATGTTTGTTGATTGGAAATGTGGAAGGCAAGATTGATTTTGGTATGATGATTTTTTTAGTGATGGTGGTGGGGATTTGGGGATGTGGAATTTGGGGAAATGGGGAGTTGGGAATTTGGGGGTTTGAAGGTTTGGGATATGAGGAGTTGGGATATAGGGATGGGGGTTCTAGGGATGGGGGATCTAGGGATGGGGGATGTAGGAATGGGGGATCTAGGAATGGGGGATACAGGGATGGGGGTCTAGGAATGGGGGATCTAGGAATGGGGGATCTAGGAATGGGGGATATAGGGATGGGGGATCTAGGAATGGGGGATCTAGGAATGTGGGATCTAGGAATGGGGGATATAGGGATGGGGGATCTAGGAATGGGGGATATAGGGATGGCGGATCTAGGGATGGGGGGATCTAGGGATGGGGGATCTAGGGATGGGGGATCTAAGGATGGGAGATCTAGGAATGAGGGATCTAGGAATGGGGGATCTAGGAATGGGGGATCTAGGAATGGGGGATATAGGGATGGGGGATCTAGGAATGGGGGATCTAGGAATGGGGGATCTAGGAATGGGGGATCTAGGAATGGGGGATACAGGGATGGGGGTCTAGGAATGGGGGATCTAGGAATGGGGGATCTAGGAATGGGGGATATAGGGATGGGGGATCTAGGAATGGGGGATCTAGGAATGGGGGATCTAGGAATGGGGGATATAGGGATGGGGGATCTAGGAATGGGGGATATAGGGATGGGGGATCTAGGAATGGGGGATCTAGGGATGGGGGATATAGTGATGGGGGATCTAGGAATGGGGGAACTAGGGATGGGGGAACTAGGGATGGGGGATCTAGGGATGGGGGATCTAGGAATGGGAGATATAGGGACGGGGGATATAGTGATGTGGGACATAGTGATGTGGGACATAGGAAGTTGGGACATAGGGTGTTGGGACACAAGGAGTTGGGACACAAGGACTTGGGACATAAGGAGTTGGGACTTAAGGACTTGGGACATAAGGAGTTGGGTCACAAGGACTTGGGACATAAGGAGTTGGGGCACAAGGAGTTGGGACATAAGGACTTGCGACACAAGGAGTTGGCATATACAGATGTGAGACAATGGAAGTTGGGATATGGGGATGTGGGACACAAGGATTTGGGACATAAGGAGTTGGGATATAGACATATAGTACGTATGAAGTTATGATATAGGCATGTTGGACATTAGGAGTTGGGTCATAGAGATATAGGATATAGCTATTTGAAAAATATAGAGTTGGAACATATGGAGTTGGGACATAGGGAGTGCGGACACTGAGTGTTGATATATAGGGTGTTAGAACACAGACAGATGTGATGTAGGCATTTGTAAGATAAAGATTTGGTACATAGACATCCAGAATATATGAATTTGAGACTTTCACACATTGGACATATAGAAATTTGAAAACTAAGAACATAATGAAAGCTTAATAATTTAGAAACTTGACTATCTCAGATGATTGGAAATGTGGAAAAGTACATCTCTAACCATTAGCAAACAATCAAAATTAAATTTGAAAATGTCACAATCACAAAATTTAACAAACCTTGCAACTATTAATCTTAAAAATCTTGAAAATTCGTGAACATAAAAATTGTGGAATGCACACGTGTCCCCACTCGAAGTCCACATTGTCCCCAAGTATAAACATAATTGCAAAGATAAAACCTCACAATATCTTCGTCAATAGTTCTTCACATAACTCGAAGAACTCAAATCGTACATCGATTCCCATGATTCCAGTTTAGCACGTCTTTCACGAGCTGCCATTATCGCAGAAATTATTACAAGCGTCAAGCATGCGATAACGTCCCGTCACCGGGTCCGTTTTTATCGGCCGACTTTTTATCCGTCGTTCAGCCGCGTTACGTCTCCGCTCACGGCCTACACCACGTGCCATTTACAGCGAGTTTTTTGTAGTCGGCCACGAGAAAAGCATCACAGGGACCTATGTGTGTGGTCCACGCTGTCGAGAAAAGGACGATCAAGAATCGAGGGTGTCCCGAGCGAGGGGGACTTTGTTTCGAGCATTCGAAAACCCCGACTGACGGACGGACGGCATTAAATTGAGCGAAACCGAGAGATACCGAGCGCCGGACTTAAATTTTCCATCGTGTTAACCGCTTCGCGGACCATTCTGAATCCGACGAAATTAGCGGAGACATCGCCATCGTCTGCGCACTATCTCATCGCCTGTGTTGTATTATGCAAACCGCAGACCGATTGAATTGACGTGCGGGTGGACTTATCTCGTTTCGAGTAGATGTGAAGGAGAGTGTACTGATGTGCACTGATGAAGTGTATATTTGGGAACTCAATTATTGTTTGATATATTATGTATGGTTGGAGATTTTAAGATGCAAATTCACGAATGTTTACTTCACAATTTGTGGATTTAAGGATTTCTAATTTCTTAGGTTTATAATTGTACGATTTTTGGATTCTTCAATTTTACAATTTTTCAATCTTTCAATTTTTTAGTTCTACAATTCTTCAGTTCTTCAATTCCTCAATCCCTCAATTCCACAATTTCTCAATGCCTCAATTCCTCAATTCTTCAATTCATTAATTCTTCAATTCCTTAATTCCCAAATTCCACAATTCCTCAATTTCTCAATTTCTCAATTTCTCAATTTTTCAATTTCTCAATGCCTTTATTCCTCAATTCTTCAATTCCCAAATTCCACAGTTTCTCAATTCCTTAATTTCTCAATGCCTTAATTTTTCAACTCTTCAATTCTTCAATTATTCAATTTTTTTTATTTCCTTAATTCTTCATTTCTTTAATTTCTCAATTTCTCAATCTCTCCATTCTTCAGTTCTTCAATTCTCCAAATTCTATTTTTCCATATTTCAATTACCCAAAATTCTATTTTCGCAATCCTCCAAGTTCCAATTTTTTTTTCACAATCTTCCAATATTAAGTTTTAGAAATTTAAAAATTCAAACATTAATAAATTTAGTAGTTTGAGTATTTAATAATTCAAAAATTAAAAGATACAATGATTTAGGAGTTCAAGAATTAAAAAATTCAGAATTATAAAGATACAAAATACAAGAATTAAAAACTTCAAAAATATAAAGATACAAAATACAAGAGTTAAAAAATTCAAAAATATAAAGATACAAAATACAAGAATTAAAAAATTCAAAAATATAAAGATGCAAAATACAAGAATTAAAAAATTCAAAAATATAAAGATACAAAATACAAGAGTTAAAAAATTCAAAATATACCAAGTTAGTAATTCAATCATTCAGCAATTCAAAAATCCCCAAATCTTCGTATTCTTGCATCTCCTCTAATTCAAAAACACCCTTAAAATACAATTTTTGACCCCTCAAAGTATTTCTGTACGTTCACATACGCTATTTCATGTACACAAAATATTCGAACAGTATCTCCTATCGGAAACAATAACCGTGTTCATATATCCCGTGATCGCGCCATGTATAATTTCGAATTGAGCACGGTGACGATGAGTCGACGTCACGATCGGCGATACGAGCCCCGATAAGATGAAAGATATATCCCTCGTCCGTTTTTTCCCCGGCAAATTACTACTCTCAAGGTGAAACTTCGCAGGTCTCCGAACGTAACCGAGGATCAAGCGGAAGACGCATAGAATTTCGAGTTGACCATCGTGAAAATAAGTGGTCGTTCGCCGGTAAGGATATCTGGATTGAAGGAACATTGTGGCCGCACCTTTCTGTCGGGCAATAAACCTTATCGCGATTTGACCCGGAGGGATTCAGTGCCCCGGAGGGTTCATCGCACTTTTTCGTAAAAAAAAGTGTAAAATCAAGGGAACGTTCGAGGAACGGAATTTCATGGATACTAAACGTTCACTACTGTTTCATCTATCGGATGATCTTATCTTCGAACACCGCATCGACGAATATCAGGACCTCGCTTATTGAATTCGTCGAAATTTGTTCCCTGGCGATCTGATACGTCGGTGCAAATTGAATTCCGGTTTTCGACCGGGTATCAGCGGAACGTGAGCAATGGATAACAGTGAGGACACGGTTTTTTGCGACTCCTACTTGATTTTTACTCCTCGAACGAACTATGCTGATTGTAATTTCGGAGATCGAATATGGAAATTCGGACCGTGTAGAATTCCTTGTCTTGGCGATAACTGAGTTCTTATATGGAAGCTTGGAAATCTTAATAATTTTTTTGTATTATTCCAATAAAATGTGTACGTTAATATACAATTTTATGAATAAAATATTATATTGCACGCCTCGAACGCATTTTAGTGTGCGGCCATTTTGTTCAGGCTATAACCTCCAAATGCTGTAACTTTGCATTACGTTCACGTTATCGAACTGTATCAGACTTTATGAGTCAAAATGCACCTGTTTGCTGTAACTAATAATAATTTTGTAATAAATGTATTAATAAAGAATTTGTACAGTCATTTTAGTCAAATAAGTATTTTATAAATTTAGGTTATGTTTGCGTTATCGAACGTCATCAAACTTTACGTGTTTTAAAATGTGCACCTCTTTGCAGTAACTAATTCTAAGTAATTTTGTAATAAATGTATTAATAAAGAATTTGTACAGTCATTTTATTCAAATATGTGTAATTTTGTATTGCATTTATTTTATCGAACTTCATCAAACTTTACGTGTTTCAAAATCACCTCTTTGCAGTAACTAATAATAATTTTGTAATAAGTACATTGATAAATAATTTGTACAGTCATTTTATTTAAATTACAAGCTTCGAATACAACAACTGTAATTTTGCATTGAATTTATTTTATCGAACTGCATCAAACTTGCATGTTTCAAAATCACCTCTTTGCAGTAACTAATAATAATTTTGTAATAAATACATTGATAAATAATTTGAGTAGTCATTTTATTTAAATTACGAGCTTCGAATACAACAACTGTAATTTTGCATTGAATTTATTTTATCGAACTGCATCAAACTTTACGTGTTTCAAAATCACCTCTTTGCAGTAACTAATAATAATTTTGTAATAAATACATTGATAAATAATTTGTGCAGTTATTTTATTTAAATTACAAGCTTCGAATACAACAACTGTAATTTTGCATTGCATTTATTTTATCAAACTGCATCAGACTTTGCATGTTTCAAAATAACCTATTTCCTAACTAATAATAATTTTGTAGTAAATACATTAATAATTTATACAATTTTATTTTATAGATTACAAGCTTCGACAACATTTTATCAGACTTTAAAATGTACACGTGTTAGCCTAACACCAAGTTTACAAAAATAAATGAAAAGTAATTTTCAGCAAACATAAACTTCGGTATAGACTTAACATTAACTCGGTTATTTTTACCTGTTATCAAAACACGTGAGATTTATTGGTTGCAATCTAATATAAGAAACAGTTTGAACGACCCCTCTTTAACTCACGACAACCAAGATGGCGAATAGAATTCACCTCGGTACCAGCGTGCAATCACCATCGAGTATAAAGCTGCGTAGCCTTATCTGCACCTCCTAAATTACAGTGTATCAAGTAATGACTCTAAAAGCCATTACTCGCGTATAAAAGTCCACGGAAAGCTGAAACTTACCGCATGCTTCGCCACACGTTAGCGTATTTCTGTCGACTAACCGTTCCTTCGTATCTTCGCGGTATTAATCGTATATAACAGTTTTATACGTCGTGTACTGCCTTTCAGTTTCGAGCAGTAAATATTGTACATAAATATTGTACATAAATAATGTATATAAATAATGTATCAAAATAATGTATATTAATAATGCATATAAATATTGTCTATAAATAATGTATATAAATAATCTATATAAATAATGCATATAAATAATGTATATAAATAATGTATATAAATAATGTATATAAATAATGTATATAAATAATGTATATAAATAATCTATATAAATAATGCATATAAATAATGTATATAAATAATGTATACAAATAATGTATACAAATAATGTATATTAATAATGCATATAAATAATGCATATAAATAATGTATATAAATAATCTATATAAATAATGCATATAAATAATGTATATAAATAATGTATACAAATAATGTATATTAATAATACATATAAATAATGCATATAAATAATGTAAATAAATAATGTATAAAAATAATGTATACAAATAATGTATACAAGTAATGTATATAAATAATGTATATTAATAATGCATATAAATATTGTCTATAAATAATGTATATAAATAATCTATATAAATAATTCATATAAATAATGTATATAAATAATGTATATAAATAATGCATATAAATAATGTACATAAATAATGTTCATAAATAATGTATATAAATAATGCATATAAATAATGTATATTAATAATGTATATAAGCAATGTATATAGGTAAAAAGACTGTATACATAGCAGCCATATATTTTCATTAACAGTATCCACTAATTTTACCAACAATAAAGTCCTTTCAGCATAACAAACTCTCCAAAGTTACCTTTCAAAATATGTTGATTCAACCGGTGAAAAACTCGGCTGAATAGCCTTTTTAAAAAATCCAGAAATATTTGTTGAACGCGGGAAACGTTAGGACTTGAGAACCGTAGAAAACGAGGTTGCTTTAGTCGCGAGCGAAGATTCGCAGTTTCCTCGGGGTGCATTCACCCCCGGATAATTTCAATGGAATATAACCGCTGAATCGCGGAGGAAAACTTGCCGGTTACAGCTCGCCTTTTGATTCCTCGATTCGCAGCAATTTCTTCGAACAGACTCGGCCACTCGACGCGTTCTTACGGGTATCTTAATTGCGTCTATTGGACCGCGTTCAATGAGAGATGGATTCTTAAAGAAACGTGCCGCTTTCATGCGATTGTAATTCCATATGGAAAGTCGTTTCACGCTCGAGCGAGTAGTTTTTCGTCGAATTTTTTTTTCTCCTTCCTCGGGATTTTTTATCCGCGTCTTCGGGGATACGTTCATCGATCACCCCTCGCCACCATACCGTGACCCCGCTACGAAATTAAATTATCGCGGCAACGTTACCATTTCAACGCCGCTCTTTAATAAATGACGCTGGGATACCAGTTAATTAAATTACACGGCGAACGTGTTTGACATTCGGACGAACTTTTCACCCTGTCGACGAAATAACGCTGGACTTTTTTTCAACCCCCCTGTCTGTCAGCGAAAACCGACTAACGCTGATATATTGGTCGCTCGATGTGTTTTGGGCTACGGTGTTGTGTTTAGCGTCCGTTTGTTGTACGGGTGTTGCGTAATTTGTTCTCAATTAGAGAGTTCGGTTAATTGTTTAAAGTACCGTTCTGGTTTTTCCTGCTATTTTTATTTGCGCGTTTGTTAAAAATATTGGACGGCACTTTGCGCGTTATCGATCGGAATGGATTTTTGATGGTAATGGTTCGCTGATAATTAATCGACGCGTTAAATCGGAAGGCAATTTCGTGTAACCTGCTTGCGATAATGAAGTGACTTTTGTAACACGAAACTGTCGCGAAATTTTTAATTAATAGTGGCTGGTAAATTCAGTGATATAGAATTTGAAGTGCTTTAATTGTTAATTATAATCGAATTGTCCAATTCAGAATTAAAGTTTCAATTTAAGCTTTAATTAAAGATTCGATGATTTATCGTGAATATTTGATCAATGTTTCATTAGCAATTAATATTTGATTACCAATCAATGTTTCATTAGCAATTGATATTTAATTATCAATTAAATGAAAGGAAATTTTGATGAAGGTTTCTAAAACGGTATAAAATTCAATCTGTTAAATTAATTGTGCAATTTTATTAAATTATCGCACTGTTCATGGTTATTTAGTATCAATTTAAATTTGAATATTTAACTAAATATCTTTAGTACTAGTTATTTTGCATATACAGCTATTATGATCGGTTGTTTTATGGAAATTTCAATTTGAACCCTTTACGCCCCTCATTGAAAAAAATGCAAGAGAAGAATTTGTTTAAATTTTTTGAAATTTCATGACAAATTGATGGAATTAAAAAAAATATTTTAAAATAGCTTAGAACTTTATGAATAAAACAAAAAAGGATTTGGGTAAATCGGTTGAGCGGTTTCCGAGAAAAAAATTCGTAAGTTAAAACAATTTTTTTGCAAAAATGGGTAAAAATTGCGAACTTCCAAAGCTTGTTATTTTTTAACAAATTCGAAATTGAGGGAATTAAAAAAATATTTTAAAATAGCTCAGAACTTTATGAATAAAACAAAAAAGGATTTGGGTAAATCGGTTGAGTGGTTTCCGAGAAAAAAATTCGTAAGTTAAAACAATTTTTTTGCAAAAATGTGCAAAAATTGCAAACTTTGATAGCTTGTTATTTTTTAACAAATTCGAAATTGAGGGAACTAAAAAAATATTTTAAAATAGCTCAGAACTTTATGAATAAAACAAAACAGAATTTGGGTAAATCGGTTGAGTAGTTTTCGAGAAAAAAATTCGTAAGTTAAAACAATTTTTTTGCAAAAATGGGTAAAAATTGCAAACTTTGAAAGCTTGTTATTTTTTAACAAATAAAAAATTGGGAAAATGATAAGTTAAACCCCCCCTAATTTCACGTGGAGTATAACATATGATGATTGGAGCAAAATAGCGACATCCAAAAGCGATGGATTTGACGTGACTTAACTGTAATAGCAATGTTAATTTATATAATTCAGCATCGAAAGTTAAAATATTCCCATACTAGTAATTTTACATAATTAGCAAACATTGGAATTCGCATAATTATCATAAAATTAGCAAGAGCAATTTCTACCATTAGCATAACTGAAAAAAGGACAATTAATGGTAACTGAGATAGCAATGTTAATTACGATTGTAATGGTAATATATTTATATAATTCAAATGGTTTGATTGATATTGGCACCGTCGACCCCCATAACGCCGGCGGCGAACCGAATGCGGTCACGAACGACCCCGTGGCGCTCATGTTAATAAGCCATTAATTGTTAATGATTCATTTATGAAATCGTAAGAGCCGACTAAATTACACAGTCTGACATTCGATCGTTAATAAACGAGCCTGTTGTTCGTTTTAACGAAACGTTAATTGAAATGAACTCTAATTGAAATGACGGTAAGCGATTGATTTATTTCAAAGGAAATTAGAGCTTCCGTTAAATGTAAACGTTTCGCAAATGAAATTATCCCGGGTTGAATACGCGTCGCATAATTCAAACTGGATTACTGTCCATATTTGCAAGATTAAAGTTAGAGCGTAACAATCTCGAAGGAGCATACTTCTGTTATCCCGTTCGTGTATTCGTAAATCCTTATTCTTGTTTAAACACTTTCCATCAAACTGTAAGCAAGATAAATTATCAGCCAGTTTCACCAGACTCCGGGAGAATAACGTTAGCTGTGAAACCGAGACCAAAGCGGAAACAGAATCGGATCGAGCAAACGCCAATAATTAATGAGCGACTTCGTGTTAAATCCAATACGCTGTAATCATAGCTATTCGATTTCGCAGCAATCGAACACCGAATTCGCGGTTTTCTTTCTAGCACGGAAATAGGGCCACTTGATTCTTTCGTTTAGGGATGGTTGGGTTGTTTAGTGGATGTAGCAAGTTTTTAAATTGGACAAGTTTTTCGAGTAGGGAAGGTTTTAAGTAGGGAAGGCTTCAAGTAGGGAAGGCTTTAAGTAGGCAAGTTTTCAGGTAGGGAAGGTTTCAGGTAGGCAAGTTTTCAATTAGGGAAGGTTTCAAGTAGGGAAGGGTTCAAGTAGGCAAGTTTTCAGGTAGGGAAGGTTTCAGGTAGGGAAGGTTTCAAGTATTTAAGTTGTCAATTATTCAAGTTTTTCAGTACTTAACTTCTTTAGTACTTAAGTTCTCAGTTTTCAAGATTTTAAGTCCTCTAACCATTCAAATTCCCAAATTTTCAAATTTTCGAGTTTCCGAGTTCCAAAATTCATATTTTCCAATTTTCTGAATTTCTAAATTTTCAAATTCTAAAATTTTCAGTTTCTGAATTTCCAAATTATCAAATTTTCAATTACCAAATCTCTGAGTTCCTAAATTCCCAAATTTTCTAGTTCCCAAGTTCCCTAGTTCCCAAATTCTCTAGTTCCCAAATTCCCTAGTTTCCAAATTGCCTAGTTCCCAAATTGCCTCGTTCCCAAATTCCCTAGTTCCCAAATTCCCAAATTCCCTAGTTTCCAAATTGCCTAGTTCCCAAATTGCCTAGTTCCCAAGTTACCTAGTTCCCAAATTCCCTAGTTCCCAAATTCCCTAGTTCCCAAATTCCATAGTTCCCAAATTCCATAGTTCCCAAATTCCCAAATTCCCAAATTCCCAAATTCCCAAATTTCCCAAATTCCAAATTTCCCAAATTCCAAATTCCCCAATTTCCAAATTCCCCAAATTCCAAAATCCCCAAATTCCCAAATTCCCAAATTCCCAAATTCCCAAATTTCGAAATTCCCTAGTTCCCAAATTACCTAGTTCCCAAATTCCCAAATTCCCAAATTCCCAAATTCCCAAATTCCCAAATTCCCAAATTCCCAAATTTCCCAAATTTCCCAAATTCCAAATTTCCCAAATTCCAAATTCCCCAATTTCCAAATTCCCCAAATTCCAAAATCCCCAAATTCCAAATTCCCCAAATTCCCAAATTCCCAAATTCCCAAATTCCCAAATTCCCAAATTCCCTAGTTCCCAAATTGCCTAGTTCCCAAATTCCCAAATTCCCAAATTCCCAAATTCCCAAATCCCCAGATTTCTGAATCCCCAAATCCCCACATACCTAAATCTCCAAAATCCCAACTTCTAAATTTAAAAATCCCTAAATCTCCAAATTACTCAACTCCCAATCCCCAAATCCCCTAGTACCGAAATCTACTAATCTCCAGCTCACCCAATCCCCCAATTCCCAATTTACCAACCTTCCACCTCCCCAAATCCTCCAAAATTGAAACCCACAAATTCCACAATCGCCATCTTCCTAAAACCTCCACCTCTGAAATTCCCCTCCCAATCCCCATTTTCCCTATAACTTTCTCTTCACTAGACTCCTTCCCAAATAAACAACCTCGACAAAATAATCGCTCATAATTACCGCTCTCCTAATTCATATTTATCGACAATCGAGTATAAATGAACCGATCGAATTTAATTGCCCGTGTCATATACTTAATCACTTAGATAATTACCACCTTCGTCGCAAGATCGATCCCGTTTCAATGTCGATACAAAAACGAGTGAGAGCACAAAGCATCGATTTATGTATCGAATTATTCGCAGCGAGCGACGATAGATGGATAGGTAAAGCCATCGGTGCATACCCGTATGATTCGCAAGGACAAGGCACAGCGAGAAGGTAAATCAGCGCTTTGACGGCAGGCAATTTAATCGGTGGGAACTCGGGGGATGAAAATTAATACTTCAGGATTCATTAATCGCGACGGTTTCCGCGCGGCGCGGTCGCATGAATACTAAAAACGGCGGCCGTCGCTGTGACTCGTTAATACGTAAAATCCGGTTTATCGAGTGTTGCGTGCGCACGTAGAAAGACGTTATCACTCGTAAACAAAGAGAGCAGACCGCTCGGCAGGGTAATTATTTCTAATCTGACCGGCGGCGGGCTTTTTCCCCATTTATATGCGAAACCGCACGACAACTATTTCTCGTCGTCGCGACGCGTCGTAACGCGCGGAAACCGGAGGGAAAAAAAATCCCGGGGAGAAAAACGGGGAAAAGTGACGGTTCGATTTACGGCGGCACGCGAGAAAGCTGATGAATTCTAATCGCGGCCGGCTAATGCATATTCCAGGAAGAATAAATTTTCAGATAACAACGTGCAATTAAATCAACGGGCTCGCATGTTCTGCTACTTTTTCGTACGTGGCACACACTCAGCTCCGCTGTAATTAATATTTACACGAAACACTTCCTTCGGAGGAGGTGTGTTTATCCAGACCGATCCCCGTGCAATTAATTCTCCGCCCCGATCGTTCGATAATTCTCCGCTGATCGAATGCACGCTCCATATTCATCCTTCAAACCACCGATGTCTTTGCCAGTCGGAAAGCAATCTTCCTCGAATCACGATTTATTATCGCGGATTCTCGTTTCTGACGTCGCCAAGGAATTCACTTTTATTTCGTGGATAAAATTGCTTCGAAATGTCGTTGCAAAATAAATTTTTTTAACCCTTCTGGATTCTGAGCTTAACTCTTTTTGGTCACGAATTTATTACTGGTATCATGCATGGTTTTTTTCAATTCAATTATAATTCTTCAGTTGTAATCTGTTCTATGGTTGTCACAATATGTGGATTTACGAGCAATAAAATTGATCAAATTACATAAAGAATTTATATATGTTTATGAGGACATATATGTCATATATGTATATGAGGACGCCGTGATTGAAAGACCTTAATATGTTTTGTTCCGTGTGTGATACATTATTAATCCTTTGTCATATATTGACAAGTTTGACACGTGATACTTGCTCTTCGATTATAAATAACCTTACTCGAATTTTTAACCCTTTGCGCTCGAGAGTTTCAAACTTTTGAATTTCCCAATTTTATTGGTTTCATGTTCATGAACTTTCAGATTTTCAAGTTTCTGAATCTCCAAGCTTTTAAATCCCCAAATGTCCACAACCCCAAGTTTCCACATTCACAAATCTCCACATCCGCCGAGTTTGCACATCCTTAAGACTCCACATCCCCAAATTTCCACATTCCCAACTCTCCACATTTCCAAATCTCCATATCCCCAAATCTCCACATCTCCAAATCTCCACATCCCCAATTCTTCACATCTCCAAATTTCCACATCCCCAAATCTCCACATCCCCAAATCTCCACATCCCCAAATCTCCACATCCCCAAATCTCCACATCTCCAAATCTCAACATTCCCAAATCTCCACATCCCCAAATTTCCACATTCCCAACTCTCCACATTTCCAAATCTCCATATCCTCAAATCTCCACATTCCCAAATCTCCACATTTCCAAATCTCCATATCCCCAAATCTCCACATTCCCAATTTTTCACATCTCCAAATTTCCACATCCCCAAATCTCCATATCCCCAAATCTCCACATTCCCAACTCTCCACATTTCCAAATCTCCATATCCCCAAATCTCCACATTCCCAAATCTCCACATCTCCAAATCTCCACATTCCCAATTCTCCACATCCCCAAATCTCCACATCCCCAAATCTCCACATTCCCAAATCTCCACATCCCCAAATCTCCACATCCCCAAATCTCCACATTCCCAAATCTCCACATCCCCAAATCTCCACATCCCCAAATCTCCACATTCCCAAATCTCCATTGCCTCTTAGGCGCCATTCGATTTAATACAATAATTTAAAAGAAGCATTATTTAATTAATTCTATAATAGTGCTTATGTGATGTATAAACATAGTGAAATAGACAATAGTGGAAATTATTAGTAGAGAAATAATAACTTCAAAAGAAGTCATTTAACATTTTAATTAATATTTTAAAGTTGCTGTTTGGAAACAGTAAAATTATCTTCGAGTGCAAAGGGTTAATACACCTCAATTTTAAAGTTTAAGTTCGATAATTTATACTACCATGTGTGTTATAATGTAGTTGTTAGTAGTTGTTATTTATTGCAGCTGTGATTAGTTCATTCTGACGCACCTGATTCAGCTATTAAATCAACAATAAGCTATATAATTATAAATGAATGAGTATTAAGTAAATCGTTGTTCCACTGTCCATATGTAATTTGATGTTTCATTGAAAATCATCAAGAGTGTATCAAAAGCTAGCAGCAGAGTTACAGCCGTACAATTGCAAAACCATACAACTGCACTTCAACTAGAATTAACCTTACTCGAATTATTAATACACGCCCTTTAATACGCATTTGAAGTCCTGACAAATCAATAATATAATTACAAATAAGTAATAAGTAAATAGCACCTTGATTATCCATAAACTAAGAAATGAAGTCCATAATTTTAAGTTTCACAGAATGTCCCCAAGAGTGAAAAGCTGAAGGGTTAAAATCGCAAAGAACCATCAAGAAAAAGGCAACCTCTAACACGATTACCAAAAGTTGTTTGATGTCATGATGTAAAAAGAGTGTAACACGTAGGGCAAGGGTTGTGCGCGTTGCAACGCATGAATACGAGATGTGTCGATTCTGTCTCCGTCTGCCACCCTTTAGTTTCACCCTGGCGTTCAGATATTAATGCGTAGGGTCCGGTGTTGAGCAGCGGTTGCAGTGCAACGGCGGTTTATACGAATATTCCATCCCACGGGACATATCCGGTGGGCCGCGGTTGTAACTTGAAGCCTTGGCGAACGAGGAACACAGGGCCGTCGGTCGGCGGCCCCGCGGGCTCTCCGATATTAATACATTCCATTACCGCAGACAATGACCGGCTGAATAGGCCTCCGACTCTTGATGAGCTCCGGGTCGCCCCCGCATTGCATCCAACGGCCTCCTCCGTCGCTCGTCCACGTCACCGTCTAATTTAATACGACGCGAACGAAGGTGCTTAGAATCGCTGATGCGCTCGTTCGCTAACTGGACCAAACGTGCGATGTACTTAGAAGCTGAGATAATGAGGTAATATAGCGAGGAAAAATGGGACAGGGAGATTTTTAGGGATTTTTTGGAAATGTTGAAATTTGGGGAGAGAGTTGAAGAGAGTTGAGGAATTTTGGGGGATGGGGGATTGTGGGAGGTTTGAAATTGGGGGTGGTGATGGAATTGAAGGATGGAGATGGGAAGTTGGAAAATTTGGAATTTGGAAATTTGAGAAGTTGGAACATTTGGAATTTGGAAATTTGAGAAGTTGGAACATTTGGAATTTGGAAATTTGAGAAGTTGGAAATTTGAGAGATTGGAAATTTGAGAATTTGGGAATTCGAGAGTTTGGAAATTCGAGAAGTTGGAAATTTGAGAAGTTGGAAAATTTGGAATTTGGAAATTTGAGAAGTTGGAAATTTGAGAGTTTGAAAATTTAAGAGTTTGGAAATTTGAGAATTTGAGAATTTGAGAGTTTGGAAATTTGAGAAGTTGGAAATTTGAGAAGTTGGAAATTCGAGAAGTTGGAAATTTGAGAAGTTGGAAAATTTGGAATTTGGAAATTTGAGAAGTTGGAAATTTGAGAGTTTGGAAATTTAAGAGTTTGGAAATTTGAGAATTTGGCAATTTGAGAGTTTGGAAATTTGAGAGTTTGGAAATTTGAGAAGTTGGAAATTTGAGAGTTTGGAAATTTGAGAGATTGTAAATTTGAGAATTTGGCAATTTGAGAGTTTGGAAATTTGAGAAGTTGGAAATTTGAGAGTTTGGGAATTTGAGAGTTTGGAAATTTGAGAGATTGGAAATTTGAGAATTTGGGAATTTGAGAGTTTGGAAATTTGAGAAGTTGGAAATTTGAGAGTTTGGAAATTTGACAGTTTGGAAATTTGAGAGATTGGAAATTTGAGAATTTGGGAATTTGAGAGTTTGGAAATTTGAGAAGTTGGAAAATTTGGAATTTGGGAATTTGGAAATTTTGAAAATGAGAAAATTGTAAAATAGAAAAATTGAAAAATTGAAAAATTGAAAAATTGAAAAATTGAAAAATCGAAAAATAGAAAAATAGAAAAATAGAAAAATTGATGAATAAGAGAATTTGAGAATTAAGAGAACACCCGCCTGTTTATTTAAAGCATTTTTTGCATCTGTTTTAAAAGCAATGCAACAAACGGAGAGTTCCAATTAAAGTATGAAATAATGATGCTCTGAATAATTATAATTATAATGGACTATACCACAGACAGTCGTTTTCACAGTGATAATTAACCCTTGGCCGGCAGAGCTTGGGTTAATTGTGACCTAGTACTTATGGAACTTACAGTAGTATTTAGAGTATGGCTACATGAATTTTTCAACGAAAGAGCTTCATACGTTAGTAATTAATATTTAAAATGAAACTGTAATCCTTGGCAAATAATACATTATATTAAACTTGTATCTTCAAACACACATTACAAGATTATATTTAAAGGAAAAATCTGAAATTTGAAAAATTAAGATACAATAACACATAAAATTAAATTTCAAGATCTCACAATTCATAGTTAAATTATAAAATTATAAAATGAAGATGCAATATTCAAAATTGCAATGAAGATGCAATATTCAAGAACAAAATTGCTCTTCTAAATTATGTAGATACAATATTATACAAATCTGTGATTACATGGAATTAAATTTATAATACAATTTAATGAATGTCATTATCAAATAAACCTCTTCCCTATATTTTGTATTCCCCATTTTCTTCCGGACAAGATTTCTCCTAATTACACAATAACACGTCTGGCAAACTTCTGTGCAACAGAAAATCACCGTGATCTCCCTAGCAACCGAAATGGCGCCCGGAGCGCAACAACCTTGGCGAAAACCCTCGATCAACCCTCTCTGTTCGCTCGCCATTACGCTAGCAAAGCTCGTCGGAAACTCCTCTCTGCGCGAAATCCATCGTTATAACACGTCGTATTCGTGGCTATACAGGGTGGTCAACACGAAAAATAAATAGAAAATACACAACTAAATTTTTCCAAAGGTTGCTTTTCCAGAAAATCGACTTCGATGAATCAACATATTTATACAAGAATTTTCTTACTGGAAGAAAGGTGACAATGTTAATAGTTTCCTTGTCAAATAATCAATAAATTGCTAAGAATTAACATATATAATTATTAATACTAAGAAGATTATTATTTCTTGATGTTTCGTGTGTATGTACATATATGTTGTAAAGTAAGTTCACAGTTATTCTAAAGAATAATACTATATTTTTTTAAAAACCATAAATAAAGCTTAATAAATATTATTGACAGTGTTCTATAGTAACATTTAAAATTACACTCACATACCAAAATTGCATTCCACTATTAAATCAAAAAGCAACTTGAAATCATCCCTCTTGCATTTAACAACCCCTCGCACTAACCTTCAAATTATCTCCAAACGAATGAAGATACGAAAAAAATTAATTCCACATTTTTTCCTAAGTTTTTGACGCGGAATCAGCTGAGTAAGGTTTCGCCACCCTGTACACAGAGGCTGGCGTGTTAGGTCGTCGTAAAGACACACACGATGCTAGGTCCCGGGGGTTAGCCCGGAGGCCGAGTGGTTTAGCGTGGGTCAGAGTGCCGCGGTTCGATATATCGTTCGATTGCGATTCGATGGCGCATAGCCAGCGCAACAGAAGGCAACCGATAGATACGAATGACGAATGGTATCGAGGGCAGACTATCGAAATGAAAAAGCGTCGCTTACCGTGCTAGCTGTGGACCGACGTTTCCTGTGTCGAAGGTAGAACTGGCCGTGATATCCGCGTCCGGGATCGCGCCGGATTCCATGCCGAGCGGCGCGATGCATTGGGCTGCAACAAACGAAAAAACTCAAAAGGTTAAACAGACAGATTTACATAAAGGTCTGGGCTAAAGGCATAAGCTAACACTGAATCACAGGATCACAACACTTGAGGATATTCTCTCGGTTTCATTTTTTTATCAGTTAACACTAGAAAGACTGAAACTTTGATTCATTTTGACTGCTTTGGGGCAATATAGGTAAAACACATATATATATACCGGAAATGAAGGAGGGGGGAGGTAACTACAATTATTAATAAACGCATTTATATGTTGTACAAAAAGTCACAAAATTCTAAGAAGCTGTGTCATTCTATACACAATTGTTTTTCTAATTGAAATTGAAAAGCAGTCAAAATGACTGCCTTAGGCAATCTAGTGTTAACTTATATCATCGTTTATTAGAACTTCCTTTGGTCTACTGTTTTTTTAAATAATTAATTTAGATGAGTTTACTGATCCGATCATATGTGATCCGACATGTGATCCGATCACCATGGATGTCATATGCTACCTCTGGACGGACCTGATGTCTTTCCTCACCTATCTCGGTTTTCAGGTATTTTTTAAAAGAAGTATATACGTAAGAAATAACCAAAAGCATGATATAAATAACGCTACAGTACGAAAAACTCCTGAGTAAATAAAAAATGTATAGTCCAATGTGTCCAATACCCAACGTGTTCAATATCTAACGTGTCTTATCAGAATAGGAAAGGTATCGATACCATTTCGAGCAGATCATAAACGGCTAAATAACCCGCTAAGAGATGGATGCAGCGGATAGAGCCGGTTTACGTTCTTGTATATGACCGGCTCGGAGTCGGGTAGCAAGAGTTAGGATGACGTCGAGGACTACCTCAATGTTTTCGTATCTCGGGTACCGATCAAATTGTTTCATGGGGGAACACGGCAGCGTTACGGGGACGCAGTGTATCCTGCTACCAGGAATGGCCTATCTTGATACAATATTGTCCTCTGACGACAACTCTCCGCGTTATTTACGGTTTTGTTCGCGTCACGCGTCGTTGCGCGGTCCTCGAAGCCTCGAGCGTGCTAGAGAAACGCGAGATTCGCGTTCACGGTGACACCGCCGCCATGCTGCTTTTTAATATATCGATGGCTCGGCTGGAATTACGATTCGAACGGTGCCGAGCTGTATATCGAACTCGCTCTCTGTACATCACCGGCTATCACAGATTTTATCGATAGGGAGAATGTTCGTGTCTGGCGATGAAAGCTGCGCTACTTACGATTTACGATCATCTTTTCATTTCGGAACGTAAGTACTGAGTAGTATTTTATAACGACCGGTTTCATGGCGTTGGCTCGGTTTTAATGGAAAGTTCGTAGAATTATTAGTAAGCTATTGTTAATTAGATGGACATTTATCGGTTATTAATTAGATGGCCTTTATTGTTAGATCATTACGTTATTGTTAGATCATTACGTTATTGTTAGATTAATAGTAGGTTATTGTTAAGCAAATTTTGGAACGCAGGTTTCATGTGAATAGGTATTATAATATAGCAATTATTGCATGCTGATAGAGTACGGTTAGTTTGATCTGTATTGCAAGAGTCAGCCATTTTGTACCACCATTATTTTCATGTAAATTCTATCTTCAGATGAGTAGAGAATAAGGGTCATTTTGTTTTACTTCTACGTCATCAAATTGCGTATAATTTCCTATATGAATATCTGAGGTGGTGATTGCTACAGGAGTCAGCCATCTTGTACCGCTAAGACAAAATGGCTGACTGTTACAGTAATCAACTTCTAACATATGTACATATCCTACCTATTTATTTTGTACCACTATTATTTTCATGTAAATTCTATGTTCAAATGAGTAGAGAATAAGGGTTATTTTGTTTTACTTCTATGTCATCAAATTGCGTATAATTTCCTATATGAATATCTGAGGTGGGGATTGTTACAGGAGTCAGCCATCTTGTACCGCTAAGACAAAATGGCTGACTGTTACAGTAATCAACTTCTAACATATGTACATATTTTACTTATTTACTCCGTAATAGTTTGAAGGTTAAATATTAATGAAAATAATTATCCAAACCTTTCCTTAATGTTCCAAATACAAAATGGCTGATCTCTACACCCCATAAAGTGAATGTATTAAAATTTCTACTATTCTACGAATAACCTAAAAAAACACTGTCAAACTAACTCTGTTAATAACAGTAAACTAGTAAACTAACTCTGTTAATAACAGTATAACAGCATGACCATAAACACGAAATAAAAGAGAATCTAAAATTTTGAACCACGTACTGTAATTGTTCCTGTAACGCCAATTTGCACTAAAGTAAAAAAGCAACCGCAGTAAAAGATTAGCACTTGATCGAAAACAAAAGAATTTACTATATCGAAAACGCGTTCAATTCTCTTAACATCGCGAGAGAACGTTGTCGATTATCGAGGAATATGAAACGAGACACACCGGGGAGGGTTAGGTGGCTCATGAAGGCAGCATCGACTGCAATTTATGCGTATCGAAGTTCTATTACCGAAGTAAAACGAGGATCGGTAAAATTTGCCGGTGCATCGTTTGCCTGAGCGTAGCTGGCACACGGCGAATAACGATAATGCCTAATGCCGGATATCGAGTGCAGGTGCACCGGAACAACAAGATGGGAGGTTGCAGCTTTGTGCCTCGAGTGGCCAGAGACTCCGCGAGAATTAATGGCGGAGAATTCGAGGTTATAACGGAAGGAATCCTACGTGAAACAGAATGGCCACATGGGTGGGTCATTAATATCGGTAAAAGTTTGTACCGTCTTCGGGGACGTATACTTCTTGGATCCAACACCTTCACCGGCAAGGAAATTTCTATAAATTGCTAATTTTGTCTCCGTTAACGCACCGCGAATTCCCGTGTAATTTGATTAATTGTTCTCGAAAACTGGGTTATCGATTAAACGCGGATGGCTGCACGTTTTCAGAAAAACAGGTATTCGAGTTTTGCTTTTGTTTGGCGCTTTCAAAGGATTCTTAGTGAAAGGTGCATTTCCAAGAGAACGGTTGTTTTCAAATTATTGTGCCACGGAAACTTTTACCTCGCATCTTTGTGTTTATTTTCGCACAATCTTTAACCTACTTCAATCTTTCATATTCACTCGCGTGAACGCAAAAATAACGCTACAGGAATATCGTCTTGAATTATCCGCCTCGCTTGCTCCTCGTAGGGTCGCTATTTATAAATTCCTGTAAACATCGCCGCGAAAGAATTCTTTTGATGCAATCCGATGGTGTCAAACAGGTAATAATTTCAACACGCATATGTTGAACTCTGAAATTGATTGTCGCCTGGAGAAATCTTGAAACCGCTGTTATTTAACCAGAGGGAGTGCGAGATGTTCAAATTATTTTGTGACTACTTAATGTTTCTTGATATTACGATATTTACTAGTACCTTATAACATTTTATGTCACTTGATGTTCTTATACATACATGTACATATACGTATACATATACATATGCTGTATATACACACGTTAAATATTTAAAGGTGGAATATCGAGATCTTCAACGTCTGCTGTCTGAAGGGTTGAAGTCTTTCGATTCTAAATTAACACCAGATTTACTTAACGAGTTCAAATCTTAGATGTCTTTCCAAATTCCCAAACTCCAAATCCCAAATTCCCTAAATTCCCAAAATCCCAAATGTCCAAATCTCCCAAACCGCAAAACCCAAAACCCCAAAACTGCAAAACCCCAGAACTCCAAATTCCCAAAACTCCAAACCCCAAATTCCAAATTCCCTAAGTTCCCAAATCCCCCAAATTACAAAACCCAAAACCCCAAAATTCCAAACCCCAAATTCCCACACCCCCAAATTTCTACGTCTCCAAATTCCCACACCCCCAAATTTCTACGTCTCCAAATTCCCACACCCCCAAATTTCTACGTCTCCAAATTCCCACACCCCCAAATTTCTACGTCTCCAAATTCCCACACCCCCAAATTTCTACGTCTCCAATTCCTCTCATCCCCAAATTCCCACATTCCCAAATTTCCATATCCCCAAATTCCCACATCCCCAAATTCCCACATCCCCAAATTTCTACGTCTCCAAATTCCCACACCCCCAAATTCCCACACCCCCAAATTTCTACGTCTCCAATTCCTCTCATCCCCAAATTCCCACATTCCCAAATTTCCATATCCCCAAATTCCCACATCCCCAAATTCCCACATCACCAAATTCCCACATCCCCAAATTTCTACGTCTCCAAATTCCCAAACCCCCAAATTCCCACACCCCCAAATTTCTACGTCTCCAATTCCTCTCATCCCCAAATTCCCACATTCCCAAATTTCCATATTCCCAAATTCTCACATCCCCTAATCCTCACATTCCCAAATACCCACATCCCCAAATTCCCACATCCCCAAATTTCTACGTCTCCAAATTCCCACACCCCCAAATTTCTACGTCTCCAATTCCTCTCATCCCCAAATTCCCACATTCCCAAATTTCCATATCCCCAAATTCCCACATCCCCAAATCCTCACATCCCCAAATACCCACACCCCCAAATTTCTACGTCTCCAATTCCTCACATCCCCAAATTCCAAAATCGCAACCTACCAACTCCCAACCCCCAAAACCCAAAAACCTCATCCCCCACTCCCAAAATGCCTCCAAAACTTTGCCCAACACCACGTAAATAAGTATCGCTCCTAACGGTGCCCCCAAGGTTTGTTATTAAAGGAATCGAAACAGCATCGCAAGAGTTGTCTCAAATATTTGCTTCTTCTAATTGCGATGTAAATCTGGTGGAAACGGTGGAAAGAAGAAGTTTTCCCCGCTACCATTTATCCAGGCGTCAATAGAGCAGAAGTAATTAATGATGTTTTCCCGAGACGGAGTTCGACTCCGAAAGGGGTGGCTCGTTGAAAGAGACGCTGAAAACCGGGCTGACACGACGAGGATGAGCGTCTTTACGCCGGACGTCGCGATCGAACTTAGCAACTTTCCCCGTTTCGAAATCGTTATTTGTGATCGATTTTCGTACACGATATCTGAGCGGTGTCTCGTTAGAACGCGTCAACAAAGGGAACGGATTATAGCGAAGAACGATCGAAGTTCTGTCGGGGGTTGAGTCGAGAAGTTGGTGCAGGAGGGTTGAGAGAATTTCGAGGGTGTACGCGCGATATATCGAGGCTTCATTAATAATAATAGCACGGCGTGCTTGATTCACCAGACCCTTTGTCTCCTGCGTATAGATTGTTATTGATGCTTACTGGCATGTTTTACTTGGATGATTTATGGTCGGCTTGATCGAAGTTTGTTTTCGACAGGTTGATCAAGGCATTAAGGGAAGAAAAATATGAACACCGTTATGGGAAACATTATCTGAATTTAACGCTACGTTTACGTTCGATTACGAACGGTGGAACGTTGATACAATTGAGCTTCACAGAAGTTAAATTAAATATCTTCATTATTTTTGTAATTTATTGTTATTTGGAATTTGGGGTCTTTGGAATTTTGGGGCTTTCAAAGTTTAGAAATATTTGAATTTCAGAACCTTGAAGTGCATATTACAAACTAAACTTCGGTGAGAGTAAAGAGCATTCCTAGAGCAAGGTAAGAAAGAACTTATGGAAATCCGTAAGAAGCTAATTAAGAAAAAGTATCTCCCTAAACGATCTTAGAACTCGATTAACTCCCCATTAGTCGGATTCAGCGCAGAGTGACACACACTCTGAATAAAATTCTCGTTGAATTCCGTTGAAAAGATGGAAAGGTCTAATGAAAGATAATGTCGGCTACAGAAGTCAGCGTACAGAAGTAGTATCGTTCCATCGGTAAGCTTCCAAAGCTCCGCCATCAGTATATTACACGAAACAAGTTCTAATTGGCCGGTTGAAATCTCCTCGACATTCGTTTCTTTCATCGTACGAAATAATCGCTGTTGCTTCCCAAAATCTCGCGATGTTTTACCCAGCAACAGGTTCATAAATTTGGTGTCTCGTGAAAACGCGATAAGCAATAAAGTGAAGATATTTTTGAACACAGCAACTTTTAAACTGAAGATATTTTTTAATACAGAAATTTCTGCAAGTCTCGTGAACTGTAGATTAATTTCGTTAATTAATGTAACTAATTTTAGGCTTTCATCACAAGATTTTGATTGTATTAATTTGTGTATCAACAGTGACAAACAAGTTATGTTAACGTATGGACGTCGTACGAATCGTTTATTAGGGATTGAAACGTCGATCGTTTACAGAGGTGTCCAAACAATTTCGATACTTGGTACGAGTGAACTCGTTAGAACGAAAAGTATGGCTGACGCAGACAAATCGTTCGACGAAACTAACTGGCGATGCTGACTAAGCCACTCCGACATGCAAATCGATGCACATCGGTTTTTCGTACGGTAACATGATCGACCAGATCGATGAGAGCAGCTTGCGAGACGTCGACCGCAGAAAATTTACTTGGACATTTATTGACCCATTAAATATCAGCGTCCTCGATCGACGACAGCTAAGACGATTTTCTGCCTTTATCCGATAAAGGACGCCTTCTTCTGCACTTTGAATAATTTCCATGTACTTTAAACAGCCTTCTTCCGTGATTAAAATATGGAGAATTTCGGTTGCAGTATAATTTATGTTGATGTTGTAAATTGCGTGAGTGGAGTATTTAATATTTTTTCATAGTTTAATGAAGTTTACAGGTCACAATTAGTAGGAAATGGTAGCTGACGTGATATTGAATAAGATTTCCCTTTGCAAAAATGGGGATTGAAGCTTCGTTTTTGAATTATTAACCCTTTGACTACTGTTGGCGCCTATTGGCGTCCGAAACATGTTGGCTTCTCGGTACTGTTGGTGCCAATAGGCGTCTAATGCATGTCTAACGAAAAATTTCGCCGTACCCAATGAACGTCGCGAGTGAATTCGTACCGTACCGTATGGCCAGTGTGTGCCGAAGTCTGCTATAGTCAAAGAGTTAAGGAAGAACACGAACTAATCAGAGCGCGAGGATTACGCATGCGCAGACGCGAGAGCGACAGCTTCAGATAACGCGTAATTATCCAACGCGTAGTAATGCAACGTGTGGTGATGCAACGCGTGGTAATCCTACGCGTAGTAATTCAATGCGTAGTAATCCAACGCGTACTAATACAGCGTGTGGATATCCAACGCGTAGTAATCTAGCGCGTGCATATTCTACGCGTAGTAATCCAACGCGTAATAATGCATCGCGCGGTAATTCTAAGAGTAGGAATCTAATGCGTGGTAATCTAACGCGTAGTAATGCAACGTGTGGTAATGCAACGCGTGGTAATCCTACGCGTAGTAATTCAATGCGTAATAATCCAACGCGTACTAATACAGCGTGTGGATATCCAACGCGTAGTAATCTAGCGCGTGCATATTCTACGCGTAGTAATCCAACGCGTAATAATGCAACGTGTGGTAATTCTAAGAGTAGGAATCTAATGCGTGGTAATCTAACGCGTAGTAATGCAACGTGTGGTAATGTAACGCGTGGTAATCCTACGCGTAGTAGTCCCATGCGTAGTAATCCAACGCGTACTAATCCAGCGTGTGGATATCCAACGCGTAGTAATCTAGCGCGTGCATATTCTACGCGTAGCAATCCAACGCGTAATAATGCAACGCGTGGTAATTCTAAGCTTAGGAATCTAATGCGTGGTAATCTAACGCGTAGTAATCCAGCATGTGGATATCCAACGCGCAGTAATCCAACGCGTGGATATTCGACGCGTAGTAGTTCAACCCGTAATAATCCTTGCGCTCTGATTGGTTCCGTGTTTTTCCTTAATAATTCAAAAACGAAACTTCAAACCCCATTTTTGCAATGGGAAATATTATTCAGAATCACGTCAAAATTTTTCAACAGAAAATTGATCTTAAAGGTCAGTATAATTCGATAAAATTTACAGAACCTTCAACCCCACACTTTCCATCGATTTCCCCAAAAGTTCCGCCTAACCAATTTGTATGAAACAAAATCATACAAAGGTTCGTTCAGTACTCTCCCTCGTGGCGAGTGCTGTTTAAATACAACTTCTGGCAGAAAGTTGGCGATTCGAAGAGGGACGGTGGGGTTGATACACGATCGTACGAAGGCAACTTTTCCATACACGCGGCCAAAGTCGATTCCAGATCGAAAGTTCGTTGACTGCGGTCAAGCGGCACTCGCCACGTGTATCACATCGGAGCAGCGAAGCTCGTTAATAACTTATAGACGAACATTCGCGATAAAAAAACAGGGGGAGAAAAAAAACTATAAAGCTACCGTCAGATTACAGCTTGTACGGCTATAACTTAACTTGGCTTTAGATGCGCACGTATATGTGAACTCGGCGATTTATAAATTGCAGGGGGAACATTTTCAAATTGTTAGGTTTCTACTTTTTTACGGTTTCATACTTTTTTAGTTACTTTGTAAAATTTTTTTAGTTGTAATAGAGATACTAACATTTTCATATTAATGAATTCTCTAAATTCCTACGTCCCCAAGTTTTTACGTTTCGAAATTCCTACTTCCTCATATTACTACGTCACTAATTTGTTACGTCTTCCAATTCGCCACGCACCCAATTTACCACGTCTCCAATTTGCCATGCTCTCAAATTTCTACACCTCCAAAATTTCTACGTCTCCAATTTGTTACGCCTCCAATTCGCCACGCCCCCAATTTGTCACACCCCCAATTTACCACGCCTCCAATTTGCCACGCCTCCAATTTGTCACACCCCCAATTTACCACGCCTCCAATTTGCCACGCCTCCAATTTGTCATGCCCCCAATTTACCACGTCTCCAATTTGCCACGCTCCCAAATTTCTACGCCTCCAAAATTTCTACGTCTCCAATTTGTTACGCCTCCAATTCGCCACGCCCCCAATTTGTCACACCCCCAATTTACCACGCCCCCAATTTACCGCGCCTCCAATTTGTCATGCCCCCAATTTACCACGTCTCCAATTTGCCACGCTCCCAAATTTCTACGCCTCCAAAATTTCTACGTTCACCAAATTTCTACGTCTCCAAATTCCTACATCCCCAAATTGCTACGTCTCCAATTTGTTACGCCTCCAATTTACCACGCCTCCAAATTCCTACGTCCCCAAATTCCATCTTCAAATCCCCAAACTTCCGCATCCCTAAATCCCCAAATCCTACAATTCCCAAATTCTCAACCCATTCCACAATAATCAAATCTCAAAAAATCTACAAATATCACCTAATAATATCCCTGATAATAATTATCCTTGATTGCAATATTATGAGAAAGTGAAATTTGGATCTGGCTGTACTCACAGAGGTCTACGGCGCCCGTCGTGCCGCCCAGTGCGAGAAAAAGCACAAGATGGTGGTAGGCAGGTATTGCCCGCCTGGCGAAGAAACCGAAGCTTTTCACCATGGCTCTCGTCTCGCGCGAGGGCTTCACCCTCGCCCTTTTCTCACCGTGACTCTGCCCGTGCCATTTCTGCCTCGTCAACCTGCAACAAAAAATGAACAAAACGCGACCGTTATGACGTGGTTAACGATAGCCCTGGGAGTTGAACGATGACGATGCTTTTCGAGAGAGTTGTGCCGGTAAGGTGGGTTCGATGACTTCGTTAGGACGAAACTTAAGGGGAAGCTATTGTAGGGTACAATGTTTACGGTACTTCGACGATCGATTACTTCTTCACCGAGATTTTTTAACTTTCGATAGTTACAATTTTTGAGATTCGGTACTTTAACAATATTGTGGTTTTTATCTTTTGGGGAGGTATTGTGGAGTGTGGTACGTGGTTTAAGTGGTTGGTGTGCAGATTGTAGGTTTGTACGAGAACTTGTAATTGAGATACATCGAATATTGGCAAAATGATCAAATTTTATTTTAGTATGTTAGATAAATACAGTACTCAAAATAATCATTGAGGGAACAGAAAAATTCCTGAAATTGTGTGTGTATGATTTAGGTAATGCTGATAGTGGATGTCAGAAAAGAAAGTTCCAAGAGCCTTAATAACGTATAATAGAAAATGTCAATGTCTATACTTGCAGCCATCGATTTAATAGAAACTAAACTCACACAGACGTGACATTTGTGACGAAATTAATTAACACGTAATATGGAAAGCGCTAAATGTCGCAGGTCTTGTAGACGGGGGTGTGCATGCCGATCGACCATTTGCAATAACTTTCTCCAAAATGGAGTAGAGAAACCAGTATGGCCACGATTTCTCGCGTCGTTTACCGTTCACCAATCACGCGACACTCATCTCGACACAGTGTGTACACTCAAATGCAAGGTTTTCTTCATTTTAACATTTTTTTTATTTCTGAATTCAATTTTTGAAATCTCTTAATTTTTCAATTTTTCAATTTTTCAATTTTTCAATTTTTTAATTTTTCAATTTCTCAGTTTTTCAATTTTTCAATTTTTCAATTATTCAATTTTTCAATTTTTCAATTTTTCAATTTTTCAATTTTTCAATTTTTCAATTTTTCAATTTTTCCATTATTCAGTTATTCAATTATTCAACTTTTCAATTTTGTAAATTTCTCAAAATCTCTAGGTTCCAAAATCCCTAGGTCCCAAAATCCCAAGATTCCAAATTCCCTAGATCCCAAAATTCCATAGACCTCACAATTCCCTAGATCCCAAAATTCCATAAACCCTCAAATTTCCTAGATCCCAAAGTTCCATAGACCCTAAAATTCCTTAGATCCCAAGGCTCCATAGATCTCAAAATTCCCTAGATCCCCAAATCTCTCAATCTCGAAATCCCTAGATCCCCGAATCACTAAATCTCTGAATCTCTAGATCCTCACATCCCTAGTCTCCCGAATTCCTAGTCCCCCGAATCCCTAGATCCCCGAATCCCTAGATCCTCCAATCCCTAGATCCCAAACTCCCTAGTCTCCCGAATCCCTAGATCCCCGAATCACTAAATCTCTGAATCTCTAGATCCTCACATCCCTAGTCTCCCGAATTCCTAGTCTCCCGAATCCCTAGATCCCCGAATCCCTAGATCGCCGAATCCCTAGATCCTCCAATCCCTAGATCCCAAACTCCCTAGTCTCCCAAATTCCTAGATCCCCAAATTTCAATCCGCCAATCTTCAGATTTCCAAAAATCCCCAAAAAGTCAACGAACTAACAATCACCATCCCCAAATTTTCATATTCCCAAAAATCCCTAAAATATAATTGAATTACAAGTCCACTCCTCCTCCCTCGCTACATTCTCCCCAAGGAAGCCGTATTTGCTGTTGACTGTACCACGACAGGTGGCACGGGAAAGCGAAAGTTGGAATAATTAATTCACGATCGCTCGCAACCGTGCGAGAGATAGCTATAGCTACGCAGATTTATCGGTAGCGACGATACACAATGGTTTGCCACGACTCGCGTAACACGTCAGACATTTCGCGAGACGCGTGTCCCTCCGCCTACGACAAACGCTCTCTGTTCGCCTAAGGGGATGACAACCGCGTTGCTCGTAAGAAAGGCGCGATCCCCGTGTCTGGACTTTGATGGAGTACGCGGCGGTAATTGCGCCGGAAGTGAATAAGTAATGGCGAACGGTAGTAAGAAGTCGCTCGGTCGTAGGCCTCGCGTGCTAGCATTAAACATACATGCGACGACTTGTGCTCTCCACACGAAGGATCCATATTTTGGTACCTGTATATGTTGTTTATTATGGAGTTACTGTACTGGAGTACTTCAATGTTTTATTGGGTACTTTTATTTTTGGGGGAGTTGTCAAATAGTTTTAGGGTGTTATGGTTTCAGTAGTTATTGGCAGTTGTTAGGGTACTTAGGAGCTGAGTAGCTTAGCTAGGTAGCTTAGTAGCTAAGTTATTAAGCAGCTTCATTTAGTAGCTTAGTAGCTAAGTAGCTTAATATAGCAGCTTAGTAGCTTAACAGCTAATAGCTAAGTAGCTTAACATAGTAGCTTAGTAGTTTAATAGCTAAGTAGCTAAGTAGCTAAGTAGCTTAGCTAAGTAGCTTAGTGGCTAAGTAATTAAGGAGCTTCATTTAGTAGCTTAGTAGCTAAGTAGCTTAACATAGCAGCTTAGCAGCTTAATAGCTAAGTAGCTAAGTAGCTTAACATAGTAGCTTAGTAGCTTAATAGCTAAGTAGCTAAACATAGTAGCTTAGTAGCTTAATAGCTAAGTAGCTAAGTAGCTAAGTAGCTTAACATAGTAGCTTAATAGCTTAATAGCTATGTAGCTAAGCAGCTTAGCTTAGTAGCTTAATAGCTTAGTAACTTAGTAGCTACGTAGCTTAATAGCTAAATGACTAAGTAGCTTAACATAGTAGCTTAGTAGTTTAATAGTTAAGTAGCTAAGTAGCTAAGTAGCTAAGTAGCTTAACATAGTAGCTTAGTAGCTTAATAGCGAAGTAGCTAAGTAGCTAAGTAGCTTAACATAGTAGCTTAGTAGCTTAATAGCTAAGTAGCTAAGTAGTTAAGTAGCTTAATATAGTAGCTTAGTAGCTAAGTAACTTAGTAGCTAAGTAGCTAAGTAGCTTAATAGCTAAATGGCTAAGTAGCTTAATAGCTAAATGGCTAAGTAGCTTAACATACTAGCTTAGTATCTTAGTAGCTAAGTAGCTAAGTAGCTTAGCTTGGCAACTTATTAGCTTAACAGTAATTTAGTAACCCAGTCACTTAGAGTAGTTACGTAGGCAGTACCTTAACAGGTATTCATAGAGTATACTGTATTCATATGTGATGTACTTCAAAGTTAAATGTACCGATATAACTTTGACATAACCCAGTTGAATGTTTATTAGATATATGACACATGAGTCTAATTTAACTTTCATCATTTACCACAGATATTAATGAGTCCCAAACTTAGTTACACTTGTCTACCTATCCTTGATATCACATGTATGGAATGCATTGAAATGGCGAGTCTTACACATGTCATTTCAAACTAGTCATTTTAATAAATAACTAATTGTTAAGAAGCTTTTGTCAAAGTATATGGACTAGTTCATCATCATCAACAGCTAGGTGGTCATACTTAGGCTAGTTTATCATCATCATCAACTATGTGGTCATACAGACTAGTTTATCACAAACTATGTGGTCATACAGATTAGTTTATCATAAACCATGTGGTCGCACAGACTAGTTTATCATTATCATCCACTATGTGGTCGCACAGACTAGTTTATCATTATCATCCACTATGTGGTCGCACAGACTAGTTTATCATCATCATCAACTATGTGGTGATACAGACTAATTTATATGTCATCTTCGCCTATTTCTTTGCTTTAGTTTCACCTCAAAGACAAGTAGTCTAATGTCCATAAATATAGCGATTGCATATAATGAACAACAGTACCACCTTGCAAAACCTATCACGATCCTTCAAATCAGAAAAACAACCTCAAAATTTAAATCCCCAAATTGAAACATCTCCACCAAACTCCGACTGCAACATCCCTTGTTGTCCTAAACGCAATCCAATCCCCGCTCCATAAATCTAGCTGCATCGATTATCTTGTGTCGTGTAGATGAAAAGAAAACAATCGGCGAATAATTTGGTTATTGGATCGAAGTGACGGGAAATTGATTGGAAAACGTTCGGTACGTCTGGCGCCGCGATAAGAGGATCTCTCTTTCTCGAGCGTGAACGATGAGCGAAAGAAATTTGCATAGCGTCGAATTCTCTTGAAAAAAGAATCCACCGCGCGGTCAAGCGTCGTCTCTTCCTTTGATAACACGCTAGCTCGGAACGAATTTCATCGTTTCCGTTCGCGAAAGTCCTCACTGCTCGTAGAAACTTCGTATCCAGCCTGTTACAGACGTGGTAGTAAGCGGTTGGGATACTTTGTTTGATCAGCAATCGAGACTGCCGTACTTCCAGCGTCCCGTAACGAGTGGCAATCGTGCTGAAAGAATTTTCGAACCAGGCCTACGATACGTCGTTTTTTAAGCGGACATTTATATAGCGCTGTCGAGAGCGAGTTCCGACTCGAGTAGGGGAAATGTAGCAATGGAGGAAATGAGGTTTTTTGGACTTTTTGGGATTTTTGGGATGTGAGGGTGGGGTTGTAGGGTGGGCTACAAGGAATGTGGGAATCTGGGCAGTTTGTGGTTTTGGGGGTATGGATGTGGGGTTCTGGGGATTTGGAGGGAGAGAAATTTGAGGATGTTGAGATTTGGGGGTGTGAGAGTTTGGGGGCTTTGGGATTTGGGAGATTTGAAATTTTGGAGGGGTGCAAATTTTGGGGTGTTGGAACTTGGGGAGCTTAGGATTTGGGGAGCTTGGGATTTGGGGAGGTTGGGATTTGGGGAGCTTGGGATTTGGGGAGCTTGGGATTTGGAGAGCTTGGAATTTGGGGAGCTTGGGATTTGGGGAGCTTGGGATTTGGAAAGCTTGGGATTTGGGAAGCTTGGGATTTGGGAAGCTTGGGATTCGGGAAGCTTGGGATATGGGAAGCTTGGGATTTGGGAAGCTTGGGATTTGGGGAGCTTGGGATTTAGGGAGCTTGGGATTTGTGGAGCTTGGGATTTGGGGGTTTTGGGATTTGGGAAGCTTGGGATTTGGGAAGCTTGGGATTTGGGAAACTTGGGATGTGGGAAACATGGGATTTGGGAAGCTTGGGATTTGGAGACCTTGGAAATTAGGGACCTTGGGATTTGGGAAGCTTGGGATTTGGGAAGCTTGGGATTTGGGAAGCTTGGGATTTGGGAAGCTTGGGATTTGGGAAGCTTGGGATTTGGAAAGCTTGGAATTTGGGGACTTTGGGATTTAGGGACCTTGGGATTTGGGAATTTTGGGATTTGGGGACCTTGGGATATGGGGACGATAGGATTTGTGGATCTTGGGATTTGAGGATTTTGAGAATTGGAGACATTGGAATTTGAGAACTTTGGGATTTAGGGCCTTACGAATATAAAAATCTTGCAATTTATCAATTTAATAACGTGGACGTCAAAAACTTGATTTCAGGCCTCAAACTTTGCAACTACAAAAAACCTCTAAATCAACGAATTCAAAATTTGCTAACTTCCCAAATGACATCAAATATCCTATGAAACCAAACCTAGAAACTCTTTCAGTTCTCTTTTAATTCACAATGTAAATATATATAATGTATATATTCTACACATCAATAATATCTATATATTTTTAATTCATGCTCTTAATAATTCTCCTTACACTCAAATTTTAATTCCACCATAAAACTCTGAAGTTCGTATTCCAGATCAGTAAAATCGTTCAATCGTGAAACAAAAAGACACGTTCGAAACACGCCCGCATTTATCTCGCTTCTATCATTTACTAAGCAGCTTGTAGTCTGTCGGGCTTATATCGGATCGCAGAAGCAAGCAGGTCGGTCGTCCATTGTTTGATAAAGTCTCGGATCCGTGGATTATAACTAATGGGAGGAGAACGAGAGGTAGACAAATCGCGAAGCGGAGAGAAGGGTGTCGCGACGCGTGTGCCCTGGGTTTATGCGATCGGGAATCCTTAAGCGCGGCCAATAAAATATGCATGCACGTTCGCGAATCCGTGTACAGTCAACAACAAATCTGGTTTGCTCTGTCAGGAATATCGCAATCAAGAGTATGAGTAAATATCTATCTCCGTTTTTATTGTTTTCTTCTTTTTTTTTTTAATTGTGAGATTTAATAAATGTGCACTAGTTGTCACACTAGTCATTTTAATAGTCATTGAGAATCTTTCGGAATTTTGGGAGGGGAGGAGAGGATTTTGGGATTGGGATTTTAGGGATTTGCAAATTTAGGGTTATTTAGTGTTCAAGGGATTTGAGTATTTTAGGGTTATATTTAGGATGATATATGTAGGGATTTTGGGAGAGGGAGTGGTACATTTGGAGACGTAGGAATTTGGGGAAATTGAAATTTTAAGATATAGTAATTGGGAGATGTAGGGATTTGGGGGTGTGAGAATTTGGGGACGTAGGGAATTTGGGGGAGATAGGTATTTAGGGACATAGGAGTTTGGGGATATAGGAAATTGGCGGTGTGAGGAGTTGGAGACGTAGGAATTTGGAGAAATAGGAATTTGGGGACGTAAGAATTTGGGGATGTGGGAATTTGGGGATGAGAGGAATTGGAGACGCAGAAATTTGGGGGTGTGGGAATTTGGGGATGTGGGAATTTGGGGATGTGGGAATTTGGGGATGTGGGAATTTGGGGATGTGAGGATTTGGAGACGTAGAAATTTGGGAATGTGGGAATTTGGGGATATGAGAATTTGGGGGTGTGGGAATTTGGGGGTGTGGGAATTTGGGGGTGTGGGAATTTGAGGATGTGGGAATTTGGAGGTGTGGGAATTTGGGGATGTGAGGATTTGGGGATGTGGGAATTTGGGGATGTGGGAATTTGGGAATGTGGGAATTTGGGGATGAGAGGAATTGGAGACGTAGAAATTGGGGGGTGTGGGAATTCGGGGATGTGGCAATTTGGGGATGTGAGGATTTGGAGACGTAGAAATTTGGGGATGTGGGAATTTGGGGATGTGGAAATTTGGAAATGTCTGCAAAAATTGTAAACAGCACATTTAAAAACCTAAAAATTACAAAATTTTGAAATCAGCAAATAAAAAACTTGCGACCTTAAAAGTTCTAAAATTCAACGTTCAACCTTGAAAGTTCTAAAATTAAAAAAATGTCTAAATTAGTGAATTGCAAAAACACAAAGTGTATAATAAGTCTGATTATACAAAAGACGTCTATATTGCAACGGAGTGTACGTACCGGTGCTTTACATCTCACGAGACGTTGTACGCGTAGACGTTTCGCGTGTATTAATCTGCATAAACTCATTGCTATGCAAACGAAGAGATTCGACGTCGAACTAGGATATCACGGGGAGCCTTCGCGGCTTACAGCGTGGCTTAACACAACGGCTCTTACGTTCTTCAGCGTGTACGGGGGTGCGATAGTCATCCCTCTCTTTCACCCTTGCTTCGCATATGTTCCCGAAACGCGTACAAGCCGTGCGTGTAATCAAACAACGAAATATGCTAATTCGAGAATTTGGTAATTTGGAAAAATATATTGTTTGATATTATTTAACTAAAACTACCAAACCGGTCATAATAAGTTTCTTACATAAGTTTCTTATTATGTTACATACTTTGTTAAAATATTTTTTTTGAAATCTACATTGGTCAGAAAAAGAAACGTGGTACTAATTTATCTTTTGTTTATTTATTTTTTAAACAAACGATTGCATAATACCAAAATGACGTAACATTTAATACTAGACTTACGGACGTTTGATGGTCACTTTTATTTAAATTTACCTAAAGTAGAAAAATAAATAAATTGCAGATGATATGCGAACTGCCTAAAACATTGATTCTTTTGCTGAAAGTTGATGAAATTACAAAAATTTCTTAACAAATTTTGTCATCTAAAATAGACTTATCCGTCATTTTGACGGGTTCCGTAAATCTAGTGTTAAACCTTCTTTGTCTGTTTTAATATTGTAGCTGTGGTTCTGATGCATCTCACAAACAAATCTTAGTGCAAGTTGCATATGTATTACAGATTTAGTTAAACAACATTTATTATAAATTGTGTTAAACTGAATAACGGAGGGCCCCTATCGATGCAATTTAAAAATGTGACCACATGAAAAAGCCAGTAGTATAAATTCATACGTGAATATAGAAAATATAGTATGCGGATGGAAAGAAAATTGATCGAGCAGAAATCAGATATACATCTGCGATATTCCCGCGGTATTGGAAAAAAATTGCTGCCGAAGAGTAGGTAGTATAATGGGGGATAATTGAACGTCAGTGAGAAATGACCGGCGATTTCTTTATCGTGTGCAAGGACAGTGTGTTACCCGGGCGATGGAACAGGGATCCAAAGATGGCAGAAATATTTCACGGTACATCTCTTTAGCCCGGCGATCAGTAAAATTCTCCTTTCGTCAGCATTGTTACGGAAAATCAGTGTGCATTTTTCACGAGTCGACGCACAATAGGAAGAGGAACGTCGAGGCATCCGAGGCCGCCTCCCATTGTGATTCTCCCGGTCCGCGTTTTTCTTTTGCGAAACTTCATCCATTTGTTCGGTCGGATCGAAGTTTGCGGATGTTTCGCAGCCATTCTGAACCGAATGCTACAGGTACCATTCTGATAAATGGAAAGTCGACCGCCCCAGCCCCCCACCCCCGCGACGCCATAAATCTGTACGTCACGATACACGGTTCTCGAATAAAGCCCTCCATAATTCCGAGGTATCTTATCCGCGATGTCTGTCGATGCGAGCGTTGCCGAACGACTGCATCCCTGAAAATCCGTCTAAAACGAAGAGATCCACTTGGACAACGTCTGTCCGGGAAACGTTTCTCCTTTATCCAGTCACGTTTATGATCGTCGTGTCGTTGCCGGTTTCGTCGCCTGCCGCTGACAGAGTGTCTGACGCGTAAATATTTGAAGAAACGACGAGCGTGTGTACATGTGCACACATCGTGCGCGGCTGTACGTACGCTGAAAATACTACTAAAGTCCGTCGCAGACACGAAGACCGGCTTCTTTTTGGACACGCGAAATGGATCGGACTCGTCGAAGCGTGCCGTCAAACAGGACACGGGGATCAGGTTGGGGATCAAACCGCAAACTTGCCGTTTTTATTTCAGATATTCGCTTGTCGTATCGTTGTGATCAAATACCTACTATCGTTGAAATGGGAAAAAAAGACAAAGTGTGCATGGCCGTTGTTGATTGAAAAATAGAAGGAGACGAATCGAGAATGTGTGGCTGGTAGTTTAGTCGGGTCCTGGAGATTGACAATGCAATTTTTAAAAAATGGTAGTTAATATATTGGGGAACGAGGTCTACTGTGAGATCTATCGAGCCGATATTGTAATTACGGGTACTAGCAGCACGTTTTCAAGTTTTTCTTATAATACGTAATAAAATGTTTAGTTATGCAAAAAATTAACGCACGTTGATTGTAACGTGCGTTTATTCTAACGCACGTTAGTTGTAATGCGCGTTGATTGTAACGTGCGTCGACGTATCGCAACTGTAACGCTCGGTTACAACGGATATTGCAATTAGAGACATTTACAACGTGTAGCGATTGAAGCTACAATTATTACAACGCGCAGCAATTATAGTTGCAGTTACAACGCGTTGAATCTGACGCACGACCAACGCGTGACAACTGTAAAGGGTAGTGCTTCTAATGCAAGATTTTAACATATAGCAATTATAATATGCAGCAGTTGCAACACGTGGCGTATACAACACGAGACGACCGCAATACGCAGTGATTGCAGCGTGCAGCAACATAAACGCACCGCAACTGCAACGTGCGGTAGTTCTAACGTACTGTAATCACAACGTACCGTAATTCTAATGCGTGACAATTGCAATCTACCTTAATTTTAACACTTAACAATTGCATTGTTGATGAGTACAATGATGCTGTTAACGTGCAGTAATTTCACCGTTCGACAATTAAACCGCGCAGTAATTCTAACGCTCAGCACAGCGTAAGATTATTCTTACATAAAGTGATTCTAATATGCAGCAAGGTTTATTCTAAGATAAAGTGATTGTAACGGCAGTAATCGCGTGCAGTACTCTAACGTGCAGTAATACCAACGCGCAGGGGTTTCAACGTACGGTGAATATGACGCACGTCAATTTTAACGCGCGTCAATTACAACGTGCGTCGTTTACAAACTGATTATATTAAACATTATCATTCATTATTAAAGTCAATAATAACTCCAGCAAATTATTTGAATGTTAAATTTATAAACGAAGAATTAGTTTAATGAATGAAAAGGTATTTAGAAAGCTGATCAGTTTTGGAACACGGAAACGAGTAGGATAAAGTTGGAGATACATAAACATGCCCCGTTTTTTTAACAACCAAAATCGAGTCGAGAAATTTCTGTTGGACGTCGTGATTCGAGAAAACACGCTGGCTTCGCCCACGCGTTACAAGCACACCAGTTTGGAAACGAATCTACCGCCTCGGGCGTTTTACAGATAATTAACTGACATTAACGTTCCGTCTGGACATACCACGCTGCTCGTGTTTCTCCCTTTTCAATGCTCACGCATATTTTCGAGACGGGTAAGCATCGCTTTTCCGCCGATGCCTGAAAGCTTACATTTCTCCGCTTTAATCCACTAGAATCTATCTATGAATATTCACGTATAAATAGTTCGCACTATACTCGTTTGTTTTTTAATGCTCTCCACTCTGCCGGCTCCTGTTTGCGTTGGTTACACTTCCGCTGGGTGACGAGGGACAATTTCACAAGTTTTGCACTTTGGAATTTTTGAATGCGGAAACTTGGGGATTGTTATTTGGGAAGGTAGATGTATTGGGTGGAAGGTTTTGGTGGAGTGGGAATTTGACACTTGTTGGTGAAGCATTTTTTCGAAATTCTGAAATTATTCGATTTTAACAATTATTCACATCCCCAAATTTTCGTATCCCCAAATTTCTATATTTCCAAATTCCCATATTCCCAAATTTCCACATTCCCAAATTCCCACAACCCCAAATTTCTACGTTTCCAAATCCTCACATCCCCAAATTCCCACATTCCCAAATTCCCACACCCCCAAATTCCCACACCCCCAAATTCTCACATCCCCAAATTTCTACGTCTCCAATTCCTCACATCCCCAAATTCCCACATCCCCAAATTCCCACATCCCCAAATTCCCACACCCCCAAATTCCCACATCCCCAAATTCCCACACCCCCAAATTTCTACGTCTCCAATTCCTCACATCCCCAAATTCCCACATCCCCGAACTCCCACATCCCCAAATTCCCACACCCCCAAATTCTCACATCCCCAAATTCCCACATCCCCAAATTCCCACATTCCCAAATTCCCACACCCCCAAATTCCCACATCCCCAAATTCCCACACCCCCAAATTTCTACGTCTCCAATTCCTCACATCCCCAAATTCCCACATCCCCGAATTCCCACATCCCCAAATTCCCACATCCCCAAATTCCCACATCCCCAAATTCCCACACCCCCAAATTTCTACGTCTCCAATTCCTCACATCCCCAAATTCCCACATCCCCGAATTCCCACATCCCCAAATTCCCACATTCCCAAATTCCCACATCCCCAAATTCCCACATCCCTAAATTCCCACGTCCCAAACTATAATCTTCCAAACTCCTAAAATCTCCACACACCAATGTCCCCAAATTCCAAGCCAAATCTTGACTCTTTCCCTCCATTTCCCATATTGAACCACATTTGTTCCTGACTCCACCACACCCAGTTTCAAGTTAATATTCCTCTCACCAAATAAATTATTCGAACTATCTACGTATTGTATCTCGTCCACGGTTCTTAGATGGCACCATCGTATTGCTATCTATTTTATGATCCATTCTCGTAATTAAGGTCAACGGTTCGTCGCTAACGAGCCCCTTTTTTGGCATCCTTTTTGTCGCGGAATCGATCCAGTATCGCAACGTCGATTACGTTTTAGCACCCCTCGCAATAAAGTATCCGCAACGTGAGCCGCGTTTAATTGCGGCCAAACTTCGATACTTACAAAAGAACAGATTAATGTACTTTTGATCGAAAATTCAATTCGATATAGCGGAACAGCCAGACTGGAATAACATTTCAGGAACAGCGTGCTTTATTCACGAATCAGAAGTCGCAATCACGTGTAATTTCACGGTACCGGAAAAGAGGGGTGAGCGGACGTTGCAAACAACGTTGCTTACAATTAGAACGTTTAGTCAAGACGCAAACACTACGGTACCCACTGTTTCAGTAATACAAAGTGAGCACGAGGACAAACAGAGATGAACTATATGGGTGCTTGATTACTATAACCACCTCAATTCAGTTCTAACTCTGTTCGCTCCTAATTGCCTAATTGCTGTCGCTCTTGTCTCAGCGAGGACACATTTTCTTCTGACAGTTTCGCTTTTGCTGTATTATGCTAGTTCTCAAAATCACTATTTTCATGGGGTTTTGAAAATTTTCACATGTTACCTTGATTCAAGTTAGTTAGAACTATAGCTGCAATATTAAAATTGATTTAAAAAGATGAAGTATTATGGCAATTTGGTATTATGCAATCTGACTATGTAAATTGAACTCGAACTCCAAATTGAAATGTCTTAAACATTGGAATAAAATTGATCACAGCTGAGGTGCGTCAGACAAAACGAATTGTAGCTGCTACATTAAAATTGATTTAAAAAATTGAAATATTATGTCCATTTGGTATTATGCAATCTGACTATGTAAATTGAACTTGAACTCCAAATTGAAGTGTCTTAAACATTCGAATAAAATTGATCACAGCTGAGGTGCGTCAGACAAAACGAACTATAGCTGCTATATTAAAATTGATTTAAAAAATTGAAATATTATGTTCATTTGGTATTATGCAATCTGACTATGTAAATTGAACTCGAACTCCAAATTGAAGTGTACTAAATATTTGAATAAAATTGATCATAGCTGAGGTGCGTCAGACAGAACGAACTATAGCTGTTATATTAAAATTGATTTAAAAAATTGAAATATTTGTCCATTTGTTATTATGCAATCTGACTATGTAAATTGAACTTGAACTCCAAATTGAAGTGTACTAAACATTTGAATAAAATTGCTTATAGCTGAGATGCGTCAGACAAAACGAACTGTAGCTGCTATATTAAAATTGATTTAAAAAATTGAATTATTATGTCCATTTGGTATTATGCAATCTGACTATGTAAATTGAACTTGAACTCCAAATTGAAGTGTACTAAACATTTGAATAAAATTGCTTATAGCTGAGATGCGTCAGACAGAACGAACTATAGCTGCTATATTAAAATTGATTTAAAAAATTGAAATATTATGTTCATTTGGTATTATGCAATCTGACTATGTAAATTGAACTCGAACTCCAAATTGAAGTGTACTAAACATTGGAATAAAATTGTTTACAGCTGAGGTGTGTCAGACAGAACAAACTATAGCTGCTATATTAAAATTGATTTAAAAAGTTGAAACATTATGTCCATTTGGTATTATGCAATCTGACTATGTAAATTGAACTTGAACTCCAAATTGAAGTGTATTAAAAATTCGAGTAAAATTGATCACATCTGAAGAGTGCGTCACAAGTGCGTCACAAGTCAAAATACTGCAAGCTTAAAAGAATTCAACAAATTTTTTAATTGAAGAGTTTTAAGATTGATATCTTGCCCCAGAAGAGTGCAAAGTATCAATTTCCGAAATTTTTCAAATTTCCCAAATCCAGTTCTGAAATCTCCACATCAAGTATCCAACATCTGACCCCAAATACTTGAATCCAACCTAAACACAAAAATTCTGAAATTCCCAGTTGAAACAAAATTTCTGAAAAATGTTCACAAAATCCAAAAATAGACGCCTACAGTTTCGTAACAAGTAGCATAACCGTGATCGTGAAAAGGTCGGTTTTTCGTGAGCAGCAAACCGGGCCACAAGTGCAGCCGGCTGTTCACCATACGTTGGAGTACACACTCACGACTTTGACTTGTATAAAGTCGTTGTTCTAACGCGGGACCACTCGACGTTCTCGAGTGCTCCTAGAAAAGAGCTAGACGACGTTCGTCTTGAAGAAGAGGACCCTTTCACGGTTTCCACCGACTAACCTCGCCAACATCCCTGGTATACACACGTTTCCTCACCAATTTCAACGTGTCGTTCTGTACACTGCAACTCCATCGACTACAAATTGAATTACAATTAACACATCGACGGAGTGCTTTTCATTCTACTGTTTTCTGTTGGCTGAGATGTTGCCTGAAGAAATCCCTAGGGAACTGTGTTGGAAAAACAGGAATGAGTACGATTGGATGTTGACTTTCTTTAGGGTGGAAAGTGTTTAGATTAAGGTGGTTTTAGGGGTGGTTGGGATTTTGATAGGGTTTTGGGAAGCTTTTGGTAATTAATTTTTAGTATTCTAGACTATAAAATTCCAAGATTCTAAAATTCCAAGATTCCAAAATTTCAAAATTCCAAGGTTCCAGAATTTCAAGATTTCCAAATTCCAAATTCCCCAAATTCCAAGTCCCCAAATTCCAAATTCCCCAAATTCCAAATTCCCCAAATTCCAAATTTCCCAAATTCCAAATTTCCCAAATTCCAAATTTCCCAAATTCCAAATTTCCCAAATTCCAAATTTCCCAAATTCCAAATTCCTCAAATTCCAAATTTCCCAAATTCCAAATTCCCCAAATTCCAAATTTCCCAAATTCCAAATTTCCCAAATTCCAAATTTCCCAAATTCCAAATTCCTCAAATTCCAAATTTCCCAAATTCCAAATCCCCAAATTCCAAATTCCCCAAATTCGAAATTCCCCAAATTCCAAGTCCCCAAATTCCAAGTCCCCAAATTCCAAATTTCCCAAAGTCCAAGAGTTCCAAATTCCAAATTTCCCAAATTCCAAGTCCCCAAATTCCAAGATTTCCAAATTCCAAGGTTCCCAAATTCCAAAATTCCAATATTCCAAGGTTCCCAAATTCCAAGGTTCCCAAATTCCAAAATTCCAAAATTCCAAAATCCCACAGAATACTCTCCCCATATTTTCCCCGTAAATAATCCTAACTTTGTATCCACCCGCCCCATCCGCGAACAAATGTTTCAACTACCCGAGCTAAGATAATACACAGCCGGCACGTCCGATGATTAATAATTTAATATCCCGGCAAATATTTCAAGCTAATGATTACAACAGAAGGACAAATTCAAAGAAAAGTCAATTAACCTAACCTAACCTAACTGGTCCCCATTCTCCTTCACCCATTTTCTTCTAAACAAAGGCTAGAACTCTTCTACTAGCGCTAGAACGTATCAACCTGGCGTTTTAAGACACCGTACGGTGTATTAGGTCGCAGGTGAACAGAACAATGGAGCTGGATGATCTTCATCGTCTCGAAGGGGATTATAATCAACACTTAAGCCGAGTACTTTTCTGACGGGACCAAGTGGCCGAAAGTACGTGCTGTATTGTGCTCGTAAATGATTTTATTTGACTCACGGATTACCGGGCAGAAGAGAAAAGGCGCGAGCAAACACTCGAGAGAGAACTGTTTAGCTGCCTCGGTGGCTGCCATTAATGTCCATTATTCCTAGGGGAAGAACGGATTTTCGTCTTGAAAAACCAACTGAATGCCCATGTTATTGTGGAGACTTCTTTTGATGAGACAGAGGATACTGTCACTGGGAAAAGTTCATTTTGCAGGTGTATGATTATATTAGTTCTTAGGTTTTTGTATTAATTATTGGTTTATTGGGTGGGACACTTTTATGAACACATATGTGCAAGTTTCTATAGTTTGACAAGTTTTTATTTCTGCAAGATTTGTAGCTACAGGTATAGTTAGAAATGTCAGAGTTATGTGTTATGGTAATTTGATGCCTAAGTTGGTATGAGCATATGTGATAGATTAATAGGTTAATTGGCATGTGTTATACACAGACATATATAGGCATATGTTATAGGTATAATAGACATATATTAATACATGTATTAATAGGTTAATAGGCTTATGTCATACATAGGCATACATAGGCATATGTTATAGGTATGATAGACATATATTAATACATTTATTAATAGGTTAATAGGCTTGTGTCATACATAGACATACATAGACATATGTTATAGGTATGATAGACATATATTAATACATATATTAATAGGTTAATAGGCTTATGTCATACATAGGCAAACATAGGCATATGTTATAAGTATAATAAGCATATATTAATACATATATTAATAGGTTAATAGCCATATGTCATACATAGGTATACATAGACATATGTTATAGGTATGATCGACATATATTAATACATATATTAATAGGTTAATAGGCATATGTCATACGTAGGTATACATCAACATATGTTATAAGTATAATAAGCATATATTAATACATATATTTATAGGTTAATAGACACATATTAATACATATATTAATATACATTAATAGGCATATGTTATACATAGGCATACATAGGCATACATGGGCATATGTTATAAGTACATGTATGCTCAAAAGCTTACACGAGGTTGTTAAACCAAAAGGACTTGCAAGGAAACATTATAATTGTACCTTTCCCTACATATTTTATATATACAACATATAAAATAAACATATGTACCATATGTAACCCATATTCACATGTGAATGTTCAGACGCACCATATGTGACACATGTCCCCATATTAACATGCCGAGAAGGTAGTCTTGTTTAAAACGTACTATTCATCGAAATGTTACATTTAAAAAGAAATTATCTACATACACAATAAATGATTAATATTTCTATAAAATAAGATATGTGATACATAATCCCCTGCACACAATAACATATACAGAAGTACTGCAGCATCCAAATGTGAGTAATATTAATGTACAAGGTGGTTGTGTACTTTACGTCCAAATAAAGGAGCAGAATGTTTGGAATTGTTCGATCGACGCACACGAGGATATTTGCATAACTATTCGACTTAGCTGCGTGGCTCGGTGACATCGGCATTTGTTCATCTGTACCCTAATCTCTCTCCTAAGCGAGTCGTTAGTCTTCTTCAGAGTCCTGAGTCGTCCGAGAAAGGCGACAAGCAACGCTGAGTCACTCGGCTGATGCGATGAAAAAGAGAACCGAGCGAGAAGCAATTGAAGTTGAACCATTTCTAAACGTGATTTTCGTCACTTCCGAAATCACGGAACGTGATTTGTACCATTAATTTGCTATTTCCCGCCATTTGCTGCTCCCTATTTCCAGCGTTAAACGCACGTTCGTGCATTCCGCATAAATCAAATTCCTGGTCATTTATCATGTTTAGATGTCTTTCATGGAATGGTGTCTATAAGCGTGTCAGATTTTGTTTGTCGGTTTTTAGCAATTATGGGCGACTTTTTAAATATTGTTGTATCGAGAATTTTTGGGTTTATGAATAAAGAGGATGAAGCAATTTTGCAACTTGAGGGTTTCTAAATTTTTCAATTTTCTAATGTAAAAATATCTTGAGGTCCAAATTTCTATATTAGCCATTTTCTATATTTTGCAGTTTCTCAATTTTTGGATTTCTAAATTTTTCAATTTTTCAATTTTGGAATTTCTAAATTTTCCAATTTTTCAATTTTGGAATTTCTAAATTTCCCAATTTCTCAATTTTGGAATTTCTACATTTCCCAATTCCACATTTTGCAATTTCTAAATTTCTCAATTTCTCAATTTTGGAATTTCTAAATTTTCCAATTTCTCAATTTTGGAATTTCTAAATTTTCCAATTTCTCAATTTTGGAATTTCTACATTTCCCAATTCCACATTTTGGAATTTCTAAATTTTCCAATTTCCCAATTTTGGAATTTCTAAATTTTCCAATTTCTCAATTTTGAAATTTCTAAATTTTCCGATTTCTCAATTTTGGAATTTCTAAATTTCCCAATTTCTCAATTTTAGAATTTCTACATTTCCCAATTCCACATTTTGGAATTTCTACATTTCCCAATTCCACATTTTGAAATTTCTAAATTTCCCAATTTCTCAATTTTGGAATTTCTACATTTCCCAATTCCACATTTTGGAATTTCTAAATCTCTCAATTTCTCAATTTTGGAATTTCTAAATTTCCCAATTCCACATTTTGAAATGTCTAAATTTCCCAATTTCTCAATTTTGGAATTTTTTAATTTTCCAACTTCTCAATTTGAAAATTTCTAAATTCCCCAACCCTTCCTCTTAAAAATTCCCCAACCCTTCCTCTAAATTTCCCACCACCTCAATCTAAAAAATCCAAACTCCCCAAAATCAATCTAAAATCCCTTCTCCCTCCCATAAAACCATCAAAATTTCAAACTTGATTAAAATCCTCATTTTAAAGTACCATAACTACACGTAATTTTCGCTCGGCGCAACTGCGTAAGACGTGTGCGTTAATTAACCGATTGCTCGATGGATTTATTCCACTAGCATGGGAACCTCGCGGGCTGTGCTCGATTTGTTTCTCTGACCTACACGGTTGGCTGGCATTTATTGGTCGTTTGCGTGATTTATCATCGCGAGATGAGCGCGTACGATAATGATCGGCACGGGACGTCGAAAGAACGACTCCCCGCCTCTGGGGAAACTAGTATCGTTTTTTGGGTCAGTCAATGGCATTGACAAGGTTGCTCATCCTGCTACTTCGTTCGATCGATAAAAATTAGATAAAGTTGTTCTATACGGATATAATTATTTATCTGCGATCCCATTAAATTTCTAATCACGCTAATTGCCGCATTATGGCTTAAGAATATTTATGTTCGTGGTGGTAATGGGAGAATGTAACGAAGAAATAAATCTTGTGATCTATAGAGCATGGGTTCTATATATTGTGGATGATATTATATAGTATGGGTGTATACATAAAATATTTACTGTGTATGTATACATAAAATATACATAGATATATGTAAACATAAATGTAGATATCGATATACATATTAGATATAGATATAGCTATGCATATATCCTACACATACATATATGAGAGTATGGATCCTATATGACATTATTTGTTTTATATTTAGACTCTGATACCAGTATTATAAATACATGAACATTTCAGTAACAGCATTAGAAAAGTATCAAGACGTGGCTATTACAAGAAAAAAATTTGCACTAGACTTGTTCTGAAAGCCAAGAGTAGTGCACGCACTTTTGGAAGAACCTATACAAAATTCACACCCAGGCAAAATTTTAATTTAAAAGAAAATTTAAGTACAAGAGAGCTTGCATTTAGAAAAATTGTATACTCAAGATAAAATTATGTATTTGAATAATGTGGCTATTACAAGAAGAAAATTTGCACTAGAGTTGTTCTGAAAGCCAAGAGTAGTGCACCCACTTTTGGAAGAACCTGTACAAAATTTAGACCCAGGCAAAATTAAAATTTCAGTACAAGAGAAATTGCATTTATAAAAATTGTATACTCAAGATAAAATTATGTATTTGAACAATGTGGCTATTGCAAAAAGAAAATTTGCACTAGACTTGTTCTGAAAGCCAAGAGTAGTGTACCCACTTTTGGAAGAACCTGTACAAAATTTACATCCAAGCAAAATTAAAATGTAAGACAAAATTTAAGTACAAGAGAACTTGCATTTAGAAAAATTGTATATCCAAAGATAACCTAGAGCTACCGAAAAACTTACGTAAAGTTAGATAACAGATATATTAAAATATCGATATCCCTAATCAATCATACACGTTTTCGCATCTTCGTACGAACGATTCCTATAAATCACCGTGTCGTCTGACAAAGATTGAAATGCGAGCGTAGAATTTTAGCAGCGACGTTGAGGGGTGTCGAAACGGAAAAGATATCGGTCATCGCATATCAGATCCATTATTTATTGGAAGTATGTGCACACATAAACGGGGGATCGAGAGGGTATCCGCGAAAAGTGCATGCACCGTGAGTCGATCCGCCGAAGGGAATTCAGGGGGTACAAAAGCGGATGGAAAAGCGATACCCCCCTCCAGGACGCATGTATATGGATGGTGCAGCGCGTATATATACAACGGGCGTGTATATACCTAGCGTTTCGAGCGTGTATGTCGCCATCTACATATATAGTTACCTTTCGCAATAAAATACAGCGGCGCACGTAAAACGCCGACGCGCTCTGCCGAAGCAAAGAACAACAAACAGCGAGTCAGGTCCGACGATTTACATGCATAAACTGCCTCCTACCTCGGACTCTTTTTATCTTGACTACCGACGCCTCGCGCTCTTTCGAACGTCGTCGACCCCTGGCGTTTATCGGAGCCAACGTAATTTGGTTTACTTTTGTAATTGTGGCTCGACTGGAATTTGGAGACTTGGGAATTTTTAATTGGAAGAATTTGGGGAGTTTGAGGAATTTGAGAAATTGGAAGAATTTGGGGAATTTGAGGAATTTGAGAAATTGGAAGAATTTGGGGAATTTGAGAAATTTAAGAAATTGGAAGAATTTGGAAAATTTGAGGAATTTAAGAAATTGGAAGAATTTGGAGAATTTGAGAAATTTAAGAAATTTAGGAAATTGGAAGAATTTGGGGAATTTGGAAAATTAAAGAAATTTAAAACATTTAAAAAAATTATGAAATTAGAGGAATTTGAGAAATTTTAGAAACTTAAGAATTTGAGGATTTAGGAATCTGGAAATATGGAAAATATGGAAAATTTGGGGAATTTAGAAGTTCAGCAATGTAGAAAATTTGGGTTATTTAAGGACTTGGAAATGTAGAAAATTTGGGGTATTTAAGGATTTGGAAATGTAGAAAATTTAGAGAATTAAAAAATTTGAAATTACTGAAAGTTCAGAAAATTGAAGAATCTGAAAGTTCAGAAAATTGAAGAATTTGAAAGTACAGAAAATTTGAGAATCTGAGAGTTCAGAAAATTGAAGAATAAGAAAGTACAAAAAATTTAAGAATCTAAAAGTGCAAAAAATATTCAGAACTCAAGAACCCAGAAACATAAAAAATTCAAAGAATTTAAGATACTATTTCCCGACAAAAGACGTGAATTAATCTGAGCGTAAATCTATTCTGGCAACGCACAGCGTGCAATATGCAACGAGAACTATTCAGCCAGCGTATAGAGCATCGGTGGAGCGGGAAGGTAATCGTATAATGAGAAGGAAGCTTAACGAGAACCGATGGAATCATTAATCATGGCAGATGTAAGTAGAGAGTAGGATCGAAGGTTTCCTTTTATGTTTCAGCTATTACGGGGAATAAGGTGACTATTTTTGAAGGGCACCTTGTTGATTGATGGATAATGGTTACTAATGGAACAGCGAGTTATACTTCCTATTGAAAATACGAAAATATATGAATTTAAAAGCTTGCACTCTACACATTAGTCTTCGTAGATGGTTCTGTGTATCTTCTACTGATGGCAACTCATGAGTTAGCGCGTGAAGAGGACGACTCAGGTGATTAGGAGAGTTAGAAGGGTTTTGTGGTGGAGGGAGTTGAAAGGACGGAGTTTATGATGTAGAGGATAAGGTTGAGTAATGTATGATACAGTTATGAGTGACAGTATGATTCAGTATGATTCAGTATGATACAGTTATGAGTCACAGTATGATACAGTATGATACAGTTATGAGTCACAGTATGTTGCTAGTATGATACCATTATGAGTCACAGTATGTTGCAGTATGGTACTGTTATGAGTTACACTATGTTGCAGTATGATACAGTTATGAGTCACAGTATGTTGCTAGTATGATACCGTTATGAGTCACAGTATGTTGCAATATGATACCGTTATGAGTCACAGTATGATACAGTATGATACAGTTATGAGTCACAGTATGTTGCTAGTATGATACCATTATGAGTTACAGTATGTTGCAGTATGATATCGTTATGAGTCACAGTATGATACAGTATGATACAGTTATGAATCACAATATGATACAGTATGATACATTATGATATAGTCATGAGTCACAGTATGATACAGTTATGAGTCACAGTATGTTGCAATATGATACCGTTATGAGTCACAGTATGATACAGTATGATACAGTTATGAGTCACAGTATGTTGCTAGTATGATACCATTATGAGTTACAGTATGTTGCAGTATGATATCGTTATGAGTCACAGTATGATACAGTATGATACAGTTATGAATCACAATATGATACAGTATGATACATTATGATATAGTCATGAGTCACAGTATGATACAGTTATGAGTCACAGTATGTTGCAGTATGATATCGTTATGAGTCACAGTATGATACAGTATAATACAGTTATGAGTCACAATATAATACAGTATGATACAGTATGATACAGTCATGAGTCACAGTATGATACAGTTATGAGTCACAGTATGTTGCACTATGATACCGTTATGAGTCACAGTATGATACAGTATGATACAGTATGATACAGTTATAAGTCACAGTATGTTGCTAGTATGATACCGTTATGAGTCACAGTATGTTGCAATATGATACTGTTATGAGTAACAGTATGATACAGTTATGAGTCACAATATGATACAGTATGATACAGTATGATACAGTTATGAGTCCCAGTATCGTACAGTATGATACAGTTATGAGTTACAGTATCATACAGTATGATACAGTTATGAGTGACAGCATTGAGAGGTTTGCAATATGTAACCCTGGAAGTTACATACGTTGGGACATGTAGTTTTTACTTTGAACCTACTCGTAGGTTAGCATCAGTACATTCCATGATCAATATAAATAACAATCTATAGCTACGAACGCGAACGATCGCAAATTGCCATAAAAGTGGAATTATAATGAAAGAAAAAGACGTAGACGAATTCAACCGCAGAGCTAAATCGAATGTCTGTCTGAATGATCCAACGCGGGGCAAAAGCGACAAATTACGGAAGCGCGTAACGAAAGCACGTCAGAAAGCCCGATGAAAACGCATTCGCGGAGGAACGAAGTGATTTAAGTTTCCATTCAGAAAGCGACTCGGCGGTTCTTAAATTACGCCTTTCGTGTGCCCGTCCCGCCGTGACATGTTTGTGCCCAAGGAATCTTCCACATTTTCAAAATAACATCTCTCCCCGCCGTCCATAAAGACAAGGATACAGAGAGACGGAGAAAACGCACCCCTTTTATATCGTCCTATTAAATCAAATACCAGAGCGAAGTTTCGCTATGAGAAGCCACCCATGAAAAGAACGCGATTAAACGTGATTTCCAAGCGGCAGCTGTTCCACAAAGAATGAAGAAAACCGCGCGGATAAAAAGTACCGACTGAAATTCCGCTCTCGTAAATACGCGGGTTAAACTATTAATCGCGTTGAACGAGTTAATTCGTTGCTGGAAAATAGTTTTGCTGCATGAATTCCTCGCCGAATATTAAAACGTGAATATGGTACACACTTACATGTGGATCATATTAGTATTTTAGATACATGTATTATTTTATATTTATTTCATAGTCTATTGAGTTATAAAATATAATTGATTGACTGGTAATGGACTGGTTCGGTTAAATAAATTTACTATTACGCAAATTTAAATAAACGAGTAAAATAATAATTTGCATAGGTGTCTATATATTAGGGTGAGCCTTGAAAGTGTACGAAAAGACTACTGAATTTGAAAGATTGGGATTTTGAGAATTTAGAGAAGAATTCGAAAAAAATGTTCCTAAATTAAAGAAAGAAGTTGTAAGTATAAAGCGGACTAAGTGCATGATCAAAGCGATCGGTTATTAAGACGGAAAGTATGCGTAGGGTCCATCCGAGCCGAAAGAAGAGCCGACACGGAGCAAAGAAAGAGGACAAAAGACGCGAAAGAAAGGAAAGACGATATGTTGCCCTCTGCTTTTCTCCTCCGCATTCCGTCACTCTGTGGCTGTGCGCCCTAACAAGCCTCTAATGAGGAACGGGTGTTACTCGTGTCCTCCGCGGTACTTTTGCGCAATTACCATTTATCACATCTGCCTCTCCACTCTACCACACCCATCTCCCTTCTCTTTTCTTTTTTCCCTCTTTTATTTGACACCGCTTCACACAGTGTCTCTGGTTCTTTGCCGCTTCTGTTCGCGCGGTCCCTTCTTTATTTTTACTCGGTCGCCGCGCACAGAACGCGTTCGGAGTTCAGCGTCGACACAATGAACGGGGTTTCTGGTGTTTCGACGTATCCGGTGCGCCGTGTCTCGCATACCCGACTTTCCGGTCCAATCAGTCGCCACAGATTACAAGCGAGCCGGCTGTCCGGGATACCGGGAATCCTTGTTGCGGAGAGCTCGACTAATTTACAATGAACCGGGACACTGGATCGGAGCGTTCCGAGTTCCGACTACAGCTTCTTTTGGAATGGAGTTTGATTCGCTCGGAAATTGATTACTCGTTGCGGTTGCGATAACGACGTGGCGATATAACGCGAGATTATTCAAGGAGCAAATATTCATCGGGTGGCAATATGACGCGAGATTAAACAGAGTTTTGAGATATAACAAGATTATATTGTGGAGGCGATATAACGCGATGTCATGGAACGCATGGCAATATAACGCGAGGTTAGATAATGTTCAGCGATACAACGAGAGATTATGCTGTTATGACAATGTAACGTGATATTATATATTGCATGATAATATGACGCGAGGTTAGATAGTGCACGGCGATATAACGCGAGATTATTCAATGTGCGATGGAAATATCAGATGGCAATATAATGTGAGATTAGACAGAGCTTGGAGATATAACAAGATTATATTGTGGAGGCGATATAACGCGATGTCATGGAACGTACGGCAATATAACGCGAGGTTAGATAATGTTCAGCGATACAACGAGAGATTATGCTGTTATGACAATGTAACGTGATATTATATATTGGTTGGTGATATAACGCGAGGTTAGATAGTGCATGGCGATATAACGCGAGATTATTCAATGTGCGATGAAAATATGCATCAGATGGCAATATAACGCGAGGTTAGACAGAGCTTGGAGATATAACAAGACTATATTGTGGAGGCGATATAACGCGATGTCATGCATCGCGCGGCTATATATCGCGAGGTTTGATAATGTTCAGCGATATAACGAGAGACTATGCTGTTTTGTCGATATAATATAATATTATGCATCGCGTGGCAATACAACGCGAGTTCAGATAATCCTCGGCGATATAACGCGAGATTATACTGTAATTACTATATGATCTGCTATTATGCATTGGACGGTGTTGTAGCATAAGGTTAGATAATTCACTGCGATATAATGTAAGATTATCTGTTATGGCAATACAACACGAGACGACTATTTTGAGATTTGTAAATGTAGGAATTTTTATATTCTGTTAACCTAGAAATTCATCGTTAACTTATAAATATGAGAATTTGGAAAATTTACAGTTTGAAACTTTGAACATTCAAAATTTCAAAAAACTTGAAAATTGCTATCTAAAGTTAAAAATTTGAAATACAAAAAATTTGTAAATCTGAAATTTCTAAATTCTTAAACCCAAAATTTATAAACTTGAAAAAGACTAAATGTTCGTAAGCGGTAATAATAATAAAACGCTCCTAATGAAATTCGTTCGAAGTACATCCTTGAAACGCCATATAGCGAGACTCCGCCGTAATTTGATCTCCAGAAGACTAAATTTTTGGTAGCGTACATATATGCAGGTCGTACCGAAAGGGTTAACGAACATATACACGTACATTTTGAAGTAGTAACTAAATTTGTACTGGCATTTTGAAACTGGAGCACGTCGTGTTTCGTACAAATCAGACTTGTTCTTGCAACAGCAAGCAGAGAGAAACTAAACGCTCACGTAAGGACGAGTTCAAACGCGTGGGATAAATGGATTGTCGGGAGTTTCGCGCAAGTATTCCAGAGATTTTCACGAACGTTCGTGAGATCCGAGTGGATCTGGCAAGTACCCTAAGTTTGTCGCTCATTATCAGCTTAACATTCCACTATCCTAATATCTTCATGCTATAAAATGTTACCGTACCTTAACCTCTCACAATTTCGATGTTCTTGTTAATGTACAGACTCGTTAACTTATACTCGCTCTTTATTATCGTCATTCGATACACAATTCAGTATACTGTTACCCATTGAACAAGATATTATTCGGTCTACATATACGATATTTTATTATAAAATAAATATTCTCAAAATGACCATTGAAGTCGTTCAATCTTCATGAACGATATTAATATTTATGTGTGCATATGTTACTTCAATGTGTACCTACATATGCTGCGTTTAACTGACATACATATAATACCTCTAAGTAACTAAATATTTAATAGTACGATGATTCAGAAGTTTAACCCCTTTATGCCTTCACCAACAGTCTCTTAATAATTAAGTTTTATACCAAACTTATACCCATAAATTTTGATAACTTAGCAACGGTGTCTAATATTCTCTAAATACCCCAGCTTGACAGACCAAACGCGTTATGAACACATTTGGAGCTCATTCGAGCGGAAATGGACGGCGCGAATAGAAGGAATATCGCGTTCTGATTATTTCCGTTCAAAGGTTTGCAACATGTTCGACGCAAGAAAACCGGCAAAAGAAATGGAAGGGAGAAGTGGGACAACGCGAAATCGAAAATCAGCTTCGTACAGCGACGACTCGGCCCTGGAAATTTCCGGGCCGGTGATAACGTTCCGCTCGGATAGATCGTATCTGTTTCGGTGAAAAGTTGACCGAGAAAGCGAACAGATAGTTTCTCGACACCGAAAATCAAAGAAGAAAGATCGAGTTGCTAGAATTTCTCCTCTATCAATATTAGTTTTGTTACGATACATTATTCATACACTCAAACGTTTCGCTTGAAATGTACTTCGAAAGGTTCAATTTCTGGTAGAGAGCTATTTTTTTACGTATTTTAAAATACTGAACAACTTCAAAGTTGTAGGAGTTGTGATAGTTGGTGTGAGGGAGGTATTGAAGGGGTTGAATGACTATGACAATCACTTTACTCTTGTATGTACCTTAACCTCTTGTCAAGGATGATTATGGAGGCATACATGTGATGCACAGTACAATTCACATATGAACCTATATGATACATATATGGACCTATAGTTTGACTACATCTTATGTCTTCATCACAGTTGAATTTTAGGTTCAATTTTACTTATCTTTACAATCAAACTAAATTTACAGTAGATAGTTCATTAATTTCTGATAGAGAGCTATTTTTTTACGTATTTTAAAATACTGAACAACTTGAAAGTTGTAGGAGTTGTGATAGTCGGTGTGAGGGAGGTATTGAAGGGGTTGAATGACTATGGCAATCACTTTACTCTTGTATGTACCTTAACCTGTTGTCAAGGAGGTGACTACATGTGATACACACTACAGTTCACATATGAACCTATGATACACATATGGACCTATAGTTTGGCTACATCTTATGTCTTCATCACAGTTGAATTTTGGGTTCAATTTTACTTATCTTCACAATCAAGTATTGCTAAAATGTTTCTAACTGTATATAATGTATCCACATTACAGCAGTGATTTGTGCAACTGCTTAGAAAATAGTGGGTTTAAGGAGCTAACATGTTTAGAGTTAATACACATTATTAATACAGTCTCATTGTACGAATTAAACAAAAATAGTTTACGGCACCCCGTTAATTATTCCACAAGTATCAAAGCTTCGAAGAGGTAAGAAGAAGCGAACGGAAGAGGGTGAAACGAGGGAAGAAGAAAGCGAAAGGGTGCACGTACGGGGCATGAAAGTCAATTTACACGATCGTGCGCGTTTTTGAGCCAAAGAATTCTGGAGCGTTGATAGCATTCGGCAGAGGCGGTGTCGGGGGTGGTTGGATAGATAGAATCTCTGCGAGTGAAAAGTCGACCGGTCGTTTAGATGGGCATTCTCCCGAAGGGTAGAAAAGCAGAAAGGATGGAGGAAGCCCGAAGGGTACGAGAGGAAATAGATCCAGGGATTCTTTCGAAACGGTTATTTCTCCGTTCATTAAGTTTTACGGTCTCCCGAGCACTAGCTGCGCTGTGTTTCTGCGAGCGTAGATCGCGTGCTTCTCCGCGATTTTCAATGGCGTGCGACCTCATTACCGAAATAGTACTCATTATCGTTGCCGAGCGACGCTCGGGCGAAAGAGGGTCGAGGGGTTGAAAGGGGGTCTCAGGTATTTCGTCAGGGTGTTACATACTGGGCACTCTATGTAAAAAGGACCGTCTGCTAATGACCACGAGATATTCAACGGCACGTAGATCTAGCTACGAGCTACTCTGCGAACGGTCTGGAACACCGGGGCTAGATCGTTGAAAATACTTAGTCGAGTAATTCCTCGGCCGTGCTTCTATAGCCACCAACATTCTTGAGGTAACCCGACACTGGCTATCGGACTTGCGTACATGCTGCAATTTTTTCTTACCTTAACTAAATTTTATACGAACTTTGCTTTATGGCATCTAAGCTTTGTAAATATATTGGATACTCCTCATTTTTTCTGTACGTTGTTATATACTAATTATCTCTGTAATTCATAATAATTATTACTGTTATTCTGATTATTATTATTGCTGTTATTGTTGTTCTCGTTGCTGTTGTCATTGTTACTGTCTGGGTGCCATATCAAAATTACTACTGCTACTACTTTTGCTACTGCCATTGCTATTATTATTGCTATTGCTGCTATTATTATTGTAATTAATACCATTCATGTCACCTTCGTTGTTATTGTATCTTGCTTTCAAGTTATCCAACTTCTTAAAGCATCAGAAATTTCTGAATGTAAACTTTTATTTAAAGTACAAACTTTTATTTACTGTACAAAATTTCATTAAAATCTCTGTAATATTTAGCTAAAGCAATTATTAAATATCGTCACAGAATATTGAATAACTTTACCAATGTATTATGCAAATTTATTTAGCAGAATTTTAACCACCCTCAGCATTCTACCTTACGAGAAATCAATGTACACCATTACAAAATTGAAACATTTCCTAAAATAAAGAATAAAACAGAATTAAAAGTAACACATGTAAAATTTACAGTTATAGTACATCTACGTCCGTTTTGATCAACATAATATAAAAATATTTGCATCAGTGATGGAGTTGGAGTATTAAAATATTTTTCTATAAAAAGTTATCGAGGAAAACACACGCGCAGTATTCACAGAGAATTTCCTTTCACGGAATCATTTATTCTTTATCAACAATGCTTTTACACGACAGTACACGCCTAATTGATTTTCTTCGCTCGTACTTTCCGCTCGCGTAGCCTCCGTCCCACGTAAAGCTGTTTTTCATAATTTTTAATAATATTTTTATACCGTCCATAAAAGGGGCGTATCAAAGCTTAAGCGGCGCATAGACTCTTTTTTTATTACCATACCGTGGCCGGGTCTCAAGAATGCCATTTTTCAAAGTTTATAGGCAGTAAACGGTAAGCGAACGATACGAGAAGCGTTTCTCATTCCCGTTTAAATCGATCTACTGAAATATGCGGCTAATCATCCTATTCTTTAGTTTTCTCTTTTACATCTTCTTTCCGTTTGATTACACAGCTACTTTACGTTGCGGAATTATAATTATTAAAGGTAAGAATCAATATGTTAATCTTCCACTATAACTGTATTTAGTAGCTTCTTAGTTTATTTAAAAATTGTATACACGAAGTCATTGTATCATAGAAATATAAATCTAAGAACAGTAATTCTATTTGCAACTACAGCGGTGGCCACGGCGGCCATTTTGTCTTCACGCGAGGTCCTCCGCCTCGCAACTGAAGAAATTAAAAGGTGAGAAAAGATAGTGTCGTTACACTTATTTTATTTAAGACCCAGCGAAACTATATTTAAATTATATTTAAATAAATAAGAATAGGAAAAATAATGAATGTACATTTGAACTTCTCGAAAAGAAAGCGGAATAAAATAACACAAGAATAATTCGTATATCGAGTGAAATGCAAATAAATTGCAAACGAGATATTTCAATAAAAAAGAGGAGAGTGATCAACTATTAAACCCGTGGCCGATATCGAAATGAAAGTATGATACGAATAGAAAGGACAACGACGACGATGATGATGAGGATGACGCCTGAAATTTCCATTTCGAACGTGCTCGATCGACGCTTTACAGTGAAACAGGAGTTTATTGTCGGCGGTACGTGTATCGACAAATTTTCATTTAGCCGACGTGCATCAAGTTTCCAATTCGACGACGCATTACAGAACCCCTCTGTAAATTTAAATAAAAACCATACCCACCGCCCCCGCCCCCGGGGCGTCGCCCTGCGGGCGTATTAAAAACAAAAATCGGTTCGACGCTTTTTTTTTCCCTCCAATAAAAAATGTATTCCGTTGGTCACGGTATTTTCGATGCTACATGTAATCCGGGAAACATAATGGTAATCCTACGCTAAGCCGACCGATGAAACATTACGTCCGTTACGTGTTACACTGTATCGACTCGGTTCGCAACAGTTTTTCAACGAAAAATTTATATCACCTTTCTTTCGCTTTTTTTTTTTCGCCGAAAACGCAATGGCAAGGTTTGTTGCAGCTTCGGAAAAAATCAATGGCTTCGAAACGCTTTTTGGCCGAAACTATAATACCTTTGTACGGTCGATGCTTTTCGTATGTTTTTAACCTCCCCTTTTTTAACCTTTGCTTGTCAAGAATATTGGACAGGAGTTAGAAATTTTAGGTATTTTGGGGGAGATTATTAATTAATTTTAATATGCACAAATTAGTGAATTCCCAAATTTTAGCGAAATTCAATTGTTTTAATTATAATATAATCCTATTAAATGTTACCTGTCCTATAAACGGAAAAGCAATAATGACTAATGTGGAATAATTGGCTGTTAATTAGTTCAAACATGAGTACATATAATATGTTATAATAATGCACATTTCTTCTAAATTTTGGAATGGATGCTAACCTGATTTATGTCTCTCATATGAACTACACATACGTACAGATATGTGCAACACATGTGTATGAAGTACACATACGTACAGATACATGCAACACATGAGTATGAAGTACACATACGTACAGATATGTGCAACACATGAGTATGAAGTACACATATGTACAGATATGTGTAACACATGAGTATGAAGTACACATACGTACAGATACATGCAACACATGAGTATGAAGTACACATACGTACAGATACATGCAACACATGAGTATGAAGTACACATATGTACAGATATGTGCAACACATGAGTATGAAGTACACATACGTACAGATATATGCAACACATGAGTATGAAGTACACATATGTACAGATATGTGCAACACATGAGTATGAAGCACACATACGTACAGATGTGTGCAACATATGAGTATGAAGTACACATACGTACAGATATATGCAACACATGAGTATGAAGTACACATATGTACAGATATGTGTACCATATGTATACGAAATACACATACGTATACATATGTGCATCACACGAGTATGAAGTACACATATGTACAGATATGTGTATCATATGTATATGAAATACACATACGTACACATATGTGCATCACATGTGATGAAGTACACATACGTACAAATATGTGCATCACATGTGATGAATTATACATGCATGTAGATATGTATACTACATGTAATGAAGTAAGTGTACATCTTCAGATACGTGTAAGTACAAATAAACTGGAACAAACGTATACGTATATGAACTCAGTGCACATATGTGAAGGTACAATTTATTTAGAACGAATCTACATATGATTTTGCAGTATAATATTTAAATTACTAGTATCTAATTGAATCGATTTCTCAACGTCAAGCAAAGTAACCCAAAAACTTAACTTCTCCAAGGAGACTAGTAATTATGAATTTCTAGTACGAAGAAGAAAGTTTTTATTTCACCTTCCCAACGATCAATTAAGTGCATACTAACAAATTACGTAATTAATCACCGTCCCCCGTTCCTTGATCCAAACAACTTTCATCCGAGAAGAAATCGGTATTGAATGGTACAAGGGGTTTATTCAAGCGAAGAGGTTGATTGATAATCGCCGCGTTATAAAATACGTCAAGTATCAACTCTCAACACGTCGCAGAGGCAGGAGGATCGTATTTAACAGAAGTTCAACAATGCTTTTTCCCTTTCTCGCCTGCCCTCCGCGTCTTCTGCTCATCCTCAATGTGCCCGCGTTAAATAACAATGGATCCGTGGAAGTGGGACTACTCGAAAACATTTGCCCGTTTCCTCCTGCCGTTCTCCTTCTCCTTTTGTCGCGATTCATTCGTCCTCCCGCATAATGACGCGCCATGTCTATGGGAGCAGCGCAGTCGCATTCACCATGGCTCGCCTCGCCATCCACCACCGTCTCCATCTTTTGTCCCTTCTTCTTCCGCCGGTTTAATTGTTGCGCTAACATTTGCCCCGCAGGGATCGATCCAGGCCGGGGCGAACACAATTACGTCCAAGGTAAGGTGCACCTTGATTTCATTTCCTCCGTTGACGAGGAAGATACTTTGTTCGTTGTAGTGAAGAGAAATTGTATCGAGAGAAAGAGTTCAACCTGTGATTACTGTAGATCGAATCTCTGAAACTTTCCAACACTTCTTCGAAATAAACACTTTAGATATTTAATATCCCCATCGATTAAACGATTTTAAGAGAAACCATCAAGGGTCTTGCGAGTAACCGAGTGGACGAAAGGTGGAATGACAGAGCAACTAAATGGTATGGTTCACTCCACAATGGCCTTGAGCGACCAATTGATTTTGGATAGACTATATGTACTCCAGCAGTCAATAAATCAGCCAGTAAACCACAACTTGTCTGCCTTGCTTCGTCTCGTTCATCTGCGCTGCGACGATATTGAAACACAATTTTCGACGAAACAACCCTTTCAGCGTGTAACACGATATCGCTTTAATAACATCACAAATTTTTCGATGCAAAGAGTAGTTGAAGACTTAGTAGATCTGGAATAGTCATTTTTTGATTAATATTCAAATCCAGCGTGGTTATATCATCATTATTTTGCGTTACGCATTGGAAGGTTATTTAAAATAAAATAGAAAGCATGGAATCACTGTTCAAAGACCATTTTGGTCCACTAATTAGAAAATTCATGTATGCAGAAGATTGTTAAAGTTAACAATTAACGTGTTGCCCAAAGTTCCAAAACTTTTCCATTTATTTTAATTTGCGTTTTTCCAGTTCATCTTGCGGCGAGCGAGCAGTAGTTCCGCCATCGAATTTTTCAACACTAGGGGTGAGCAATTGCAGTCTGGCTCGTCCGGCTACACAGGGACTCGAAATAGAGAAGAGGAAGAGTTTGCACAAGCCGGTCTCTCTCATTAGGTTAGAGCAAATTAGGAGATATCAACCTATTAATCGACGACCGAGGGGGCGGGGGCGGAAATACGGAAACGAAATATGAGCGACAGGCAACACGCAGGGGATAGGCAGTAGAAAATAGACTACAGATCGGCACTTAGGTGGGAAATGGTGGAGGAGGTCGCGGTTTTACCGTATGTTCGAGCCCACCGGGAGGCGGTGCCGAGGGGGCGTTACAAGGTCAGCTGGAGGTCAGCGCATTTTGCCCGGGAGCCTCCCCTAGATCTTGACGCAGCCCCTAGGGCCAAAACCCTTTGGTTGAGAGCATCCAGTCTCCACACATGGAACACACACGCGAGGGGGGGGGAGGGGGGGGGGGGGTAGTCTTTCTTCCACAACTGCGAGCGATGGCCTAGACCAGGTACACTATGCCCCATCCGGTAAGGAAGCCTGGCGGGTTGCCGCCAACCCCCGCATAGCGGGGGCGGGAGACAGTTTTAGTGAGTAGGCCGTGGAAACCGCCCCTCTTCTAGGGGCGCCGGAAGCGGGAGTCTCACACTATCTGGGCTATCTTCCCAGGTGTCCGTTACTGGATTTCTGTCTTCCTTAAACAAAAAAAAAAAAAAAAAAAAAAAAGGTTAGAGCAAATTAGCACGCAAATGCAAACACAGAATACTCTATCCTCCTCTCGCCCTTACTTCTCCATTCTGCCAGTCTCTCCAGGGGAACGTTCTGTTTCGAGATTGATTATCCCCTATCGGCTCGTGCAGCGTTTCCTACCCGGTGAAACTTAGCGGGTCAGCGTCGATAATGTACAGGGAACCACCAGGACAGCGATGCTTGTTCCCAGTTTCAGAGGGTAGAAAGTGCGGGGATAATAAATTTGCTACGGTGAGATCATAGTCCGTGCCAAAGATATACACTGGCCAAGCGAGCACCGGATAAGCTTTCGCTGCCAGATCGCAGTTAATCGGCCGCGATCTGCAAATGTTGTTTTTTCATTATTCGAGGCGTGGCTGCTTTCGTGAAAACCACGAAACTCCAGATTGGATCTCTTTTTGGTTTGAATACTTTGGAGGTGGATGGGATTTATTGCTTTCGATGTTTTGACGCTTTAGCTGGACGCTTTAGATAGATTTGGTGAGGCTCAATAAAAATATAGGTTGACCTTTGTTATTCGAGGGACATATTATTTTATGTGTTTCTTATTTTTCATGTTGCAAGCATTTTATTGTGGACACTGTATGAACATGAGTAGACGTATATTGATTAGAGAGAAGTACGTTTATTTTAAGCGAGCGTTGGTTCAGCAACCGAGTGAGTTGGTAACAGAAAGTTTTATTGTATTTAAAAATATAAATTTTGTTATAACGGCATTCATCATAATTTCGCAATTTAAAATATTATTAAATACTGACATCATTTTAATAGTTTAACCCTTTGCACTTTTAGAACTTCCGTTCCCGAATTCTTAAGTTCCCAAAACTCCACATCTCCAAATTCCCACATCCCCAAATTTCTACGTATCCAAATCCTTACATCCCCAAATTTCCACGCCCTCAAATTTCTATATCTCCAAATCCTCATATCCCCAAATTCTCACATCCCCCAAATTCCCACACCCCCAAATTTCTACGTATCCAAATTTTCATATCCCCAAATTCCCACATCCCCAAATTCCCACATCCCCAAATTCCCACACCCCCAAATTTCTACGTATCCAAATCCTCATATCCCCAAATTCCCACATCCCCAAATTCCCACATCCCCAAATTCCCACACCCCCAAATTTCTACGTCTCCAAACTCTCACATCCCCAAATTCCCACACCCCCAAATTTCTACGTCTCCAAACTCTCATATTCCCAAATTTCTACGTCTTCAAATTCCCACATCCCCAAATTCCCACACCTCCAAATTTCTATGTCTTCAAATTCCCACATCCCCAAATTCCCACACCCCCAAATTTCTACATCTCCAAATCCTCACATCCCCAAATTCCTATGTTCTCAAACCCTTACATCCCCAATTTCTTACGTCCCCAAATTTCTAGATTCTCCAGTTCTCACCTCCCCAAATTCCTACGTCCCAAATTGTAATCTTCTAAAATCCTAAAATCCAATTTTCAAAGTTACTGTGTCTTGTCATACCCAGTGTGACATACAAGTGCAAAGTGTTAATCATTTCCATCTCATAATATTCTAAAATTGTCGAAACACTAAGTCTCTAAACATGTAAAAGTACATCTAGTACATACCATCAGCACAGTTAATGTAGTCAGACAATAATTCTAGGTAGTGAAATTAATATCCCCGGATAACGAGCGTAATTGCCAATACATTCTGGGACGTTGATCCTCCTTTAATTCGTAGGTTGTAATCAGATTAGCCGAAATCGTTTCTTTTCCACGGGCTAGAAAGTGTATCGAAGAGGAACGGTGAAAAACCTTTTCCCTTATTACTCCGGCAAGGGTGGACCTGTGGAAGAAAATACAAGGCAACAAGGTCTGAAGCATGGCGGTCGCGTAATTGTTTCAGGAGTGGTTTTCCTTTTTCTGGCGATTCCGCACAATTTTGCAAACGTCGAGCAAGGAATTAGTAATCCGCTAAAGAACAGTCTTGCCGGCTGCGATAACGCAAAGTCAAAGGGCCGAAGATCGAATCGGCTCGAGGAGAAACGTCTAGGGAGCTAAGGATAAGGGAAAAGAAGGGTGAGCTCGCCGTTGAAGGAAGAACGTGAAATCGGATTTTCAAAGCCAGCTTAATGTATACGATTTCCGCACAGCGAATTTCCCACTCTATTTGAAACCCCCCAGAAATCGACCAACGGGGACAAAAACGGAGGGCAGCGGGTGCTGAGCAGACTCAGGATCGACCACATAACTTTCAGATTAATTAAATTTAAGCGCTGTTAAAAGGATTAATTAGTAGTAGGTACTTTTGCGAGGACACCGAACCTCGGGACAGAATTATGCCGGGACGAAAGTTTCGAAGGGGAGAATGAAACAGCGGCGACAGAAGGGGTAAGGCTACCGTTTACATCGGCGCCAGCAGCTGGAAACTTCGACTCTCGACTTATATCGGATCATTTGCCCGTAACAGACCGTGACATTGACTTTAATTCCTCGGCTCTCTTCTGATGCCGCCATTTTTATTGCGCTGGTTCACCTTGTTTCATATTTTTAACTTGTTCGCGTAACTGTTAGGTTAGGTTGTATATGTTGATATATATGTAGTTTTGTGTGCTACGCGTGAGTATGTATGTGTGTGTATATGCAAGATCGGACGCGTTTGGAAAGAACAAATGAATTTCGATTTGCGAATGTGTCGTACGGTCACGATGAAGAGGTGTTTTGCTGCGGTGCGCGTTATCGGCGTTTATAATAATAATCTTGAGTTATAATTAAATAAAGTTCTATTATTTTGTTCATAAAGTATATTAAGGGTGTACAAGTGTATTTATTTTTTTCATTCATTTAACAGTATAGTAAGAGCGAGGTGCCACAGTCAAGTCCTCGAATGGCTGACTTCACAATATTATAAAATTAAGATTGTATAATAGAGTAATAAATAATTCTGCTACTGCAAATAAAGCTACAGACTCAATCTCCATAACGAAGATCAAAATATTTGAAGCGAAATAAAATTATCGAATTCCACATAAACAAGCATACCTATAGTTCCACATTTACCATAGCATTCGAATAAATATTCCAAATAGACTGTGAGAATAAAATGAAAGCATAAATAATTGATAGCGAGTTTACCGGTTGAGCTGAACGTTGCAGCGTTGACCAATTAATCGTAGCTAGAAATATTTCACTTAAAGTTGGCCATTAATTAGCAGCGTAACGAGGTGCGTTAAAATAAATTCGCGCGTAACGACGATCGAAGTTTTTCCTTTCTCTTCTTATCTCCGGCTGAGGAGAAAACACGAGGCTGATTTGCATAACCCGCTCGCGACACACGCTCGAAGAGGGGTAGTAATTTTCCTCGGAAACGATCGAATCTGTACGCACAATGGTTAAGAGGCATGAAAATCGGCTTCGATGTGGGTGCAACGCACGATGAAATTTCGCGGTGGATTTCTGAAGGGCCACATCGGTGATAAGCTAAACAACGGGAATTCAAGGAGAACGGCATTGTTGTACATCGAGCCGGAGAGGAGTATCGTCTTACCAAATATGCTTCCTGGCTGAGAAAGTGAGACTGACAAGAACCACTCGGGGTTGAGTAGCTTGTATACCTCGCAGGAGTAACGGCTGAAGTACTCTCTAAAGCTAGGAGAGCCGAATGTCGAACGGCTCAGTGTTGAAACAACCAATTCTAGTCGCTGAAGTATTCTCCGCGGTTTCAGAACTAATACTTGCGAAGATGCTGCTATAGTTTACAGAAGCGCTTTACTACGTGCCAGCCGGGCTGAATTGCGCCGCCTAACAGCGTCCATTAATACCGTAGACAAGAGCATAATTCGAACACCGCCGCTATTGCATGTCCGACTAGTCGTTCGGAAGAATTGCCGGGTTGTCGACGTTTTGGATCGTGGCGGTGTTTAGTGACATTTCATCCGGAATATCTGGGTACTGGACTAAGGTTCTAAGGCTACGTTCTTGGACTTCAAGGTTTCAAGATTTTGAAACTTCGAAACTTCAAGATTTGGAGGTTAGAAGGTTTTACGGGGTCTCAAACTTTGATGCTTTCGAGGGTTTTAGGTTCTTAGATCCCAGGGTATGGAGGTGGTAAGGATTCAAAGTCTTGTGATCCAAAATTTCGAGTAGTTTCAAGATTTCAAGGTTTCGGGATTCAATTATATTAAATTTGTTAAGTTCCAGGATTCTGAGGTCCTTAGATTCCTGGGTCCCTATGCTCCTAGATTACCAAGTTGAAAAGATACCAGGTCCTAAAGTTCCTAGGTTTCAAGGATACTAACTGTCCCAATGTCTCTAACTTCTAGGGTTCCAAATTCCCAAAGTCTCAAATTTACAAAATTTTAAGATTTCAAGGTTTAAGTGTCTCAAAATCCTCAACTTCTAAGATTTTAAAGCTTCAAGATTCAAAACTCTCAAAGTCCCTAGATTCCAAGGTTCTAAATTTCCAAAGCTTGATATTAACAATATTTTAATATCCTAAGTCTCAAGTACTTCAAATTCCCCAAGTTCTAAAATTCTAAGGCTTTAAGATTGAAAGATCACAAAGTCCCTAGATTCCAAGGATCATAGGTGTCCCAAAGTTCCTAGATGTCAAAACTGAAAGATCTCGAAGTCCCTAGATGTCAAGATTGAAAGATTTCAAAGTCCCTAGATTCCAAGGATCATAGGTATTGCAAAATCCTTAGATGTTAATATTAAAAGATCTCAAAGTCCCTAGATTCAAAGGATCATAGGTGTCCCAAAGTTCCTAGATGTCAAAACTGAAAGATCTCGAAGTCCCTAGATGTCAAGATTGAAAGATTTCAAAGTCCCTAGATTCCAAGGATCATAGGTATTGCAAAATCCTTAGATGTTAATATTAAAAGATCTCAAAGTCCCTAGATTCAAAGGATCATAGGTGTCCCAAAGTTCCTAGATGTCAAAACTGAAAGATCTCGAAGTCCCTAGATGTCAAGATTGAAAGACCTCAAAGTCCCTAGATTCCAAGGATCATAGGTATTGTAAAATCCCTAGATGTCAAGATTGAAAGATGTAAAATTGCCAGATTCCCAGAACCATAGGTGTCAAAGTCCCTAGATGCCAAGATTGAAAGATCTCAAAGTCCCTAGACTCGAAGGATTATAGGTGTCAAAGTCCCTAGATGCCAAGATTGAAAGATCTCAAAGTCCCTAGACTCCAAGGATCATATGCGTCAAAGTTCCTAGATGCCAAGATTGAAAGATCTCAAAGTCCCTAGATGTCAAGATTTCAAACCACTAAAGACTCATATGTTCAATCTTTTAAAATCTCAAGATTCTTAAGATTTAAAACATCCGAAACTCCTTGGAAATCAAGGTTCCATAGTCTCAGAGTCTCCAGGTTTTAATAACCCTAGCAATCTCAAAAGTTCCTAGGTAACAAACTCCTGCAGTTCTCATCTCTCTAACTTGTATGCAAATTTAGACTTCTATTAATGATACACGCACCACATACACTATCACTTCTTGCATTAAATTAATACAGTTAATCAATTCTCACTAAAATTTTCCCTAAAAACTGTACAAAAGAAACGTTTATAAAAATCACACCACTAAATCAAACTACATCAAACCTGACTTTCAAATCAACGAACTGTCAAATCAATTCCGAAATCACATTAACACTGACTTTTTGTTGAAACCAGTACTGAAATATGAAATATTAACCTGGCACGCAACTGTAAAATCGCATTGAAATACGAGTCATAAATCAAGCTTAAACGATTCACACCGGAAATACATTTCTATCGGACAGCCATAAGACCCCGCGTTCGGGATGAAAGATCCGAATGCACAATATTAGGTCGTACTTGAAATCTGCCCGACAGTAAATCGTCGTTAGATCCCGTACGAGTAAATAATAAAGTGAATTTGGAATAGATCGGAGAATATGGAACGGCTACAACCGGAGAGCATTGGCGAGCATCCAGGAATTTATCCATCGATGTCTGCGCGTGAAAATTTTAACGCGATCAGGATTTGACCTACAGCCTGTTTGCGCTGTTGAATATCTAATGGACCCGAATGGAATAAAATAGCTCGTTGATCGGTACTTGGCCCAATTTACGATTGCAGAAATATTTTTTTAACCCACTTTCGCGATACTCAGTCTCCATTTATTTACCTTGCTCTTCGCTAGCTTAATTTTCACTTCATTTAATTAAATATGTGGAAATGTAATATAACTGGACGTGTGTCCGAGAGAATCATAAATAACGAATGGACCGGGGAGGTATTAAAGGCTGGAAAATGGAAAGATCAAGCAGAAATTTTAATAAGGATTTTCGGGGGATTATGTGTAGTGGAGATGTATATTTAATGGGTGTCATTTTATAGGTTTCATAGGACACAAATTTCTAGATTTGCAAATTTCTAAATTTGTAAGAACCCAAATATCTATGTCTTCAAATTCCTATATATCCAAATTGGCACGCCCCCTATTTGCTACGTCCCCAATTTGTCACGCCCCCAATTTGTTACGTCACCAATTTGCTACGTTTCAAATTTGCGATCTCCCCAAATTCCTACGTCCCCAAATTCTTACGTTTCTAAAATTCTTACGTCTCTAAATTCCTATATATCCAAATTGCCACGCCCCCAATTTGCTACGCCCTCAATTTATCACGCCCCCAATTTGATACGCCCCCAATTTGACACGCCCCCAATTTGTTACGTCACCAATTTTCTACGTTTCCAATTTGCGACGTCCCCAAATTCCTACGTTCCCAAATTCTTACGTCTCCAAATTCCAATATCTCCAAATTACTACGTCCCGAATTGCTACGCCCCCAATTTACCACGCCTCCAATTTGTTACGCCACCAATTTGCTACGTTTCCAATTTGCGACGTCCCCAAATTCCTACGTCCCCAAATTCTTACGTCCCCAAATTCTTACGTTCCCAAAATTCTTACGTCTCCAAATTCTTGCGTTTCAAAATTTCTACGTCTCCAAATTCCTATGTCCCCCTATTTGTTACGCCCCCAATTTGATACGTCCCCCAATTTGCTACGTCCCCAATTTGTTACGCCCCTAATTTGCTACGTTCCCAATTTGCGACGTCCCTAAATTCCTACGTCCCCAAATTCTTACGTCTCCAAATTCTTGCGTTCCAAAATTTCTACGTCTCCAAATTCCTATGTCCCCCAACTGCTACGCCCCCAATTGCTACGCCCCCAAATTTCCACAAGACTCCCCATACAAATCACAACACCACAAACAAATAAAAAATATTAATAACGAAAGCAAAGTGTCTAAAGAATTCACCATAAAATCGTGTCCCTATCTTGATAAAAACAAGTAATAGAGTGATAGAAGATACCTAAACCTCGCGAGTAGAATATAATTATCCCGTAGGAGGACGGAAAATAATTTCAGTCTGTCCGGGTGCTATGCGTCAGGCGAACCGATCGGGAAAGGAAGTTTAACGACCGGCCGTTCGCATCCAGCACTCGATCGACGATTCCCGGCTCCGTCGTAAATCTTCTTCGAGTTCCATTTCCCACTCGATCTTTCCGGGAAGGTATCGACTTACTTTCACGTGCACTGGACGTATCGACGTCGTGCTGGCAGCTCGAACTTCGGGAAACGCGGCTTATTTCCCAGGACTCACTCTTCTTCGACGCTACTTCCGCAACGAACCTGACCATGCGAGACCCTATCCTCGGCTCCTACAACTTACAAACTCCGACTTCGATCATTTATTTAACGGGGGTCATCCTGGGTTTAAGTAGACAGCCTTTCGTGTCACTCTACGTCTTACTCGATGATGTTCAAGCTCTTTTCAGATATATCCATGTTTTTAGCAGAACATGTTTATAAGAGGTTTGTCTGGAGAAAGTATCTCTAATATAAAATTCAGGTAGACATTGTTTAAACATCGTGGGAATATTGTGAATGATGTGGGAACAAACTTGTAATGTTTATTTGTATAAACGTTGTTGAGGTAACTTTTCATGCGAGGTATACATGTACGTTTGTTGTACAGGCACATGTGCATACATGTATACATGTACATGTAAATATACATATGCATATATACGTACATATTCATATACATATACATATACATATACATGTACATGTCAATATACATATGCATATATGTACATATGTACATCTACATTTACATCCACATCTACATATGCATATATGTACATATGTACATCTACATCTACATCTACATCCACATCCACATCTACATATGCATATATGTACATATGTACATCTACATCTACATTTACATCCACATCCACATCTACATCCACATATGCATATGTATACATATACATCTGCAGTACAACAGTACATATACTATGTAACAGTGATAATAATTAAAAAAAATAGGGCAGCTAATGATAAAATAAGTGAACAATGTCAAGTGAAATGCAAGTATAAATAGCTATAAATGTGCCTGTATAAAACAGCACAAAAATAAAGAAATTACAGAGGTGAAAGAACACAAGCCAGTATTGATCTAGTAAAAATCTACTAAACGATAACACATCGGTCGTTTATCTTCCCGTTTGTAGACACTCTGTCCAATAAAAGGGGAACAGTACGCGGCAAAGAAGCAGTCTTTCAATTCGAGGGTCGAACCGTTCATCCAGTTTCAGACATCCTCGTCCCGTTTGTTTAGCCTCCGCGAGGAAGCTCATGATTGCTTCCACTTCCAACGGGGCAAGAATCATGCTGAAGACCTTGGCCCGCCGCGTATTCTTCCTACGCGCATTCAGCCACGTTCGGAATAGTAAATAAGAATGGTCGTGCGTCCTTGTTGCTCGGTATAACGTTCATTTTAACGAGGAATGCCGGGAATGGCGGGAAAAGAGGAGATGGAAGAGGAACGCGTAGAAAATGGCGGGAGCAGGGACAACAGAGAGAGGAAAGAGAAGCAGAGAGACTGTCCAAGACAGCGGGACATTGTTCAAATTGCGGAGAGTAGAGACATCGATCACCGTGGTGCCGCCGCAGCTGAGCCCCCGGGGACAGACACGACCGTCCCTCTTCAGCCTCTTCTCCAACCCCCGTCGACGCGTACTGCTGGATACCCCACGTGCTCATCCGTACGGACAAAACCCTACGTTTAGCGCCACCTACCCTCGTTACACCCTCTTACTTCAATTTTTCAATCCTGAGTGATTATTATGTTTCTTCGGGGTACAATCACGATAATGAATGGAGAACGGGAGCTTAGACTTGCTCTTTGAAGATTATGGAGTTTGGGATCTGACACATATTTCGACACTTTTGACAGATTTATTCCGTTCGGACTTTAAGCAGGGCTTCATTGAACATTCAAGTTTCGAATACTTCATTTTGAAACTATTGAATTTTCAATTTTTATGTTTATAAACTTTTCATTTCTGGAAATCTTAATTTTGAAATCCCTAATTTTGAAATTTCTAGACCACAAATTCCCAAATTTCCAAATTCTGCAATCTCCGAATTCCTAAATTCCCTAGACCCTACATCTCCAAATTGCTGAATTCCCTATATCCCAAATCTCCAAATCCCAAAATTCTCTAGTTCCCAAATCCCAGAATTCTCTAGATCCCAAATTAAAAAATTCTCTAGATCCCAAATCTCCAAATTCCCAAAATTCTCTAAATCCCAAATCTGCCAATTCCAAAATTCCCTAGATCCAAAATCTCCTAGTACCAAATTCCCTAAATCCTAGATCTCCCAAGTGCAAAATTCCCTAAATCCCAAATCTCCCAAGTCCAAAATTCCCTAAATCCCAAATCTCCCAAGTCCAAAATTCCCTAAATCCCAAATCTCTCAACTCCAAAATTCTCGAGATTCCAAATCTCCCAATTCCAAAATTCCCTCGATTCCAAATCTCCCAGATCCAAAATTCCCTAAATCCCAAATCTCCTAATTCCAAAATTCCTTAAATCCCAAATCTCCTAATTCCAAAATTCCTTAAATCCCAAATCTCCCAAGTCCAAAATTCCCTAAATCCTAAATCTCCCAAGTCTAGAATTCCCTAAATCCCAAACCTCCCAATTCCAAAATTCCCTAAATCCCAAATCTCCCAAGTCCAAAATTCCCTAATTCCCAAATCTCCTAATTCCAAAATTCCCTAAATCCCAAATCTCCCAAGTCCAAAATTCCCTAAACCCCAAATCTCCCAAATCCAAAATTCCCTAGATCTCAAATCTCCAAATACCAAAATTCTCTAGATCCCTCATATCCAAATCCCAAAATTCCCTAGATCTCAAATCTCCAATCCTAAAATTCCCTAAATTCCAAATCTCCAAGTCCCAAAATCAAATATCAAAACTTCAGTTTTCAAATAAAAAAATTGAGATCTCACCAAGGTTCGAAATCACTATATCTATCCACTCACCGATCTACATCACCTAAATATTCCTTCGTTAATTAGAAACGAACACACCAAGCAGTAATTCCCTAAATATAAGTACCGGTGTTAGAATTTATCGTTGCGCTAAATAAATTGTATAAACGTAGACGAATATCCTCAAAAGGTGTCACGTATACGCAGCTCGTTGAATCCCCAGCGCCCACTTCGTCAGCCGAATTAGCTTTAAGCTAACGATTGCGAGTTAATTAATTAAATTAACGACGCGTAAGAGGCAGGAACTAATTGCAAGTTCAGAGGGTATTGAATTTCGTCTAGGCTCTGTTACTCGTATATATATATATATATCCACGCGTCTGCGATCAGTTAATGATATAAAATTACCCGACGTTCTAAAACTTCTAGCCAACAAACAAGAAAAATATAGGCTGCCGAAGGAATTTATGATTTTCCTACGGTCGTTAGACTCGTACCGTTAGCTACCGCTAATAGAAGCACGAATAGCTGGAGGATATCGGAATTTATCGGACAAAGGGTGAGATTTGCTTTTAAAGTTTCAAAGTACCAGCAGCCGTACCGCATTGACGTAACCGTTGAATAAGTTAGCTCGCAATTCCGTGCACCATCGGCCGTTTCCACACCATTGTTTGTATTCAGCCAAGGTATGCACACTCCTTGTCAGCCCCTTTGAGAACTATTGTACCAAAGGTTCTACGCAAACATAGTCTGATCTCAAGGTACCTGGCTAATCTAACTCGATAACCAGCACCTATAACCCTGCCAACGGGACAAATGCCTGCAGCGATTAACCGACCGAATTCTGCATTTCTAAAGCTGCTTGCGGTGCGGCTAGTTCCATATTTTTTTTCTTGCCTTTGATCTTTGAGAGGTTACCTATGTTATTTATGCTTTCTGGTACTGGGTGGGAATTTGGGGATTTGGGGATTTGGACGGTTGGAAGGTTAGAAGTTTGGAAGTAATTGGGTTTAGGGAGTTTGGAAGGTTAGAGATTGCAAGGCTTACAAAAGAATGTATGGAAATTTAAGTGTAGGATTTGGAAATTTGATCCTGGTAAATTTGGACATGTGGAAATTTGCTAATTTGAGAGTTTGAGAAATTGAAGGGTTGGCAATGTAAGACTTGGTCCTTTGGAAACTCGAAAATATGTGTATTTGGAAATTCGAGGACCAGAATTTAGAAACTTGGGAATTTAACAGTTTGCAGACTTAGAAACTGGGTATTTGAGAATTTAGGATTTGGAGATCCAAGAAATTGGGAAACTTGTATCTCCAAGAACTTTGAAACTTACAAGCTTCAGATATTTCTAAATCTACCAACTTAACACTAGATCTATGGATGTTTGATGGTCACTTTTATTTAAATTTATCTAAAGTAGAAAAATAAATAAATTGCAGATGATATGTGAACTGCCTAAAACATTTATTCTTTTGCTGAAAGTTGACATTTTTACAAAAATTTCTTAACAAATTCTGTCATCTAAAATAGACCTATTATCTGTCATTTTGACGGGTTCCGTAAATCTAGTGTTAAGATCCCTTGATAACCCAATTAATCTGCTAACTCATTAACTACCTAAACATATCAAGTTTCCCACAAACTGAAATTTAAAATTCCAAATTTTGCATTAAACACGATCAAGCTAGAATTCTCTCTGAAAAAAAAACCTGGAGAGCAAACTTCTGAACGAGTTTACGGATCTCTTTTCCCCGTGAAGACCCAGAAGAGAGATAGATAGGGAAACTTGGTCTCTGGTGTAGAGATGAAAACCATGGAGCGTACGGCACGCGAAGCAGAATCGCAGTACCATTTTAATTCCACCACTCACGAAACGTCGAGGATTAGGGAGGCTCAAGGATGGGCCTTGACTGCCGCGGAACCTGGATATTCGGCGCTTACGTTTCGACGTGATGAATATTTAGCGGTGGTGCTTCAAAACGTTAAGACGCCCCGTAGACGCGCAACTATACGGCAACGTTAACCCCTTTTCTACCTTCAACCTCCTTATCCGACCGTTTCATCCCTTTTCGTAACGCGACGTAACAGGCCGTGTTTCCGTCTCAACTTTCCGACTACAGAAACTCGTCGTTTCAGCGTGTCGACGTTGTTTACAACTTGCCAACGACGGAGGCCATGATTACGCTATGTCAAAAACTGCGAAGGGTTTCTTGCGTTTCACCGCGAGACCCTCTGCGAGTTTACCGCCTCGAGCTCATCATTTTTACAACGGAACAACGCTAACTGAAGGTTAATCTGCAGGCATTTTCGCTAAACGTTCAAGAAGTCTGAGAAACTTGCTCGAGCGGGCACGTGTGCGAGGGATGTTATCCTCGGGTAATAATGTTGTTGAGTAACCCTTGGAGGACTTGAACGTTTTGCAATTTACGGTTTCTTTCGACGTTATTGTCAGAGTCAAATTAACATTTCATTTTGTGGTTCTTTTTTTGGGATTTTTTATTTTATAGGGTTTATCATGTTATTAGATTTATCATTTTATTAGGTCTATCATGTATTTTATTAGGTTTATCATGTGTTTAATAGGGTTTTTCATTTTATATGATGTATGATGTGGCATATATGACATATGTATAACGCATGACATATGATGTATGAGACGAGTTATGAAGGAGAAAACTTAGGTTTGATTTTTAATCGTAGCTTCTTACTGATTCTTGTGGCATACATGACACATATGTTATATGTGACATATACATATGTTACACGTATGACATATGATGTACAATGTACACGAGTCAGTTATGAATGAGAAAATCAAGATTTGATTTTATATGACATATATGACACACATGTTATATGTTACACATATGACATATGATGAAGGATATATGAGTTCTTACTGATTCTTATATTTATACAGTCAATTCTCTACACAAGTATTGCCTTGTAAAACTACCTCAAAACTGTGTTAAATTGTGAAAAGCATTTTGAAAGTGATATATAATAAACCATGAAATTATTACACGTGAAATTTTGCTAATTGAATCCCACGTCCGTAATTACGAACATAATCATAAACAAATCGTTTCATTAATTTAACTGATCATCGTATTAATCCCTACAATAAAATTACAAGTTAATTTTAAAATATAGAATGATTAATTATAATTACAATGTTATGAAGCAATTTAAAAGTGTTTATAATATCAGCATATTATCGAATATATGAAATGTGGAGATTAAAAGATGAATATCGGAAGTCGGAAACTGTAAAGTGTAAATAGAATTATCCAATAAACGCAGCTCGGTGAATTTTAATTCTCTGTCAAGGAACCAAACTGCCTTTTCCCGTGTTGGTTCGGGTTCACGGAAGGAAAATTCAATTCTACCGAGTGGAAAGTTTCTCGCTAAAGACATACTTGCAAATACTTTCTTAAAAAGAAACTTCGGACCGGAAACTTCGTCTCATATAAAGTACCACTTTGTCGCTAAGTAGATACTGCGAATGGTACAACGTGAAAGCTCGCGTAATTACTTAACAGATCCATTTAACACGAGTGACTAAACTACGATAACAAGTACTCGATGAACGACTAATCGAGCGTGCCATGCTTAACTATAATTACCAGACCTGTATGCATGTACTGAAACTTTCCATCGGTTCTACGTCAACGTACTTTATTCATATTTATTGGAGTTACATGTGTTAGTTTGATACTTGTGATATTTATGTATAATCACGGTATTAATTTTTGTTAATATATTTATGGTATTAGTGTATGATATGGTACGATATAAATTTATATTAATATGATGTGGTATTAGTATTGATGTGGTACTCAAGATATTAATTTAGGTTAATATAATACATAGTTATGATATTAATGTTTCATAACACTGAAATGGTAGCTGACGTGATTCTGAATAAGATTTCCCATTGCAAAAATGGGGTTTGAAGCTTCGTTTTGGAATTATTAAGGGAAAACATGGACCAATCAGAGCGCGGGGATTACGCATGCGCAGACGCGAGAGCGACAGCTTCGGATAACGCGTGGTAATCTAACGCGTAGTAATACAACGTGTGGTAATGCAACGCGTGGTAATCCTACGCGTAGTAATCCAATGCGTAGTAATCCAACGCGTACTAATACAGCGTGTGGATATCCAACACGTAGTAATCTAGCGCGTGCATAATCTACGCGTAGTAATCCAACGCGTAATAATGCAACGCGTGGTAATTCTAAGCGTAGGAATCTAATGCGTGGTAATCTAACGCGTAGTAATGAAACGTGTGGTAATGCAACGCGTGGTAATCCTACGCGTAGTAATCCAATGCGTAGTAATCCAACGCGTACTAATACAGCGTGTGGATATCCAACGCGTAGTAATCTAGCGCGTGCATATTCTACGCGTAGTAATCCAACGCGTAATAATGCAACGCGTGGTAATTCTAAGCGTAGGAATCTAATGCGTGGTAATCTAACGCGTAGTAATGAAACGCGTGGTAATGCAACGCGTAGTAATCCTACGCGTAGTAATCCAATGCGTAGTAATCCAACGCGTACTAATACAGCGTGTGGATATCCAACGCGTAGTAATCTAGCGCGTGCATATTCTACGCGTAGTAATTCAACGCGTAATAATGCAACGCGTGGTAATTCTAAGCGTAGGAATCTAATGCGTGATAATCTAACGCGTAGTAATCCAGCATGTGGATATCCAACGCGTAGTAATCCAACGCGTGGATATTCGACGCGTAGTAGTCCAACGCGTAATAATCCTCGCGCTCTGATTGGTCCGCGTTTTTCCTTAATAATTCAAAAATGACGCTTCAAACCCCATTTTTGCAAAGGGAAATCTTATTCAGAATCACGTCAGCTACCCTCCATTTCAGAGATCTATTAGTTGTGAGACACCCTGTATATTAATACTGTACTCACACACCAGCATTAATGTGTATTATTATAATATAAATGTATTAATTAGTAGAATATTTACATCAATACGTCAGTACAATATTCGTTAGATATGAAATTTAATTAATTATTATCTTCATATAAAATACTATTTAACTACTCCTCTCAATTTCATTTTCAGTTAAATTAAATTAAGTTTCATTTAATTGAAGTATTCATCGCACGTCAGTTTGCACTAAACATCACCATTTCATAAGATAAATGAAACGATGGAGTATTTTGGTTTTCTGAAATTCATGAGGCAATGATTTATCGAAGCTGTCCGGTATTGTGAAACGGTTTGAAAGGAAAACTATTGCAGAGGTAATATTTGTCGAATCGCGAAGGCTTGATATTAACTTTCAGCGAAATCATTTTGTATCGTTTTATTGCAAAATGTTGGCGGTTCCTCATCGATTTCTGGCTTAAGTGTCTCATATGTTGACTGTATAGGTCTGGAATGACCGTTTGGCCCAGTTTTGGTGGCTCACGGTACCAAACCCCATGTATTTCACGTCAGATATAGAAGTAGCCTGTAGCTATCATTATTCTGTCATGCTAAATTATGATTTTGGTTTGTATCAACGTGTCTTTGCGAGTGGAAATAGAAGTATTTATCAAAAGAAATGTTTCTTGATGTTTTATATTGAGTGGTTAACTTTTTTCATACAGTGTTCCAATAAAATGTACATAATTTAATTTATATATAAAAGTTCATAATTTAATTTATATACGAAGGTTCACAATTTAATTTAATATACGAAGGTTCATAATTTAATTTAATATAATTTGATAATTTAAGTACAAAGAGAGTACTATATTATATTAAGGATACAAATGTTCAATATACCAACATATCAATGATCATCAGCATCAATGACTATTAATACATGATGACTTTTATTTTTATTTGAAAGGTATATACATTTTAAAGGAACACCCTATATAAAAACAAATATATAATCATTTAACCAATTTTTGTATGTCTTGTTTCGTAAATACTCACGATAATAAGAAAACTCACAACGATTCCAAGGGGTTGTTCGCACCCTAGCACCGCTTCATTGCTGAAACAAAAAACTGCATATGTTAATAAATTACAGTAACATAAAATTATCATTTTATTTTTTGCTTCTATAATTGCAGTTATGAATGCATGTTTATTCGTAATTAATAATAAACAAGGTTTATAATTGATGGTTGATTATTTGATAAGTAGGGTGAACCTACATTTCGCAATTTCCGTATTCCCTAACTCCGTACATTTCCCCACTTGTTACGTACATCCAAATGATCCCTCCTAATAATATTAATTAGGAGTTGAATAGTTCAGTTTGTACGTCGTTGGCAACAATGACGCGCTTCTCGTGGCAGCTAATCAGTTATTAATGAAAATGAGGTAGGAGTAAAATGGCGGGACGATTCAGGCGGCAGTCAGTCAGCCTTGGTTAATAATAACGAGAATCGGCAACTGTCGCGGATTTTAATTCGAAATGTTCAATTAGCGAGCGTTCATCGAGCCATGACACGGTCGTATCATCGCTGGTAACGACTGCCTTCGTTCTTCGGCGGCGTAACAGGCGTAAATTGGAAAGTGATACCGAATTCACGCGTCGCTGAGCGCACCGTGCGATCACCGCGTTAATTATAGATATCAGGGGATGCGTTCCCGTCGCGGTGCTGTATTTTAGGTAATTGGGGGGATGGGTCGCACCCTTTTCCGTCCAGCGTTTACCGTCCGAAACTGCACCTCGAATTTTCTACTCGGTCAAAAAAGGAAGAACAATTAACCAAGGAACCAGAAGAAAGACTTTAAAACGTCCGACGAACAATTTGTATCGGTTCCCGTTCTTTTTCTCGCCCCGTTCGGTCCCGTAATTCTCGCTGAATTAATAATTTCCCCGGTGCGAAGCGGTTCCTTTTTTTCCCCCGGTTCTCTTTCTTGCAACCGGGAAATTAATTCCGAGATCTCCCTGGATTTCGGTTGTAATTAATATTATTTAATAGCCGGCTGTGTACCGTAAAAGGAATAAACGCAAATCTCCGGCTGCACCCGTGCGGGGTAAAACGATCAAAAAGTGCTTCTCGCAGCGTCCAACTGTTCCAACGCGTTTTTAATCGCTACTCTGTTTCAATAATATCTGGGAATTCGCGTGTGCGTTTACAGACAGGAATCTTGGGATTTAGACCTAAGGTTATAGAAAATTTAATGAGGATTTAAAGAGATGAGAATGTGGAGACATGAGGACCTCACATGTGGACATATGTGGATGTAAAAAGATGTTGATTTAAGCACATGGGGATGCAGTTATATATTGATCTAAGGATTTGAGTAGCTAATGTGATGTTAATCTATGGATATAAAGATCTAACAAGACATTGAGCTAGGAATAAGAAGAATTTAAAGAGTATATGCATTTGGAGATGTGAAGATATGGATACGTGGACAAATTGGAGAATGTGACCTCTACAGACGTGCTGACTCTTAAAGCTAGGGATTCTAGGAATATAGAAGGTTCTCAAATATGAAGAACTAGGGATATAAATGTCAAGGATACGTGGATCTAGGAATACATAGAATATCAATCATGTAGAACCTAGAGGTAAGAATGAGGCATATGTGGATTTAGAAATGAAGGTTTAAAGCATATGTGGAAATATTGAAATCCACAAACATTCATACAAAGAACCATAAGCTGTATCTTAAACCATAATACTAAACATAACCTCAACTAAGTACATCTGAAAGAGATTATATACGCGGAGAAAATTATTCACAACGTTAACAATATATATTCAAAGTCATTGAGATGCGAGGCGTGTATAATTACCCCTGCTTGATGCAGAGATGTATGAACGTGTAATTTTGTTTCTACGAAACTCGCGTATTCGAGATGACGATTATTACCACGTATTTTCTTCGTCCCCTAATGTCAGTCCGTTATTTATGCGAGCGCATTTTTGCCACGGTTTAAAATTATTTCCTCGTAAAAAGTTCAAGAAGATACATATGGGATTTAATTTCCGGACGCCTGTGCCGGCTGTCCAGAATCTCGCGCCAGCCACGAAAATTGTTCGTACCTTTAGAACGGTTCCGAATGAATATACTATGTTTCATTAAGTGACACTGGAAACGCTTTTGCTGCTTGATACAGGATAAATTGAACGTATGGTAATTAACGAAATTGTCAAATTCCGTACCTGTTTGCGATGTGCGTGTGTGGAATTGTAATATTACGCGAAAGATTGTGATCGTTATTTTGTTTTCAATAGGGCTGGTGAAATTTGTATTTTTTAATTAAAAATCTTTCTCTTTTCGTTGAAAATGGGATTTAATTAAAGGTTGTGTGTGCAATTTTTGTTAGCGAATAATTTTATTATATTTTTTATTAGAGACACTTTGAAATCTCACTCATACTATTTTATTTGGAATTAGGAATTTTCACATAGTGGAAAGTTCTGCGTGTCCCTAGATTCGTTTGGTCCTAGGTATCCATGGTTCTGAATTACTATGTCACTAGATACCATATCTCTGAGATTCCCTGAAATTCTCTAGATCCCAAATCTTCAAATTCCAAAATTCCCTAGTACCCAAATCTCCAAATTCCAAAATTCACTAGCTCCCAAATCTCCAAATTCCAAAATTTCCATGCTCCCATATCTCCCAATTCCAGAATTTCCTATATGCCAAATCTCCAAATTCCAAAATTCCCTAGCTCCCAAATCTCCAAATTCCAAAATTACCATGCTCCCACATCTCCCAATTCCAGAATTTCCTAGATGCCAAATCTTCAAATTCTAAAATTCCCTAGTACCCAAATCTCCAAATTCCAAAATTTCCAAGCTCCCAAATCTCCCAATTTCAAAATTTCCTAGATGCCAAATCTTCAAATTCTAAAATTCCCTAGTACCCAAATCTCCAAATTCCAAAATTTCCCAGGTCCCGAATTTCCAAATCCCAAAATTCCCTAAATCCCAAGTCTTCAAATTCGATAATTCCCTATATCTCAAATCTCCTAATCCCGAAATTCCCTAGATCCCAAATCTTCAAATTCCAAAATTCCCTAGTACCCAAATCTCCAAATTCCAAAATTTCCCAGGTCCCAAATTTCCAAATCCCAAAATTCCCTAAATCCCAAATCTTCAAATTCGATAATTCCCTATATCTCAAATCTCCTAATCCCAAAATTCCCTAAATCCCAAGTGTTCAAATTCCAAAATTCCCTAGTACCCAAATCGCCAAATTCCAAAATTTCCCACGTCCCAAATTTCCAAATCCCAAAATTCCCTAAATCCCAGGTCTTCAAATTCGATAATTCCCTATATCTCAAATCTCCTAATCCCAAAATTCCCTAGATCCCAAATCTTCAAATTCCAAAATTCCGTAGATCCCAAATCTTCAAATTCCAAAATACCCCAGACGCCAAATCTTTACATCTCAAAATCCCCTAGATTCCTTAGATGTGTTCACTATGTGACTCACTGTTATACTTATGTTACCAGTATAATACAGTATACCTACTGTATTAATATATACGTATACTTATACTATAATAGTCTACATATACATACACATACTTATACCCTACTAATATACATATGTACAGCACTGTATGTTACTACTAGATCAGCACAAGATTATGTCAAATACATTACAATAAAATATACTCCACTCGATTGCATCGGTATGTCTCAACAAATAAGTAGAAATCCACTAACAATCAGTAAAACACACTAATCACAAGGTTAATTTCATACATCTCTAAAAATCCGACCAAGTAACACGATATAAAATATTCCAAGTTAATTAAAATACCCGCTCGCACCCGAACAAATAATAAAACCCTTAATCCTCGTTAACGATCGTGTCAACAAATAGTCTCTCGTTAGTTCAGCTCGGGTATGGTTTTTCCGATAAACATGGTCGTAATGGCAACGAACGCGCAACATCGAACGGAAACCACGAAGAAACCGCGGGGGTGAGGGGTTCGTTTACGGTGAAAAAAGAGAAAGATATGAATAAATGAATCGGGTGGACCCCGTATGGGTACGGTTAAGCCACGGGACAGGCAACGAGAGGGACGTGAGAAAAAGACGAACGGAAAGGGGTTGGGAGGGCGACGAGAAGAGGGAGAAAGAGAGGGCAGTAACGGGCGAATAAAAGCTAGCTTCGAGCAGATGGCTGGCGCGGCCATTAGCTAATGGATCCCTAACACCAGTACACCGGTCGAGTCATCCGCTAGGAAGTACAAACCGGTAGGTGGACGCGTCTATCGGTGACGTTGCTATATCCCTGCACCCTTTCAGCCACCGTAAACGCATAGCGGAGGAAATCGTGCAACGGCAATCGTGCTAAATCACAAACGAAACGAATGCCACCATTTTCCATCTACGGAGTCCTCGATCGTCAACATGGACGAAAATTACCGCGGGAGATTTGGCCTCGCGATTCGGATGCAAGTTATGATACGTGGAGTACCGAGGTAAAAGTATGCTTCGGTGATTTGTAGAGGTGTACTTTGGGAAATTAGGGAATCTGGAGGGGGTTGGATTGGGAAATTGAGAAATTTGGAGGGGGTGAGAGGACACTGCAAATTGGGGAATGTTGTTTTGCAAATTTGGAAGTGGGGGTTTAGGTACTAGAATGGTTCAGTATTTGAAGATGTGGAAGTTTCAGAATTTAGGGATTCTGAAATTTGGAAGTTGGGGGTTTAAATACTAGGATGTTTGGATATTCGGAGGTTTGCAAATTTGGGCACTTGGAGATTGTGGAGCCTTAGAAATTTGAATGCTTTCGACTTTGGAAGCTTGAGTATTTGGGGGTATGAGAGTTTGGGAATTTAGGGGTTCTGAACATTTGGAAGTTGGGGGTTTAAATAGTAGGAAGCTTGGATATTCGAAGATTTGCAAATTTGGGCACTTGGAGATTGTGGAGCCTTAGAAATTTGAATGCTTTCGACTTTGGAAGCTTGAGTATTTGGGGGTATGAGAGTTTGGGAACTTAGGGGTTCTAGAAATTTGGAAGTTGGGGGTTTAAATCCTAGGAAGTTTGGATATTCGGAGGTTTGCAAATTTGGGCACTTGGAGATTGTGGAGCCTTAGAAATTTGAATGCTTTCGACTTTGGAGGCTTGAGTATTTGAGGGTATGAGAGTTTGGGAATTTAGGGGTTCTAGACATTTGGAAGTTAGGGGTTTAAATCCTAGGAAGATTAGTTATTAGAAGATTTGCAAATTTGGGCACTTGGAGATTGTGGAGCCTTAGAAATTTGAATGCTTTCGACTTTGGAAGCTTGAGTATTTGGGGATCTGAGAGTTTGGGAATTTAGGGATTCTGAAATTTGGAAGTTGGGGGATTAAATCCTAGGAAGCTTGGATATTCGAAGATTTGTAAATTTGGGTACTTGGAGATTGTGGAGCCTTAGAAATTTCAATGCTTTCGACTTTGGAAGCTTGAATATTAGAGGGTATAAGAGTTTGGGAATTTAGGTGTTCCAGTAATTTGGAAGTTGGAGGTTTAGATACTAGGAAGATTGGTTATTACACGATTTGCAAATTTGGGCACTTGGAGATTATGAAACCTTAGAAATTTGAATGCTTTCACATTTGGAAACTTGAATATTTGGAGATCTGAGAGTCTGGGAATATAGGTGTTCCAGAAATTTGGAAATAGGGCTTTAAATACTCAGAAGTTTGGATATTCGAAGATATGCAAATTTGGGCATTTGAAGATGAAGTGAAACCTTAGAAACTTGAATGTTTCAGAATTCGGAAACCCGAGTGGCGATCTGAGAATTTGGGAACTTCGTAAACTTAGCTAGTCCAGAAATTAGTAAGCAGTATTCTGAAGTTTAGAAACTTTCTGAAGTTTAAAATTTCCTTATGAAGATTACGATTTTCCCTCATGAATTGATTTTGCAATTCAAAGCGTATTTAGACTAAAGATTAAATATTACAAAATTTAGAACTCAAAGCTTCTGAAACATGAAAAATTGAAACATCTAATTTGAGAATTTGAATATTTGAAAGATAGTACGAAAGTATGTATAAAGGTCTTAACGAAGTCTGAAAGGACTGTTTCGTCGGCAGGCACGTAAGTACACGTATAAAGGTTCATAGACAACAGGTACATACGCGTGTAATCGTGGCTGTTACTGAAAATTAGTTGTTTCCTCGCTTCCATATCCCGTAACACGCTGTTCTGTAATTCTCTAGATGCATACTTCCTTGTAAACGTCGCTTTGTGTTCTCGTAAAAGGTACGCGTTAGTTTTTTGTAGCCTTGTAGTCCCGGTGTAAATTGGATCAAGTACCGTCGGGATAGGGTGAAAACATAAGGAAGGATAATATTAGCGTAGCGCAGAAGATGTAGCTGTGAAGATCTTGCGAGATAAGTTCTGCAGATTAAAATTTTAGAAAAAGTAACTATGGTTTATTTATTTAACGATGATTTATTTTTTTCTACAAAAATATTTTCTTTATTTTACTTTTTCAATCTACTCGAGTGTGATTCTAAAGATTTCTGAACGTACAAATATTTAATATACGACATTAAATGAGTCCATTGTGAGAGAATAAAATTTGCAGCGAGAAAGGAATGCTGAATAACCTTGAAGCGTTGGAACAATCGAATCGTAACTTAAAACACGTTGAATATGAAAGAAATGTTCATCTCGAAGAAATTTGAAGATTGGTCTTATAAATATCCGATATATCTTGACATAAAGAATAATAAGAAGTTTAAATTATCTGTTGTGTGAACGCCTACGAAAAGAATAAAATTTGCAAGGAAGGGATGTTGAACGACCTTGAAGTTGGAGAATATTCAATTCCTCACTTATTATAAATATGTACCTGATGATGTACTAATATTTAGAGATCATAGCTGTTCACGAAAGAGAATAAAATTTGCAAGAAGGAAGGGATGTTGAACGACCTTGAAGTTGGAGAATATTCAATTCCTTACTTATTATAAACACGTACCTGATGAAGTACAAATATTTAGAGATCATAACTGTTCACGAAAGAGAATAAAATTTGCAAGAAGGAAGGGATGTTGAACGACCTTGAAGTTGGAGAATATTCAAATCCTAACTTACTTCCTAACTTCTAAATATACATAGAATTAACGTAGTCTACAATTAAGAACAATATAGAGCTAAAATTATGTATACCATAACTCTTTACAAGTAGAAATAAAATTCCCAAAAAAAGATACGAACCCTGAAGTGCAATTGAAGAACATTACAATTTGAACTCGTTCGAATCTACCAGAGTATAAATATTTGACAGGCTAATATTAAGAACAATAAGAAGGTTAATTTACGTGTTCCACGAATGTAAAGGTACTGTGAGAACTAGAGGGGTGCAAAGGTTCGAACGGCATCCGAACCTACAGCAGCGTCGAAACATGAATCACGTATTCACGAAGATTTAGAGAAACATTTTGACAGAAATGCACGAGGCAACGTTGCATATTTCATCGGTCACGGTCTCCACGGATCGAGGAGTCTCCCTCGGGAGCGTTCTTTGTCTTCGTTTGGTAGACTCGGTCGGCTCAAGGGCTTACGAGTGAGGCTGCGAGGTTGAAAGGGCTTGTGCCCGGTACTTAAACGCGTGATATATGCGATATACACTCGATGCTGCCCACAGGTACTTACCTGTGTACTCGCGAGCAGGTAGAGGGCACGAGGTAAGGCCGACTTCTACACATGTTCGCCTACTTTACATTGCGGTGAGTAATGTGCCACGGCCGTGGCATTAAAAGCGCCAGTAAAGTCGGCTTTGCCAAAGGGTACGCCCGCCAACATCGTAACCGACTGCCACATAGAAACCGTGCTGCGACCGCAAGATGAACGAGAGGATACCTCTGACCGCTAATAATATGTCATTAAAAGAGACCGTTTTAAAAAGATTTCGTGCATCTCGATTATGTGCAAATGCAATTTCAGCCGGTTCTTCTTGTTCGCCGGTGCAAGAGGTTGAATCAATGTCATCGATATCGCGCCGCGTGTCCTTTCAATGTAAATCCGTGAATCGTTTATTGTGCTCGCCTATGGCCGTCAACGAACGCCGGGCTGCGAATAAAAGAAACGAAAAATGAATAACGTTTCGCGTCACCGGGCGAGATTCATTTTTCGCCGAATAAAAAATGTGGAAACGATCTGCGTGCGAATCCAGGAATAACGAACGGGATTAACGAGCATTTTTCTGTTTTTATAATCACAGGTTTTCACGTTCTTCGGTTACACACTTAGACTTTTCTGATTTTACCCGTTTTCAATTTTTCAACTTTTCAATTCTTTGATTTTTCCAGTTTTCGAGTTTTCAAGTTTTCACGTTTTCAATTTTGCAATTCTTTGATTTTTCAATTTTTCAATTTTTCGGTTTTTCAATTCTCCAGTTCTCCAATTCCACAATTCTCCAATTCCACAGTGCCCCAATTCCACAATTCTCCAATTCCACAATTCTCCAATTCCACAATTCTCCAATTCCACAATGCCCCAATTCTACAATGCCCCAATTCCACAATGCCCCAATTCCACAATTCTCCAATTCCACAATTCTCCAATTCCACAATGCCCCAATTCCAAAATTCTCCAATTCCACAATTCTCCAATTCCACAATTCTTAAATTCCACAATTCTCCAATTCCACAATGCCCCAATGCCACAATTCTCCAATTCCACAATGCCCCAATGCCACAATTCTCCAATTCCACAATTCTCCAATTCCACAATTCTCCAATTCCACAATTCTCCAATTCCACAATTCTCCAATTCCACAATTCTCCAATTCCACAATTCTCCAATTCCACAATGCCCCAATTCCACAATTCTCCAATTCCACAATTTTCCAATTCCACAATTCTCCAATTCCACAATTCTCCAATTCTCCAATTCTCCAATTCTCCAATTCTCCAATTCTCCAATTCTCCAATTCTTCAATTCTCCAACTCTTCAATTCCTCAATTCTCCAATTTTCCAATTTTCCAGTTCTCCAATTCTTCAATTCTCCAACTCTCCAACTCTCCAACTCTCCAATTCTCCAATTCCTCAATACTTCAATTCCTCAATTCTTCAATTCTTCAATTCTTCAATTCTTCAATTCTCCAATTCTCCAATTCCTCAATACTTCAATTCTTCAATTCTTCACTTCTTCAATTCTCCAATTCTCCAATTCCTCAATACTTCAATTCTTCAATTCTTCACTTCTTCCATTCTTCAATTCTCCAACTCTCCAATTCCTCGATACTTCAATTCTTCAATTCTCCACTTCTTCCATTCTTCAATTCTCCAAATTTAATGTTTCTTCAATTTTCTAACTTCTCAATTCCTTATATTAAATGGAAAATTGTCAGAATTATCGAAACTTAACATTTCTTCAATTACAAAATCATACAAGATTGCATGTTCGCAAAAATTACTTCTAAAAGTCCATGTTGAAGAGTTTATTCAGTGCCCCCCGCAAGAAGAACGACAAATCTAAATTTCAGGAGACAGTGATGTATATCAGCGGCATACGCTATCAATTGAATGGAGGTTGGTGATTTCGTATTTAATATTAAGCTGGTTGTGTGCACGGTGCGGGATTAATTTCGCGTCGCGGTTTACTGGCGACAACGAGCATATTGCTGGCTAATTTACTCGCGGAAGAATAGCGGACTTCAGCTACGCTCGATAAACGTTATTATTCAATCGTAGATTATAACGATGCCTCGTCCCGTTGACAACGTAAACGTTGGGACCTCTTTTCAACGGTGGCCGCGATACGATTACTTCGTTCATTATTTTATGCTCTTCATTACTTTGTACTTTACGCACGAATTCATCGTTGTACCGCCAATTAGCGTGACCCCGACATTAATTACACGCTCTGCACACACGATGCGTGTGCTAAATGATTATTCGATTACTCCAGACGTACGCGTGTTGTTTCAGCGACTCAGCGTTCTACACGAACATATAAATTTGTGTTGTTGTTTCAGAGTTTCGTGTTACACGTCTGTTTTCCTCCAAGAAGTGCACCCACTAATTACCTGCTGCGTCAGTCTCCTCGTTAACGGTGGAAGGGCTGGAAGGCAACAAAGAGAAATACCAAAATCATGGTCAACAGAAGGGTGCCAGTATCGATTATCGATAATGGATACCTTATTGATATTCGGTGTAACGACGTACGCATATTGTTTATGTAAACAGGGGAAAATGTCAGTGAATTTCGTTCTGAATTCGTGAAGACGGTGCAGAAATTGGGAGTTTAAAAGGTTGGAGATGTTAGGGTCTTAGAGCTGACAAATTCATAAGTTTGATTTGAAGAAAATGAGGATTTTGAAATGTGACAATTTGGAAAATTTTTGAATTTGAACATTGTATTGATTAATTGATGAGTCGATCAATTGACGAATTGATAAATGGACAAATTAATAGATAGACAAATTGATAAATTGAGGAATTGATAAATTGATGGATTGACAGATTGATGAATTGATGAATTGACAAATAGACAAACTGATGAATTGACAGATTGATAAATTGACAAATAGATAAATTGATAAATTGACAAATTGATAAATCGACAAATCGACAAATCGATAAATCAATAAATCGATAAACTACTAAATTGAAAATTTTATAAAATCACAAATACATAAATATTACACTAAATATTAACTAAACTTGAAATATCAAACTTAGAAATTTCCCTATTTGAAGATTTGAAAATATCAAAACCAACTTCTTTAATTAATTCAGCACACATTCCCTTTAACGACGTCTTAAGGATAACGTCGGATATGACATGAGACTCTCTCTCTGCCCGGCGATTTTAATTATCGTCTCGTTTCACGAAATAAACAGCGTACGATAAACAGAAACCAGAATCACATTCGTGTTTTAATATTTGTCGATGCAAACCAAACACGATAGCATTGTGTCATCGACGCCGTTCAATTAAATTAATATTTCGTGGCAGGTACGCGGTCGATCGATAAACAGGTGCATAAACAACTCTATGTACGTAACGACTGTATCGAACTACATCGTTTTGTCGATTGTGGACACTAATCTTCAATTACTTAACTACGATTTCATCTTTCAATCTTATTCGCTACTCGTTTCTTTATTTATTTATTGAATTGAATTCTAAAATTTATCATATCTCAAAGTTTTGAAAATCTACGAGTATTACTACGCATAGAATATGCACGCGCTAGATTACTACGCGTTGGATATCCACACGCTGTATTAGTACGCGTTGGATCACTACGCATTGGATTACTACGCGTAGGATTACCACGCGTTGCATTACCACACGTTGCATTACTATGCGTTAGATTACCACGCATTAGATTCCTACGCTTAGAATTACCACGCGTTGCATTACTACGCGTTGGATTACCACGCGTAGAATATGCACGCGCTAGATTACTACGCGTTGGATATCCACACGCTGTATTAGTACGCGCTGGATTACTACGCATTGGATTACTACGCGTAGGATTACCACGCGTTGCATTACCACACGTTGCATTACTATGCGTTAGATTACCACGCATTAGATTCCTACGCTTAGAATTACCACGCGTTGCATTACTACGCGTTGGATTACCACGCGTAGAGTATGCACGCGCTAGATTACTACGCGTTGGATATCCACACGCTGTATTAGTACGCGTTGGATTACTACGCATTGGATTACTACGCGTAGGATTACCACGCGTTGCATTACCACACGTTGCATTACTATGCGTTAGATTACCACGCATTAGATTCCTACGCTTAGAATTACCACGCGTTGCATTACTACGCGTTGGATTACCACGCGTAGAATATGCACGCGCTAGATTACTACGCGTTGGATATCCACACGCTGTATTAGTACGCGTTGGATTACTACGCATTGGATTACTACGCGTAGGATTACCACGCGCTGCATTACCACGCGTTGCATTACTAAGCGTTGGATTACCACGCGTTGGATAACTACGCGTTATCCGAAGCTGTCGCTCTCGCGTCTGCGCATGCGTAATCCTCGCGCTCTGATTGGTCCGTGTTTTTCCTTAATAATTCATAAACGAAGCTTCAAACCCCATTTCTGCAAAGGGAAATATTATTCAGAATCACGTCAGCTACCCCCCATATCAGGGACCTACACTAATTGTGAGGCACCCTGTATACCGAACCATCTCTTTATACGACGGTCCACTATAGTGGCTTTCTAATGTCGTCGTAGATAGCACCACAATACCTCACTCTACTACCTCACTCACTATTTCAATTGAATGATCGTTTTCATATATTCTTATTTGCATTTTGTTGTTTCACCACCTTTTACAAGAGTATTAACAAATCCCACAAAAGTACGTTACATTACAAGTATACGAAGACGTTTCGGAAATATTTTCGCATTCGTTGGACGAATCTTGCCGTTCGATTCGACGGAACGTTTCCACTTTTTCCCCTCTTGTTCTTCCCTTGATTGCTTCTTCGCCGACTACGTCTCTATCCCGGTCGAAGCCGAACTCCGTTTGTCGACGAGTAATTAGAAGGAACAGTTGTGGAAGGAAACAATTGGCTCGAGTCAACGTCGAAACTTGCCGACCGGATAACTAATCGGCGAACTCGCGACACGAAAAAGAACAACTCTCCCGGACGAAATTGTGTTATTATCCGGGATAGTTTACTTCTGGTTACTTGCGGCTTTGCTTACATCGAACGTGGTCGCGTTAATAGGGATTTGCGCTTAAGATTGTGATCGATGTTGCGCGAAAACTATTTCAGAATTTGGGAATTGAGGATTTGAAATTTAGTTTTTAGATTAGTTGTGAGACACTCTGCTGTCTACAAGTTTATCCATGCTTATTTATAAAATCCATTTCGTAAATTCAACCATGAGGCTCGATGATTTAAAAAATATAATTTTTACAAGTGCAGCACTCACCAGTAATCACCATAGTAATCAGATATTTTTATCATAAAGTCGAATTAATTTTAATATAAAATTTTACAAGGTGTTCGAAACAGATGCTAACGTAAACAAAATGTCTGTAAAACAAGTTCTACACCAATTCAAGTCGTACGTTAATTACAATGCACGTAACGAATAACGAAATTACGTTAAATAACAATACGACGTCTAGACGCGTTAATGACACTCGTAACACAAAGACGTTGCGCGTCTCGGGCCGTGTGAATGGTTGAAAAGAAGAAACGATGTTTCTCGATAACACTTAACCGACAAGAATGGTAAACACGGAGGGCAGTAACGATGTTTCGTAATCGTTTTTAAACAAGTAGTCGAAGAGAAACTGGGATCAAAGAGTAAGACAGTAGCGAATCGAGAGAGAGCGCCGTGAAAGAACAGGAAACGAAGAGGAGGAACAGCTCGGAGCGAGTACACATCGGTGTCAAAGTGGTTGAAGACTTGCAGGGGCCCTTTTGTTGAGACACTCGAGACGCTTGGCGTTATTAAAATTGGCCCCCTGGCCCCGCGGAAACACTTCGCTGCTTCACAGCCACTGGTCGAGCTGTCAACCTATCAATTATGACACATTGTACACTCTGGTGCAATACAGATCCTCAGAATAATGACTAGTATATGAGAATTTTTTGTTTAACCATTTATTAAATTTTCACGTATTTTAGATTTAAATTTACAAATTTTCTATTTTTTTAAATTAATCAGATTTCGAGTTCGTCATCAAATTATGTAATCTTAAAGTAGGTCATCAAATTATGTAATCTTAAATTTTTTAATTTTCATGTTTACATATAGTTGTAAATATATAGTTACAGCTATTATAGACTCTTATCAAACTTACCTGTTTATAATTCACAAGCTCATCAATTTTCGAAGACTTTGAGTTTTTAAATTTCCAAGTCCCTAAATTTTAAAATCTTCAAATTTTCATGTGATCGATTTTTAAATTCCCTAATTTTCAGGATTTTACAGTTACCTTGAATAATACATTTTTCTTGGGGAAGTTACATTTATTCTAGACTGTACATCCCAAACGTGTTACACGACGACACTTATTCCCCTTTCACGAAACCCTTGGATGTAGCGGCTGTTTGGGAAAATCGATGCGACAAGGGGATGTTCGAACCTGTTGAGTATGGTTTACTCGTTCAACAGATAATTTCCGTGATTCGATGTTGAAACACATGATCAAGTCCAATGTTTCCAGTCTCATAGTCCCAAAATCACAGAGGTCCAACGTCCCAAGGTTCTAAAATCCTAAGAGCCTCAACTTCCAACATTCAAAAATTCTAAGAGTCCAAGTATTTCCAACGTTCCGTGATCCTAAAATCATAAAGGTCCGACGGTTCGAGTCCCAAAATCTTAAGAACCCCAATGTCTCAAAATCGTAGGAGTCTAAATGTTCAACGTCCCATGGTCTACAGCCGGAAAGGTCCAACGTCTCAAGTCTCAAAACCCTAAGATGTCCCAAAATCCTAAAGGTACCGATTTCCAACGTCTTAAAATTACTAGAGTCCAAATTTCCAAAGATGAAAAGTCACAAAGTTCGAAAATTGTAAGAGTCCAAACCTCCAAGGTTGAAAATTCCCAAATCGCAAGAGTCCAAATTTCTCAACTTGAAAAATCCTAAAATCCCAAAATTCCAAGTTTCCAAACTCCCAAGGTCCCAAACTCCCAAAGTCCCAAAATTGTAAGAGTCCAAACTTCTCAACCTGAAAATCCTAAAATCCTAAAATTCTAAGTGTGAAACCTCTAAACTCCCAAACTCCCGAGTCCCAAAATGAACAGAGTCCCCCAAGAAATCGCAAACTCCCAAACTGTCGATCCATTAATATAATCCTGATCCTAGAACGTAATATCAAACCAGTAATACTACCCCAGCACGAAATCACGATAGTCCAGAAAATATTTTCCCGTTGGCGCGTAAGTTGTTAGCAATTTTCCCGTACAATTGGCCCGAGTAGTCTGCAACAATCCTGCTGGAACTCGAAACATTTCGCGTCCGTTTCACGATTAGTTCGAAGAACGTCGATAAATACGAACGGTGTATCGGCACGCGTGGACTTTTATGGTTCCGTAGAGGAATTCTCATTGAATGGACAGGAACTATCATACACGGGGCGCTCGGCTGGCCTTTCTTGGAAGCACGAAGCAATCTCGAAGACGCTTCCATAGCTTTATCTGTGCATTCACCAGGGTACGAAGAGTTGCTCGTCGTCCGGCTGTATCGAATGTCCTGACTCAACTTGATTGCCGTAATACCGGGAAAAAGCTTAACGAACGGATTGTTACTTCGTCGACGAACGAAACGTACGGCTGTCACGACGCCGGATGAATGTCTAACAAGTTACGAGGCATTCGTTGGTCGCATGCACAACCGGCTCATTGAAACGCTGCCACGGCTGAATATCTTCATTCGTCGTTGAAAATATTTCTCGATATTCCACCGGCTAATTAAATAGTGAATTATGTATACCGGAGACTCTTTAAACGTAAAATCATCGTTAAGCTGAAACGCGAGACGCGACGGGAATCGGGATCGTAACACCGGATTTATCGTGTATGAATCATGTACTGCCGGAAATCGGTGTCGTAAACGTCGTTTCGAAATTTCGTGTTGGCTTTGTAGGGTTCTGGTGGTTTTTTAGCGGTCGATTCGGGGAAAGGGGGTAAGGGAAGATATAGTCTCACTAGTGTAGGTCCCTGAAATATAGCTGACGTGATTCTGAATAAGATTTCCCTTTGCAAAAATGGGGTTTGAAGCCTCGTTTTTGAATTGTTAAGGAAAAACACGGACCAATCAGAGCGCGAGGATTACGCATGCGCAGACGCGAGAGCGACAGCTTCGGATAACGCGTAGTTATCCAACGCGTAGTAATGCAACGTGTGGTAATGCAACGCGTGGTAATCCCACGCGTAGTAATCCTATGCGTAGTAATCCAACGCGTACTAATATAGCGTGTGGATATCCAACGCGTAGTAATCTAGCGCGTGCATATTCTACGCGTAGTAATCCAACGCGTAATAATACAACGCGTGGTAATTCTAAGCGTAGGAATCTAATGCGTGGTAATCTAACGTGTAGTAATGCAACGTGTGGTAATGCAACGCGTGGTAATCCTATGCGTAGTAATCCAACGCGTACTAATATAGCGTGTGGATATCCAACGCGTAGTAATCTAGCGCGTGCATATTCTACGCGTAGTAATCCAACGCGTAATAATGCATCGCGTGGTAATTCTAAGAGTAGGAATCTAATGCGTGGTATTCTAACGCGTAGTAATGCAACGTGTGGTAATGCAACGCGTGGTAATCCTACGCGTAGTAATCCAATGCGTAGTAATCCAACGCGTACTAATACAGCGTGTGGATATCCAACGCGTAGTAATCTAGCGCGTGCATATTCTACGCGTAGTAATCCAACGCGTAATAATACAACGCGTGGTAATTCTAAGCGTAGGAATCTAATGCGTGGTAATCTAACGTGTAGTAATGCAACGTGTGGTAATGCAACGCGTGGTAATCCTACGCGTACTAATACAGCGTGTGGATATCCAACGCGTAGTAATTTAGCGCGTGCATATTCTACGCGTGGTAACCCAATGCGTAATAATGCATCGCGTGGTAATTCTAAGCGTAGGAATCTAATGCGCGATAATCTAACGCGTAGTAATCCAGCATGTGGATATCCAACGCGTAGTAATCATTCATAAAGTCCATGAACGATAGTGCACTAAAAATTTTCAAGAACAGCCGTATGACAAGTTATGGAAAAAGAGTCATATATCAAGAGCGTACATCGTTACATTTCAACTTGAAATAAATCTCGTTAAGCCAACTCTCGTAGGAGCGAACAAATAAAATAATACCGATTTTTCTTCGAACTCCAGAATTATTTGATCAAATTAAACCGGCTTGTACAAATGCGACACGTTCATAAATAAGGGAAACAATAGTGACAATTTATGCAGAATTATTATGCGACGTAATTGGAAATATTTCACGTTGTCGAATTTCAAGTTGTCGAACGATGGAATGGAACGAAATTTAAAGGAACAATATTCATATGGAGATCAGACAGAAACACGTGCAGCTAGCGAGCAGAGAACACGCAGAGGGAGAACGAAAATTGTCAGTCAGGATTAACGTTGTCCGTAGGTTCTATCGTACATTACGTCCCAGGAAATATTGGCAATAATTCAAACGAACATCCCCCTCGTACACGCTAACCTCCTCGATCCCAGTCGATCGTATCGAGCGATTATTTCGGTAAACGCTGTTAACCGTTGAATTCTGGAAAATCGGTTTCCAAACAAAAGCATATGCATACGCAACGAATCTCTCGTCACCGTGAAATCGTACACGGTTATTTGTTCGTTACGCCTGCTTTTAATTCTCTGTCATTTACATTTAATTACAAAAAGAAAATTGCTACTTTTCAAATTGAATATCATCGTGCATGACGACGCGGGCACAATAAACGTCCAGGCAAAATATTATTGTATGTTTAATTATCGCAGCCCCTCGGCTACCAATCTTTCGATTAATTTCAAATATTAATTACCGTTCCGAGGCATCAGACATACATTTCGAATCGGAGCGCAACTAATTACGCGTAATTAAAATCGTGCTCCGCTGTATAAAACACACGTTGCTGCTATCGGTATCGCATGTTCGCGTTTCTTTGTACGCAAACAATTTTTGAGTGGGAGAATTTTTATGTGGTTGATGTAGGAGAATTTTGGAATTTTTGGAAAATTTAGGAATTGGGAAATTAGATATTGGGGAATTAGGGATTGGGAAATTAGGGAATTGGGGATTTAGGGATTGGGAAATTAAGGAATTGGGAAATTAGGTATTGGGGAATTAGGGATTGGGAAATTAAGGAATTGGGGATTTAGGGATTGGGAAATTAAGGAATTGGGAAATTAGGTATTGGGGATTTAGGGATTGGGAAATTTAGGGATTGGGGAATTTAGGGAATGGGGAATTTAGGAATTGGGAACTTAGGTATTGGGGAATTAGGGAATTGGGGATTTAGGGATTGGGAAATTTAGGGATTGGGGAATTTAGGGATTGGGGAATTTAAGGAATGGGGAATTTAGGAATTGGGAACTAAGGTATTGGGGAATTAGGGAATTGGGGATTTAGGGATTGGGAAATTTAGGGATTGGGGAATTTAGGGAATGGGGAATTTAGGAATTGGAAAATTAGGTATTGGGGATTTAGGGATTGGGGAATTAAGAAATTGGGAAATTAGGTATTGGGAATTTAGGAATTGGGAAATTAATTTATGGGGATCTAAAGAATTAAGGGATTTGTAGGCTTGAGGATTTAGAGATTTGAAAATTTAGGATTTTGGGAAGTTTGAGATTTGAGGGGTTCATACACTGGAGCATTTACGATTTTTTATATTCAGAAATTTAGAGATTTTTGACATTCAAAGAATGACACATTTAGGATTCAAAAAATTTCGAAATTTGGGGAATTCAAAACGACAATTTTTAGATTAAAAAATTCTACAACTTTCTGTCAATTCACAAGTATTGAAAAATTTATAAATTTTACAAATTGTTTTGTCGCGCCGAATGGCGTCAGAAATTCCTCTTGAAAGAATAGTCAAACAGAAAAAAATGCCTGGATCAAAATGAATTTTCATTTAGCGTTCTTTCATAATTGGTCGGCTGTGTCGTTTGACAACACGTAACAACCCAGGCAGGGCTGTAGGAACGCGAAAAATTTCATAATTCCCGTCGCGATGAAATTTCAATATCAGTCGGGTGACGACGGCCGGATATTTAAGGGGCATTCTTATGTGTACATAATTCCGGTCGTTTCGAACGTGTTGGTAGAACTCGATTGTTGATTCTGAACGCACAAATAGGTGGATTCGTACACGCGTACACCGTTTCTGGCGGAAATGCCAGTCGATATTGAACATCCGCCGCTCATCTAACCTCGTATCTCGCGGTTATACAAGAAATTGCTTAACGAACAGGATATAGAACGGAACGAGCTATACTAATTTCGTGGTATGAAACACTTTACCCCTTCCTGTTATGCCACGGGGCGTTTCGTGGCGTGCAACTGACTTGTACGAAAATTCTAGTCTGATTCCAATGATACGATCGATCGTTGGGAAAATTAGTGCAACGATGAATGGCTCTCGACTGTATGGACTATCGTTGTATTAACACGTTTGCACTAATTTTCACTCGTACTCTCGTAATCGTTATTCGTCGATTATGTATTAATTGTTTGAAATGATTAGGTGCTCTTCTATCGTACAGGTGCAACCGCTTATCGATTATTGATATGGACATCATTATATTTAACGGTATATCTATTTTAATAATTAGTATGGGGAAATTTAGAAGTTTAGAAAATTTTCTAAGGCATCCATTATATCGCCACGCATTATATCGCCATCTTATATATTTCCACGCGTTAGTGCTACTTAGTATACCTTCACGTATTATATTGCCACCTATTATATTTACCATGCGTTATATTGCCATCTATTGTTTTCCACTTGTTATATTGCCATCTATTATATTGCCATATGTTATATAGCCACCAACTGTAATGTTACGCGTTATATTACCACCTATTATATTTGTTACGCATTATGTGAACATCCATTATATTACCTCGCGCTATATCGCCGTATATTATATTTCCACGCGTTATATAGTCACTTAGTGTACTGCCACGTGTTATATTGCCACCAATTACAGTTACCTTGTGTTATATTGCCATCCGTTGTTTTCTACTTGTTATATCGCCATCTCTTATATTGCCACATGTTATATAGCCACCAACTGCAATGTTACGCGTTATATTACCACCTATTATATTTGCTATGCGTTATGTGGACATCCATTATATCGCCACGCGCAATATAGCCGTATATTATATTTCCTCGCGTTATATAACCATTTACAGTACTACCACGTGTTATAATACCACCAATTACATTTACCTTGCGTTATATTGTCGTCTGTGGTTTTGCACTTGTTATATTGCCACCATTATATTGCCACGTGCTATATAGCCACCAACTGTAATGTTACACGTTATATTGCCACCAATTACATTTGTTACGGTTTATGTGAGTATCCATTACATCGCCACGCGCTATATCGCCGTATTATAAATTTCCACGTTTTATATAGCCATTTACTGTACTGCCACATGTTATATTGCCACCAATTACATTTATCTTGCGTTATATTGCCATCTGTGGTTTTCCACTTGTTATATTGCCGCACATTATGTTTCCTCGCGTTATATAGCCGCTAACTAATACCACAGGTTATATTACCATTTATGATATTTTCCACGCGTTACATTGCCACTTATTATATTTGCCATTGTTACATGAATATCTATTATATAGCCACGTGTTATATCATCAGTATTGTCACGCGTTTTATTGGGTCGCGTTATATGACCACCCATGATATCATTAAAACATACGATCGGGAAAATTAATAATTCGTCGTCGTCGATCGCAGGCCACGTAACAGGAAGGGAATATTACAAACGAAATTGTCGAGGCTTTTGAAGGAAACGCGTTCGTTAATACGAGTTCGAGCGTCGGCCGGTTCTTGAATATTCATCCCGCACGATGTTTCACAATGCGCCATTGTTGCATTTCAATAGAATGGTTCTCATTGTTCAAATGTAATGCTCGCGCGAGCCGCCGGAGCCGAAGGGTCGCTCATAAACACTGACAAGCGTGAGAACCACGCGCGGCTACGGAGCTTTCCGTGGCGCACGCTGATTTTTGCCACAGTCTCGAATTTAATCTCTTTGCCCCTTTAATTAATCTCTTCGTATGGCATCGCGCAAAACCAGCCTTCCTCTGCCGTGCGGCTTCGACGCTGCGTAAATCAGGTTGCGCCATACAGCGGGAACGCGTAAGACCGACACGTCCGAACAGCTATAATTACGCACTGAAATTATTTCGTGCTTTCGCAAACGCTGTATCCAAACGGACCAAAAAGAACGGTGACTCGTTCGTTCGATGGAAACGAGTTCTCGTAAATTCACGAGAAACCACCGTTTATTTCTATTAGGTTGGTACACACGAAATACTACGGCGTGATCATTAAATTAATACATCCTTTGCGAAAATAAATTATTTCGTATGCACTGAATTTTTCCTCACCTGTTTTAGATATTCCTACATTTTATAGATCAGTTCGTAATTGTTGGTATCGAACAGCAACACGATTTCAGATTTAATAATTAAGAGGATTAAAGAGTTTAAGTTGATGTAGGTAACGAGTGGAATGCACAATTTGAAAATGAATGATTGTACTCCGAGTAATTACAATTGTGTCACAGTTCACGTGGTCAAATACCACAGTGGAAACGGAAGTATGTGGCAAGACCTACATATTCTGAATACAATTGTCTAAATTAAAACATTCCACTCGTTAAAATTATAATTTCGTTGTTACTCTTCAAGTGTTCGATAACGTATCGACCACATTTAATTCGATTATTTACGACTCGAGTCACCTATTAGCACAAATAAAGCAAAAACCAGCGACTACGATATAAAGATAGTGTCAAAAGTATCGTTATTCAACAGCTAATAGAACACGTTTGATATATTGCCAGCAATTTGCAAATCTGACATCTCATACGCATCGAGTTAATAGAAGCAAGAGAACTGAATGACACCGCATTCAGTTTCCCCGTTCGTTGATAGAAATAAGGCTACACTCGTTCGGCGGTGAACTCTGTGGTATTAAATGTAATTAGTCCCTGTGTCAAGTAGTACTTTTCTCGGTAACCGGATGATAAATGACCATACTCGTACCACTTTCCACGCGTGTGCGTCTGATTTCTTAAGAAACGACGATTGCGCGAAAGTAGTTTCTCACGGCTTATTCGTAACACGAGAATTAAAATTGTACCGTACTGATAGAAATGGAGACCACTCCCTCTTAATGTTTTACTTAAGTACCCTCATTTGACTATCTCACTGCGTTGCATTTCCATGCGTTGTATCAGCGCGTTATGTCATCCGGTGTGTTGCTAACCGTTGCGTTACCTCACTGTGCTGACTCACGAATTTAGAAATTTAGGGATTTTTAAATTAGGGAAGTAGGAAATTGGGGAATTAGGTATGGGGAAATTAGGTACTGGGACATTAGGGATTGGGAAATTAGGTATTGGGACATTAGGGATTGAGGAATTAGGTATTGGGACATTAGGGATTGGGAAATTAGGTATTAGGACGTTAGGGATTGGGACATTAGGGATTGGGACATTAGGGATTGGGACAATAGAGATTGGAAAATTAGGTATTATGATTTTAGGGTTTTGGAAATTAGGTATTGGGGCATTAGGGATTGGGACATTAGGGATTGGGGAATTAGGTATTGGGACATTAGGGACTGGGAAATTAGGGATTGGGACATTAGAGATTGGAAAATTAGGTATTATGATTTTAGGGTTTGGGAAATTAGGTATTGGGGCATTAGGGATTGGGAAATTAGGTATTAGGACATTAGGGATTGGGAAATTAGGGATTGGGACATTAGAGATTGGAAAATTAGGTATTATTATTTTAGGGTTTGGGAAATTAGGTATTGGGACATGTAAATTAGGAAAATTAGGTACTATGATTTTAGGGTTTGGGAAATTAGGTATTGGGGCATTAGGGATTGGAAAATTAGGGATTTACAGAATTAAGGGGCTAAGGGATTTGAAGACTCGAGGATTTGGATATTTGGAACATTTTTAATTTCAAAATTAAGAAATTAGATTATCAGGAAATTAAGGGACTAGAAAACTTGAAAATTTAGAATTTTTGTAATATAAAAGTCTTGTGATCCCAAGAACTCAAAAATGTGGACAATTGAAGCCATCGAAAATCGCAAATTTGATAATTTGCACACTTGGCTTCGTCCTGAGTTTCGATCGATTTCCAGTCCATTTTTCACTTCGAGCTCATTGAACATCGGTAAAACAGAGCATACGATGGTTAGGTCTGTGACCATCAATATATCGGCCCACAGTCGGTGGTTTTTGGGCAATATCGCCACCGTGCACGTCTGCTCGTACTTTCGGAATGTATCGCCGAATGCACCTGTATATATCTGTTTTTTTTTTTTATTCATCCTGGTGTTTGCTCGAATTGGATATCCACGGTACTTTTCCGCGCTCGCGGTCCTTTGTAACTCGCAATGACCGCTTTTTCGTCCTTTTGTGCCGGTAGTTTTCCATTGCCCGTATTTGCTTTCATTGTTTCTGCCGGACGCAGCCACAGCTCCCCGCATTTTCGTGCTTTTGATCTGACAGCACGCGTATCTCCGCCCACGTGGGCGGCCGATAAAAAACATGCGAAAGAGGAAGGGAAGACAGAGAACGGCTGCTGTGAAATACTAACTGTTCTCCTTCTCTTATATCGACTTCTTACGCTTCTTTATACATCTCTGTTCAAGGAGTGTCGCTTGAGAAGCTCCTCTTTAAAAAATTAGATATTTATGTCCAAATGCATATTTATAATTTCAATTTAACTCTTAAGATCCTTTGTATTAAGATTCTTGATAAATATATAGCTTTTGTAAAATTTCGAACTTCATATTAATATGAGAAATATGGGATTAAAAGTATATTGTGTTTTGTTAGTTTCATTCTGATGCGCGCATGCGCAGATACGATATGACTCGCGCACGCGCAGACCGATGTGCGCAGATCCAACCTCAGCGACTGCGCATACGTATCTTAGCAGTGCCAACTTTTCTAATTTTAAATTGAATTAATTCATATTTTGCAGACGAATAATCAATCCACCTTGTTAAATCAAGTATTAATTACTTTATTTTGTACAATATTTTCATGTATACACGTTTTAAGACTGTATATTTACATCGTAAAAATTGAACCAACTTAATTTGCAAAAAAGATACGCATACACAGATTACGCGGATATAAATAATAATTGTTTCGTCGGTTCTAAATGGGGTCAATTTTCAATGCTGATAGCCCTTCCATTCTTCTGGGACGAATTTCGCGTTGCCTCCGAGAGCGATTAATATAATTTTTTCGCTCAATTTGGGCGGGAGTTAAATAGCGGGTCCGTGATGGTAACGAGCTCGGTTGTTAATTACGGGCAGGTAAAAGAGCTTTGAGAAATTAAACGTGTAATAAAGCAGATTTTCCGTCTCTTCTTTTTTCGAAATAATGCGAAAGTAACTCTGTTTATTCGCGCGCAACTGTCGTTTTGTGTATGGTCAAAGGGTGCTGCTACGTTACAGAATCGTGTAATCATGACGAAAGAAGGGACTAGCCGGGCAAAAAGTGAAATTTTGCACGAACATGGTCGCTCTTTTTCCATAGAGCGTTTGTAGGATGAAATCCGAGAGAAAGCGACGGCAAAACCATGCTCTGGCCGCGCTTACCCTCTCAAGTTCGCAGCGAGTACTCGTCGCTGGTGTGACTGCACCCTCCGGCATCCCTTGCTGCACTTAACCGTAGAAGGGCTTGGAAGCACACAGGACACCATCCACTTATGTCGCGGTTTCCCCATTGGCATCATACTAAACTAAGTGAACGGGAGTACGAGTATCGTCATTAAGCAATTCCGCTTGTAAGCGTGTTGAAGGAGGAAAACGGACCCCGTGAATTCGACACGGGACGCGTCTCCGATGTTGCGAGTCGCTCGTTAACCGCCAACCACGCGATTACTTATTATCGTGAAAACGAGACATGCTATACCTTCATTCGAAACCAGTCAACGATACCACATTTGCCTATACAACCTGCGGTGATGCCTGTGGTTCGACTACGCGTGGTGCAACTCTTGGCAAAAACGAAAGGGTATCCCTCATTCTCTAATTCCCCAAATTCCTTAACTCCTTAATTCAAAAACAAATCATGATATTTTCTCAATTTCCAAACCCCAAGTTTGCATGCTTTCAACTTCTCGAATTCAGCTCTCCGAAGAAACGTGGATCGCAGTCGAAAAAGGAAGCAGTGACGGGTGAGAGAAATATGTGCGTGGGGTAGTTGGCGATAATTAAGCGCAATTTTCCCGCTGAAATATTCGCGAACGGCAAACTAATACCGCAGCGGGGCGAGGTGGACGGGATCCACGCCGATTATCGCGTCAATTTATACGCTGAATAAACGGACCTGAACAAATTTCGCTCATATAACGGCCGGAGAAGTGTATTTGAACCGCAAATAACGGAACTCTATTTTCGTAGATTGAACCGTTCGAATGGATGGCAGCGGTTTGAGCCGGAACTCCGTGGAATCACGGAAATATCGGCTCTTTACCGTCGAGAGCTGCGGTCTAATAAAGTAGCTGGAATCAAATCGACGAAGCTGTATGGCGGACGAGAAGACCCAGATGTTCAGACGGTCGGAGGCCGCAGATGCGAGACAGTAACGCGACATCGAGCGCGAGACAATATCGCGACGAGACAGGCTGTATCGCGCAGTCCAAGACATTACCTGGGCTACGATTCAATTTACAAACACGTGGAATATTTATATCGCCCGCAGCCATATAGGGGGAAAATGACACGACTGTCTCCGGGGACACCGTCACGCTGCGATTTTTGAGACCATGCATTATTTAACTGTTTCGCTACTGTACTCCGGGAGCAAATTACCAGTATTTTACGCTGTCACTGAAACTCCAATTCTATTTAAATTTGTCTCAGAAAAAACTGCAAAAGAGGACACCAGAATTGTTCAGAATTTTTTCGAGTCAAGTCTAATACGTTCGTCCACCTTAACACCCTCCTCACAAAACATAATTATAATACCTTTAATCACCAAAAAAGGCGTCGTTCGCAAATTTCACCGAGTGTCCTCACAACGATCGTTACCGAAAGTTGTTCTTCCTTATTCGTTAATGCCGATAATCGGCACACCATGGGAGACAGCTCAGAGTCGCAATTTTATGACACCGCCATGCTCGTACACCTACAACGGTTGGAAAGAGGTTTCGTTGTAAGATCGTAGATTTGCATCCTCGGTGAAAAGCAACGTTTGGCGCTTTAATGTCTTTACAAGAGCCAATGGCGGCCACCCCGAGGGAACGAGTCGTGCTTTTGGTGAAAGGCAAACCGGACAGCGGAATAACTCTTTTTCGCAATTACTTCGGTGCCTTTGGCGAGCCCTGAAACGACCGTGCACCGAAACTAAGTACATACGCGTGTTCGCATTTTATGCGCATTGTGCGTGTGCAGGAATTAAATCGCTCAAAGTAATTCGATTTCTTCGGTTTTTTCTTTTTTGATCAAACGGGTTTCGGTAGAGGACGAATTTCGGGGTTTGTAATTACAATTTGTTGGTAGGAGTAATTGTGTTTAATTAGTCGATTCATTTGTTGTCATTTCCGTGCAGGGTCGTTGATGTCTCATACAACAAATTTATTCGATTGCAGCGGTATAAAAGAGAATAATTGCCATTGCGATCACGAATAATTAAATATTATTATTATGCACAGTGTTATAATATGTGTTATAATAATTTGTGGAACGGTGTATAATAGCATTTATGTTAATTGTTGTGCGTGGACAATATATTGCTGTAATTATTACTGTTATAATGCATTTGTCATAACTGCTATATCATTGCAAAAATGTATGGATGTAAATTTAGTATATAAAATCAAGTAATTAGGGGGAAAGAAGGAAGTAAATGATAATAGCTGAATCAGTATAAGCTTCATTAGCTAACTTATAATAGCTTCATTAACTCAATAGCTGAACTCTATTTACATCGGATGATAAACTGTAAGCTGGTACTTGAAACCTAGATGCATCGTTAGCTTACATGCACAATTTCACTGTGCCTCAACATGCCATATCAAATGGCTTTCATTAGTCAGAGATATTAAATTGAAGCTGTGGACAATTAAAATTCGAACTAATCTTATTAAATACTCACACTTGCAAGTAACCCAAAGGTCCCAACAAGGGACGTATTTGGGAGCTGGGGGACGTTTTTGGGACATGAAAGTAGGGGGTTTGAGAATTTTGAAATATGAGATTTGGGGATTTGAGAATTTTGAGATGTGAGGTTTGGGGGTTTGAGAAATTAGGGATTTGAGAGTTGGAGATTTAATAATTTTGGGATGTAAGATTTGGGGGTTTGAGAAATTAGGGAGTTGAGAGTTGGGGAGTTGAAAATTTAGAGATATGAGATTTGGGGGTTTGAGAAATTAGGGATTCGAGAGTTGGAGATTTGATAATTTTGGGATGTGAGGTTTGAGGGTTTGAGAAATTAGGGATTTGAGAGTTGGAGATTTGATAATTTTGGGATGTGAGGTTTGGGGAGTTGAGAAATTAGGGATTTGAGAGTTGGGAATTTGAGAATTTAGGAATATGAAATTTGGGGGTTTGAGAAATTAGGGATTTGAGAGTTGGAGATTTGATAATTGTGGGATATGAGATGTGGGGAGTTGAGAAATTAGGGATTTGAGAGTTGGGAATTTGAGAAGTTAGGGATTTGAGAATTGGGGGTTTGAAAAATTGGAGACTTGAGAGTTGGGGACTTGAGAATTTAAAGATATGAGATTTGGGGATTTGTGAAATTAGGGATTTTAGAGTTGGGCATTTGAAAATTTTAAGATATGAGATTTGAAGGTTTGTGAAATTAGGGATTTGAGAGTTGGGGATTTGAAAATTTTAGGATATCAGATTTGGGGCCTTGAGAAATTAAGGATTTGAGACTTGGGGATTTAATAATTTTAAGATATGAGATTTGGGGATTTAAGATTTTGCGGTTCGAAATTTGGAGATTTGAGGAATTAGGTATTTGACATTTGGAGATTTGAGAAATTAAGGATTTGAGATTAGAAGATTTGTCAATTTTAAGTTAAAGAATTTATAAACTCCCAATACAAACATAAACCAAAGCACGATATTTGACACCTAAATCCTATTTCCGCTATCTAGAAACGCCATTACGCTGAAGCATCGAAAATGTAGGGCAAGTAATTCATTATTTCGATTACGAAGCTTCTCTACGATGCACACTAATGATTATGATGTCTAGAGTGCACGCATATAACGAAGCCGGCGCGATGAATTTAAAAAAAATAAGGAGCATAAAAAAAAGCATACGAGCATTTACATTCCCGTCTTAATTTGCGGCACCGAATGCGACAGACGGTATTTCCAATTGAACACACCAAACGACCAAGGGGTGGTTCGTGGCATCGATACACCGCACGTTGGCGAGCACTCGAGAATACGAGTGCTTCGTGCACTTTGAATCCTCTATCCTCGTGTCCATTATACTCGAACCACTCTGGCGCGTTCGTATTGCCGGTAATAATTCGTACGTCTGTCTCTAAAGGGGGAAAAAAGTGTCGGGGTCCGAAGGAAGAACAAACGACAAGTGGGAACACGTGCAACGATCCCGTATTTGATATCGAGAGTGGAGCGTTTCACTGCTACCCCCGTCCCTCGGTTGCCTTCAATTTATTTCACCTTTCGTTTCTAAACAAAAGATCACTCTTACGGGATTCTGCGCTGCTGCCGCTGAATAGTGCGATGCTGATCGCCGATACTGACGTTGTCGTTTGTCTCCCGTTTTTTAAACGAGACAATTTCTCGGGACTTTTTTCGGATGCCATTCGTTGCGGTTGCGCCAACGTTATGAAAGCTGCAAATGCTTTTTCAAATATTTTGCAATGTTCACAATTTGCAGATACATGGATACAGAAATTTAACTTCTACTTTCTTGTTGTTCTCTATTTATAAACTTTTTAATTTTCAATTTTTTTATGTACTAATTGGTACAATTTGCAAGTTTTCAAGAGACCAAATTTCTAAATTTAAAGATTGACGAATTTTCGGGTTTCGCAATTCTCAATTTTCCAGGTTTCATTCCTTAAATTTGCAAATATGCAAGTTTTACCACGCGTTGTATTACTACGGGCCAAACTACTACGCGTTGTAATTCCACGCGCTGAATCCCCATGCATTGAACCACTACGCGTTGTATTACCACGCGTTGTATTACCACGCGCTGAATTACCACGCGTTGAACCACCACGCGTTGTATTACCACGCGCTGAATCACCACGCGTTGAATTACCACGCGTTGTATTTCCACGCGCTGAATCACCACGCGTTGTATTACCACGCGTTGTATTACCACGCGATGAATCACCACGCGTTGAATTACCACGCGCTGAATTACCACGCGCTGAATCACCACGCGTTGAACCACCACGCGTTGAATTACCACGCGTTGTATTACCACGCGTTGAATTACCACGCGCTGAATCACCATGCGTTGTATTACCACGCGCTGAATCACCACGCGTTGAATTACCACGCGTTGTATTTCCACGCGCTGAATCACCACGCGTTGAATTACCACGCGTTGTATTACCACGCGCTGAATTACCACGCGTTGAACCACCACGCGTTGTATTACCACGCGCTGAATCGCCACGCGCTGAATCACCACACGTTGAATTACCACGCGTTGTATTACCATGCGCTGAATTACCACGCGTTGAACCACCACGCGTTGTATTGCCACGCGCTGAATCACCACGCGTTGTATTACCACGCTCTGAATCACCACGCGTTGAATTACCACGCGTTGTATTACCACGCGCTGAATTACCACGCGTTGTATTACCACGCGCTGAATTACCACGCGTTGTGTTACTACGCGCTGAATTACCACGCGTGGAACGACCACGCGTTGTATTCTCACGCGCTGAATCACCACGCGTTGAACCACCACGCGTTGAATTACCACGCGTTGTATTACCACGCGCTGAATTACCACGCGTTGTATTACCACGCGCTGAATTACCACGCGTTGTATTACTACGCGCTGAATTACCACGCGTGGAACCACCACGCGTTGTATTCTCACGCGCTGAATTACCACGCGTTGAACCACCACGCGTCGAATTACCACGCGTTGTATTACCACGCGTCGAATTACCACGCGTTGCATTACTAAGCGCTGAATTACCACGCATGGTATAGTCACACGTACAATTACTATATGTTACATCGTCACGTGCCGAACCACCACGCGTTGTATCGTCGCGAACTAAATTGCTATGCGCTGCATCGTCACACGTTGTATCGCCACGCATTAAATTGCCAAGTCCTAAATCATCGTATGCTATATCATCAAATACCATGAGATTTTTAAATCTCCAATTTTTTTTATGTACCAATTGGTACAATTTTCAGGTCAGAGACAGAATTTCTAAATTTAAAGATTCGAGAATTTCCAGGTTTCGCAATTCTCAATTTTCCAGGTTTCAATCCTTAAATTTGCAAATATGCAAATTTTACAATTGACAAATTTTTATGTTCCCTTTCTTAATACATAAATTCCAACATCTTCAAATTTTTTAATCTAATCCTCAAAATTTCCTGTGAGTCTAAATATCCAAATTCGTAACTCAATAAATTGTCACAAACTTGTGATTAAATTTTAGCTAACAATTTTCAGTAAATTTAATAAATGTTCAATTTTATTAGAATTTTAAACTCAGAAATTCTTGAAATTCTGAGACTTCGCAACTTTCATCAATTAACCAGTTACGAATAGAGTGGTTGATTATCACGCTCGAAGTAGAAGAAAATTACCCAGTCACGATACCCTACGGATAGAAAGTGACTGCACGAACGGATTCGTTTTTCCGCTGTTCGAACAAATTAAACGAAGCTAATCAGCCGCGTATCGTTCGATCCTGTGTCTACGACTGGAGGCACAATTATCGACAAAAAACGATACCCTCTCATTTTCAGTTATATTCGAAATTACCGTCTGGCGTCCATTAAACTTGTCTGAGTGTTATCCTCCGGGGAGTGATAGTATCTTCCGCCATTTTGATGTATACCGAATGTATGGCGGGAAAATTCAAATCTCTTTGTTACACGTATTTAAATATGTGATCTACAAAATCAATTTACATTCACTTTGATATATTACGAATATATAAACACTATGTAAATTATTATTTATACAATTGCATAAACATTCGCGTAACTATGAAAATTACTCTTTGTACAAATGCATAAATATCTGTGGTCTATGGTCATTTATGCAAATGCATAAACATTCACAGTGAAAATTATTCTTTAGAAATGCATAAATATCTGCAGTCTAACAATGAAAATTATCATGTATAAATATATATAGTCTAACAATGAAAATTATCATTGCAAATGCATAAGCAGTCGCAGTCTAACTATTAATCTTCAAACAAATAGATAAGAATTTCACCACAGACACGAGTATCTTTTCTTAGATAATTTCTTGTCTTTGTCAGATAATTTCACAATATCTTCCCGGTTAAGACCAGATTTACCAATAAAGAATATTAAAAGGATACTTAAGAGTATTAAATAGTACTAATAAAGTATGAAAGTGATTAAACAGCAAGTCCTGAAAAGCAGGGACACGTAACTGGTGAGGATCACTACCTGACTGACTCGGTGCATCCACCGAGAAAGCGCAGAGACTTGAAGGAAACGAGTGGGTAAAATCTGCGACGACGACGAAGGGTGAAAAAAAGGGACCGAGGGAGAGCGAGACTACTCGAAGAGAGGGAAACCGGGCTACGTATGATTCCATTGAGCAGAGCACATCTGCCGTGTTGGTGCATTGTGTTGCACGCCGGGCTCATCCCCGTCTCCGACCTTTGCGCGCTGCAACCACCGGGAGACGTGACGTAGAAAGAGAAACCAGGAGACAGAGGCGAAAAAAAGAGATGCGAAAAGACCTCCCCTTTCAGTCTCGTGCCAGACCTTTATCGAGTTATATCGTCATATCGTCATACCTGCCAACCAATAAATCCGAGCGAGCCCTTTCAGCGAGGCATCCGCCTCTGATTTATGACGGAATTAATATTAGATCCACCGAAAATATCGCCGATATATCGGGTTACGCGATTACCCCCACCTTTGGCGGGAAAGTTAGGCTGAAAAAAAAGAGGAAAAAAGGAAAGGTGCGCCGACGTCCACCATCCGAATCGAGTATCCGCATCGGATACACTCTCCATGCTTGAAACACCGTGAAATATGCCGCGAATCTCGTGAGGGGAGGACCTACGTTTGATTTATCCCCGATCGTAGTAAGCTTAAACACCGCTGGGATACGTTCGACGCTTGGCACAAATGGCCAAGTAAAATTTAGTTACCGAGAGTTGCACGACTTTCAGAAATAGCGTGTGCTACAGCTGGAAAGATTATTTTCAAGATGGGACATAAATCACCGGGTTCAAAATTTGTGTATCCCGCTTTTAATCGTTTGTGCGTCCTTTATAGCTGGAAGATTTAACTCGCAAACTTTTAATAGGTATACAAGGTTTTGTTCGGATACAATTAAATATGGATTTGAGACGTGTAGGGTGACCTTTATAGGGTTTATACAATGTGTTGTATTGTGGTTTGTGTAACTATGCAAGTATTATGAGTGTTGGGACGTTAGGCAGTTAGTTGCTACGTATTGTCATGTGCTATATCGTCATGCGGTGTATTGTCGTGGGGAATCGCAGTGCGTCGCGGACATGCGCTGAATTACTGCGCATCGTACTGTCACGTGCTGAATCACTACGCGTTGTATTACCATGGGCTGAATGACCATGCGTTGTATTACTATGCGTTGAATCACCACGTGCTGAATTACCACGCTTTAAATTGCCACGCGTCGAACTACCATGCATTGTATTGCCACGCGCTGAATTACCACGCGTTGTATTACCACGCGCTGAATCCCTACGCGTTGAATCACCACGCGTTGCATTACCACGCGCTGAGTCCCCACGCGTTGAACCACCACGCGTTGTATTACCACGCACTGAATCCCCACGCGTTGAACCACCACGCGTTGAATCACCACGCGTTCAACCACCACGCGTTGCATTGCCACGCGCCGAACCACCACGCATTGTATTACCACGCGCTGAATCCCCACGCGTTGCACCACCACGCGCTGAATCACCACGCGTTGAACCACCACGCGTTACATTGCCACGCGTCGAACCACCACGCATTGTATTACCACGCGCTGAACCTCCACGCGTTGTATTACCACGCGCTGAATCACCACGCGTTGTATTACCTCGCGCTGAATCTCCACGCGATGAACCACCACGCGTTGTATTACCACGCGCTGAATCACCACGCGTTGAACCACTACGCGCTGAATCACCATGCGTTCAACCACCACGCGTTGCATTACCACGCGTTCAACTACCACGCGTTGTATTACCACGCGTTGAATCACCACGCATTGAATCACTACGCGTTAGAATACAATGCGTTGCATTACCACGCGTGGTATAGTCACGCGTAGAATTACTATGTTTTATAGTCACATGCCGATTCACGACGCATTATATCGTTACGCACTAAATTACTATGCCTTGCATCGTTACACGTAGTATCGCCACGCGTTAAATTGCCAAGTACTGAATCATAATATGTTGAATCACCACGCGTCATAACGAGTTAAATCATCACGCGCTGAATTGCAATACATTATATCGCCGCGTTAAATAATATACTGGAATGCTGACATAAACAGTGTACCTCCATGTCCCGCTACTAAAAGACTTCTTCCTGTATTGCCAATTCCAAGAATGTTCTCCGTTTGTAATAATACACTCTCATTGTATTGTATACCGTACGTGATTACGAGAGAGAGGCGTTTCTTAAATAAATCCATAAGCATGCAATAAAAATGAGAATTTTTCACGAAAGAGAAACGTCAGAATAACGAAGAAAATAAACATTGACGGGGCGGAACGTCTAGATGCGCATTGAAAACTGCTACCCACGGAGCAACAGGAGCTCCATTCGCTAGCTGCCTCTGTTCGCTTATAATCTCGAGTACATTTTTCATGGCGGCGCGTTACGTTACATATTTATGTCACGCCCGGTGTCCGACTCCTTTCACGTCGCTGGATATGCAGAAGCTGCACGAACGTAGGACGAGGCTCGCGTGGCTCTTACAACCTGGCACCCATTAATAATTTAGTGAGCTGAACAAAAGGGTGGTACTTGAATTTGATGTTACGCCGTGTCTCTCTCTCCCTATTCGCCATATCCTACTTTCCGTTATCCACGACTCGCCGTGCCCCTTGTATATACCCTTGTATCACGATATATATAAATCCTTTTCAGCTCCGCCCCTCTTTGCAGAAAATCCGGACGGACGGGGATGAAAACGGGAGCTTACACGCGATTACAGACCCTCGGCTTGACCCACCCTCGGGCCAGTTAGCCTACTTCCGAATAACTTTTGACATTGCTCTCGACCAAATAATGCGGTTACATAACCTATTGTCCCCGTGAATTTAATCATTTAATCACTATCGGAACTTCTTTCTACTGGTATTTTAAATCCAATTACTTTTCATTTTATTCTTTGTACTCTCAACCCTTTAAAATCTTCTGCAATTCTATTCTGGAATGTCTATTCACAATTGGTTACACAAGGTTATGTTTTAATTTCAGTTACATTTCACTGTTTCGATTTGCAAAAGAAAATTTGCAATTCTTACCCTTTGATTCCGAATAACTTTTGCAATTACACAATCTATTTATGGTCTATTTTAATGCTTTGTGGTTAGATTAGTGCACTTCAAAAGAAAATCTACTCTCATTTATCAGGCAGCTTACCTTCAAATTGGTTGCACAATGTGGTATTTTAAATCTAGTTACATTTCATTTTACGCTTTGAACCCTGTAGTTAAGACGTACTTTAAATGAAAGACTGCACTGATTCTCAACCTTAGCTTGGTTGCAAACAATTGTTCTTTGTTTTCACTAAATGATTGAAAATATACTCCCTTGTGAAATTGAAAAAATCATGCAATGAAGGAGTGAACAAATTTATGTTAGTTTGATTGCAAACAATTTTTCTCTGCTTTCACTAAATGATTGAAAATACACTCCCTTGTGAAATTGAAAAAATCATGCAATGAAGGAGTGAACAAATTTTTGTTAGTTTGATTGCAAACAATTTTTCTTTACTTTCACTAAATGTTTGAAAATATACTCCCTTGTGAAATTGAAAAAATCATGCAATGAAGGAGTGAGTACATTTTTGTTAGTTTGGTTGCAAACAATTTTTCTTTGCTCTCACTAAATGATTGAAAATACACTCCCTTGTGAAATTGAAAAAATCATGCAATGAGGGAGTGAACAAATTTTTGTTAGTTTGATTGCAAATAATTTTTCTTTGCTTTCACTAAAAGTTTGAAAATACACTCCCTTGTGAAATTGAAAAAATCATGCAATGAGGGAGTGAACAAATTTTTGTTAGTTTGATTGCAAACAATTTTTCTTTGCTTTCACTAAATGTTTGAAAATATTCTCCTTTGTGAAATTCAAAAAATACAATGAAGTAATAAACAAATTTTTGTTACAACTTTAAACTACATATAACTAAATTAATGAAATGAATACACTATATATGAACTATAGTTTTAATTTTGAAGATTAAATTTCAAAATAAAGAATTTGCCCTGAAGCAATAAGTAACAGTAATTGAAAGTTAAAAAATATGAGCACGTGTCTTTGATGTCGGCACGGTTGATGCGGCAGAAAATGGCGCATGAACCGGAAGGAAAGTAACATGACTACTGTTCAATTTCGTAGCGAAACGCAATTAGCGAAACGCGTGTCCTCCCAAGGGATAAACATCGAAACGGGCTTTGTCGATTATCGAGTCGATTGTCTATTCGAGTTACTAACCTTTTCCGCGTTTCCAACCACCGGCACAGATGACAGATTATACCGGTCATTGAATTTTTCAATCACGATGCGCTTTGTATACACGCCATCAGCGTGTACAAAAGGGCGTGCACAATCACGATCAAAGATCGTTGTATTCAAACAGAGCGATCGCACGCCTTTCACGTGTCTACGTCCGATTTACATACGGGCTTACGGCTCCATTCGCGGGGGAAAATGAAATAATCTCGTTATGTAAATGGACACCCAACGACACCCAGTGTCACTACGTCAAACGACTTCGTCATGTTACGTTGTTTCCCGTCTCTATTTTAGTCCCTGACGAAAAGCAGAAACGTCGAATCATCTTTTTTTAACTTCCTTTTAAACCCACCCCCTTATTCTTTTCAAGCTGCTCTCTTTCGATAGCTTGTTAGACTAAACGCATAAACTGAAATTAAATTACACTAAAAGTTACTGGAGTGACATAATACACTTATCTACACGCTTAATTTAAAACTAGCAAGGTAAATAAATAAGCGGTGAAATATTGATTAACTAATTACTTATCTCGAATCAACGGAATTTCAACTTTTCAGTTTGACAAATTTTGTTGCTGAAAGAAAGTTGAACCGGTTACTTGACCGGTTTGTCACGTAATTTAAACACATCAATAAGAACTACCACATATTTTTTCAACTGAGTGTCATAAATTAAGGCGGTATTGCAAGTTACTCTAAAAAACTTGTTTTAAAAAAATTATATAATAATTCGTGTATTTGTATCAATAAAAATTATTCAATTATGTATTCTATTATAATAATGGACTTTTGTAAAGATTGTTTAATTTGGACCCGTACAATTCTATTAAATTTTGAGCCACGTCTTCCTAGCACATAATTGCTAGATTTCACTTTGAAACTGGGATCAGAAAATTCTGTGTGGATATTAGACCCCGCAGGGCAAAACTAGGATTTCATAAATTCGAGTTGGAGCTCCAACTTGTCTGGAGCAGACGTAAGTAGCACCCTGTGGTCGTAACTAGACTTTAACCCTTTGCAGGCGGAAACTTTTTAACTGTACTTTCTCGTGAGTAAAAAATGTTTTCTGTATGAAACGAGGTTATGGAAGGGTTAAATAATGTTCGGTAAAAATTTTGCTTTTCATGCAAACTTTCAGAGGTATACTTCCAAAATGTAGAATATGCTACTTCGAAGGTGTATGTTAGGTAGAATATACTAGTTTAAAGGTATATATTAGTTGGTATATGCTTGTCACAAACTTTGAGAATATTATAATTTTGTTAGCTTGTGAAAATATTTCGTAGAAATTCTTTAGACTTTAGATGTTTCTTATTAGGATCTCCATACATGTACTTAGGTCCAGACTTAGGTCTCAGGTCTGCGATTAACCAAGGTTTCACTTAGATTTTCCTTAGCTTTAGGTACAAATTTTCCTATGATCAAGTTGGTTTTTTACAAGATCCACATAGACTCATTTTTCTTACGTTTCTCGTATGTTATATCCAGGTTCTCCATAAGATTCCTAAGGCTTCAAGGTTCCTCATATGTTTCTTGTCTTCGATAATGACATGTTCTCCACAGATTTCTTCGAATTCACATGTTCAAATAACTTTAAATTTTCCTTAGACTACATCAGGTTCTCTCCGAGAAAGTGCTCTTCCTAAACTACCTCACAAACTCCACATAGCAGTGAAGTATCCATATCTCACAGTCCCTATCTCCCCGATAATTGATACGTGAAAAACCAGAATCTAAATATCGCAACAAGATTCTATCGAGAACAGGTAACCGAACTGGTTGCTTCCCCGTTCTCGGATAATAAACGGAACAGTCCAGCAACGAAAAGAAGTTAATAGAAACTTCCGTAGTTAATTAAGAAGTGATAATAACTCAATGGTAGTTTCTTATTTATAGAAGCCACGAGTAATCGTGGCCGGGTCGCTGTTCCATCGTAACTCGTGACAGTAGCACACGCAGCAAGATTATGACACCAGCTCGTTACACGAATATAGTAGGCTGACGAGCATTCAGCACGAGACACCGGGCATCCAGCCTTATTACGAGTGCAACGCGCGATTCATCGTAAATTAAAGGAACGAAGGGAGCAATCAACAATCTCGCAATAGAACCGTCGAGATAAGGCCTCCTCTCGTTGAATCTCGTTTAACACCGTATCTCTAAACGAACTCGCTCGCCGAGGGAGACTCGTTCTCCGAGTTATTCCTCTTCTCCTCTCTATTTAGAAATTCCTCGCCCATTGTGTCGCGGGTCATCGACGGCGGTGAAATACTTTTTCCTGCGACCCGACCCAACCTTCTGACCGTTCTGTCCGTTTAAATGACGGGTCCATTCTGGAGATAAATATGTACGGTGTCTTTGACCCTGCCGCGAAAACTTCTAGCGCAAGAGGAAGACCGATGTCCAAACACGATGTGGTAGAGGACGTAGCGGAGGTGACCTAGGTGGTTAGAGGAGTAGCGAAATTGTTATACTATTTCTAGGTTTTTGTATTCCTGAATTAATACCTTTCAGAACACCTTCATTTTCCAATACGTACACTTGCAAATATGAGTATTCTTGAATCCCTATATTTGCAAGTGGCTACGTCTCCAAATAGCTGTGAGTCCAAACCGCTACGTCTTCAAATAGCTATGTCCCCACTTTGCTGCGTCTCCAAATTCCAACTTTCCCAAATCGCATCCTCAAATCACTACGTCTCCAAATGTCTACGTTCCTAAATTGCTATATCACCAAATCTCCACGTCCCTAAATTGCTACGTCCCCAAATCGCTATGACTTCAAATCTCCATGTCCCTAAATCGCTATGATTCCAAATCGCTACGTCCCCAAATCTCTACGTTCCCAAATCTCCACGTCCCCAAATCTCCACGTCCCTAAATCGCTACGTCCCCAAATCTCCACGTCCCTAAATCGCTACGTCCTCAAATCTCCACGTCCCCAAATCTCCACGTCCCCAAATCTCCACGTCCCCAAATCTCCACGTCCCCAAATCTCCACGTCCCCAAATCTCCACGTCTCCAAATTTCCACGTCCCCAAATCTCCACGTCCCTAAATCGCTACGTCCCAAAATCTCCACGTCCCTAAATCGCTACGTCCCCAAATCTCCACGTCCCCAAATCTCCACGTCCCTAAATCGCTACGTCCCCAAATCTCCACGTCCCCAAATCTCCACGTCCCCAAATCTCCACGTCCCCAAATCTCCACGTCCCCAAATCTCCACGTCCCTAAATCGCTACGTCCCCAAATCTCCACGTCCCTAAATCGCTACGTCCCCAAATCTCCACGTCCCTAAATCGCTACGTCCCAAAATCTCCACGTCCCTAAATCGCTACGTCCCCAAATCTCCACGTCCCCAAATCTCCACGTCCCTAAATCGCTACGTCCCCAAATCTCCACGTCCCTAAATCGCTACGTCCCCAAATCTCCACGTCCCCAAATCTCCACGTCCCCAAATTTCCAGGTCCCCAAATCTCCACGTCCCCAAATCTCCACGTCCCCAAATCTCCACGTCCCTAAATCTCCACGTCCCCAAATCTCCACGTCCCCAAATCTCCACGTCCCCAAATCTCCACGTCCCCAAATCTCCACGTCCCCAAATCTCCACGTCCCCAAATCTCCACGTCCCCAAACCTCCACGTCCCCAAATCTCTACATCCTTAAATCGCTACACTCCCAATGTCTACCCAGACTCACACATACTTCCATACTTTACTACAACGAACTCCCCCGCCCATCAGTTATTATTACCCTCCTTACTTGTCCAAATGTACCTAACAATAAGAATTCTTCACCCCGTAATATAAACCTTCTTCCACTTTCCAAGCTCTTACTCCACAACTCGTGACTCGACCTCAGTTCGATTGTTTACAAATTAATACTCACTACCGCGAAATCGTTTCGCTGTTGCATTCCCTGAACCACATCATTACAGCAATGTTCTGGACATGGTTTATTTGCAACGATAAGAGAGTCATAGTAGAGTTTGATAGTATGTAAAGAATGAGAAAGGTTATAGTACGAGTTGTTTGGTTAGCTCATCGTGCAAATGTCGTTCGCAGTCACGAGAAAGCGTAGGAGTGTTGGGTTAAGCTCTACTTATTGTTAGACTATCATGGAGCCTGCATAGGTTCCACATTTACTGGCTGTACTTTCTCTTTGGGATTTTGTATGGGTTTGCTTGAATTCTTCGTGGGCTTCTCTTTGATGTTATTGGGTGTAAGTAGATTTGTGTTTGGGGTTAAGAGAGGAAGTAGGTGGAAATTTGGGGATTTGGGAGGTGAGGATGTTGGATGTGAAGATTGAGAATTTGGGGATTTTGGGTTTGAGGATTTGAGATGTTGAGGTGGTGGGATTTGAGGATGTGGGATTTGAAGATTTGGGATTTGAGGATTTGAGAATTTGAAGATTTGGGATATGGGGTGATGGGGTTTAAGGATGTGGGATTTGAAAATTTGGGATTAGTGGATTTGAGAAGTTGACGATTTGGGATATGAGGTGATGGGATTTGAGAATGTGGGATTTGAGGATGTGGGATTTGAAGATATGGGATTTGAAGATTTGGGATTTGAGGATTTGAGAATTTGAAGATTTGGGATATGAGGTGGTGGGATTTGAGAATGTGGGATTTGAAGATTTGGGATTTGATGACTTGAGACCTTGAAAATTTGAGAATTTGAGAACTTGACAATTTAAGAATTAAAGAACTTTATTACGAACCTAAAATTTCCAAATTTCAGAATTTCATACCTTGAAAATTTGAAAACGAAAATTTAAGAACTGAGAGATCTGAAAATTTAAAAATGAGCAAACAAGAAAATCTAAAAGCTCCTAATATACAAAACACCCCAAATTGCACTCCTGCAACGAAAATATTCTCCCGCATAAAATACATCGCATCCCGTCGCAAAACCGTAAGTATTTTATCACAGGTCGTAAAAAGTGACCGCGTAGAATATCAACGAGCAAAACACGGAAGTGAAACTCGGTCAACCATAACGTTCGTTGTATTAATTCATATCGGTCGTCATTAATGCCGTTGCATTGATAAGGCTAGCGTTGTTAAGTGGTCGAGGGGCAGATGCGCGTACTTCAACGATTCTACTCTGACGACACGCGATTACATTACGATCGTTCGGTACTCGTTGATTAGCTGGCAATTAATAAAATCGATAAACGTCCGTTGAAAGTCGGTTGGCGCCAATCGTTCGATGATTAATGGTAAATGTAGGAAGGACGTTTCAGAGAAAACGATAATAAGCTATTGCTTCTTTCTCCAAATATCACTCCCTCGTTACTGGCAACCGTGCGCGGAACATTTTCTCTCGTAACCGTTCGATAAAGCCTCGACTATTATCGTTTCCATATCGACGATTCTTTTTTTTTTTTTCGTCTTATCGCGTCGGTTTTTGTCCATTATTTTTACGGTGTCCCAAGACATTCTCGTTTATAAAATCAAAAAGATATGGTTCGTTGATTTAGTGTAATTTAGTGACAGTCTTTTCATCGAATCGAGTATTTATGGTGACGGGTTAGAATTCCAATTAGAATTTCCCAATTCTAAGATGAAATTGTATGTCAAGATTGAATTGTATATTCTTAATCTGATCAGAAAGACATGTTTAATATAATAAACGCTTAATACAATACGTAGTTTGTTATGTAAATCCTGTTGCAATAATTTTATGTGCTTATACAGAGATTAAACAAAGAGAGTTCCAATGTATTCAATGCATATTCATATATTTTTTAGATACAATTCTAAGAAAACCGTGTCATTATATAAATTGATAAAAATTTCTTAAATGAGCAATATTTGTGAAGACTCTTTCAGACTCTTTCTGAAGAGACGACTGTTTTGTGCGTCAAGTGCGTCAGACGTATCAACGTGTATGTCAAGTGTGTCAGCCATATTAACATGTGCGTCAAATGCGTCAGGTGCATCAGACGTATCAACATGTGCATAAAGTGCGTCAGGTGCGTCAGACGTATCAACATGTACATAAAGTGCGTCAGACATATCAACATGTGCGTCAAGTGCGTCAGACATATCAACATGTATGTCAAGTGCGTCAGACATATTAACATGTGCGTCAGAAGTATTAACAGGTGCGTCAGACGTATCAACGTGTACATAAAGTGCGTCAGACATATCAACATGTGCGTCAAGTGCGTCAGACATATCAACATGTGCGTCAGATGCGTCAGACGTATCAACATGTGCGTCACGTGCGTCAGACGTATGAATACGTGCGTCATGTGCGTCAGACATATCAACATGTGCGTCAAATATATCAAACTATTATCCACAATGTCAAAACCGATAAAAAAAATTCAAATCCCAAAACGATATTTTATTCAGCGACCCTTAATGACGTCGAACTTATGTACGGCCATCTTGTTTACATTTCGTGAAATCGGCCACATGACCATCAGTAAATTTCACCACAGTAGTCAGTTATTTTTAAACAATGATACCTCATGTTTAATGAAGTCGAAGTTTGGAAAGTGAGGCAGATGTTACTGTAAACAAGATGGCCGCAAACAAGAGCGACTCTACGCCATTATGACCGCTTAACCTACAATTTTCTGAGCAGTTACGTCACAGTTAATTATTCCTAGTATGAAGACAACTGAAGAAAGTTGTGTTAGGTAAATTATGCATCCTTATGCAGATTATAATTAGAGTTGGACCTAAAATTCAATTACAGTGAAAATACGGGACTAGTCGATCGTATATCGTGCGTCACGAGTGTGTCGTGATATTTTAGAACAAGGAATTAAAAGAAATCGTCAAATTTTTGAATTGAAAGATTAAACAAGGAAACTTGCCGACAGTAATAATGTCTCCAAAGTAATCTTATAATTAACTAATCCCAAATAAAACAGTTTAGAATCAATCTGATACCTCTCGAAATTCGGTGCACTCAGAAGGTGAAAAAGGTAAAGAAAAGCAATTATCGCGCGAAAATTGTTCGCTTAAACGTGAGTTGCCTTTTACCGGGAAAATCGAGCAATAATACGATACCGCGGACGGTATATTATCTTCCATTAGCGAAATCTCATCGTGCCAGGCCTTAATTATCGTTAACGACAGTGAAATCGATATGGTGGCTCTCTCGTTCTGCACGAGACTCGTCAGGTTTCGAGTATCGATAAGCTATAGCCGCGGAATAATTGGCAAATAAGGCAGAACCCGTGAACCGAGCATTCGTTGATTCTTCTCTTTTTTTAGAAAACATGTAAATTCACCGGGCGAAGATTCCTTTCCGGAAACGAGAAAACGTGGTTGTACAGAAATTGCTTTGCCGTGTTTCGCCAACGTATACGCGATCTCCCCCTTGTCCCGAAGCTTTTTCCTCTCCATTTTCTTACTTCGGTCACCAACACTGCCATCGTGCTCTAACATGAATGGAATTCGCCGAAATGCCTGTCTGCCTGTAACTCGAATGTGTATTTCACTTTCGACGGGCCTCGGATTTCACGGCTACGAACGCGCGATTACTTTTCCTACGCGAGTTCCAAGTTCGACGAACATCGATCCAATACTCGGGACCTGTGTATGGAAAGCTTAAAGGACCGATGAACGATGCTAAAACTTTTCCTACTTCCATAGACTGTCGAAAGTTTTCAGGCTTTTTGGGGTCTCTTTAGGGATGGGGATCTTGTATTTATGAGGAAAACTTGATATTTTTCATTTTCGTATTTTGGTGTTTTTTATCTTGGACATTCTTCGATTTCGAATGTTTACAAACGTAAAAACATGTTTTGAAAGTCTAAATTTTCATGCTATCAAATGAAAGTTCAAGATTGGTAAAATTGTATATTCCTGAACTTTCAAATTTTTCAAATTTTACACCTCTCTTGAAACTTAGAAAACTGGACAACTCGGCAATACCTAAATTTCCAAATCTACCACTAAAATTAAAAAATGCATAAACCTTCAAATTTACAATCTCGAAAAATCAAAAACACCAACTAAAAAATCCTTCACCTTAAAAATTCTCCTCCTTAAAACACCCTCAAGTACACCCCTCCTCACAACCCTATTTTCCCACCTGAAAATTTTGCCAAAGTCCAAACACCAATAACATCAATTTCATCAAACGCGATTGCACATCCGACAGTATCGAAGCCAGTCAAATTGCCCGATTTTTAGCGAAGTGTAACGGCATTCGTCGTGTGCCTAATTAACAGAGCCCGGAGGTGTTCAGAGTCAGGTATTGTGCGGGCCACGTTGCGTGCGGTTCCTTTGCGAGCCGTGAGCGGCGAGAATTTAATTAACCTGTACTGCATTTGATAGCCTGCAAAAACTTCCGGTCGGTGTCTTTTGTGAAGTGGTCGTAATTAATATTCCTCGACAGAGGCAAGGAGCAGAAGGAACCGGGGGAGAGTTAGGGCAAAACGCGGGGAGGCCTGTTGGAGAATTTTGCCCGGCGAAACACGCGACGCTGACTCTTAAAGGCGAGGCTGAAGAATTTTCGGATGACGAACTCGTTGCTCCTCGAGCGAAAACTGTTTAATCGGACGTGCAAATCCATCTATCCGGAACAGTAACGAACGTTTCATCCGAGTCGACCCGCCTTTCGTTTTCACTTTTGATTATTGGCTTTGAAGTAAGTCTGTTGGAAAGTTTCCTTGCCTGGACACGTGCCTTTAATTAATCGTGAGAATATCTCTTTAGAGATAAGTCGTTTCTTTTGACGCCTTGGGGACCGTGAGGTACTTCAGTATTTTTTTGCGCTCTTTGAGAGGGGGATTTGGAGATTTTGGGGTGGGTTGGAATGTAGAGTTGGGATAGGGATTGGAGACTTGTACTGTTTAGGGTCAATTTTGGATTAGGTGAGTTTGAAAATTTTCTAATTTTTGCATTAGGAGGGTGTAATCTCCACATTCTAGTATTTGGATATTCTCCTTGTTCTCAAATCGTTAAATTCTCAGGTTCGCAATTCTCATCCTCGTATTCTCACATTCCACAATTCTCACATCTTCACATCTCCACATCCTCACATCCTCTAATCCTCACATCCCCACATTCCCATATCTCCAATTCTCACATCTCCACATCCTCACATCTCCAAATTCTCACATGTCCACATCCTCACATCTCCACATCCTCACATCTCCACATCCTCACATCTCCACATCCTCACATCCTCTAATCCTCACATCCCCACATTCCCATATCTCCAATTCTCACATCTCCACATCCTCACATCTCCACATCCTCACATCTCCACATCCTCACATCTCCACATCCTCACATCTCCACATCCTCACATCCTCTAATCCTCACATCCCCACATTCCCATATCTCCAATTCTCACATCTCCACATACTCACATGTCCACATCCTCACATCTCCACATCCTCACATCTCCACATCCTCACATCTCCACATCCTCACATCTCCACATCCTCACATCTCCACATCCTCACATCTCTACATCCTCACATCTCTACATCCTCACATCTCTACATCCTCACATCCCCACATCCTCACATCCCCACATCCTCACATCCCCACATTCCCATATCTCCAATTCTCACATCTCCACCTTCCCACTTCTCCAACTCCTCAAAAACCCAAAATCTCAAGTCCCCAAACCCTCAACCTGCCATCCCCACATCTCCAAATACCTACATACCCAAATTTCTAATTTTCCAAATCTGAAAGTTGCAAACGTGAACACCAACCAACCACCAACTGGTTAGCTAAAACCTAACCTAACTAAAACTAATATCTAGACCTATTATTTGAATGAAAGCTCCTTGCCAGAGTCCACATTATCAGAGAATCCAAATAGCTATCGCGAATAAGTGCAGCATAGAATGCTAACGAGCATATTTAAACTGAGTTGTTTTCGAAAACACAACGAGTCTCTTTGTCCGATGAACGAGTCCAGGAAGTCGTGGGATAATCAAACTAATTAGGCGATACCATCAACGCACGGTCAGCGAGGATTGATTTCCACGGACCTACAGTCAGAAAGCCATGAACGTAATTGGATAGAGAATACCACCGAACAGTTTATATTGATCGCAATATTCGCATCAACGATGTAATCATATTTGTCCAGGCATGCTTTGGAAACCATTCCATTGTGTTTGCTTAATAATTATGGATCGATTTTGCTGCTGGATAATATTGACCCTAAACTAGTACCGCCACATATCACTTCATTGCGGTGCATAAACGGATAACGGGCCAACCGCAATCTAGTGCAATCTGCCGATAGGCTAAAAATCGTGTCGGTATGCTAATCACGTTACGTTTCCCTTTGAACGGACATTTACGCGTTAATGACCTGCCTTATCTAACCTTACAATTTCCCTGTGATCTCCGATAGTTTGTGATGTTTACATTATTCTTAAATGAGGAAGACACTGGACCCCACCCTCGGGGGAAGGGTGTTTAGACACACATCTTGCAGATATTAATCTATTACTTATACTATGCAGGTTCAGATCGCAAGTTCAGACATTTTTTAGATCCTTCAATTTATACACTAATTGTGAGACACCCTGTATTATCACTTAGTCCATAAAATCACACTGTGTGATAGCCAAAATATTAAATCAGTAAAAACACTATATAGTCTAGCTTCCACCTGTTTCAACCTGGCAGTCAAAGAGTTGAATCAATAAAAATATAACACCAATCATATTTTCAACCATTCATGGCAAAGTGAAATCAGTAAAAACACCACGTAATCAAGTATCCCGTGCTACAATATGACAGTCAAAGTGCTAAATCACTAAAAAAGCTACGTGACCAAATTTTTAACTGCTTAAGTATGACAGTCAAAGTGTTAAATCAATGAAAACACTACGTGATCAAATTTTCAAGAGCATCAATGTGGCAGTCCAAGTAAATCGATAAAAATACGAACGTTCAAATCCTTTCCAGTTCGAATATCTATTGCTTTTCGTGAATAGTCGGTGAATGGTGAATAGTTAGCAATTTCGAAAGAGAATCATCGACAATGGCATTAGAATATCAGGAAGGATAGTGTTGGTAAAATCAAGCTTGATATACATAAAGCGAGCACATCGGCCGTGTGTACATATGGACGCTGCGGCTGACGACGCGTGACACGTGCGCGTCGTCGTTGGGAATCAATTAGCTGGACATGCACCGTTGCCCCTGGGATGCTTGTAACACCTTCCCCATCGAGTGGACGAACACTTTTCGACGTTCAACATCGACCGACACGCACCGCTGCATGTAGGCTACTTCCTCGGAACTTCATCAGAATTCTTTTCAGGAACCGTTCTATAGATACTGGGAATTATTCTACGGAGAATTTTATGTAGGGGGAGCTAATATTGTAGAGTGAAATTGGTGGAGGCGACAGGGACGGAGTTTTTATTTGGGGAGGGTGGGGATTTGGGAAATTGGGGAATTTGGGGATTTGAGATTTAGGGAGGTGGAGTGTTTGGGGATTTGGGGATTTGGGGATTTGGGGATTTGAGGACTTGGAGATTTGGGAATTTGAGAATTTGAGAGTTTGGGGATTTGGGATTTTGGGGATTGGAGAATTTGAGGACTTGAGGGGTTTGGGGATTTTAGAATTTGGGGACTTGACACTTTAGGGATTTGAAAATTTGGGGATTTGAGAATTTGGGGAGTTGAGAATTTGGGAATTTGAGAATTTGAGAATTTGGGGATTTGAGAATTTGAGAATTTGGGGATTTGAAAATTTGGGGACTTGGAGGGTTTGGGGATTTTAGAATTTGGGGACTTGACACTTTAGGGATTTGAGAATTTGGGGAGTTGAGAATTTGGGAATTTGAGAATTTGGGGACTTGAAGGGTTTGGGGATTTTAGAATTTAGGACTTGAGAGTTTGGGGATTTGAGCTTTAAGGGATTTGAGAATTTGGGAATTTGGCGATTTAAGAACTTGAGAATTTGGGGTTTTGAGAATTTGGGAATTTGAGAATTTGGGGATTTGAGAATTTGAGGATTTGAGAATTTGGGGATTTGAGAATTTGGGGATTTGAGAATGTGGGGATTTGAGGATTTAAAAACTTGAGAATTTGGGGATTTAGGAATACAGGTATCTTCGAATTTTGAAACATTGCCATTCTCAACTTTCCAAATCCTAAATTCGAAAATTCCAAAACTTCCAAATTCCCAAATCCCCAAAAATCTCCAATCTTCCAAAGCACCAAATTCTCAGATATCCAACACCTGAATTCCCCAAAATTCCCAAATTCCAAAATCTCCCATCTTTCAGAACACCAAACTATTAAACATCCACCACCTTCTTTCCCTAAATTTCCAAAATTCCCAAATTCCAAAATTGAAAATCTAAAATTTAAAAATAGCCAAGAAGGTCTCCCAATTTCTGTATCAAAAATAATGGCTGAAATTTGACACGATGCAGTGATGTTTATCCGCACGTGCAGGGCAAGTTTTAATTAACGGGTAGAGATGCACGGGGAGCTAGTGGAAACCTCAATGCATTCCCCTCGGCCTAACATAGAGCTGATCACTACGGAAGGTATGTAACTTCGGGTACATGTACGTGACGATGCTGGCCTATAAACCCTTCAGGGATTACACGCGCATATTCAAGCTAGCATCAAATAATCGCTGGACGTCGTGCAGTTATTTGGGTAATTTTAAAAATGAGTACCAAAGCGCTAAAGTACTGTGTATAATGCACATATATGCATCTTTAGTAGCTTGGGAGTAATTTTTGTTCACACAATTTTGAATTCTGAAATTATGTGGACAGGATATTATTCAATAAATGATAAATAATTATGATGTATTAACACTGCGACTACCGACATTAAATACTTGTTTATCGAAGAATGAAAAATAAAATGAAAAGGGGAAATAAATAAATACTAAAGCATCAAGTAACATATAGAACTAGTTTTTATCTTAACAAAATATGACAGATACTTTCATAAAATCACGACAATAAAATTTTGTAATATAAAATGAGAAACCAGTCATTTTGACTGGTTGGTAGTTTTAGTGTTGATTTTTTATTTTTGAACTTTTCGAATAGGAAATATCAATGTCAACCTATGAGTTGCTGCAAGAAGAGGTTAATTTTCTACATTTGTTAAATACTTAATAAAGCTAAAAAATATCGCCCACCAAAATATTTCGTGAAAAATAGATTAAGTTAAATTAAGTTAAGTAAAATTTAAGTAAAATTGAGTTGTACTATAAATAGTTGATGTATGTATGTATTAAAGTAGCAGGTTTATTTACGAAGTTTATTTAGTCGATTATTATAATAGAATGAAGAACAGTTATACAGTGTACGACACAGGAGGAGACTCGTTAAAATCGATGAAGAGTAAATTGAAACTCGAACATGATTGACTGGGCATTTCACGTGGTGAATTTACGATATGTCAATATTGATTACCGAATGCAAGGGAACAAGTCAGAAATGAACAGTGGATGCATTCTGGCTAATAAATCAGCGTCTAAAATTCAAAAATAAATCAGCGTCTGAAGGCTCAGGCTGTAAATCAGTCTTTTATATATTTCTTTTAATACTGGAGTATTAAAAGTTTAAATTTGCAGACGGGGAAATCGGGTATGGGGTTTTGGAAGATTGGAAAGTTTGGGGTATAGAAATATCAAATTTTGGAATTTTGGGATTTTGGAATTTTGGAATTTTGGAATTTTGGAATTTTGGAATTTTGGAATTTTGGAATTTTGGAATTTTTGTATTTTGGGATTTTGGGATTTTGGAATTTTGGGATTTTGGGATTTTGGAATTTTGGAATTTTGGAATTTTGGAATTTTGGAATTTTGGAATTTTGGAATTTTGGAATTTTGGAATTTTGGAATTTTGGAATTTTGGGATTTTGACATTTTGAAAATTGCAAATTGGGAAATTTAGACATTTAGAAATTTTAGGGATTTTAGGGTGTGGAGGTTTTAGAATTTGGGGATTTTGAAAATTGCAAATTGGGAAATTTAGACATTTAGAAATTTTAGGGATTTTAGGGTGTGGAGGTTTTAGAATTTGGGGATTTTGCAAATTGCAAATTGGGAAATTTAGACATTTAGAAATTTTAGGGATTTTAGGGTGTGGAGGTTTTAGAATTTGGGGAATTTGCAAATTTTGGGAACTCAAATCTTGGATATCTAACAATTTGGTGCTCTAGAAATTTGGAGATGTAAGAACTTAGAAACTTTGAGATTTCGGAATTTTAGAAATTCGGAACTTAGAAATGGTTATTACAAATAATTTATAAGGAAATGATAAACTATATACCACAAGAAAATGCATATAAACGTATAGAGAATGCCAAAATATTTATTGAAAGTTACTGGTGAATGTGCAAGTGTAAAGCATTCTTTGTCGGCCGCCATATTTGTACATTCTGCGCATGCGCGGTTCAGCGTCAACATTGTCCCACACACAATTTATTTAAATGAGACATATAAATTAGTTGCAATTCTCTATTTTTCTGTAAAAAGTAGTTTCCTTGTTCAGTGTCCTCTTGTTTCCCCTTGTTGAATCCCTACTCTTTGTATTAACAGTGTAAATAAGTAAAAAATGAAGTTGATCGAAATGTTTCTAGTGCGCATGCGCCAGAAATCGTACGGTGCACTTCATCTGTGGTTTAACAACCGACTTCTTTTAATTTTCTGTACAAGGTGGTGTTTAAACGAAAGTAAACGTAGATTTTTTTAAGCTGAAGACTGGTCTAACCCCTTGAGCGATTTAAGCGGAGATTTTCAGCGTCACCGGTGGGAACCACGCGGCGCGGAGTGATCAACTTCCCTGTTCCCGATAGTTTGTTTCCGCTCGGCAGGAAACGAAAGAAATATTACGGAAGCGGAAAAGACGATCCGCTTAAAAAGAGATTTCACCGTCGTGTCTTCTCTCGGATGCTACAAAGGGGAACCGCTACTGTCTTTACTTTTATTACGTTTCTCCCGTTCGTTGTTTGCGTTTATTTGCCCACGAGTCGGATGGTTCTTTTTTCTGGTCCGCCCGAGGTTCCTTTGCCGGAAAATTTATTCTACATCGAATTCGAATTTCTCTCGTTAAGTACGAAATGCAAAGTGGATGTCGATAAAAGATCGCGTTGTCTCCGGTTTTCTCTCTGCTGGGACATATGGGATTCTCCTGACGCGGCGGAGGTACAGTCAGCCATGCAAATTTCCGAATTCATGCGACGTAGGCATACAAATTTCACAATTTATGACATTTACATATATGTGTTTGTACTGTTTCAGATTTCTAGATTTTTAGATTTCTGGATTCTTAGATTTTTAGATTTCTAGATTTTTAGATTTTTAGATTTTTAGATTTTTGGAATTTTAGATTTTTAGATTTCTAGATTTCTAGATTTCTAAATTTCTAAATTCCTAGACTTCTAGCTCCCTAGGTCCCTACCTCTGCACCTCCCTATATTCCTAAATCCCAACATCCCTAGATCCCAATACCCTTAGATTCCAATATCACTAGATTCCAACACTCCTAGATCCCAATACCCCTAGATCCCAATACCCCTAGATCCCAGTATCCCTAGATCCCAATATCCTTAGATTCCAATATCACTAGATTCCAACACTCCTAGATCTCAATACCCCTAGATCCCAGCATCCCTAGATCCCAGTATCCCTAAATCCAAATATCCCTAGATCCCAGCATCCCTAGATCCCAGTATCCCTAAATCCAAATATCCCTAGATTCCAACACTCCTAGATCCCAATACCCCTAGATCCCAGCATCCCTAGATCTCAGCATCCCTAGATCCCAGTATCCCTAGATTCCAACACTCCTAGATTCCAATATCCCTAGATCCCAATATCCATAGATCCCAATATCCTTAGATTCCAATATCACTAAATTCCAACACTCCTAGATCCCAATACCCCTAGATCCCAATACCCCTAGATCCCAGTATCCCTAGATCCCAATATCCTTAGATTCCAATATCACTAGATTCCAACACTCCTAGATCTCAATACCCCTAGATCCCAGCATCCCTAGATCCCAGTATCCCTAAATCCAAATATCCCTAGATCCCAGCATCCCTAGATCCCAGTATCCCTAAATCCAAATATCCCTAGATTCCAACACTCCTAGATCCCAATACCCCTAGATCCCAGTATCCCTACATCCCAATATCCTTAGATTCCAATATCACTAGATTCCAACACTCCTAGATCCCAATACTCCTAGATCCCAATATCCATAGATCTCAATATCTCTAGATCCAAATATCCCTAGATTTCAACACTCCTAGATCCTAATATCCCTAGATCCCAATATTACCCAGATCTGAAATTATTAAATATGGTAAGTGTGAATGCGTACGGTCAATAATAATTTTTTGTTGAGATCTCAGAAATGTCCAAAAGTTGCCTAGTAATTGAAATCCAAGCGCGGCGATATAACGGAAAGCTACTGTAGCAGCTTCGCCAAGGAATTAACTGATTCGACGCGGCAAGCGTTTATCGTTCATGCGTGACTACGATCCAGGTACGAGGCGAGTGTCCGTTTTCTAACGTTATCTTCGATCGTAGCACGTTATTAATGAACTCGCAATGCGAACGAATTGCACTCTCTTGACGGGTGTACCATGTAATAAGGCATTATCGCAATGCTCGCTTTGTCGAATCGCGCTAAGGGACCTGCTGCAAACGCCTTCTCGAGATCCACGATAACGGATACTCTTTCTTCCTGTTGGAGGTCGCCTCCGAAGGTAATCCAATTTCTCTCCTCTCCTCCTTTTTTTTTCACTCTCCCGCTCTTCTCTTCTCTTCCCTTTTTATTCGTAACAAGTTCGTTTCAAACTTGTAATCTCTTAGATTGAATGCATAGCCACGTCGAAAGAAGAGCGTGTGTACACGCGAACATGTACCGCTCAACATGCAAGCTGCATTTTATTAAAATAGTTTGCTCTAAGTTTTTTAATAGCTTCCTCTATGCCGTACACACAATGCAGACTTCCTGTCTATCGTTACGAGAACCGGCAACAAAGTTTTTTCCTTTCTTTCCGCGGTGTGCCGGCTGTTATAAGGAGAGATGCTGTTGTCCGTGAATTTTGCGACGGTGCAATGTACCGCGTGTGTGTGTCTACATATGTGTATATGCATACGCGTACGCGGTGTGATCATTTCTTTGCTGTGGGGATAAGCTACATTGCACTTTTGGGTATTTTTTAATTGTCGAAATTGCATATTTTTTTGGATGTGGAGTTGCAACAGTTTTAGTTAGATTCTTTAGACTTTGAAGACTAATATACAGTCAGTGTAAAAAGTATTCGTACAGTAATTAATTTCAACAAAAATGTTGTGAAATGTCATTTATTAACAAAATTTGAACAAATAAAAAATACATACATATTCTTAGATGTCTATGTATTCTATGTAAGAATGGGTATGTATTTTTTATTTGTTCAAATTTTGTTAATAAATGACGTTTCACAAAATTTTTGTTGAAATTAATTTCTGTACGAATACTTTTTACACTGACTGTATGTATGATTAAATATAATGTAAATATACTTAAAATATATCTTGTAGAGATTTCATAAAATTTATTTATTACTTCTTAATGTCTGCAACCATTTTATTCAACGAACATAAAAATTTGAGCCTAAGAGAATTTTATTAGCATTCCTTAATGGTATATGCACACGTGTGAAGACATATGTAGATTTCAAAATTGCTCATTTATCACACGACTTCGATAAGAGAAACTGTGAAAGTTAGGCCTGAAAGGTGATCTAATCCCCTTAACACCGCTAACCTGTTCAATTACACCGAGTCATAGTTGGTCTCGCAAGCTATCCTGCGTTTTCGACTCGCGATATTTTGCCCTTTCATTAAGCGACCAAAGCCACGTGATTAATGGAGTTCGGTTACCGAGCACGGTTTTCATCGCGCCTCGTTTTCCCGACACCCGACGTCACTCAGAAGTTTTCTGAACCGCGATACGAACGCGTGCAAACGTAAAAGGTTTAACGGACGAAAAGATGAGGGGTGGAATCGTGCGATCGCTCGCACAAATCGTGAACATGGAAACTTCCATACGATGGAACTCGTAACTTCGTCAAAACCCCTGGAAAAAATAAGGGATGTGCGTAGTGGAACGACGAGTCGAGTCAATAGGTGCGTCTACAATGAAAACGTTTTCGTGCCAACTCAGGAACTTGCGATGTTTTACTGAATCAGTACGTTTTCAAAGATTTTTATATTTGAGGATTATCAATTTTTGATGATCTTGAATTTCGGAATTCTTAAATTTAAAAATTGATAAACTAGCGAGACTCTAAATTCTTCAGTAAGTAAACTTCCATATTTCTATGTAGTCAAATTTCAAAACTTCTAACTACCTAAATTATCAAATTCCTAAATTATTAAAGTTCAAAGTTTCCAACTACCTAAATACCCAAATTCTATCATTTTCAACCCCTAAAATTAACAAATTCTTAAAATGACGAAATCCCATAATTTTCAACTTCCTAATTTTTCAACTACCAAAATTGCCAAATCCCTAAATTCTCAAATCTCAAAGTTTCCAACTACCTAAATCCCCAAATCCCATAATGTACAAACCCCAAGATTTCCAACTCCCAAAATTCCCTAGATCCCAAATCTCGGAATCTCTAAATTCCCTAAATTCCAAATCTCCAAATTCCCAAAACCCTAAATTCCCCGGATCCCAAATCTCCAAATCCCTAAATTTCCTAAATCCCAAATATCCAAACCCCTAAATTTCCTAGTCCCGAATCTCCAAATCCCCAAAACCCTAAATTCCCTAAATCCCAAATCTCCAAATCCCTAAATTTTCTAGATTCCAAATCTTTAAATCCCCAAAACCCTAAATTCCCCAAATCCCAAATTTCCAAATCCCTGAATTTCCTAGATCCCAAATCTCCAAATCCCCAAAACCCTATATTCCCCAGATCCCAAATCTCCAAATCCCTAAATTTCCTAAATCCCAAATATCCAAACCCCTAAATTTCCTAGTCCCGAATCTCCAAATCCCCAAAACCCTAAATTCCCTAAATCCCAAATCTCCAAATCCCTAAATTTTCTAGATCCCAAATCTCTAAATCCCCAAAACCCTAAATTCCCCAAATCCCAAATTTCCAAATCCCTAAATTTCCTAGATCCCAAATCTCCAAATCCCCAAAACCCTAAATTCCCCAAATCCCAAATCTCCAAATCCCTAAATTTCCTAGATCCCAAATCTCCAAATCCCTAAATTTCCTAGATCCCAAATCTCCAAATCCTCAAAACCCTAAATTTCCTAAATCTCCAAATCCCTAAATTTCCAAGATCCCAAATCTCTAAACCCCAAAATTCCTAATACCCCAAATCTCCGAATCCCCAAATCCCCATCTCCCAAATATTCACCTCCTTAAATTCCCCAATCCCATAATTCCCTTCTACCTAAATCCCCAAATTCTCAACCCAAAATTTCCACCTTCCAAAACTCCATCAGTCCCACCGCAATAAGACAAGAGAACTCAACTTTCCTAACACAAAGTTACGTCAATGACGTGCATCGACCGTGAAAGTACACGCGACCAGCACTGTATACATTTTGAGAAAAAAGAAAAGAAGACACGAATGCAAAGGTGAATTGGTACGCGTGCACGTGTAGGTAGCCACGATACAAAACACTTTCATGGAGATGCGCATCGGCAGCTATATGATCCATGCGAGAGCGACCTCAACCCCTCCGGGTCCTTTTCACGAGTGCACATAATGCGATCTCATTTTATTTTGCGCCTCCCCGTTATCGTCTGCGTTCGCATAACGCCGCCGGCTGGCGTCCATGAGAACGAGGCAAGAAAAAAGAAAAGGAACCCCGGCCCTTTTTCAACGCTTCCTGCTCGTCTTCGCGTAAACCAAAGTCAAGTGGATTTTTCGCCGGCATTCTTCCGCCCTTGGACGCGCGAGCTCGGATGCTTGTGCGTTAATTTGACGCAAAGGGTTGCCATATTTATTCGACGCAATGATACCGGCGGAATGACGAGGATGAAGCAGCAATTTTTTTTCGCAATTTACGCGGTTTAGAAATTTTTGAAGGCAAACATGCTCGAAAACGAATGCGGAGGGCTAATGCGGATTTCAGGTTCTAACATCGTGTTTAGAGTTAGAACGTCATTGACAGAATTTTTGTTGCAATTGTTTCATGAAGCACATGTGAATTGTAAATTTTGGGGTAGTGATTGTAATAGTTGCTTTAAATATGGCATATTGATTTTTGGATGGATTACCATCCACTTTGAGGTAAAATTTAAAAAAAAAATAAATGTATTATACATGTGTAAAGAGGGTTGAAAGAACAAGAGTATAATTTTGAAAATAATTAAAACCGCACCGACTTGCATTTTTTAATAATTTTTTTCCATCACATCTAACAAGGAAGAACAAACAGTAGATCAACAATGTGCGATCGTCAATTAACCTTAGGACCTACATTATATTTTATGGACGTCCGAATTCGACCTTCAGGTCTTCAGAGCCCACAATGGATAAAAAACCCAGCGATCCGTTTGCGACTTTTTGTAACGAACTCCCCTTCGGTATTTTGTATCCCTCTCGGTAAACTGGTGCACGCTTTTACGTTTATACTGCGGCTACCCCCATGGAGGAGGAAGGACGCGGAGCAGAGCGCAGCAACGGGTGAAGATTGGCGGTCCGGGTGTTTGCGAGAACCCGGGTCAGTCGCGGCCCAACCCCATTCTCCTACGGTGTGAGAGTCGAGCATGTGGCAATAAACAATTTGTTACGTGGAGGGTCGAAGCCTGCGGCATACGTTCTCCTGCATTATATCCATCTTCTTCTCGTGCACGGCTGTTGCCGCGAACGCGTACAGTCCACAGCAAATTTATGTAGAATATGGCTGAAGCCTCGTTTAAAGATTTTTGAAAATTTTGGGAATTTGGCAAATTTGGAATATTCGCAAAATAATCTCGAAATTCAAAATTTTCCAAGATGTGGAAGTATAAAATTTATGTAACCTAAATGATTGTAGCTTGAAGTTGAATGTTTGAAGATGTGAAAATTAAAAATTTGAGAATTGAATAATTTGAAGTAGAAATAAAGGAAGGCCACGTCCGAGTGTACCGGGTGCCGCAACAATCGATAGCGACGCGTCACGTTGTTTTCTACGATACCTTCCACGTCGATCGTTAACCTCTCGATTATCGTTGTGGCCAGCTCGACGATCGACGACAATTCGAGCCGTCGCGAACGTCATTCATTATATATGCACTTTGTTCCATCGACAACGACACTATCGTACACCATCGTTTGGCGGATAAATCTGATACCCTTGACGTGCTTCGCGACAACAAAGTTGTTGAATCTAATGCTGGTCCTTTAACGGTGAGCCTTCTACCGCTTCGAAGGTACGACTTAATACCGTTGACGATTACTTTGCTTAGAGACAGATTTTTGATAATGGAGACGTAATCTTCTGTGCAGGGATATTTTGAATTTTTAATAGTTTGAGTGGTGTGTCAGTCGTACCCGGGCGAAGCTGGAATTTTCGCAAGGACCTATTTCAGAGGGAATGATGGTTATGCTAATGCATATGTAGACCACAGAGTACATCAAGTGCTTTTTGAAAAATCACGTTTTATCGTGCGCGTTCTCCGTATGAAATATTTGGTTGGTTGGAATTATTTCGTTCTAACTTGTCTAATGTACGGGCGGTTTATGAATAGCGGAAAAATTATGCGCTTCGAGGTTTTTGTTCCGTTCGTTTGTTCTGTGATGGCTGACACTGAACGCACAGAAATTTAAACAAAATTTATGCAATTTTTACTAGTTTTGTGGAGAGCGGTACATGACACGAATTTGGGAATACAGAAATTTCTGCAGACAAAAGTTTAGAAATATAGAAGTGACAGAAATTGAAGCTCTGAAGATATTAGAAATTTAAGAACACAGAAATTGAAGCTCTGAAGATATTAGAAATTTAAAAACATAGAAATCAGAAAATAATACAAGTGTGGGGAAAATAAAAATTCAAAATGCAGACTCGTATATGTAAAAATATGGCAATAGTAGCTTTGAAACTACAAGGACTTGTAAATATTAAAAATCGAGAATATAAATAATAAAAAAGAATATAGAGATGTGAAATGATAAAAGTATATGAAATATTGGAAACTGCAACTCATTTCAGCAAATCCAAATAAAGAAAGGAACAATGCTACTATTATCTCTTTCATATCGAAATTCATTCTGTACAACATCAAATCTACTTACCATCGGATTTATCATCGAAGACGTTCAATATAAACGTACAAAATAAAAATCACTAACAATACAAAATACGGGGATTGGACATTATACGAACCCGATACTGTATGAATCGGCTTTTAAAAAACGTATCCATAGCAGTGTATCTACGCTTGCATTTCTTTTCAAATCTTCTTTTGTCCGTCGTCACCATGGTCGAGGGAGTTTGAACCCGAAGAAATCGACCGGACTACATCGGAAATACCTGTGTATTCAGATGTGTGTAAAGGACATTCGTACAGTCCGTAAGAAATTTTCTCTAGGGAAAATGTAACGTGGACATAATACATTTTTAGGGATATGAGGATTTAAGAAGTTGACGTGATAAGAATTTTGGAATTTAGGGGATTTTGAGGTTTAGGGATTTGATGGAGAAATTTAAGGATTTGGGGTCTTAAGAATTTAGGGATTTTTAGATTTTAGGGTAAGGAAGGTAGGGTGTTGATTTTTAGGGAAATTTGAGGATTTGAAAATTTGGAGTTGGGGTGAAAATTTTGGGATATAGAAATTTAGGGATTTGATGGAGAAATTTAAGAATTTGGGGATTTTTAGATTTTAGGGTAAGGAAGGTAGGGTGTTGATTTTTAGGGAAATTTGAGGATTTGAAAATTTGGAGTTGAGGTGAAAATTTTGGGATATAGAAATTTAGGGATTTTTTTATGGGGAAATCTAGGGATTTAGAGTGCTATGAATTTGGGGATTTTTAAACTTTAGGGTAAGGAAGGGTGGATGTTGATTTTTAGGGATATTTGAGGATTTAAAAATTTGGAGATGTGAGAGTTTCTGGGGTATAGACATTTAGGGATTTTAAGATTTAGGAATGTGTTGAAATAAGAATCTAGGGATTTGTGGTCCTAAGAATTTGTAAATTTATAGATTTGGGGTATAGGAATTTAGGATAGTAAGGATTTAAAGATCTTAGAAGGTAGAAATGTGGAAAATTAAAAAGTTGCCAAATTTGGAGATGTATATAAATAAAATTGGAAATTAAAATTTATAAATTTGAACAATTAAAAATTTGTTAAAACCCAAGCTGTCGTAACCCAAGAATTATAACATTTAAAAATTGAGTATAAATAATAAAAAAATGAGTAGTACTAAAAATTGAGTATAAATAAAAAAAAATGTATAGTACTAAAAATTAAGTATAAATAATAAAAAATATATAATACTAAAAATTAAGTATAAATAATAAAAAATGTATACTACTGAAAATTTAGTATAAATAATAAAAAATGTACATATAATACGTAACTATAATTGAAAAGATGAAAGTGTACAAATATGGAAATAATGTACACGAGAATGCTATTACGTGTCGGTAAGAACTTCAGACCTAGCCGAGGTATTTGAAAGATTTCAATTCCAGGGAGGATCTCCTGGTAGACAGAGTGTAATCGTCAAGGATCAGATATTCAATATCAGAGGAGACTGGAATAATCGCGGCAGGCGTTGGACACACCAACTTTAATTCAATCAAGCGGCGAGTTTCTATCACGATTGATCAATATTTGCCCGGCGATAGTTCTCTGTGTGGACGGGAATTTAGCTTTCGAGTTTTACGCGACCATCTTGTGAATCGCGAGATTTCTGCACGAAGAAGCATTTTGTACGGTCCTGCTGGCTTGACAAAAATCCTCTTGATAAAAGGCCGATACAGTCAGCTGTGTGGATAGGTCAGCGGTACTTGAGGAGCCTTGATAAAGTTTGAACAAACGAGCGTGCACGGGGATGTATTATAGTTACACCCTTCGTGTAGGGTCTACACTGTAGGACATTGACCAGTGAAATAGATGGAGACAAAAATGATGCTCCCAAATTTAATTTCATTAAGGTGTTGGAAGAGTGAATTCGTCATTGATCAAATTTAGAGAATATTTTCGATAGAACACATGTAAGCTCAAGAAGGCTGCATGAACCAATAATATTCTTAATTTAAAATGGCACGTTGCCAGCTGCAGAAAATAACTACGGATATGTGGATTTGGGAACATGTGGGGATGTGTGGACTTAGACACGTGGATTTAGGGACATGTAAATGTTGAAATATGTGGATCACGTATATGTGGACATTGGAATATGTAGTTTATGAGATACGTGAATGTCGGATTGGACGTTGAGATATATGCATGTCGAAACATATGAATATCAAGGTACATGTAGATGTTATACATGTCGAGTTATACATATGTAATTTTGCATATGTGGTTGTTTAGGTATATACATAGACCTGTGTAGATGATAAAATATGTGGATACATACTTGTGAATATCAAAATACGTAGATGGCTCCGCATGTGTATGTTGAGACATACAGACACCACCATATGTGATTCTACACACATGGATCTACATATGCAGAGAAACTTAGCTATACCTAGGAGCAAGAGTATGAACACCAACACTTTTTATCCCGAACGAAGTAAAACAACGGTAAGTCATAAAGTCCTAATGGAAACAAACGTATGCACCTACCGTTCCATAAAAGTTCCCACATAACTAGAGTGAGGCTGTACCGCGTAACACGCGAAGAAAGATAAAGAAGAGGGCAAGAGCCAGTTCACCGGACAGTTGTTATCTTATTACTGATATCGCATCGCAGCCGTTGTTCGCGTCTCGTCCCGGTTTCGTCCCTTGTCCTGAACAAATGTTTGCGCCGCACTGCCGCGGACAGATAGTGGTGCAAACCGGCCCTGCAGAAGAGTCGCTTCCTGTTTGCGCTGGAAAGTACGGCCCGCTGCTGGAAACACGTACAACGCATACCAAGTTGCGCGACAAACGAGTAAACGTAGACAAACGGGACCACGATCGACCATCCTCTCTGTAACCGGCTATTTGGGTTAGCACGAGTTATCGCCTTTCGGAACTTCCCTACAGTCCCGTCTTTCGAAAGGCTTTCCACGACGCGGCCTCAACATGCGCTCTCATAATGCATTATCTCCTGGGGATGTGTTATACGCGCTCGAACAACGTAGCCTCGGTCTCAGCGGATCGAACTTGCCGTGTTTGCGCTCCTGGTTAGTCGCAACCACCGCACCGAAACAGCTCCTGTAACGTTTCGTCAACGTCGTTAACGCAACCAGCTGTTGATGGGGATCAACTTTTGTGTGGAGATCGTTTTACCTTCACTGATCTCGTATTTCTATAGAACGTCGATCATCTTTTGTTTTGTCACGATCAATAAGCAAACAATTTAGCTGGATGACTGTTTTATCACAGACAGGACTTATTTCCTCTGAAATTTGGATATTTTAGGGACTTGCTTTAGGGTCACTGGAGAAAATGACCTTTGGGAATTTTCATTTTTGCCTGCGATTTTAAGTGCCGCATTAAAATATGAAGGGGTAGGTTCACGATATGTCGCACAGTATATTTCTCTCGAAGTTGCTTTATTTATGTTATTTGTAATTTTTGCTCCTATATTGTCTCATATTGTTAGCCACATTCGAATGTGAAGAGGTAGGTGGTCTGTTTACTATCTCTCGCACAGTTTATTTCTGTTGAAGTTTGTTTGTTTATATTATTTTTAATCTTGTTCCTATGTTGTCCTATATTGGTAGCCACATATCGAATGTGAAAGGGTAGGTCTGTTTATCTGTCGCACAGTTTATTTCTTTTGAAGTTGGTTTATTTATATTATTCATAATTTTTGTTCCTATATTGTCCTATATTGGTAGCCACATATCGAATGTGAAAGGGTAGGTCTGTTTATCTGTCGCACAGTTTACTTCTTTTGAAGTTGGTTTATTTATATTATTCGTAATTTTTGTTCCTATATTGTTAATGTTTATCTATTAATTGTAGAGGTAATATTCCCAGAATATCGCAAATTTTCCGAGTGAAATCGCGTTCCAGAAAAAAGCGCATCCTTGATCGAGTCCCAGCGGACCAACTAATTTACGTCCGGCATATTTTGAAAAAGTAGCTTTTTAATCGGGTCGCAACGACGATACAGGTGCACGATAAACGGACGTTTTCATAATGGGTTAATGCACAAGCGGTACGTAACGAGTGCACGCATTGGATAAACGGGGCCGGCTGCTTTGACGCGTACACATTTACACGGGCGAGATAACGCGCAGGTTGACGATTAACGGAAAAAACAGTCGCGTGTACACGTTGTTTATCCGCGTGTATAGTTTATGGCACGGAAACGGTATTAGCTGTTCCGGATAAACGAAACGTTTCGTTGCGAGCCGCGAGTCGTCCGCCATATTTCCCCCGTCTAAGACAAATGATGCATCGCCCTTTCGGAAAATATATCAAGCGTGAAAGATACGGCGAAGAAAATTCAGGAAGGCATCTCCCGTGAGCTTCATCGCGTTGCTCTATGCCTGCGTACGCTAAAAAGATCGATTCGGAGTCTGAAAGCGTAAGGAGTAGAATGTCGATGCCAGTTTTATGTAACGCCGACGCCATTGCGATAGTCCGCGAATTCCATTGGCGGATAGTTTTACTGTCCGAATGTACACTCGCGTGCAATATACGCTTTCTTCTGGTATGTACACTCACATACTCACTTTAGAATTTTTGCTCTCAAGTTTTATGTATGTGTAGCAGTTTGTAATTCTTTAAAATTTTCCTATCATCAAATTTCTGGACTTTCAAATCTCCAAATAGCTATTTTGCTAACATTGTGTTTCTATATTTCTAGGATCTCAAGTCCCAAGATCCACAAATAGTTATGTTCCTAATATTCTACGTTTTCATATTCCTACACTACCAAATCTGTAGTTCCTCGAATATCTATGTCCTCAATTTTCTATATACCCCAATTTCTAGGCTTTCAAATTTCAAGATTCCCAAACAGCCATGTTCCTAGCATTCTATGTCCCCATATTCCTATGCTACCAAATCTCTACATCTTCAGATCTTTTCAAATGTCTAAATCTTCGAACCTCCTCAAATGTTTAAATCTTTGGATCTCTTCAAATGTTTAAATCTTCAGATCATTTCAAATGTCTAAATCTTCGAACCTCCTCAAATGTTTAAATCTTTGGATCTCTTCAAATGTCTAAATCTTCAGATCATTTCAAATGTCTAAATCTTCGAACCTTCTCAAATGTTTAAATCTTTGGATCTCTTCAAATGTCTAAATCTTCGAACCTCCTCAAATGTATAAATCTTTGGATCTCTCCAAATGTCTAAATCTTCGAACCTCCTCAAATGTTTAAATCTTTGGATCTCTTCAAATGTCTAAATCTTCGAACCTCCTCAAATGTTTAAATCTTTGGATCTCTTCAAATGTCTAAATCTTCGAACCTCCTCAAATGTTTAAATCTTTGGATCTCTTCAAATGTCTAAATCCAGAATCTCCTCAAATGTTTAAATCTTTGGATCTCTCCAAATGTCTAAATCTTCAGATTCCTTCAAATGTCCAAATCTTCCTATATCCCCATACCACAAAATGTCTAACTCTCCAAATTCCCACACCCCCAAATTCCCTTCCTCAAATTTTTAAACCATCGGTAAATTAAAATAAAAAAAAATGTCCTTAAAGTAGTAAAAACTAGCACCACTATTTGGCATATTTTTCTTGCGAAAAGGAGATTTGCTGTTGACTGTACGAGAAGCCTGACGAGCTTTCGCGAGCTGAACGACAACTCGAAATAGCATCGACAGCGACCCAGAGTAGCGGGGAAATGCTCGCGAGATTATTTGGAAAGCCGCCGAGATACAAACTATCTGATCAAGACAAGGCTGACCTAAACAACTGTTACCTAAACGTATCTACAACCGACAGAGGATCTTCTCGTGGTTGAACAGGTGTTGAGGGGACAGGTCCCAAATTAAACACCCTCCTAACTATCTGTTTGACGAAGGACAGCTATCGGAACATCAACTCAACTGTACCTGTTATTTGTATGATGTATTTTTAAGAAATTCGGAGAAAATTTGGGGTATGTTCATTTTTGAAGGTGTGTTTTTGGTAAATATACATTGACAGTATTATTAACGTGTCATCAAAGTTAGTTGTGGTCAAAGTTAGGGATTTCTGTTTATTATTTAAGATGTGGTTGTTCATTTTGATTGAAGGATTAGCAAAATGTGGTACATGAGTGTATGAGTATTTATTTTTTGTCGTTTGAAGAAATACAAAATTTCATTCTTTCTAAACAGTTGTCCTTGTTCTCCTAACTGAATTATGAAAATATTTTGTATGAATTTTATTTGAATTTTATCAAAGTACTCAGCTATACCTACAATCATATAAGAGACTTAATTGACATGAAATTATTATATAATAAATTAAATGAATGTCAGGTTGAACAAGTACATCACATAAGTAGAAGCGAAACATATGGACCAACAATATATTAATACTGAACATTGATCACTAATAAAAATTGAAACTAATCGAACGAATATTAGGTTGAACAAGTACGTCACCTAAGTAGGAGTGAAAAATATAGACCAATGATATATTAATACTGAACATTAAAAATTGAAACAAAGTCCAAACTTTAACTCCACACAAAATTGAATACCAGCACCTATTTTTTACCCCCAGATATCAAAAGTTAGCAGATCGATATTCGCTAAAGAGCAGCCCGAGAAATAAGAGCAGGTACAGCTAAAGAACTAGTTTGAACGCTATCATCTAGATTATTAAAAACAAGGTAGAGAAAAAGTTTCGTAAAATATGGTCTCATTACTCGTGAAACGTTCCGCGTAAAATATCCGTGGCAAGTCACAAGGCATCTAATTATTTCCAGCAATCTAGCCGCGGATAACGATCTCTCTGTCGCTCGTACGAGATTGTACCCGAACGAAACAAAGAGCTTATGATATATTAACAGCGTCGACGATTAAAAGGAGAATTACCCGACAGTAATAACATTACGGTAAAGATGCTGGCGGCGCGATATAGCCAGTCGTTTATCGTGAAATCCTTATAAAAATGTTTACGAGAAAGTCGAGTCTCCGGCTGGCTGAAATCGACGTGTTAATCGCACGCGATGCTGACAGTACCGCGCGCAAAATGCGACTGTAATCTCACGCGCGTGATCGCACGGTGAACAGGCCGATTATTCATTATGCCCCCTGAGCCGTTTCAACGTGACGATGTCGTGCACGCAATTACTCTATGGCTGCTAGGTCTACTCGATAAATACTTTGTTCGAGGGAAATGGAGATTTTTAGTTTCAGCTGTACAGTTAGAGTGTGCATGTGGTTCAGGTGCTGAAAGATAATTATGAGTTAAGTCTGGGATTAGGTTCGAGGAGGTTGGACATTGATAGTTTATGGGATATATTTATTATGATTCATTCGACTATTCTAGATAATCTCAGTATGGTTCTACAGTTTTCAGATTTCTACATGGTTGAATGAGTCTATGATTATGTCTTTGAACCAAGTTATCAATTTTGGAGTAGGACTCATGGAGACCATAATTTTAACTTGGAGTTACTGAAGTCTGGAACTCTTGCATATTTATATTTCTATTATTTGGGTGCTTGAATATTTATATTTGCAAATCTGCTATTTTTTAAATCTATAAATTTGTTACGTTACCAAAGTTTCAATTTTATCAATTTTTATATCCTTAAGTTCACAAACTTGTAAGTTCACAAATCAACTTTGAAATTTCTAGCTTCCCAAACCCTCAATTCCCAAACTTCTAAATTTCTAAATCTTTAGATACTCAAATTCTTAAACCCCAATTTTTAAATTCTGAATTCTTCAAGTTTTAATTTTTCACATTACCAAATTCCTATATTTTAAAATTTTCAAATCCTCAAATCCATAAATCCCCAAGTCTCCAAATCTTCAAGTCCCTAAGTTCCCAAAGTGTAAAAATTCCCAAAGTCTCAAAATTTCCAAGGTCCCAGAATTCCCAGAATTCCCAAACTCCACAAGTTCCCAAATCTCCAAATCCCCAAGTTTCCAAGTTTCCAAATCCCCAAGTCTCCAAGTTTCCAAGTCCTCAAGTTCCCCAATCCTTAAATCATCGAATCCTGAAATTACCAAATTTCCAAGTCCCCAAGTTCCCAAATCCCCAAATCCCCAAATCTCCAACTCTCCAAATCTCCATGTCCCAAATACTCCCAATTCTTTAAATCTCCAAATCCCAAATAACCCGAATTCTCCAAACCTCCAAATCCCCAAATCTCCAAATCTCTAAATCCCAAATAACCCCAATTTCCCAAACCTCCAAATCCCCAAATCCCCCAATCTCCAAATCCCAAATAACCCCAAATCGCCAAATCCCCAAATCCCCAAATCCCCAAATCCCCAAATCCCCAAATCCCCAAATCCCCAAATCCCCAAATCCCCAAATCCCCAAATTCCAAAATCCCCAAATCCTCAAATCCCCAAATCCCCAAATCCCCAAAATCCCAAAATCCCCAAATCCCCAAATCCCCAAATCCCAAGTCCCCAAATCCCTAAATCTCCAACTCCCAATTTATCACATCCCAAAATTCCTAAACTCCTCAAATACTCAAATCTCCACCCGAACTTCCCAGATCTACAGATCCTCAAATTTCCAACTTCCCAAACTTCCCGAACTTGAAAATGGGATTAGTCTACGATACAACGCGAGTCTACGTTCCTAATTTCAACCTCCGTGCATATAATTGTTCGCAAACTTAGCCTATCACAACACCTTTAAACTTTTCTTAACTCCCGCGCTTAATTTCTCTCTAGAATCTCCCAAAATTCTCTCTAATTCGTAGATTTTCCTCAGTCTCTCCCTAAATCGTCCCAAATAATTAATGACCTCACATACCGTTTACATCGTCCTACACATTTATTTCTTCTTAGCTCTCCAGTTCTAACTCTTGTAACCATTCTCCAAATTACCAATAAATGAAAACTCGGTCATAAGAACGTGTTCACCCGGAATTAACTTAGCAGAAAAACATCGAGAGATCTACTGTAAATTGTACGAGACCGTTCCTCGAAAATGATCCGATGTCTTCGCTCGTTATCTCGGACGACCTTATAATTGCTTCGACGCGAAGACACCCCCCTTTGTTGATGGGTAAGGCGCTAATAAACGTCTTCGTAAATATTCCACGGATAGAGAGAGAATGTTTCATCGCGTTGAAAGCTCGTCGAGCTTGATCGACGCCGGCTGCATCGAGGTTGGCCAGCGAGAGGCAGATTTTCGTGGAATAAACGGAGAAATTTCGGTCCAGCTCTGGGGGTTTGTTGTTATTGCTGTTCTCGCCAACAGAGCCGGGCAATTCCTAAATAATTACGCTTTTAATTAGGTAACGCTGAAAACGCGCTGCTAATTTTCATTTAATTTCTGCCTTGTAACGGATTCTATTCAAAAGCTGCGCACCGGTAGCCACGCTTTGGAGAATTTATTATCGCGAACGCGCGTAATTGAACGTTCGCGAATATTTCACAAGATATGCGAGCAATTTTCCCCGAATCCTTAATGAAAGCTTATTAACTATTATCGCGGTCATAAATTTTGCCGCGCTTCTTCGAACATGTGAGTCACTTTGATAAATAAGAGGAAAGTCGAATCAACAAATTCTACGTCTCACTGTTCCAATCTAGTGATGGGTTTATACCCACGAGGGGCACTGATGTCAAAATGGTGGACACTCTTCTTTGAAAAATTAGACATCTGGGACTTTCTAATTTCTGTGCTCAAGCATTGCAATTTTTTATATCCTCAAATTTCTCACTTTGATAAATAAGAGGAAAGACGAATCAACAAATTCTACGTCTCGCTGTTCCAATCTAGTGATGGGTTTATACCCACGAGGGGCACTGATGTCAAAATGGTGGACACTCTTCTTTGAAGAATTAGACATCTGGGACTTTCTAATTTCTGTGCTCAAGCATTGCAATATTTTATATTCTCAAATTTCTCACTTTGATAAATAAGAGGAAAGACGAATCAACAAATTCTACGTCTTGCTGTTCCAATCTAGTGATGGGTTTATACCCACGAGGGGCACTGATATCAAAATGGTGGACACTCTTCTTTGAAGAATTAGATATCTGGGACTTTCTAATTTCTGTGCTCAAGCATTGCAATTTTTAAATTCTCAAATTTCTCAGCTGTAAGATATTCAAATTCCTAAACAATAATTTTATAATTTTTTGATACACAAATTTTTAACATCTCAAGTTGAACATCACATGAGACGTAAGATTTAAAAATTCCTATATGAGATTCCCAAATGGCCCTATTTTGAAGGTCCTAAATTTCCCTCATCCCTCAGTGCACCCCTTTTGGCACTCGATGAAATCGTTCTACCCTCAACATCGATTTCAATTGTTCTCCATGAACGGGATTATGAATTCGCGTTAGGGTAAATGTTATCCCGCTCGCGTTTCCAACGCTGAAAGTCGAATATTTGAATCCCCTACGCCGATCGAATTGTACAGTAGCGTTGTTCGTTTCTGTTAATTAATTCACAAACGCACAAAGTGAATTCCGAATCGTCGCTCGCAAATTCCCATCCTGCTTGCGGTTTTATCCTTCCACGCGTTACAATATAACCCGATGAAAATACAGTTGCAACGGTACACAAAGTAAAGAGAGAGGGAGAGAGCGGTTGTTCCAAAAATACGCACTTCGGGTACGCATCAAAGGCACTGGACGTGCATACTCGCTCGCCCACCGTAATTTGATTGTTCTGTTTATTTCTCGTAAATGAAATTAAAATAGCTCGACTTCTCGGTGCAGTGGGTTTCGGCGACAGCGAAAAGAGGAGCGAGAGAGGGAGACAAGAACAACAGGGGAGAGAGAGGGGACGAAAGGGTGAACTCGGAGGCGGTGGAAGCTTATTGCGACTCCACCTTTTTAATTAAAGTTTGAAACTGAACTAGCGCATGCAAGAGGGTTCCGTGGCCCCGAGCGAAGAGTAGTACGGCACATAAAATAGTCAAGTGTAGCTTTCTTCTCGGCCGAGCACTGTCATTCTGCTTGTTTAACATTCTTGCCATTATAAAATGAACGACGAAGACAGGATTCACGGCAGTTCCCTTCATTTACAAATGAAATTCCGGAAGTTTAATCATTTTATAACGCCTCGACAAGTATCATTATATTACCTTGCTGCATAAATTTCCCGCGCTGATTCCTTATTGGATTCAAAACGTCGTAACTTTTCCCGCGTTAAACGTTCGCGGACACGTAATACGCTGTATTTCATGAATATTCAGGCGTGATTGAAAATACCGTTGGAACCGATACTATTTTATTTCATTTTATTCACACTCTTTGTAGGACACTTTCGAAGATAACTTAGCATTTTCATATTAAATCATTTTCATAAACGCCATTCAACCATTTAAAAATGGCGGTCAGGTAATATTTTTGTTACATAATTTAACATAAATATTGATAATTATTCGTATTCACAAACGTTCGTTTAATAAATATAAAAATTAATACTTTGTTTAGGAAAGATATTACTTAAAAACATATGTCAGAAACGAAAGATTACAGCATCCTAACCTCTACATAATTAATAAAAGAAGAAAATTATCTAAGACCATGCTTGATGTTACGTTGCCTAACCAGTGTAGTTTAAACACATCTGTTTAATAAATATAAAGATTAATACTTTGTTTAGTAAAGATATTACATAAAAGCACATATCACAAACGAAAGGTTACGGCATCCTAACCTCTATATGATTAATACAAGAAAAAAATTGTTTAGACTCATACTTGATGTTACATCACCTAACCAGTGTAGTTTAAATAAATTCCTTTAAAGACAAACATTCCTACTTTGTCCAGTAAAAATTTGTTTTTCCATAAATAATTAAATACAAAATCTCTTAACCTCTTCATGGTTGAACTGATTTATGTGTCTCGGACTTGACGTCATATAAAATAACACTTGATGCAAATAACACTGATGCAAATCAAGTTTAGACCGCGTCACAGATGTTACCAAAAAAGCACCAATTTCCGAAATTTTCGCAAAAATTCGATAACAACCGTGCGACAAAAACGATTACTCAAACGCGATGCATAAATAAGTGCGATTCACGCAAGTGTCCCGTATCTAATTCACCTTCATAAGCTTTATAGCGCCATTGTGCCGGAGCCTGGAGCTACCATTAATTTCGCTAATGGTTAATCAATAAACAAGCAAGTTTACCGGTGTTAAACTAGGCTGCGTGTACGTGTGCGTGGTACAAATTCGGTTGATGCATGACAACGGATAAAAGAGGGACAAATAAAGGTCTGTATAAAGCTTTCGTAGGCACTTAAGTAGGTAACGGAGGGAGAATAAGAAAATGGACACCTGTTCGGTGTTGTGCGTGTATACACGAACACTGAATGGCCAGGAAAATGAGAGACGACCGAAAAAAGATGAACTGAAGAGCCGCGAACGAACAGGAAGAGAAATTATCGCGGAACAGACGCTATTTGTTATCAGTCCCAAGTAATATAATGGCTCATATGGTCGTTGATTGATGTTCCTACGCGATGCGTTCCGATCGTATTCATGAAATATAATAATCTTCAGGCGGTCTTTGTTGGTGGAATGAAACAAAGGAGATTGAAAGTGTTGATAGAAATTGAGAAAAAATTTGTGTTTCAAGTTGGAGTGATTGCTATGGGTAGACATGTGGTGGAGATTCTTGCTTTGAAATTTATTAGGGATATAGGGATATGTGGATGTAGGAACAGAGACATACAGATACATACAGAGACATACATATACATACAGATACAGATATAGAGATATATGTAGAAATATAGAGATGTAGGGATATACAGAAATGTATATGATATAATATAGAGATGAAGCTTTTTTGAACATAGTCATCTAGGGATATAGACATGCAAGGTTTTACTAAAACAGAGTTCTAGGGATTAGAGATGCAAGGTTTGACGAATATAGAGATCTAGGGATATAGAGATACAAGGTTTTGCATAAAAATTCCCAAGACCCAAAACTCTCAAGTTCCCAAAATTCCCAAAGATCCCAAATTCCCACGGACCCAGTATTTCCAAAGTCCCAAAATTTTCAAGATCCCAAAATTCCCAGAGTCCCAAAATTCTCAAGGTCCCAAATTCCCAAGGACCCCAAATTTTGAAGAACCCAGTATTTCCAAAGTCCCAAAATTCTCGGAGTCCCAAAATTGCCAAAGTCCCAAAACTCTCAAGTTCCTAAAATTCCCAAGGTCCTAAAATTCTTAAGGTCCCAAAATTCTCAAGGGCCCAAAATTCTCAAGATCCCAAAATTCCCAGAATCCCAAAATTACCAAAGTCCCAAAACTCTCAAGTTCCCAAAATTCCCAAGGTCCTAAAATTCTTAAGGTCCCAAAATTCTCAAGGTCCCAAAATTCCCAAGATCCCAAAATTCCCAAGGGCCCAAAATTCTCAAGATCCCAGAATTCCTAAAGTCCCAAATTCTTAAGGTCCCAAAATTTCCAAAGTCCCAAGACTCCCAAAATCCCATAAATCCCCAAAATCCCAAAACTCCCAAAATCCCATAAATCCCATAAATCCCATAAATCTCCAAAATCCCATAAATCCCAAAAATCCTCAAAATTCCAAAAATCTCAAATTTACAAATCCCCAAATTCCCAATCTCCCAAACCCAGTACAAATATCACTTCCCTCCAAAATCCCCAGAACCACATATTTGCACCAACCCCCAAAACTCTGCATCGATCACCACAAACAACCCCCAACCACTAGGAATTTTCCCCGAATTATTACAGTTTCCATAACGATCACAAGCGATCTATTTACGAGTCCCTCTACCGTTTCTAATTGTATACGATCGTTCCATGAAAAGCGCGTCATTATCGCGACAGATTGGCCGTCAAGCCGGCGAGCGTATCCGCGTGAAGAATACAGTCGAGATTACAAATAGACACGTGAATGGATCGCGATCATAAGAGGTTTCCAAGGAGTCGTTGACATGAAGCAGTTATAAGTAGAATGACGCGTACGGTACACACTGTGTTACGCGAGGAGAATCGCTTATCGCGCGGAAGCAACCAGTGGTGCAGTTTCCACGTGGCCTTATGACAGCTACGTCTCGCTACGATTAATATCAGTCAGACGCGTACGTGCGAACACGATCGTCCTCGTAATATGCACGATATTCGTGTACGGATACTCCCTTGTCTCTTAATCGTTGCGTGTCGTGAGATAAGTGGATGGAATTGTTGAAATGCTAACGGATACCTCGACCGTGCGTGTTCACGGGTAGAGTATGTTCTTTTTTTGTGGAGACATCGTTAATTATTGATGGACTTGATTAGGGTGATGGGAGAGCTTCTTTTATATTTGTGTGGTGATTTTGTTTTTTATGGAAACTGATGTGGTTGCAATTCTAGTGATTCTACGGTGACTTTATAGTGATTGTATATTAATTCTATAGTTACCTTATAGTCAAGCTATAGTCACGTTATAGTCTTTATGCATGTATAGTAAGTCTATGGTTACTGTATGGAAATTCTATGATGACTTCATGTTGACTCAATGGTAACCTTATAGAGTACAGATTCTATAGTAATTCTGTAATAATTTTATAGTGATTTTACTGTGATTCTGTAGTAATTCCATAGGGACTTTATAGTGATTTTACAGTCATTCTGTAGTCATAGTGATTCTATACTAATTTTATAGTGACTTCATAACATTCCATGGTGATTCTATAGTAACTCTATAAGTGACCCTATATTGATTTCACAGTAATTCTTTAGTAACTTGAAAATGATTCCATAATGATTCCATAGTGACTCCATAGCAATTTCATAGTGATTCTATAGTAACTCCATAGTGACCCTATATTGATTTCACAGTAATTCTCTAGTAATTTTAAATTGACTATATAAACATTCTATGGTGACTCCACAGTGACTCTATAGTAATTCCATGATTCTATAATGATTCTATAACAATCAAATTTTAAGTAGAATAAAAGTAAACTTAATAATCAACCATTCCCACCCTCAAATATTAATGAAAACAAAACCATATGATCTCTTCGCAAAAACTAAAATATAATATTCTTAAAGTGTCCCAAAGTTTCCTAAAGTTTGATACACCCTTCTAAAAAATATAGAAGTGAAAATTCATTTAAATGTAATGATGTGTAATGTAAAATAATGAGACGAGAATTTCCATATACATTTGATTGTATACGTATAAGTCTAAATGGATTTTAGTTGTTCTTTTGCATTTTGATTGATACGAAGCAATTCTTGTTTTATTACACGTAAATACGGAATTTTACGATAAATTCGATTTAATATTTTATGTACAAATAGTTGGATCAAATACGGTGCTGATTGTATCGAGTAAAAATACATTTCGCAGCGAGTACTGTTGACTTAAAAACAGCAGAAGATAAACATAACTTTTCCGCGTTAATTAAATGATCCGTCTGTTCAATATGCTGATATGAAATGTAACGATCTCTCGAGATTTAAATGTTCGATAAATCTTGTTTTGAATAATTAAAATTTACATCTGCGAATGAGTCTTTGACGATGATTGTTATGTTGAATACGTTCGTTTTTTGGGATATCATATTTTAATACTTGAAGGGTGAGTCAAATATCTACCAGTAGAATTCAGATTTTTATTCGATTGAATATTGTAACTTCAGTCATATTCGTAATAATCGAAAGAATATCCTGCAACATTTCATTTTAAATTAATATGAAATTGAACGAAACAGATTCAATTAATATGTGAGTTTTGAAAGAACAATCACTTGCTGCACCGATATTAATATTCCACTGCAAATATTTATTTTAATAAATCTTGCCATTTCCATAAGAAAAGTGATAAAATGAGAGAATAAACCAACGTATTAAATCTTGTCATAAATTATGAAATTTTTTTGGCATAAATTTAAAATAATGAACCTAGTCGTGGTTATAATTCCTCTATTAAAAATCGGAGCGTTCAATCAATATTATATTACAAAGTCACTAGTACAAATTGAATTTTCAAATTATTATGAAGATTTAAAACAAGTGGGACGAAGTAATATATTTGATGTGTTATTTGGCTAATAAACAAAATAATGCAATTCAAGCACTCAAACTCATGGATAAATTAAAATCTCAGAACGTATCTCGAAAGGCACATGATCTGCTTTCTACGAGGTATAATTTACTCTTGTTTCCATGAAAATACTTTGAACTATTAATATTAATTAAAGGTACGATAATTACTTTCCTGTACAGAAATACACTTAACATCTACTTAATCACTTATGTAGAAACAGGTAATTATCCAGTCTGATGCACAGATGTGATTTCTTGTACACCTGTGTGATTAATGCAAACCAGTCTTAAAAATGATTCGACTATCAAGTTAGAAAGTCTCAAAAAATAATAACCTACAGATAAACCTACATAATTCATAAAATATCCAATAATAATTTTTCAAAAATTATTCCAAAAATTGAAATTAATTCACCTCCTAAAAAGCTTTAAAAAAATATTTTTATACGTAAAAATTCACATTACTGGAATAACAGAAATTACCGTAAAACTAGAAATATCATATAAAAACAACCGTAGTCAAATAGCGATAATTCATAATTCAACATACAACGTAATTCATAAAATTACAAGTCGGCTTAACTGCGAACGGTATTACTACGGTCGCACGAATCATCACTCATAGCTCCAATCCGCACGGACTTCGTACAAAACATCAAATACAAAGTACATCCTCCGTTATCCTCAAACAAAAAAATTGCGCACCGTATTGCGTATATCCCCCCTGTCACTGAATACGAATACACATTTCGTTACACACGAAACATCGTTCTATTCAAACGGAAGTTCAACTGTATTCTAAGAATATTGGCAAGCGACAAAGGAAGCACGTCTGCCGTCAAGAATTCCTAGCCACGAATCGAAGTCGAACTGCCACGCGAACTACGTTTTAACGTTAAAAAAAATGTCACTCACGTTTTATGACAGCAAGATTCTCGTGGACACAGTGCAGTTACAGTTTACCCCTTCGGAACACACTGTCTTCTCGAATCACGCGCGCAACGTGCAACTTCGCGTCATGACACCGGCACCAGAAACACTGATCGACGGAAACCGATCAAACTTGCCTTTCGCGCGATGGAAATGTTTAAACGAGCCTGTACGGTTTTCGCGCGTTAAGGCGAACGAGCATGGGTACGGCCAATCGACGAAGGCAATGCGTACCCCTCGCGACCCCGTGACGAACTGAGGATCACACTGACGGCGCAGCGCCACCGTGACCCGTGGTGGCACCGTAAACTAAACTCATACTCCTATATACCGCCTGTCGTGTGCCCGCACACGCGACCGCTACTGCATATCCCGACAACTTTCGTCAACTTTGTCTTTTGAGTTTTCAATTCAGCTGACGCGTATCGCTTGATCGTAAAACCGTTGACCGAGTAATTCGATGCCAAGGATATTTACCGGAGTGACTTTACTTATATTTGCACGAGGAGATTCAATCCGCAGGATACTTCCGTAAGTAACTGTTTTAAATATTAATATGGCGGAACCTTCTCGACTTTACGAATTTATGTTCTTTAATTTAACCTAACCATAAATAGCACTTGGAATTGACGTAACAAAATTAGAAATCTGACTTAGATTTTAAGAATAGAATTTTAACAGAGGTTTTATAAGAATACAAATAAGGAATAAAAGAAAGATTTATAAATATGGCGGAACTTTCTGGATTTTGCGAATATATATTTTTTAATTAAAGTTAAACATAAATAGTACTTGATGTAACAAAATTGGAAATTCGACTTGGATTTTAGAAATAGATTTTTGAGGAAGGTTTTGTAAAGATATAAATGAGGAATAAAGGAAAGATTTATAAAAATGTAAGACGAAAATTAAGATTCAAAGGTTAAGATATGGTTTTAAGACAAAGTTAAGACATGGCTTTCATGTTGATTCCTACATATGTTTTCTGTATATGTTGAAGTACATCATGATTTTATCTCGACTTGTTTTGAAAGGTACGTTGAGCGCGTTCGAAAGAACAGTCATAGAGTATTATGAAAATAGACGGCTCAGTTTCTGTTAATCTTTGACGCGTCTGCCATAGTGAATATTAACGTATGTAGTCAGACGTTAGGTGTCCACATACGTCATTTCGTCAGACAAAATGTCTGACACGTACGTATTCCACTGATAATTATTACATATAAAACTCTCCTATAAAATTGATATTTTTATTAGCATACCAAGATACTTGACATTATTCTTCAAATATTAATTTCTCTAGTAATTAGTATTCTCTATCTCTTAAATTTTTCAGTTGTGTAAATTTTAACAGGAATATTAATGAACAGTTATCGTTTTTCTGTAATTATGCAAATGGATGCAGGTTTTTTATTTACCCTTAATTGTTTCGTGAATCGAAGCATATGTCGATATTTTTTGAAGCCTTCATTTGCATGCATTTAAGATGTTAATTGAATTAATATACTTACAACGAGAAAAATTTAAAAAAGGGCAACTTTGCAGGTTACATATTTCCATAGAAATTACGCATTTAGCAGTGCGATATTTTCCCTTTTCAGTTTTTTTATTTATTCGAAAACTTTGAACATAATCGTGTTGGTCGTTTTACAAAGGTCGTTCTGCAACCCACTGCGCCATTTTCGCTATTTGTCTCGTAAAAATTCTACAATGAACGAATTGCAGAATCCGTGTACGGTATTTCCACCGTCTATCGACCATTTTTATCGTGTCGTTTTATTTATTTTAGTTTGGCGACATAAGCTGCGATATAAAATACATATACAATTTTATGACCGGTCACAATTTTTCTGGTTTTCTTTTTTTTTACATAGCGAATTTGAGGTGGGTTCGCAGTCGCTTTATACAATTGTGATTTCGTGCAGTAAATTGCGTGTGCTTCCTTTTCTATGTGGTTTCGATTCGTCGTAGGTTCTGAGGTTTAACTTTGTTATGCGATGAATGTCGTAGGTCCCTGAAATAATAGCTGACGTGATTCTGAGTAAGATTTCCCTTTGCAAAAATGGGGTTTGAAGCTTCGTTTCTGAATTATTAAGGAAAAACACGGACCAATCAGAGCGCGCGGATTATTACGCGTTGAACTACTACGCGTCGAATACCCACACGTTGGATTACTACGCGTTGGATATCCACATGCTGGATTACTACGTGTTAGATTACCACGCATTAGATTTCTACGCTTAGAATTACCACGCGTTGCATTATTACGCGTTGGATTACTACGCGTAGAATATGTACGCGCTAGATTACTACGCGTTGGATATCCATACGCTGTATTAGTACGCGTTGGATTACTACGCATTGGATTACTACGCGTAGGATTACCACGCTTTGCATTACGACACGTTGCATTACTACGCGTTGGATTACCACGCATTAGATTTCTACGCTTAGAATTACCACGCGTTGCATTATTACGCGTTGAATTACTACGCGTAGAATATGCACGAGCTAGATTACTACGCGTTGGATATCCACACGCTCTATTAGTACGCGTTGGATTACTACGCATTAGATTACTACGCGTAGGATTACCACGCTTTGCATTACCACGCGTTGCATTACTACGCGTTGGATTACCACGCGTTGGATAACTACGCGTTATCCGCAGCTGCCGCTCTCGCGTCTGCGCATGCGCAATCCTCGCGCTCTGATTGGTCCGTGTTTTTCCTTAATAATTCAAAAACGAAGCTTCAAATCCCATTTTTGCAAGGGGAAATCTTATTCAGAATCGCGTCAGCTACCCCCCATTTCAGGGACTTACATTGTGTGACGCCCTGTATAGGAAAATTTCTTTGTAAAATGTATGCTTAGGGTAGCTTGTGAAGGGGTTGTTGTGATATTTTACCCTTAAATGTCGAAAGGTTGTGGGGACATCACAATTATACTCTTGGGATTAGAAGGAATGGTGACAAATAAAGACTTTCATTTGTATTATAATATTTCATTCAATCATATCGTGAAAAGGGGTACTAATATCTACTAATTGCTATTATATTTATTTCTAGTATAATTCTATCATTAATCGAAATCTTTAAAAATATAGATAAACACAAATTACCCTGCTGCTTCAAAAGCTCGAGTTCCAAGTTCTTCTAACAATCAGTTATTCAAATACTTATTTAAGAAAGAAGTTCCTTCAAAATGAAAGATGCAAAACGTTATTCAGATATCCAGGTACAATGTTCATGTTTCTGATTGCACGTCCGCTTCTGAAATGTTGGCGAGCAGTGCACGGCAATGCGATTCTGAACAATATTGCATATCCATGAATCAAGCGTATCCATTCCGAGATATTGCTCCCTATTGCCTTGTGTATGATAATGCGAACCGATAGTACGAAATCACTTCGGAGAATCAATCAGCAGACGTGTCGTAAGCATTTGAACGCAGGCATAAGGCACGTTTGTACATTCGGGTGCAATGTAGGCTCCCGTTAGTTATGTGAAGCTACAGCAGAAGGGATGGGATATCCCTTAGGCTCTGGCTACATCTCAAAGCTTTCTCAAAGCTCATAGCAGGTTTCTAAACTTTTTCTAGCTTTTTTTGGATGGTTTTAGAACTTGGGGTAATCGGTGTTAGGTACCATAGGACTGGATTCTTTAGGAGTTTAGGGTTCTTTAGGGATTTAGGATCTTTTGGGGGTCTAGGTCTTTAGGGAGGGGTCTACGGTCTTTAGGGGTCTGGGATCTTCATGGGTTTGGATTCTTTAGGGAACTAGGATTTTTGGTGGTCTGGGGTTTTCATAGTTCTTGGGTCTTCTAGGGGTACTTGGGTGTTCTAGAGGGTCTTGGATCTTCTAGGGGGTCTTGGGTGTTCTGGAGGGTCTTGAGCTTTCTGGGGGGTCTTGGGTGTTCTAGAGAGTTTTGGGTCTTCTAGAGAGTCTTGAGTCTTCTAAGATGAGTCTTGATTCTCCTAGGGGGTCGCGATTTTTTAGGTTGGGTCTTGGTCCTCCTAGCAGGTCATGATTCTTGATTTTTATGTCACCAAACTTTTACCAATAGATCTTTAACATTTATCTTATCAAAACTAAACACGATATAATTTTAATTATATTTACTGACTACATCAATGATGAATTTCGAATACAGACTGCGAGTGAAAAACATTTTCAAGTACCCAAGTTTTGCACCTCTCCAAATTTTGAGAAAAGTATCCTCGTATCATAAAATTTGTTGAAACACGCCCTGACGTCGGCAAGATATAATCGTTTAAAGATCATTGCGGCAAGACCCGAGTGATTTATGTTTAAAAGATTTATCATTCGTGACACAGAAATAATTCTGAAAATAATTTGTTCTCTCCCACACGTAACGAGCAACTTATGCCGCGTTATCGTCTCTCTAATTAATAGCGCACGGTTCGGGCAAAAATATAAAAGCCACCGTGCTCCTTTCTCCGCTCGAATAAGTCTGCCACCGGGCGTAAAAAATGATTCTTGTTGTTCGCTACACCGAAAGCGTTTATTTCCGTGCGCCACTAAATCTAAGGCTCCCGGAAGAAAGGAAGGAGCGTAATGACGGCGTACTTCGTCGAAACAATTCCGGTTATTCTCTTTTTCTTGTAGCCGGATAAGCTGAACACTCTCCGGCCACTTATCAGCAAGAAATTACTCGGTGAAAATCTTATTCCGCGTTTCCGATTGCATCGGAGAGTTGCTCGGCTGTAACTTATATATAACAGCCAGCAGCGAAACGGAACGCGGCTACGGCCAATTTACAATTAAATGACATTGTTGCATAACGGCACGCATAACACCGGCGTTAAATCGAACGGTTACGAATGATCGGTTTATTAGCACCAGACGCGTCTCTGGCACGCGTGTAAGCCGGGGATTTCAAACGAGACGACTTGCAATAAGGAAGCTTCTTGGAACGAGTTAGAGAAACTGTTAAACACGACAGCTCGTCGAGTTAAATGGGATTAGAGTGTTTCATACGTCGTAAGGTCAGCGTACGCTTCAACTGTCTTGATGACGCTCCGTACGAGTATGTTTCGAGTAATTGATGTGTTTATATGCGTCATACGATTGGTCGAGTGGGGTTTTCTCGGGAATGGCAATATAGCGAGAGAGTGACAATTGACGTGATTAGAGAGTGTTGTGGGTATGTAGGACTTTCTTTCAGGATTTTTCCTTTTTGGAGGTTGATTTAGGGTTTTTGAGAAATTTGGGGATTTTTGGAATTTTTGCAATTTTGAGGAGTTTTGGGAATTTGGGGATTTTTGGACTTTGGGAAACTTGGTGAATTTGCGGAATTCGAGGAATTATGGGAGTTTAGCGAGTTTGGGGAGTTTGGGGAATTTGGAGAATCTGCGAAATTTTGGGAATTTTGAGAAATTTGGGAATTTGGGAATTGGGGAATTGGGGAATTGGGGAATTGCGGAATTGGGGAATTGGGGAATTGGAGAATTAGGAAATTGGGAAATTGGGAAATTGAGAAATTGGGGAATTGGGAAATTGGGATATTGGGAAATTAGGAAATTGGGAAATTGGGAAATTGAGAAATTTGGGAATTTGGGAATTAGGGGAATTAGGGAATTAGGGAATTGGGGAATTGGGGAATTGGGGAATTGGGGAATTGGGGAATTGGGGAATTGGGAAATTGGGAAATTGGGAAATTGGGATATTGGGAAATTAGGAAATTGGGAAATTGTGAAATTGGGAAATTAGGAAATTGGGAAATTGGGAAATTGGGAAATTGGGAAATTGGGAAATTGGGAAATTGGGAAATTGGGAAATTGGGAAATTGAGAAATTTGGGAATTGGGGAATTGGGGAATTAGGAAATTGGGAAATTGGGAAATTAGAAAATTGGGGAATTGGGAAATTTGAAAATTTGAAAATGTGGGAATTTGCAAATTTCTTAAATTGAGAATTTAAAAACTTGAAATTCAGAAATTCAAAAATCCAAAAAAATTAAAGTTTCCTAACTTCAGAATCCTCAAATCTGAAAACTGAGGAACTCAAAGACCACTCTAAAAAAGCTCTCATAAATATCAAATATGAAAAGCAAAACAATTGTAGATTTCCCTATTCTATCACGTGCCAATAAACACCCCCTCTCAGCAACAATAAAAGCACAACTAAAATAAGAAGTTCGGTAACAAATAAAAGTTTGTTTTCTAAAAGCAGAAAATTGTAAAATCAACTCCCTGAATAGGGTAGCTCTTTACATTTAATGGTGCAGCATTGGATATGAAAAAGCATTGAATTCAAGAGAGGAGAGCTCGTAGTGAACAAATGAGAAAGAAAATTAAAGAGCACAAAGGGTTAATATTGGCTGGGTGAAAAATAAATGCGTCTCTGAAATGACTACGGAGGTTAATTAAAATATGAAGCTTTACTGTATTCGCTTATTCTTCCAATTTTTCTGCAATACACTATAACAATTTTTTAACATCTGCGCCATTGTGGTAGAAAGCTCGCTACGGGAACAATGTTTGCGAAAGTTTACAAAGACTTCGTTAATTATACCTTAGAATTCTCGTAAAAGGTTCTTGTATAAATTTTACAACCCTTTCATAAATAAATCAAAAGTCGAATTTATTTAAGCACGTTCCACGTGTCAGTCTTGACGTTACAATAGTTTTAACTTTTAATTTTCACTCGGGAAATAAAAATGAGCTACTGTGAAAATTACAGTGTTAATAGGTTGTAAATACGGATATACAATTAAGAGTTTCGTACAATTTTACGCGTTAAAAGAATTAAAAGGCACGGTATAGTGCAACGCTGCGTATTGAACAAAATTTCCCATCGTACGGTTATAATTCAACGGGATTTACGTCAATGCATCAGCAGCAGCTACAGATATGCATCAGCGTATTATCACGGTGTATGAAAATATCATTTTCGAGATTTCAGATAATATACAGCATTACTCAATAGCCGTGCAACAAAAATGCTCAACCGGGAATATTTATTGCCACGGAGATAATCTGTAAAATATAGATCTTTCGAATGGCGCGAAATTATTGTACGTCTTTAACGAGAGCTCGTAATTTTTTTCTCGAAAAAAGCATTGCTATGCGACTCAAAAAATTAATTTGTCGTTTTCTACGTACATTTGCCTCTTCAAATATATTTTTTTATCAAGGCCAACTCGAATACCTCATTAGATATATCGTTTCCTCCACTTCAGTAAATTACAGTAACTTACTACAGTAAATTCACATTTTTACATTTCGCAAATTTGTACTCGCGTAATTTCCTGTAAATTTTACATTAATCTCTTGTCGCATTATTATTCTTGTAAATTTATGAAGATTATTTGCATTTTATACTTATGAAGATTGCATGTGATATTTATGAAGATTATTTACATTTGCTATTTACGATTTTCATTTTATGTTTGAGGAGATTATTTTCATTCTATACTCAGGATTATTTCGTATTATTGTTTTATTGAGATACACCCTTGTTACATTCTATTTTGTTAAATACGAGGTTTCCTGCAATATTCAGTTATTACTTGAGGAATTTTCATATAATTCTATGATAATCAAACATAACAGCAAAAATGCCTTAAGAAATATTGCAAAATCATTGTACATGCACCGTTGCATTTTGAAAGGAAGTGTCTGATATATGTGAACCTTAACAATCGTGCAAGCAATTTGTCCAGCATCGACAAATTGCCTAATAAAAATGGATCCTTTGTAGACGTTGAAATGGCCAAAAAACGAGGCGCTATTAATCATGCTTACATTGTATAACCTTTGCGCCGAAACTTATCGCCCTTAAAAAATCGTAGAGTTCGGAAGTCGGTGTACCTGGTTCGATATTTTGTTATGCCATTAATAACCACTGTCTCTCTTCTCGGTAACAGGCTTTCTCGATTAATCTATGTTACGAGTGTGCCGAATGGCGAGGGGAATGTAAAAGCTCGAAAATTAATATTAACGCGTCGGCCAGAGAAAGCGGCGTATCTGCAGACTGCGAATCGATATTTTACCTAGCCGATGTCAATGGCTAATGAAAACGTCGAATAATCCGATACCGATGTAGATATCCCACGTATTACAGTGTTCCCGATATTTTTGTGTCAGGATACTTATATTCCATGAGCTGATTTCGCTGACCGTACACGGTGGGTCAACAAATTGCAGCCTTGGCCCGCGCCAATTCAGCATAGATCTGATCAAATTTAATCGCACTTAGCGTTCTACTTATCTGGACACCTTAACAAAATGTCAGCGGTTTTGGCTTGTGAAATGTTCCACATTTTCTTCGAATTCACTACTTCTACTAGGATAGATAGTTCAGCTGATGAATTTTGTAAATGTGTGTCTCTGAGACATTGGTCTGTTGATCTCTCAGATGTCGGTCAAAAATCTTCAACCCCTTCTTTCCCTTTGGTTATGAACTCTATTTTTATAGACAAATTAATTTTGAAACCCATCAGACGCGATTCAAAATATCTCGAGTCCTTGAAATATTCCAAATTAGAGAATCTTTGAAGATTAAATTTATTAGATAAATTTGTATATACAAATTTACAATAAAATTGAAAATGAAATTGCAAGTTTCGCACATGAAATAATTGAAACTCTATTAGCGTGTAATAATCTTTTGCAGCAATCGATTCTCTCAGAGAAGCGGCTTGCAAGCAATACCCATTGAACGATTCCATCGGAGCTTTGCGATCGAAGCGTCATAAGCGTCGTTCTCTTCTAGTTCTCGAAACCAATATTCAGGTGGGATCGATGCGTACTCATCGGGTCGAAAGTAGCATGAATTAATCGTAACCAATCGCGGTGCATTTCCTATGTCACAGAGATTCCATAATATCTAGTGACCGTTGCCTAAAATTCTCTATGCGTGTCCTCTGAAATATGGACGTTCGATACAATAGTCTTTTTACTTATTTTCTCACGTTGGGAAATTGTACCAAATTGGGGCATCAAAATTTTGGGCTCATAAGTTTCTAGATCGAAGTTCATTAGTTCGTAATTTTCTAAAACTGTGAACCAAGGCTTTTAGTAATCTAGGGTGACAAGTTTCTACGTCCTCAAATGCCAAGCTTCCCAAATTCCAAGATTCACAGATTTCTATGTGTCCTACATCTCCAAATCACAAGATCAGAAATTTGAAGATCACAAATCTGAAGATCCTCAAGTCTAAGGGTCCTCAAATCTGAAGGTTCCCAAATCTCAAGGTTTCCAAATATCCATGTTCTCAATGTCCTACAACCACAAGTTCACATGTCCCTAAATTCCGAGATTCCCAAATTCTATCCCCAACATCTCCAAAGTCCTACATTTCCAAATTCCAAGATCACAAATTTGAAGATCCTCAAGTCTCAAGGTCCTCAAGTCTCAAGGTTCTCAAATCTCAAGGTTTCCAAATATCCATGTTCTCAATGTCCTACAACCACAAGTTCACATGTCCCTAAATTCCAGAATTCCCAAATTCTATCCCCAACATCTCCAAAGTCCTACATTTCCAAATTCCAAGATCACAAATTTGAAGATCCTCAAGTCTCAAGGTCTTCAAATCTCAAGGTTCTCGAATCTCAAGGTTTCTAAATACTCATGTTTTCAACGTCCTCCAACCACAAGTTCCCACATCCCTAAATTCCAAGATCCCCAAATTCCCAACATCCCCAAAGCCCTACATCTCCAAATCCCAAGATCCACAAACAGCAAACGTCCCAAAACCGCGCTCTTTCCAGATCCCCAAATTCCAGCGTGCCGAAATTTGTAGATCCCCAGAGATAATGTACAGTGGTCATTCCAGGAAATTCCCGGCGTTGTCTCGGTGTCCCAGAATTTGGTGAACGTCCCTCGGTTGTCTTTTGAACTTATTTCCGTGTAGTTGAAGCCCGTGAGGTCGGTTCGCCTAATTCTGGCCGATTTACAGTGGTCGCCGTCGCATAAGTAATAACGTCGCGATATAAACGCAAAATACCTCGTGGAGGGTGGGTAGAGGGAGAGTGAGCCGCGGTGAGGGTTGACCTGGCAGCCGGATCGATCCACTCTACGTAGAACCTAGCCTCCTCTTTCACGTTTGTACCCCTGCGCCGCGCCTGCTTGCGCTGATGCCAGCCACAAGGTACCCGCGCTTTACTTCCCGACATTTCGTCTATCCGCTCGAAATTCTGCGTCAAAGATATTTAGGCCAAATATTTCCATCGCCTCGATCGAGTGGCCCGGGAACGGGGTACAAAGACCGCCACCAGCTGAATTTCGGCGGGTCTGCTAGAAAGTTAAATTGTACTTCGCAGACGAGGTACTTTGGGTCAAAAGTGAGATTTGGAAATTAATCGTCGATTGGAGACTAATTTTAAATTTCCGGGTTCGTGTGCTCGTTAGCGAATTATGCGGATTGGGACTTTTATATATTCACAAGTTTACTAGGAAGTATAGAGATTGCAGTCAGAAGTTTGGAAGTTTTTGAGGGTTGAAGTTTGTCAGTTTATGAATTTGCATTTTTGGAAGATTTTCAAATTTTTATATTTACAATTTGGCAATTTTAGAATGTAGATGTTTATTGTATGAACAAATTTTCATTTATGTAGCGGTGTTTGCAATTTTTTAGATCTGACCCTGAGTGGGCCATATAGCGAGACTCCACTGAATTTGCGTCATGGAAACAAAATACATATGTGTATATTATGTTATGTGTGTGTAACTAGACGTACCTATATTAGAAAATTGATAGATTTTTATATTCCTAGGAATTTATCTTCAATACTGCTGTATTCCTGTGTCTCGTACATTCTTATATTACATCTCTACATATATTCCTTGTATATCAAAGAGGCATACCTTCATATCTCCACATTCTTAAATTTGTACAATTCACAAAACCAAAAGAAACTGAAAGATAAAATTAAAAAAAATTCAAATAAAATCAGTAATTTGTTACATTAAGTCAAGTAAAAGAAATGTAATGAAATTCCAAATAACAGTTACCACATTAATTTCCCAAGTTATTAACTCTAAAGCTAAAATAGAATGAAACACCGGTCATTTGAATAATTATAATTACAGCCGTCGCTATGTAGCCGGTCGTTTTCATTACGCCACTTATCATCTTAACAGAGTTTCAATATATCTTGCCACCTATGATCGTTTTCACTGCTTCACTGAGCATCGTTTAGTATCGCAACAGCGAGCTCCTATTCTAATTACCATTCCATAACTCGTAACTCTCCTACGACCAAGACAACGTTAAGTCCTCCGCAGAAAATATAAAGATCAAAGGAAGGTTTAAAGGGTCAAACTAGAATTTATATTCGAAGCCTGGAATAGCCGGGGATTTTATATGCCGAAGTTTCAGCGTGGAAATCTGAAATCGATTTAGGAAGTTACTTGGACGGAAGAAGGGAAGAATAAAAGTTTCTACTGTCGTGTGAAATTTTCAGTATTCGAAGGAATTGTCTTCGCGTCGCGGCCGGGACGAGTGCATGTTTTAGAAAGGAGTTTGCTCAAGTCCGGTCAAGGGGACAATCGAGCGAACTTCTTTTCCTCTATTTATTTCATTTTTTGTGCGGAATTGGCAGCGGTGCCAGTTACGGGGAATAATTTGTCACCTTGCTCCTGATGTGCACATACGTTCCGGCCGTCCGCAAGAATCGTTCCAGATATCCTGGCCAACATTCCAATTAGCTGGTCCATCGGCTCAAACCGCAGAAGAGGAAAGAATTCCTTCGGAGGATAAATCTCTTAGGAAGGTCATGATTATAGGTTTCGGTAATCTAATTACGTTCTGATTTGTTTGCTGAGCGTTAATTTTAACCCTTTTATTTCGTGTCTTGCGACGCACATGACTCTTCAGATACTGTCAAAAGTACTCTTCAGTCAAAATTCTACTTGCAGTCTGATTAAGTCTGGAGTTGATCAATTATAATTTTCATAAGGATTCTTAAAATATACTTAACATTTCAATCTACCTTGTATGTTGTATGATTGTAGCAATTAGTTAGCTGACTGCCGAAGAAGTCATAGGTAGATCGTTCTGAAGCACTCATTTTAAAGGGGAAGCTTCGAAGAATAACAAACTGACGGACTTACAAAAAATATTTAAAAATATCCCACTTCTTTCTGAATAAAACAAAAAAGGATTTAGGTAAATCGGTTGAGTAGTTTCTGAGAAAAAAATTCGTAAGCGAAGACTGTTTAGGCAAGAATGGGCAAAAGTTGCAGACTTTGAAGACTTGTTATTTTTTAACAAATTCGAAACCGGCAAAATGATGACTTAAACCCTCCCTAATTTCACGTGGACTATAACATACTTCGATTAGAGTAAAATCGCAGATGACGTCGAAAAGTGATTTGACATGGAATGACTCCGTAATGTGGGTAATGTTCAGAATGGCTAAGTATCGATTGAGGATCGATGAGAACAACGAAGAGAGCAAGTTATGAGAACAACGAATGTTAGAAAGAAGAGATAACTCGACAATAAAAATGTGAATGTTATAGCTCCCGTTACCTTACCGACAGTGTTCATACATCGAGGCGCATTACTTAATGAATCCTTGGCGAGTTGAGAAAAGCTGCTCGACCTGGTTGGCGACATTTATGAATCGTACACCGGATCGAGTGTACGAACAGTGAAAAAAGGAAGGAGAGGAGGTAAAGTACCTATCAAAGAGCCACGGTTATCAGGTTAAACTTAAATTAGATTTGAAAACGAGGGTAAATCATTTCTACGACGAGTTGGAAACAAGCGGACGTAACTAGAATTCATTACGGCCACTCGACGGATATAAATGGCACGCTGGAACAACGCGATACGACGAAGGGAAGAAGAAAAAAACGCGAATGAAGTACACGGGTACATGTATCGGATTATGTAATACGCAGAACGACCGACTTCCGAATAGGGGTTCCATTTTCTGTAACTGCCTTCGCAACTTCTAACGAATCAGTCCCTTTCGGACTCGTTGATTTCCCGATAACTGGAGGATGTTTAAGCGAAAGCTTCAATTACGTGTTCATCGGTGTAATTGTGAATCCTTTGATGGCCAGTTTCACGGGGTTGGACCCAGATTCACTAAATGCCGAAACTACTTTGGGATCCAAGCTGTCGACTTCGGAATTGTTTCATGGAAGAAATCTGACCCACATTGCTGGAATTAAATATTTAGCGTAACCTTTCTAAGAATATCTTCGAAACGTACTGGTATTGGATATATATAATTGATCGATGATCAGAGATACCTCGTGCAAAAATGATTATTCGTGTTATATGCTGAGACGCAATGGATTCTGTATGACATCGATATGAATATCAACAACCTTCATAATTTATCAGCTTCTTATATATTAATTTGATATGAATATCAACAACCTTCATAATTTATCAGTTCCTTATATATTAATTGTAGTGATACGAGATGATCACGGTACTGAATATTTCTTGATTACGTAGACTCAAAAAATTCTTCATATGTATTATTAGTGATATGTGGACATCGACCAGGTGGTCAATAACAGCAAAATGAAATGAAAAGTAAAATAAGTAAAAATGGTTCTATTCTGGCCAATGTGGCTCTTCACGCGCCAACTCATGGGTTGACATCATGCATCCAATACCTAGAACCTCATTTACATTTGGGCAAGTTTACTCATCCTGATGAAACTAACTCATAACTCCTTACCCAATATACTTGCCAAAATAACCAAATCGCTACGAACAATGTAACAGTCATGATACATCTACCTCCATGCAAATACGAGTTAATTTTCATCACTGTAATGTAATATCATCACGAACTATAATTATAGACTGAACCTAATAAAACTAGCTCATAACTCCTTACCATACTCTACAAAATAACCGAATGGCAAAATAACTGAGTGACAATGTAACAATAACCTTGATGTAAACGTTAATTTTCAATATCATCAAGGTCTATAACTATAATCTGAACACTGGATTTATTTTAGTCCAAGATACCTCGTCTAATCTTAGCATTGCACTCTAGCTATAACAACCGATATAATGTGTCTATTGTTGCTCACTTTGCGTGGCAAGTTGTCTTCGTGTCACGATTCAGCACGAGCACTATCGACAGGTTATTTCTGGAAGGGTGCCCCGTAGCAGTTTCGACGATGAAAGGGTTTAGATCCGCATTACTACCGTACGAGGCTCGATTGCTGTGTCTGGCATGACTATAGCGTCCGCATAATGGTCGCCAGATGGACGATCGTGCCTTGTTAGCGGCCTACAATCAGCTGGATATCGATAGTACACGGATGCAACGTAGGCTTCGTTATGACAAATATATACTTTTGACAATTTATACTTTGAAATTTGTGAAATTCTACATTTTCTAGTTTTTAAATTTTCAGGTTGTTGAATTGTTAAATTCTTTCTTTGAGGTCTCGTGTATCTTAGGTACACAATTTGTACGTCATCAAAATTCTGAGTCATCATCATCAACTCGTTTTGTAGATTTAGACAGTGAAGTTTTGTAGAATTTCCTTTTTCTTACGTTCTCAAATTTCAATATTCTCAAATCATAAAATACTGACATTCTAGAACTTCAAATTTTAAGATTCTCAGATTCTAAGACTCCAAATCCTAAGATCCCTATATCTGACACCCCTAATCCTAAAATTCCTAAATTCTAAGACTTCAAATGCTAAGATCCCCAAATCCTCAGACCGCAAATCTTCAAATATCCAAATCCCAAGATTACAAATCCTAAAATCCCCAAATTGTAAGACTTCAAATCCTAAGATCCCCAAATTCTCAGACCCTAAATCCTGAAATCTTCAAATCCTATAACTCCAGATCCTAAAATCCCCAAATCCTAAGATCCCCAAATTCGAAATTCCTCAAATTCTAAAATCCCCAAATCCTAAAACCCCCAAATCTTAAAATCCCCAAATCCTTAAATTCCCAAATACTAAAATCCTCAAATCCTAAAACCCCCAAATCTTAAAATCCCGAAAACCTAAAATCCCCAAATCCTAAGACTCCAAATCCTAAGATCCCCAAATTCGAAATTCCCCAAATCCTAAAACCCCCAAATCTTAAAATCCCCAAATCCTAAAATTCCCAAATACTAAAATCCCCAAATCCTAAGACCCCCAAATCCTAAAATTCCCAAATCCTAAAACCCCCAAATCTTAAAATCCCCAAATCCTAAAATCCGAAAACTTAAAATCCCCAAATCCCAATTCTCCAACCCCCAAAATCCCCATACGTGAAACCATCTCCGTCTCCATCTCCCTCAATCCTCGACCCACCTCTAAATTTTTTAATTTCAAAAAATCCCCCAAAAACTAACCACCTAAAGTTCCCCGAATTCTCTATATACCCGATTCTTTTCGTCGGATGAATTAATAACATCGACGCGCTGCGAATTAACCGCAAACCGGCGCGATAATCGAGTTTCCCCGATGGCCGATTCGATTTGGGCCGATTTCGTTACAGGCGCGCATAAATAACACGCGGCCAATGAAATCACCGTGTATTTACATCGTGTTTAAACGTTCAACTTAGCGTTTGGAGGAATGCCAGTCGCGTAACGCTTCCCGTATGGAGTTCATCCGACCCGACGAATAATTCCAAACAAATTCCGGATACGGCCGTACGTTCGATCGCAATTTAATTACGTAATTAAATAACGTAACCGCATGATTCGCTCGATAATTTCCGCATGGTTGATGGGCTGATAATTAAAATCAGGTTCGTGTATTAATTACGAAGCGTACGACTTCTTTCGGGGAAGTTTCGAACGGAGAGAAAGTTTGGGGACTTAAGTCCAAACTGAAAATGAGATGGGATCAGACGTTGCCGTCGACCCTTGGGAGAGCTAGGAGGGTAAGGCGCCTTTAGGAAGGCACTAATTTCATTTTTAGATATTTAGACATTTTGTTATTTGGTGATTTAATGATCTGAGAAGGATTAGATCACTTCTGAGCGGAAGGGAGATTTGAGCTAATCAGGAAGAAAATTTGGCCTACAGGCATTATACAGGTAGATTATGGATTTGGACAATTAAGAATTTAGTAATTTAGTGATTTAGTGATCTCGAAACTTTTATGTTACAAGTTGTAAAAATTGAAGATTTGATAACACGTGTACTTGTAAGTTTGATAAGTTAAATGTTTGAAACGGATAAATTAATCCATCTCCACACGTCCATCACGTCCGTCGTAGGCCAAGATAGAGGTTCGAAGACTTTACCGGGTAATATTTCGAGGGGTTTTCCCAATGGGATCACGAGTGACGTTCTTAGGGAAGACGGGCAAAGAACGATCGGTAACCCGGGCGTCGAAAAGGGACGTCTGTTGTTTCGCGCTCGGCGCATCCTTAAAGCCTCGTGTATCCCGGTACGGCACGAGCTGGCAGACGACGAAGGTGCCGCGAAACGACGAGGTGTTCCCCGTTGTAGCAGGGTGAGACGTACACAAGAAGGGGTCGGAACCCCCACCCCTTTCGAACCTCCCGTACGATGTAAGCGCTGTTTATGGAGACCACAGGCGGCATCTCCCGTCGAGCTTAGCGTTACTACCGCGCCCAGCCATCCTCGGTTACGAGCGAAGGGATTTTCTGCCGGATGAGGATACCATCTCCGACAGTCGTGCCAGGGCTTTCCTGGAACCCCCTTTTGCGTCCGGATCTCGGTTTAATGTATAAAAATAAGCTCGTTCGACGTTGCATCCTCTGCCTCGCACGCGACGCCGGGATCTCGCGTATCTACAGGTTACAATGAATTTGAATATCTACCGTGTCACGTGGAAACACCTTATCGTCTCACTTTTCCCGTACTCTCCAGTTACGAATCCTTATCCTTATCCTACGAATCCTTATCGTGATAAACCATCAAATAAGCCATACGGGAGGAGCCTAACACCGCGAGATGCGGAACGACGCGAATATACGAGTCCTATCCCGAGTAACGCACGCTACATATCAGTAGCTTACCACGTGCTGTATGTTCGCTTTTTCGGAAACACAGATACTTCATTTTTACTTATTTACTCTGCACGTGTTTATTCTACCGTTCAAAACATTCTGAAAATTGAACATGGAAATATATTTTCAAACTTTGCAAATTTTCATACTAACTCGATAGGGAAATATAAAAATTTGCTGCAAAATCCTTGCCAAATTTTCGAGTCTAATTGGTTAGACATCACGAGCACGTGTCACCCGCTCCATTATCCAATTTTGAAGCGAAATAAATTCTCTTCAATTTACGCGGCCCAACCTCATAACTTAAAAACAGAAGCGAGAAGTTTGAGACAAGGGACGCAAAAAATTATCGAGACATTCTGGCAACGTCCCGAGCATTGTGCTCGCTGACGTTTACGTACGAGTATACTCGAACGGAATGGTTGCATTACGTTGAATGCGTTGCCCTTTACTCGACGATTTAATGCAACCGTCTCGAAAAACGGGACCGAGGGAAAAATGGCAGGGCCAGAAAGTAGGAGTAACGAAGGAAAAGGAAGAGAGAAGGGTAGCGAGAGGTCATCGTGGCGCTGAGTGACGAGGGGTAGCAAGGACGGACGGTGGATTAAAACATTTTTATTCCTCCTTTGTTTCCGTGTTCCTCGTTCAACCGAGCCGTCGTTTAAGAGGCATTGTTTCCACGGGCGAAAAACGCGAAGGGGGGATGGCGTTATAGCGCGGGGCCTCTCTTCACCTTTCGTTGTTATCTCTCGAGAAATTATTTTCCTCCACGGACAGGTGAGACGCGTACAGCGAGCGAGATTGGACAGACGTCGGCTCTCACGAGATACAGGCTGCCCGATGGAAAACGCTGAAGCCCGCATACCGGAAGGTGTACGTCCGGAATTATCCGAAAGAAACAAATTTTCCTTTGGCCCGTAGGATTCGCGAAATACTTTCCTCTTTCCGGCTCATTTGATCCGAAAACAAGTTCTTTAAAGTTTACGCCCCCGCCGCGATATTTGCTCCAATTAGTGCCCCCTTGTTGGACTTAATACTTTTCGCAGCGGACGAAGCCGGCCGAGTGACTCTTCTTAAATCTCCGCTTGCGCGCGCGACCGAGTTCAAAAGCTCGACCGAAGGTTTTCAAGCTCGGTCACCCAGCCAGGTAGATTAAAAGCTGCACGAAAGCTTCCTACCGTCTCCTCTCCTTTTGCAACGTCCCCTTCTGGGGGTGCCCACCTTCTTTTCTCTCTTTTTTGTTTCACCGGCCACGATATCTAACTGTAGGTAAGAGGCTTTCCCCTTTGAAGTCCCTCACTTTTGCAACTTGTAATTCTTTCATTAACGTACTTTGCTCTCTGTATTTTCACGGTTGCGGCGAAGCAAAGCCGTAGGAAACCGCCGTCCTCCTTCTTCTACGCTCTATCTGTACGCGGGGATAGAAAATCTTTAAACCGTGTTTCCGGCTTCCTTCCCGTTTCTCTTCCCGGCCCTCGTTCAATACTTCCTCTACTTCTCGTCGTCCCTTTCAACGTCTGCCCTTTTAACCGGTCGCCATTTAATTTTTCGATTTTACCGCAGCGAAAAGTCACTTAACCGTGAGAGATTCATACAAATTTCATTAGTACATATTCGTTTGGTACAGTCCACCGCAAATTTTGTTTTCTTACCGAAAATATAGAATCGACGCTTACTATTATAAGTTCTAAGGATTTTTGGGGAGATTTTGGGTTTGATCAAGGTTTTTCGAACGTTTTAGGGGAATGGAATAGAAATTTTGAGATGTTGGAATTTGGGGTTTTGGGGGATTTAGGAGTTGGGAGTAGAGATTTGGGAATGTATAAATTTAGGGATCTAGGGATATGGGGATATAGGTATTTGGGAATCTAGGGATATAGGGGTATAGGTATTTGGGAATCTAGGGTTTTGGGAATTTAGGAGTGTGGGAATTTAGGGATTTGGGAATTTAGAGATTTGACGATTTAGGGATTTGGGAATTTAGGGATTTGGGAATCTAGGGATTTGGGAATTTAGGGATTTGGGAATTTAGGGATTTGGGAATTTAGGGATTTGGGAATTTAGGGATTTGGGAATCTAGGGATTTGGGAACTAGGGATATGGGGGTATGTAGATATTTGGGAATCTAGAGATTTGGAAATTTAGGGATGTGGGAATCTAGGAATTTAGGAATTTAGGGATTTGGGAATTTAGGGATTTGGGAATCTGGAGATATGGGAATTTAGAGATTTGACAATTTAGGGATTTGGGAATCTAGGGATTTGAGAACTAGGGATTTGGGAATCTAGGGATTTGAGAATTTAGGGATATTGGCATCTAGGGATTTAGGAATCTGGAGATATGGGAATTTAGAGATTTGCCAATTTAGGGATTTGGGAATCTAGGGATATGGAATTTTAAAGATTTGACAATTTAAGGACTTGGGAATCTAGGGATTTGGGAATATAGGAATATGGGAATCTAGGGATTTGGGAATATAGGAATATGGGAATCTAGGGATTTGGGAATATAGGAATATGGGAATCTAGGGATATAGAGGTATAGGAATTTGGAAATCTAGTGATTTTGAAACTGAGAAATTTGGGAATCTAGGAATTTAGAGATCCAGACATTTGGGATTCATGAAATTTAGGATTTTGGAGATCTAGTGATACAGACTGGGAAATTTGGGAGTTTGAGTATTTAGAAATCCAGTAATTTGGTCTTTGAACTTTGGGAATTGAAATATATACCTATTTGGAACTTTAGAAATTTAGACACCTAGTGATGTGAAAATTAAAAAATTTGAAGCCTTCAAAATGAAATAATTAAAGTACAGAAATGTCTCGTATCCCACATACAAAATTTGAAAATTCGAGAATCTTGAAAGCTAGAAAATTCGCAAATGTTCAGTAAGAAATTTAAGAATATTTGAAAAATCGTAAAATTTACGTACAGTCCCGAATGCGAAAAAAGCCTACATTGCACCTGAGTGTACATCGGTAAACAGGTTCTGTGAAGGTTCGGATATCGTCGTTGGAGAAGGGGTGTTACGGGGGTGAATGGTGGCTGGTGGGCTCAGGTGTTTCCACCGGCATGCCGTGGCATAGCGGGGTAAAGTGGTGTGGTCGATATGACTGAAACTACCCCCGATGTCCCCCTTCGATCCCCTCTATCAGACGTACCACTTTTTTTCTATCTATCTTGCACACCCTCTCTTTTACCGTCCCTGCACGCGTCGTTCTTTCAGCCGTTCTCCTTCATCCGCTTTGGGATACTGCCGGCATTTATGGAATGTTTCTTGATAACATTTAATCGAGTTCCATACTTACGATCTACGAAAACATGCTCGTTTAAATTACTCGAGCGGTTCGCGTACACGTAATATGCTGTCACCGAGAATGTATAATGACGGGCTGAATTTTATGCTCAGCCTTTTCATACACCTTACGAACTACCACTTAAGGTGCATGTAGCGAGGAATAAATATTTGTTTTGACCGATTAACGAGTGTAGACTGTGCCTTTTTGCTTGAAGCTTTTGAAATAATACGCCTTTTAATACTTGGAAGTTATTGCAGTGGAGTAAATAGCAAAAAGGGGTGGTAACATGAGAATCTGAGTTAACACTGTAGGTATAAATTTTGAAATAACGCTGTAACATTATTAATAATTTTATAAAAATATTAATATTTTTTTTTAGACACATGTTTAGTTTCATGCAACATCTTACAGAAAAATAATTACCATGTTAGGGTGCTTATAGTTGAATTAAATATTTTTCGTTAGGTAATATTCTGGTGACTGTAAGAAAATAATAGTAAACAAGTTTTCTATGAAAGATTAAATTTTTCTTAAAAAAAAAAATTATACTCTTCAAACACAGACTAAGATTTAATGAAGAATTAGAATAAATATGTCTTCAAAAAATTAAACAAAAATTAAATAGTTTTCTATGAAAGATTAAATTTTTCTTTAAAAAAAGAATTACACTCTTCAAACACAGACTAAGATTTAATGAAGAATTAGAATAAATATGTCTTCAAAAAATTAAACAAAAATTAAACAGTTTTCTATGAAAGATTGAAATTTTCTTAAAAAAAAAAAATTACACTCTTCAAACACAGACTAAGATTTAACGAAGAATTAGAATAAATATGTCTTCAAAAAATTAAACAAAAACACTGAAGACTACCCTACATAAAATTTAAGTTATCCTTAAAACAAATGTTTAATGATCATCTATATTTAAGTATAAACAATAAAGATAAATAAAAAATATATAACGCGTAAACTTATACAAAGATTCCTTGCGAAGGTTAAAATGGAAGACCCGCCATTTTGTGTAGCGTGTATCGTCAGACAAACATCAAGTGCGAAAATAGTGTGGTATGCGTGTATTCAGTAACGGTATCGATCTATTTGAAACAATCTGTAAAGGAAAACGTGGTGTTTGAATGCAGTGAACGGTTAGCGTGCAGTCAGTCAGAAAAAGGGATATGTAATTCGTTTTTCTCAAAGCAATAGCTTTTCAGTACACGGAATAATCGCGGCCGAATGGAATTGATCTGATTGGCCGATGAAATCGGTGTAATTTTGGTGCGCGCGCACACACACACGTAATTCTCAGCTCGGTTGATGTTTTTACGTTTCGTTCGCGCGGCTAAACCGTACGAAACGAAACGGAGGACGAGGGAATTAACTTTACAGTCGGTGCACTTTTGTTCGTCCCCGTTGAATGAGGTTTATCGATTGAAGTCCGATTGTTGGCTGACGCGAGAAACGGTTCGAACGCGGCCACATTTTCCGCTATGAAATTCTATGAATGTCGAAGAAACCGGGAGAAAATTCGCGGTTCGCCTGGCCAGAAACTCGATTTCGCTTTAGAGAATAAACCCGGGGAATCTCGGCTCATCGGGTGTACCGCCGATCAACCGAAATCATAACTTTTCTACGGGGGAGGACCGTATTAATCTAATAACACCGAATAACTCAATCTAATCCGTGGCCGTCTGTCAGTTAACTTTCCCGACTGCTGCCGACTACAAGAGTGCTAATTAAACGATTCGATTAAATCCCTCGAAATTAAGATTCCGTGCCGTGGGAAACGGAAATTCGAAATAAGACTGCTTATCGTCTGAATTTTAATCGACCCCCTCGATTCCCGCGGAGAACGCAACGTTTATTATTCTGAATAGAGATACTGCAATTTTCTTGGGAATCAGGGATCTGAGAGGTGGGATCCAGAAAATTTAGCAATTTTTACTTCTGTCGGAGTTTCGAATAATTTTAATGAAGGAAATAAGTAGGACTTTTGGGGTCTATGATCTTTTAACTTTACATATATACAAAAATACAGAAATATACAAATACAGAAACAGAAATATGCAGATCTATTAATAAAATTGTGCAGCTCGAGTGTCCTGCAGAAGTACTCTACAAAAGAACAACAATTCTGCAAGAACTATTTAACCCATTACTCTACAGTATCGCGACGCACTCGTGACGCACAGTTCATATATGACAAACATGTCTAATTTTTCAATTTTCTTCATTTGTCCTTCCATTGTAGCAATAATTAGTGAACTGTGAACTGCCTAGAAAGTTGTAGGTTAATTAACTAGCACTATCAAGATCTTACCATTAAAAATTCACGAAGATGCAACACAAAAACTTTGAAGTCCTTTACATTGTCCTCAAAAGTCCTACTTCTATAAATCTCATAATCAACATACCCTAATTAATACTTCATGAAATACATTATAAGTTTACTATTAACTATATAACATAAGTAGAGTATAAATCATTCCTCTCACGCCTCATAAAGTAACACGTTTTAAAATTAATAGTACGAATAGTAATTAAATAAAGTCCCTTCTCACTGAGTTTATAGATGTAATCAAGCGTGTCGGCGATAAAAAAAGGATCTTATTAAACGCACGTGTACGCACAGTTTCTTTCTGCACGGGTACCCTTCGCAAAAGGGGTACGAGTTTACGACTGATATTGCAAAGCCCATAAATAATGGCTTCACAGTCAGCATGGTAATATTTTAATTAGCTTAGGAGGAAGGCTTGCAAATAGTTAAGGGGTCACAAGAGTATATCGCTGATCTACCCCTTTCTTCTTGCATGACACCCCAGGAACTTTCGATTTGTATATTCTTATGATTGCTAACATAAATGATGATGTGTGATGTATGTATAAATTTGGCAAGTAATAAGAGAAGTCAAGCAGAGTACTCGAGCAGTCTTTCTCATTATGAAGAGTAAATTGTACTCAAGGATAATTATCACATAAGGTCAAGGATAGGTCACATAAAATGAAATCATCAGTACTTAATAAATCTGACAGAATTTCTGTAAAAATTGTAATTCAGTACTATCTGTTAATTTCAATACCATTATATTTCACTGGAATATCCAACTGGTGCAAATGTTTGAACCAGGTAAAAGCTACCTGTTGATATTAAGAAATGTTTAAAAATATACATATAAAAGAAGTGTACCTCAAATAAAAATAATTGAAGATGTCCAAGATGTTAACATAAACAGTAAAACATCATTATACAAATGTAAGCAACATATGTCAACCATCATTTAATAAACCACAAAATGTAAAAATATAACATCACATTAAAACGTGTTCACCAATGCTTAGACTGAAAAAAGGAAGACAATTCTGTAAATAATATTTGATACAGTATTTAATGTAGAGACGAAGAATCGCGGTGTTTCAGATACATTTTCCCAGGTGATAAATGGCGTTCGAGAGATCATAGAAGGGCATCAAATTAAATTAAGGCTTGGATTGAAATGGAGCCAGAGGTAATATCGATTAAACAGCATTCGAAGCTGATGGAACGACCAGCGCGTAGATAAACGGTCTTATAACTGATGGTCACAGAATGAAAAGCAGAAATTCGAATCGGTGTCGTAACGAATCGAAAAATTAGACGAGGCGCGGCCGAGTCTAATCGGGGATTACGATCCTGTTCACGGGTCTGGCTAAAAGCTATCAGTCCGTGAAACCGTTCTACGGAAAGAGTAGATCTTTTATTAAAACCACTTACCCGCGCCGTTTAAGGTGGACGATGCGCTGTAGTGTGGACGGTGCATGGGGGATGAAGAGGAGTCGTTCTTTTATAATTTGGAAATTTGGAAATTTAGCAATTTAGCAGTTTGGACGTTTAGAAATTTAGAATTTTAGAATTTTAGAAATTTAGGAATTTAGAAATTTAGAAATTTAGGAATTTAGGAAATTAGGAATTTAGGAATTTAAGAATTTAGGAATTTAGGAATTTAGGAATTTGGGAATTTAGGAATTTAGGAATTTAGCAATTTAGAAATTTAGGAATTTAGCAATTTGGAAATTTAGCAATTTAGAAGTTTAGCAATTTAGAAATTTAGCAATTTAGCAATTTAGCAATTCAGCAATTTAGGAATTTAGGAATTTAGGAATTTAGGAATTTAGGAATTTAGGAATTTAGGAATTTAGGAATTTAGGAATTTAGGAATTTAGAAATTTAGCAATTTAGGAATTTAGGAATTTAGCAATTTAGAAATTTAGAAGTTTAGCAATTTAGGAATTTAGCAATTTGGAAATTTAGCAATTTAGAAATTTAGCAATTTGGAAATTTACCAATTTAACAATTTAGCAATTTAGCAATTTAGCAATTTAGCAATTTAGCAATTTAGAAATTTAGCAACTAAGAAATTTAAGTATCTAAATATTTAGAAGTCTAAAAGTTTATAAGTATGCAAATGAACAAATCAATCAGAAATTCTCAGTCACCTTTCCCATATAAATACCTAGAAATTCACAATCCCTTAAATTAACAAATTTTCAACAATCTTCCCATTGGATCTACAAGCCCTAAGCCATGCAAACCTAGAAATTTCAAATTTCCGAAAGTACCACTAGTGTTATACCCCCTTACGCCCTATCGACGCGCTTACCCGTCCAAAAAGCCAACATAATCCCGCATAACGCCAAAAAGAGAAAGAAGTCCGGTCAAAGTCTCCGGATATAAAGAGATCTCGAAGAAAAAGGCAAAGTGGAGGCACAAAAGAAAAATCCTGGACTCCGTCCATGGCCCCTTGCCGGACAATTCTGACTTTAATATGCACCCCAGAAATTGAATTCTCTCCCCGGTTTTTCTCGCCCACCCATCATGCTCCCTGCTTTCTGTAGCTCGTCAAAGCGATTCTGGCGTGAGAGCGGAACGCAGGTGCGGCGAGATCTGTAATATGGGCTTAAGAACACTCGGTGATATTGACGGATATGAGCGTCCCGCGAAGGGAAACGTTTTCCACCCCGGCTCCAACCCCCTCGAAACCCGCTGCGAATGCACGCTCCTACGGTGACTCACGCGTTGCATACGCAGTGGGTGTTTTTCTCATTCGGCGCGATCATAAAGTCTTATTCTTGCGGCTTACGGGGTCGAGGGGCGAGTTTATCCGATGACCGTGTAATCCATTATTGCCTCTCTGCCACTCTCGATCACCGCAGGAATTTCGAATTAATCTGCGGCCGTTCTAATATCGCGAGTTAAGTATACAGCATGTTAGGGGCTGCTAATCTCCGGCCTCCATACGCTACGTCTGTTTATCGTGGATACGAAAACAGCTCGTACAAGTTTGCAGGGGTGAGTCACTTCCTAGGGAAAATGACTATGTGTAGGCTTATTTGTAACGAGGGTCTGGTGCTACTAGGTAGTCTTTTTGCATTTCTTACTCTGTCTGATCTGTTGGAAAGACAAACTGATCAGACAGATCAGTTCTTGTCTTATTTCTACAACGACAGACCTGCTACTTAAGGTGACAAATAAGATCTTATTATACAGTAAGATGCCTACTAGTTAGGCTACTAAATAGCATGTAACACTAAAAGTCAGCATCCTCAAACAGTTATCTGACAGTGTCTTCACAACTTTGACAACTTGGTCCAAAAATTCAAAAGTTAGGCTACTAAATAGCATGGGTCCACTAGGTAACACTAAAAGTCAGCATCCTCAAACACTTATCTGACAGTGTCTTCACAACTTTGACAACTTGGTTCAAAAATTCAAAAGTTAGGCCACTAAATAGCATAGGTCCACTAGGTAACACTAAAAATCAGCATCCCCAAACAGTTATCTGACAGTGTCTTCACAACTTTGACAACTCGGTCCAAAAATTCAAAAGTTTATCTTCCAGAAAGTCTTGCGAGATTTATGTTCCTGTCCCAGAACCGTATTTCAATATTTCGTAATCCAGCACTCGAAACAAGTGAAAAATTATCTGCGACTCGAATCAGCGACGATGCAAGTATCTGGCAGTGGTCCAACGTTCCCCGGATTTTTACGCGACGATCTTATCGCGCGAATAAATTTCCAAAGCCCCGAGCTAGTAGCCCGCTAAGATATCGACGTTCGGTAATCCCGTAGGAGGTCGTAGGTCCTCCGGAACCGCGTCAAAGGCCAAGGAAACCGACTCGGAAGAAGTCTAACGAAGTAATTCATCTTAGCCGCTTCTTGCCGAAAACTGTCAAGCTCGACCAGTCTTAACGGATCGCTAGGATTTAGTTGATAAGTAGCAAGAAACCTCGGGAATTCGGCTTTTAGGGACCGCCGTGTCCACATGACGGAAAGTACTCTGAAATACCGGACTTACTTTGGCGAGACCGGTAAACGAGATGTGACGACGTTTATGGAACGTCTGACACTTTGCTATGGGATACGTATATGGACGTGAAGAACGGAGACTACCATTTTGGGTAGACTCTTCGGGAGCTGTAACGAGGCTTTTTGCTGCTTTAATAGATTTGTATGGTTGTCGGTGCAAATATGGGGAAGTCAACAGCTACTTGTGAGTTAATTTGATAGGAAAAGATTTGAGATGTGGATTTGGGAGTTTTGATGTTCGGAGCTTTTAAGAGTTGGTCTGATTTGTTGGGTAAGAGGTGATTTAATCTGAGGTTTCGTGATTTGAAACTTTAGAAATTTGACAAGTTGAAGATTAAAAAACTTGAGAACTGACAAAAATTTATGACAACTTAGAAATTTTTAGAGATTACTTGACAAGTATCAGTAAGTGACCCTAATTGTCCTCAGGCCAACAATAAGACCAAGCGTCCTCGACTGACAATAAGAGTGTCCCTAGATTAACAATGAGGCCAAGCGTCCTTCCAAAATGTCCATAAACCGTAAAATCCGTGGGTAAATGAAGTTAATCAGAAATCTTAGTGGTTACAAGAGTACTGAACTTTAATCTATCTGAGAATGAAATCCTTTTGAACGGCGATCACCGGGAAGTTTCGCGCGGGTGAAAATTGAACAAACCGGCTCCGTTCTTTTGCAAGGGCGCGCAACAAGCGAGAAGAGGATTTATTATTCATTAAAGTGGAACAACTGGAAAGTACTTAGCAGAAAAGGTTATGAAAAAGTTTCGTTCTTCGCAGCGCTGGAAAAGGGATCAACTATTCAAACTCGTAGTTCGCGACTGGTAATATTCCTGATATCGTTATTACTTATTCCATAGACAAGTAATAGGAAAGTTTCCTCCCGCCTCCCTTATAAGGTATTCTAATCCTCCGCCATTACTTTGACCTTATTTCCCCGTACACCCGCTAAAACAATCGTAACTTTTCCCGTTTCTTCCTCGGTTACGTATGCGCCGCGGTGCCAATGAATATTTCATATTTACGTTATGTTGCTGACTGCAGACGGCGGTATAAAGCGATGCGATTTCCAGAAGTTAAATTTAAAAATACAATGCCTACTCGAACGGAGAGGGGAGAGATATAAGGCTGGCTCTATCCGACGCGGTCTGGGTAAAAATGTTTGCACAAGATCCGTGGAAATTATTTGAGAGCAAATTCTACTTACAGACGCGGTCTGTGGAAAATATTCCCGGGCGAAAGTCCGAGAACAGACGTTACCGCTCCTTCAAAAGGCTTTCCAAAGCTTTCGTTTAATTAAATGATAAAGCGATACGGCTACTGGAACTTCCTTTCCGTGGTCACATCGGTGTTTCATGAGATATCGCTTGGATGGACAAAAACTTGTCATATCTTTGCTCTTGTATCGTGTTCGGAGGAATATTTATTTTTTGACTCCATTTTCATTAACCCTTTCGAATCTTGTATATTGATGACACTTATTTTACTTTAAACTCAAGTGCGTTTCATTGTTTAATTATGGTCGTTTCGGTTACAAGGTCAGTTTTGATGAATATTTATATGTGGGTGCACATGTATGCATCTATAACATGTATGTGCATATGTGGATATGTGTATATATGCATATGTGTAGACATGTATGTGTGCATATATACATATGTGTAGACATGTATGTATGCATATGTGTAGACATGTATAAGTGCATATGTGCATACATGTATATGTGCATATATGTCTGTGTGTATATGTGTATATGTGTATACGTGTACATGTACATACATATATTGATTACGTGCTTTTGCATGTTTATTACCTATACATATGTATATTACATATACATATCACACAACTTCATGTAGCATCCACATATTCAAGAACTCCATATGTGTTTCCATATTACATATGTATCTTACATATACATATCACACAACTTCATGTAGTATCCATGTATTCAAGAACTCCATATGTGTTTCCATATTACATATGTATCTTACATATACATATCACACAACTTCATGTAGCATCCACATATTCAAGAACTCCATATGTGTTTCCATATTACATACGTATCTTACATATGCATGTCATACAACTTCATTTACCATCCACATATTCAAGAACTCCATATGTGTCTGCATATAACACATATCATTTGTTACAAGTACTAACACAATCAAAAGTACAAAAATAACAGTGTACCCAGATTATGCAGCTCGTCGACACGAGTCGGATCGCATGAACAGGTGTTAAATTCAAAGAAAGTTAAGGCGGATGACTCCTCGAGCAAAGTTAGGTAAAACGTGACAGTCGTTATCGATGCCAAAGCGTGTCGCGATGTCATACCCGGCTCATATTAAATGGAGCATTGTGGCCGTTCGTAGGAAATCGATCGTCCACGAAGTGGCAATCGCACAGAGTGTGAGACTCGATCACGTGATTTCCCGTGGGTGCCGTCAGCGACAAATGACCCAGCTGCCGCACCGCCGATGCTCCTCCACCTTGGATCACGCTATGCTTACTTGGATGTTTTGGGACCGGCAGGCTCAATTCCCGGCTTACTTTTCCTCCGTTCGAAGGTCATCGGTAATGTTCGTTTTATCGAAAAAAGAATGATAGGAATGAAATGAAATCGTGCGGGGGGATATCGTACCCTGGTGCGTGAAATTCATCCTGCAAACACGTTGCCGGCTTGTAACGTTGATTAGTATCGGGCACCAGGGGATGAATCAGCTACATCAGTCTTCTTTTTCAATTATTGATCTGCAGATTGTAATAGTACTTTTCAATTGGTGTCGTTCATTCATTGCGTCTATTGGCAAGTGAACATAGCATGTACATCTAACATGTGAACATAGGACTTGACACGTGAACATAGAACCTGATGTATGAACCTAGACCTAGCATGTGGACATAGAACTTAATATATGAACCTATACCTAACATGTAGACATAGTCCTTGACAAGTGAAAATAGCATGTGAATATGTATCTAACATGTGAACATAGGACCTGACACATGCACATAGACTCAACATGTGAATATAGAACCTGACACGTGAACATAGACCCAACATGTGAACATATAACCTAATGAAGCCAAATCACTCAAACTAAACTGAACAATCTCAACTAAAATCAAACCAAATAATAACTATTCTAACCAAAACAACTATTCTGCCTGAATTAAAACTGCATACCACAAGTTAGCACCGTGGTGTGCATGAAACATTTTTAAGAGTGTATACTTGTTTTTAAATTAAATGTAAATAAGTGAACTATGTCTATAATTATAGATCTGACTATTACTATAAATACAGATCTATAATTCCAAATGTCCCAATGTGGACCTATTACGTTTCCCTCCAAACAAGTGTGTCCCGTGTTAATTTTTTCCACGAGGCTCTCAACACCCTTCGGCCCAGCAAAGAGGCCGTTAAAACAAACCAAAGAAACGGCATCGCGTTTCGTCGAAATGTCGTATCCCCTCAACAGCTGATCCATGGCAAATTAAACTTGAAGCGTTAGGATAAAGCCGTGAAATCCAGAACCGTTCGTATCTCTACAGTTTAGCATAGAGGGGTGGGTTTGAACGGGCGCGTAATAGACACATACCTTGTACACGAGACACACAAGAGGCTGCACGCAAGCTACACACAAACGCGTCGGGTTTACCTAAGCATCCGAAACGTACAGCCCATCTGGGATATTACGCTCATTCCTTTCGATCCCCCACCCTCGCGATGCCCACCCTTCGAGCAGACTCGTCGCGGCGGCAACATAGAAAGATATTGCATAATGTCGGTGTATCGACAGGGAGCCGCCCGGACTTTTACCGAGATTTATTTTTCAATGCACCGCGGAACGATTCTCTGCGGGAACGTATATACATGTACAGGGTGTCTCGTGTAATTGGGACAAGTTGTAATTCTAAAGTGCTGGGACGGGCAAAGGAGTTTAGTCTGAAAAAATTCAATTGCACAAAGTTTCATTGGTAAGGGAACAGTAATGCATTGGATTTTATTGGTGGGATGTGGAAAGGGGTAGGTTGGATTTATTATAGATCTTTTGTAGGTATTTCACCTATGTTATTTTTTCATGATTTCAAGAATATTCTTAAGATGTTCTTAGGGTTTTTGAAGGTTCTATCTGGACTCTTTTTAAACTTCCTGGTTAAGGCTCTTTTTTTTACGTTTTTCTCTTTTAAATTTCTAGTTAAATTCTATATAAAATTAGTAAATTTGGAATTTCCGAATTTTCAATTATAAAAGATCTAAGATCCAAGTGCAAAATTGCATTCTCAAGCTTCCTAAAACACAGTAGTTAAGTTAAGGTTCATTAAGTTCCTTAAAGTTCTTAATATTCAAAAATTCCCCAAATTTCCACTATTCTCAATATTCCAAAAATTTCTCAAATGCATAATATTCTCAATATTTTTAATATTTCAAAGTTTCCCAAAATAATCAATACTCTAAAAATTCTCAAACTTCCCAAAATTCTCAAATTCTCAAAGCTCTGAAAATTCTCCAAATTCTTAAAATTCTCAAACTTATCAAAATTATCAAAATGCTCAGAATTATAAAAATTGTCAAAATTCTCAAAACTCCCAAAATTCCCAAATATCTCAAATTCTCAAAGCTCTGAAAATTCTCCAAACTCTCAGAATTATAAAAATTATAAAAATTCCCAAAATTCTCAAAATCCCCAAAATTCCCAAAATTCTCAAAACTCCTGAAATCCCAGAGTTCGACTCTCTAGAGTCTCCTCCGACTTTCCTCGTGCTACTCTCACGTTTTCCAAATTCTCCCCAACTTCCAAAATCCTAAAAGTCCCATAGAATAAATGCACCAACTCTTCTTACCCAAACCCTTCCTCTCCCAAATCTTCCCTCAAAGAGCGAACCAAAAACTCCATAGGTTCCCCAGAAATACCCGACACCCTATATGTACACAGAGATCCAGCCGAATGCACGAAGAGAATACGGTTCGGTGGTGAAGTTCGAAGAAAAAGGGGGTAGACCAGGCTCAGGAGGGTGTCTGTGCGTACTCGATGGTCGCACAGCGAGAACAAATTTCTCGCTCGATACCCATTACATTTTCCTGGATACCCCGAGACAGGATACGGTGTTGCTTGTAGGAGAAAAGGACACTTCAGCCATCTTTCATCCGCGCGAAATGCAACGTTCCGCGGAATGTATCCCGGAAGCCCGTTGCGTAACGGAGACTCAGCTGTTTCGATGCAGTCAATTTCGTTCCGGGGGATTCGGTATCCCCGATACGTTCTTCTTATTTGGTTTTACGCCCATGTTGGCACAGTTTTCGCGGCTCTTTGATGCCTCCTCGTATTCGATTTTAACTGATCAAAGACAAACGACCGCCATCATACGATGGCCGTCTTTCTCGTCCACGAAAGTGTTTGCAGAAAACGTCTTTGACGCGTTCTTTTTAACAAGATTTACGTGTATCTTTGGAAACGTCACTTTGTAAATATCGAAGTATTTTTCTAACTGCGAGAACGACGGAATAGAAGCAGCGTTTCCGGTGTTCTTTCGAACGCGATGACGTCCGATGAGGACTACAGCTGCTACTCGTCGTGGCTTAAAAAACGCGCTCGGTCTGTGTCGTTTTCTTGCCACCAAATTGCGAGATTGTTTGTACAACGTCGATACAACCCGACAATTTATTTTGACGGATCGCAGGGCTCGGGAATTTTAGACGGTTATTTGGAGATTTCTTTGAAACTTGGGGTAATTCTTGGACAGTTTGGAGGTCTGGTGATGGAGTGGTTTAGCGTTGATTTATACATTTGACTTTTTTGATGTTTGTCGTTTATTAGTCATGTTAGGCAATTTTCTGAACTGTGATATTTTCATGATCTCAAATTATCAAGTTATTAAGCTTCAATTAAAAAAATGTTAGGCTACAATTCTCAAATTCTTAAATTTTTAATTTTTCAAATTCTTAACAAATTCCTAAATGGTCAAATATCTACATTTCTAAATCTCCAACCCTCAATTAATAAGTTCATAAATTCCTAAATTCCCAAATTCCTAAATCCTCAAATTCCCAAATTCCTAAATCCACAAATTTCCCAAATATCCCAAATTTCTCAAATTTCTCAAATTTCCCAAATATCCCAAATATCCCAAATATTCCAAATATTCCAAATTTCCCAAATTTCCTAAATATCCCAAAAATCCCATTTCTCTAATTTCCCAAATTTCCAAAAGGCTAAAAATTGCCCAAATTCCCTAGAATCCCCCAATTTCCTAAATTTCCAAAATTCCCAAAATTTCCCAGCATCCCCAGAATCCCCAGAATCCCCAAATTTCCAAAATTCCCAAATTTCCAAAATTCCCAAAATTTCCCAGCATCCTCAGAATCCCCAGAATTCCCAAATTTCCCAGCATCCCCAGAATCCCCAGAATTCCCAAATTTCCAAAATTTCCAAAATTTCCCAGGATCTCCAGAATCCCTAGAATTCCCCAATTTCCCAAATTTCCCAAACTTCCCAAATTTCCCAAATTTTCCAAATTTCTCAAATTTCCCAAATTTCCCAAATTTCCCAAATTTCCCAAATTTCCCAAATATTCCAAATATTCCAAGTATTCCAAATTTCCCAAGTATCCAAATCTCCCGAATTTCCATCAACTCAAATTCCCCACTAAGCCATTCCCACTCTCTCCGAGTAGAAAGACGATAAGCGTCGCACCCGCCGCATACATATATTCGGATGCACAGAAGCTTTTTCATACCGCAATTAAAGTTTATACACGTGCAAAACGGCCAGCGCGATATCATTTATTACATTCGTGTCATGCGGGACGTTTATAGGACGTACAATAGAAGAACGATGATGAATGACTTCTCCGGTTACGTGGTTCGTGCTTTGTTTAAATTCTAATGATCCACACTATAAATAACAGCACGCGCCATCCGTCGACCATTGTCGAGCAAGACAATGATTCGCGGATGAAGGCTTCCTAGAGGCGAGAGGTCAACGCGATTCGTCTCGTCTCGATCACGATCATCGTCATCGAATATGATACAGTTGCAATAACTTCGTATCGGATTTAATCCGAGTACGTTGACTCGATAGTAAGTTCAAGCGGAGATCGCTCGTTTCATACGTCGACCCCTCGCGCGTGCAACTTTGATCCTCTTGTGATTAACGATACTCTCATCTAAAAATATTATTATGAACATTTGCATTAAATTTATATTTACTACTTATGTTAGAAGAAAAGTTATGATATTGTGTTTTGATTTGATATTTTGTGAGGTTGAATATTTAAATTGTTGTATGATTGAGCATTTCAATATTTGAAACTTTAGCAAATATTTGGGGCAGTGGGATTTATAAATGTTAGGCTGACCACTTTTTTATGTAGTAATACAAAAGTGCGCAGTTGTATAATTTCTTTGTTGGACAAATCTTCAAAGTAGGTTCAAACATTCGACGCCATCTTGTACTCATTATTTTATACCAAAAAAATGTGCAACTTTAAATTTTATGTATGTTGTGCAGACGTTCTATGTTCATTTTTAGTGTTAAATAAAAAGCAGGTTCAGACATTCGACGCCATCTTGTACTCATTACTTTATACCAAAAAAATGTGCAACTTTAAATTTTGTGTATATTGTGCAGACGTTCTATGTTCATTTTTAGCGTTAAATAAAAAGCAGGTTCAGACATTCGATGCCATCTTGTGTTCATGTTTAGCGTTCCATGCAACAGATGATGTCTTACGTTGTATTAAATAAACGCTTTAATACTTGCATTTCAGACGTACAATAGTAACGTTGAACGAAAATCGAAGGATTAAAAATTGAAACGAAGGTCATATCAGAAATCGAACTCGCTAAATAATTAGTATTTAATTCAACGTGTAACGAAGGGTACGCGTTGGGTTTCTTGCCGCGTTTCTCATTATAACCAGAGACGTTACTAATTGCATGAAATTCGGTATGCCGTGTTTCGCAATAATTCGCGATCGTATCCATTTACGCAAATTATTCGAGAACGTGGAATCCGATAGCCGATGTTGAATTTTTTTCCCGTGCCGCGTCGTGTTCTACGATATCGGTGAAATTGACGCGCACGATGATACAGATATCAGGAGGAAAATGTATTTATATTCAACGTGCGCCGTCGATAGGAATACGATCCGAAAATTGGTAATGGACTTTTCGTGTTTTGTGACGATCAAATTTTCGATTCGATTCAATTGCGGACACCGATATCTCTTACCGAGTGACGTATCCGAGGAAAAAAAAATAGGCGGGGATTTCGAAGTTCGCGAGATAATGTAGGACGATTCGGAATATTATATCGGCACCACGTTCAATTCTAGTTGACCACGATCTCGTAATTTCCCTGTCAAATCGCAGATATACGACAGGCAATATTTTAATCGATACTCGCCCTGGTTCTCTCTAATGACTCTCCTGATTCCCGGCTCGTTTGCCTGCTAATCCCGTTAGTACGATTGAATAATTTCATCCGAGGCAAAAAGCGACTTATGAATGTTGCAAATCTTCCCGACTCGTATCAATCATGAAAATACTTCCTGCTCAAAGATTGAACACTCAAGTGCGCGATGTGGAAACTCGGGATCAACAAATTCCGGAAATTATACATGACGGAACGCTTCATAATTATTAGTTACACTGTAATCATTTTTTTGTTTTTATCACTTTTAAAATTTTGGTCATTTTTCATTTTTACCACACTTTAGTCATTTTTTATTTCTAATGCACTTACACTTTAATCATTTTTCATTTTCAGCACAGTCGCAATTTAATCTTTTTTCATTTATAGCACACTTAGACCTTATTTTTAATTTTTAGCACAGTTACAGTTTAATAATTTTTCATTTTTACCACACTTCCACTTTAATCATTTTTAATTTATAGCTCAGTTACACTGTAACCATTTTTAATTTCCAGCACACTTACACCATAATTTCTAATCTTCATCATCCATAATTATTTTTCCATTCACCAAAAAATAAATGCATATCCACTCTCTTCAATTAGAACTTGAATTTTTTATCGTGATAGTATTCCATCAATTCTATCCAACTAAAAATATTCCGATTTTGCAGCAATTTCATTTCATTTCACTTTGCTGAACTAGTTTATAAAAAAGTTATTGGTTGAATTCACCATCTCAAGTATCACAGTGATCTTTGCTTTTATTTTTTGTTTCTTTTTGTATAAACCTGAGTTGAATTTTAGTGAAAATTTTTTACGAACGGGCTTGGGTGTTATTCAAATAGAAATACCTAACAGATGATTGTTTGAATATATTCCTTTTATTTGACTACGCGTTTCTACGAAAAAATTTTAGTTTATTTGTCCATAGAAACTTTCTCTTTTATAAAAAATTTTAGTTTAAAGAAAATTACATGATTAATTTACCAATAAAATTCCACTAATTAAAACAATTCTATTGAATCAAAAAACCAAATAAAACCGACCTTTCAAAGTGAACCCTTAAGATGTTGTACAATAAATTTTATTAAACAAAATTTTATTAACACAAACGTCAAATAAAACTCCTATGAAATAATCTCCATGAAGAGTGAATCATTCTCGGTCCACCCCATATCATTTAAACAATCCCATAACGTCCGAATCCGTCGAAAGCGTATCACAACATTGAGTCCAATATAAAGCAAAATATTTCATGAAATCTCATATTTGATATACATCGATGCTGTTTATATAAAAAATATCCGATTTCATCTACTTTGAAAGCGTTGCGTCAATATTAAATATCATGCAGTGTTTCCACAGACGTTTGATATTTTCAATATTTTCTTACAATTCGTTTTGATCCGGTAGATATATTTTATCGGTCGTTAGGGGTTGCATCTTTCACGGTGAACGTCTGTCCCTGTTTAATGCCCCGAAGTAATAAACCGACAAAGTAATCCTCTTTAACTGAATTGTTAAAGCAAATGGACGGGTCTAGATTTTCCAGGCAACTTTCCGGTATTCGATTTAATATCCCGGAGGAACAAGTCTGGCGGTGAATTTTTCGCTCGAAAAACGGGTATCGGTAAAAAATATTCGCGACCCGGTGCTCATTGGTCGGCGGAAAATTTTCGTTATTCATCGCGTGGGGGTGGCCGGAAATCAGTCCCGTTTACACCGCAACCGGATATATATATATCCGACCGAGCCTGTCCGTCAGGCGTCCGCAACGGACCCCGCAACGCGGTACTCTCCTAAATAATGAGTACGCTTCGGTATTTGTTTATTCAGGGAGCACTCAACGCCCCTCTTCCTCTTTCCGCCACCCTTCACCTTCCTCAACCGACTGCACCACCCTTTTCCACCGGTGGTAGCATCGGTGGTTCTGGTGGCGGTGGTGGTACTGGTGAGCTGCAACACGATGGGTCGTCTCAATTATTTACGACACCACAATTAGCTAACCCGAAAGCATCTATCCTTCACACCTGACTGGCCTTAATAATTCAATTAACTGACGTACAGCTAAAGCGGCAGAAATCTTCCGCGAACGTGTCGAGTTACATTTTCACGGGTTAATTGAATAGTCGGGCTAAAAATTCGGGACGTTGAAATTAAAGTAGATCCTGACGGGACTGTCTCTTTCACGAGCTGATGGATTTAGATTGACGTTTTTTAACCGATAGATTTCACGTGTCTATCGTTGTACGTATTTTATCAAGCGAACTGAATTCTGATGCTGAACACCCGGAAAATGCTTATGAATATGATAAATGATTATTAGCTATTATCCGATTGAGGTGGGTTCAATGAACTGATGCGCGATTTAATTATGTGGATATCGTGCAGCTCGCAGATTTAATGTTCGATAAAATTTAATAAAGCACTTTTTAGGAATTTCAGGTCGAAATTTATTGCACTATTTCTTCTAATCAAATTACGTTATAGAAATGAACTATTTATCTTGCACTATTTTCATGAGTTTCACTCGTGACGCACTTGTACGTCAGCTGCGATCAATTTTACTAAATCACGTTATAGGAATGAACTATTTACCTTGCATTATTTTATCGAGTTTGACTCGTGACGCACTCGTACGTCAGCTATGATCAATTTTACTAAATTGATAATACTAAAGTGACATAACATTTCAACTTTCTTTCTTTTTTTATTAACATTGCAACTGTAGTTAGTTAGTTCTGACACACCTGATAAATTATAATCCAACGGGTTAAAAATCAATAATTTAAGAGTTACACTAGTGATGAAGCGATCAAGTAAAAACTTAATCAAGTAAAGTGATCGAGTAAAAGCTTGAAAATCCTAAAATATTCAAATTCGAATTTCCCTCTAAAAATACAAAAAACCAAAGCTTTAAAAATTACAAGAAATTTAGAATTTAGTGATTCAGTAAATTTAGTGTCCAACACAGAACAAACTCAATAGGTAAAAATAGAAAGTAACGTTTCCAGAAAATCACCGAAGGAACTAAATTTAAAGATCCAAATAAAAGTTGAAAACAAAATCACACCTCCAATCAGCCCCGCACCCGGAACGAACTATTTTCGACGATTCCAAACGGTTGAATACCGTTTCTTCCTCTTCTTGTTTTTAATACGTGACACCGAAGACCGATAGCTTTCAATGAAGGAAAATTGGAAAAGAATCCGCAGCGAGGAGTTGGAAGGAATAAGGGGCGTAAAGTCAGAGAATTCCCGGTCAGGAATTTCCTGGTGAGAGTTTCGCTGCGGGAAGTTTCCGTCACGTGACGGCAGAAGTTTCGGCTGCAACTGGTGCACCGCAGAATAATTGGTTCCACTCGGCCGGGATAGGGAATCGACGGTGCGGACAATCGCGGATATATAGGGTGTTCGAGAGAAAACCCCTTTAATATTAATATTACTCTTAGAAAATACTGGGTTGAATAAAAAAATTTTGGGAAAGCCATAAGATAGTCATAACATTTAATCTAAGGTGTTCATATGTGAGATCTACATATATGTGTAACATGAACACATGTTTGGTAGCGGTATGCAGATACACTTGTGATGTAATAAATTGTATATACGATATGTCAAAATCAGTTGAAGTAGACATAGACAGTTTATGATAATGCAGATACATAAATAATCTCATAGGTTACACACCTCAACAGACAATACGTGAACTTGAAGATCTCAATGTATCATAAATATTTGAACATTCAGAAGGTAATCATATGTACTGACAGTTCATCATTGATGTACTAACAGCTTTCACACATGTGGTTCATATGTGACTTTCTATATACACGACTGTTTTCTTAAACAGTCTATCTGTCTCACATATGTATATAACATTTCTATCGAATTTGACAAACATGGCGTATGTAGTAGCTTAATCTCTTCGAAGACACATATGCACACATATGAAGATACATACACACATGTGGACATTTGTCTAGCTCTCTCATGAAAGGTTACATACAGACATTGTGTATTATAAATACTTGTAAGACTTCTATAACTCTTACAGATTTAAAACGAGTAAAATATAATTGCAGTAAAAATCTCACACATGTGGAAATTTGTCCAGCTCTCTCATGAAAGGTTACATACAGACATTGTGTATTATAAATACTTGTAAGACTTCTATAACTCTTACAGATTTGAAACGAGTAAAATATAATTACAGTAAAACTCTCTAACTAATAATCAGTCCTGAAGAGTGAATGAAGGTCTTCGTAAAATAATATGTAGATATTGAATGTTGAGCACCCTGTATGATGAGCACGACGAATTCTCTCCTTGAACTGGTTTTTGGGTCATGGGGACCAGCAAACGACCCGGCTACGACACGCGTTCCCACTCGACCTCCTCCGCCACTTTTTCTTCTTCGCTTAATTAATCGGCCCCACGGTTGCATCTCGTTGCACTTACAACTTGTAGCATGTAACGAATGCGGTCGCACGTCCCTGGTCGCGAATGCTTTCCACCGTGTCGGCCAGTAACTACCGCCATAACCCCAGGCCCCATAAAACTGTAACCCCATCTAGCGTCCGCTGCACACTCGCGGAAAATGTCATCGCTGGAAATTGTAAACGTTAAAGCGGAACCACCCTGGGGCGAAAGGAGCTCGTTTCATTTCGTTCCGTTGATTGTCGGATTAAAAAATATCGCCGTGGACAATGTCGGTGGCAACCGCGAATGTTCCTTGCAAGATTGCGTCGCTTCTTCTGCAGCTTCTTGTCCGGTCGAGGAATCTGGTTAAACCAGAGACGAAATTTGAATCCCATTTTGAGGTCAAAGCGAAGGTAAAATTTTACAATGGAAGTTATGATCTCGATATGTTTGCTTGACACGTTGAAGTCCAAACTGCAGTCTATGAAATCCCAGGCCTGGGATTACTGCGGATTCTCGAGTTTCAAGTTTTATTACTAATTATCGAATGTTCCGAATTTACTTCGCGATCAAGCTTGCAGGAAGAGGATTAAAGGGTTAGATAAGACTGAAAGGCAAGGAGTCACAAAGGCTAGTTCTTAAGACCTGTTAGTCATCATACGGAAGAACGAAAATAGTTTCGCAGTGGAAAATATAAAGATCAAAGGAATCGAGAGCTTAGGTAGAGGATCAAACTAGAATTTATATTTGAACCGCGAGGCTCGTAACTTGGGATAACGGCGCCGGGGCCGATATACATAATTTCTAGCACGATGTTTAAGCACAGGCTTTCTTTCGCGAGCGAGCAATTTACACCTGGCTGGAATCGTTGTACTCCGCCTCTTCTCGGCCCGTTATAAATCCTCGTCATAACTTTACATTTGCGGCGATTTCAATCCCCAGACGCGGCTTTAGTCCAACACGGTAATTCGTAATTATTATTAACGATCCGAGGGGACCCAGTTGCCTCGACCTTTCGCTATCCCCCGGACCGCTGCTTTCTGATTTTCATCTTACCGGCCGTATTCGTTTTCTCGTGGTGCTTTCTGTTCGCCGAGCCACGTCACCGAACGATGAAATATGAAGCCGCGAACGGCAAAAACCAGGGGAACGTGGAAAACGCGGCCCACGATACGCCATTATTTCACCGTATCCAGCCTTGGGTGCAATTGAAATATTTATCAGGGACGTATGGGGTCCGAAACACGGGCGGAAAAGGCCACGGATACATTCTCCAAGACAAATAGTTTTGTTGCTCGATAGGTCTTGCTTCCCGCTCACGTTTGAAATATTGATCGACGTTAGTGGAACGGGGCTATATAAAAACGTTCCATTACACACAAATTACCCTTCACTTTTCGTACACTTGTTACATACGGTATATCGGAAAAATAACGGAACCTGTTTAAACAATTACTTATTTTGCTAAAATTAAAATACATCCCTTCCGCATCACCGCTGGACACTCAAACAACGTTAAAATAGATTTTTTAAACCACATCATATTTTTCATTCTTTTTAATCTCTTAATTCTTGGCATCCAAGCACTCCTTTGACAAAATCGTTTTTAAAATTTTACTAAAGTTAACGGGTGCAGACCGAGTCATCGAACGAAATCAAAATTAAAAGCGCAGAGATTAAAGTCGTTTTCACAAGGCTAATTTAATCACCTTTTTACGTTACTTTGAAGCAGAAATTTTTAGCCGATTAAAGCTGGGATAAAAAATTCGGTTAATATCTTAACTCAGAGCGTTTAAATTAATTTTAAGTGGAACGATGTAAATTATGGTAAAATCGGTTTCCTATGAATCCGAAGATCAAAATTTGATTCGTTATCCTTTCAAGGTACGTTCACTTTTATCGAGCATTTCATGAGAATTCATTAGCGGCTCGTCTTCCTTTTCATGTCCAGGATACTTTTTTGATTACGAGTATCCGTCCGATTTCAATGAGATCGTCGGACAGCGCGGAAAGTGGACACGCGGAAAGAGTGGTTCAGCTTCCCTGACAACTTAATAATCCTTCTCTTTTCGTGTCATCCGCAGAATCTTTTCTCGTGGTTAAAGTAGATCGACCGTTCGATATCCGGTCGTGTGCTCCCTGAGACAATCGCGTTCGTCAATTAAAAAAAAAAATGCAGCGCCCGGATGGCCGGGGGGTATCGGAAATCTTCTCTTGTCACGTTAATTGCGTTCAACCGATTCGAAGCGTGTTCGTTTCCGTCATCGATAATCGATCGGTTTAGTAGCTTTCGGTAAGCAACCGATTTTTCACGCTTGCGGTTACTTTCGTGGCTACGGGTTTTCTTTGGCGCCCAATCATTGAAGTTGACAAAAGTCGATTCTAAAATTTGATTCAACTATTTGTACATTTCTTTTAACTTAAAAATTTGTATGTCCGAGTACTTGGAAGTTTAAAGAATTTCTTAATAAAACTTTTATAATAAATTCAGAACAGAATTTTAATAAAAGAGGTTCATTGTGAAATTGTAATCAAAATACATAGCAAGACTATAATTGTAATAGGTTCATAGTAAAATCATAACAAAAGTGCTTGACAAATTTATAATAAAATTTGAAAGATCATATAAATGATATTTATGAAAAGATCATATAAATAAAATTCCCAATTTCAAGATTTAATTACATACACTAAAATCCCCGATGCATAATACGTCACGAATGTCACCAACACTTGTTTGCATTTAGGGTAAATGCAAGTCCGATCGAGCGTTCGGAACCGCGGATGTGTTTCAAGGCTGGTTGCTCGAAAAAGCCTGTAATCTGTTCACCTTTGATCGAGCGTTGATCTTAACGAAATGGGATTATCTCCGGCTGAGTAGTCGGGCCGCTTAAAAAGAGTGCTCCATCGTGGTCGAGTTGTTCCCGAAAGACGAGCAAGCCTGGTCCGTGAAGTGGCACGTGATTCAGGGTAACCGTGCTTCTCTTCATTCAGCCACTTTCCCCTATTACTTCGGGTCTCGTTTCCTGTTCCCCTCTCTGTCTTCGGCATTGGACAGCACAATAGCTCGCGGGGGATATCCCGTGTTTATAAAATAAATCCGTTCATTGTTGCTCGGCAAGGCGAGAGAGTTGGCCGGTCTTGGGTCGTATAGCTCGATGCATAACGCTTCAGCTGACATCGCTATCAAAGAGAGACAGTTAGCTCGCGTTGAAGAGAGACAGGGGGTAGAAAGATAAGAGGAGAGAAAGGGGGAGAACTTTTGTGAGGCCGTCAGCTGCCACGGCACGAGACGTGTAACGTCGGGAAAGGGCGGATTAGAATATTTCTGGGACCCAGGCTAAATGTTATCTTCTTCGGCATGGTGGGCCACCCCCATGATCCATCGTGTTCTGGAATCACGGTGGAGCACGCAACGGCGCGGTCGTCGCTCGGTTAATCTCGCTGCTCGCGTTCTTTCGCTCTTTATCGAGAACACGTCGAGGATTCTATCGCGTTTGCGAACCGTGAACCGACCGGAGCCGAGGGGATCTCCCCAGACTCCAGACTCTTGTTTCGGAATGCTTCCTCGTTTCTCCGTGTCTTCGCCCGAGATTTCAGACACGACGAATATGCGAGAACGAGCTACGGATTCTCCGAACCAGACCAGACGAGACACGATGCGATGCGACCAGGTATCTTTATTAACCCTTAGAATGCTTTGGACGAATGTGTACGCGAGCTGCAAACTGCTATTGCGTTCTGCGAATGCATACCTCCATTACTCTTCGCATAATTAACAGTTTCGCCGTTTCATTCGGACTTTGCATTTATCTACTTAATTATTACTCTTTACTACAATTTGAAATATTCAATAAAATGTTCAATATTTATTTTATGATGAGGTAATTGTTTTGAAAATTAGGGTGCTTCTGAAATAATTGTCCTGTTGAATAGCAGCTTCATAGCTATTAGTATTATTGTTCTTAATCTATCTATTGTCGATAGCTCTTATTATTATAGCAACTTTACGAGTGCTATTAGTACGAACATTTCCTTATATCAGAAAGTTGCATTCTACAATTTTATAAAATAATTTTAGGTTCCTCTTATGATTGAACAAGGATGCTCAGAGGTCATATATCCTTGTTCCTAAAAGAAAATAAATACAATAAAAATAAATCCCATCTTATCCAGAACCTCTAGAAATCTAACCTCAAATAAAATCCGTATAATCTTAAAATCGAACTTAATAAAACTTCAGAATGCACAATTTTGCCCCAATTCTCAACATCCACAAACTCGCGCTTATCCGCTGTGCAAGACGACGTCAGTCGATTTTAATCCCAGATTTAATCAAACCGCATTTTCGAAAGATAATTTAACGAAAGTTTACGAATTCAGAGACGTTGTGCTCTCGACCGGATCGAGCTTTTCCATGCTTTTAGGCGAATGAAGGTAAAGGTGGAAGTCACCGGCAAGGTCGTAATACGTGCCGGCGTTCCCTGAGCTCATCAGTAACGATAGCGCCACGCCATAACTGTTCCCATAATGGAATTCGTTAATACGAGATGTCGTTTGAGACACCTCGTTTCCGTAATCTTACTCCGACCAGGTGCACCATAGTCTAGATACCGGGTGAAAAAGGGTGGCAACATTCGCGAACGGTAAACACCTTGTTGTCGATGCGAACGCAATTTTCATGGAACGCCTTGCTACCGGATACCCTGCTCACGGCTTGTAAACTCCCTCTAAATTGACGAAAATAGAAACTTGTAAATGAAAACGAACGCTACAATGCCGTACCTTTAATCATTTACATTTTTCTCTATTTTACCCGGAATTTATTTACAAAGCGCTTTCATTTTGTGATCCTGATCAAAAGACTCCTTTGCTGTCAGGGAGAAATTGTTGGTTTAAAAAATTGTAGGTGCTTTATAATAAAAGTAGGTGTTTTAAATTGTTCATGTTTTAGAAACAGGTAGAATATAAAATTATAGATTGTTTTAGGAATAAAAAGTTTGGTATCACTTTTGAATATAAGTGACTTGAAATATTTGATGATGAAGAATATTAAAATTGTAAGCTGTTAGACTTGTAGCTTGTACTGCATTAACCCTTTGCCTTACAATATCGTCTCCCGTACGCGACGCACGTAATTCTTGAAATGCGACGAATCTGGCTCACATTTTCACCACGATTCAATTTCGCGTTTAATTTCAATTTCTACCCCTCCACCAATAATCGCCATATAGAAAATGTCGCTAACATTTGAACATTCTCTGTCTGTCTTAATGTTACAATAATAATTAAGTCGCCCTGTCTGACGCACTCGCTGAGAAAATCATAAGTTAAGGGGTTAAAATCCATTTTGTGCTGGAGATGCTAATATTTGCATTATTATTTTTGTCAAACTTTAAACTCTAAATTCAATTAACAAGTGTCATTTTGTGTCATAAATTTTATGTCCAAAAATTTCTGTCAGATTTTATGTTTCAACATTGATCATTGTTACAACCACCCACCAGAATGTATAAAATAATAAAAAAGAAAATCTTGTGTAAAATAATTTTGTATTGTTTGTACAGCTATATTGACCAAAACAGCTGAAAATTAATACATGAAATATTTGAAGACAGCTATCATAAATCTCTTTGTTGCACAAGTACCCACTCGATATTCAGCACCCCAAGCCCAAGGTAATCACCCGAAAACACGATAGATCGATCGTAGAAGGGTAAACGAGATAAGTGGCGTTAATTGAACGACTACAGACAAGTAGACTCTATCGAATCGATTGTAACGAGGGCGGTCCATTCCGTGGAGGTTCTAAATCTTGCGTCAAGATTCACGTTGTCAGGAACAGAGTCGAACGACGGCAGTTTACGATTTTACGTAGTGGATAGGTGCAAACGTCGACGTCCGTTACATCGCCACGTGTGTACTGTCAATCACGCGCGATATATGGCCCTTGTGTTCGACACACGTACAGGCAAGAACGTCGCACACGAGCGACGAACGGACGCACAGCGAAACCAATGCAACGTTTAGGATTGGCTCGAGCATAGTGAGGGCGGTTGGTCAGCCGGAGATTACCGCGGCATAATTACCTCTGCACTGTATACCTGCGACCTCTGTTTAATCTGCAATTAATGTTTCAAATTGCCATAAACCCGCGGAGTAACGGATGCCACTTATCAACGACGATAACCAACTCAGGGTGTGTATTGTTAGCGCGAACTAAACAATGCATCACGATGGGCATTGTTGACTCTGTCGCTGGCTTGTGGCTGATTTTATATCCACAGTTTAATTGACTTTGATTTGTCCTACCGATGATATATTGATTCGTTTTTATACGATGGAGGATCATTTTGGAGGATGTTCACCTTAACAAGGGTGACTTTAGCTCAGCAATGTGAAGAAGTCCCAAACACCAAAAGGATATTAATCCTAAAACCTCAGAATCTCAAAGTTGTGCAAACTCCAGATTCCAAATTCATGCAGCCCTTTGTAGTGCACCCTCCCTAATTACATTACAATAATTAATAGCAGTCAATGCTATTTCATTCATTCTGCAACTGTAATTACCTAATTATTATCCACCTCGGACAACGGAAGAACATGTTCAAATCGGTCATAATTAATATACTCATAATAATGGCAGCATTTGTATCCTGATGCTTTATTAACGCAAAACTATTCAACCGTGATTATGCGTAGAAGGCAAATATTCAGCATTCATAGAGTATAATTAATTATCAGTATCCTTTTCCAGTTGCATTGAATTTCGAAGCTCTGTTAAAAGGTTCCGAAAATCTGTTCGTGGCGATGCATATGGAATCCAAATGGTGTACATATTTTCTTGGCTGTAGGAAAAGCATCGAGGGGTCGCGAGGTAATTCGTGGTTATTATTCGTTTACACCGAAGGGTCGAAGACACCCAAAACGATCCCCCTCTTTTATGCATCGAGCAGTATGTTATTTCGGCCCACTGTCTACTTAGCTACTTTTATATTCAATACACTCGCGAATAGTGGCTGGTAGGGACGTCTAGTAATCCCTCAGGACACACTGCGTAGACCCATCTCAAGGTACTCGCCATAACGTTCGGGCTTCCATCGAAGGGTTACTGCCGTTTCCAAGGGAGCAAATATATATTGGGTCCATTTTTCAGACGTTGAGAGCCACCACCCATAGGATTCAAAATGCTTTTATACACCCTGTTTTCCTACCCTCTCGAATTCGATCGCGCTCGACTTGCGGCCAATGCAGCCGTACAGATCACGACCCACCTATGAATTCTATTCAATTATGAGATTAACCGCGCATCCCATGTATTGTGCTAAGAGAATCCCTAAAAAATAGACCCTTTTTTTTATACAATGCGGATCATACGTGAATTATGAATTCTGCTTCGGCGATTTCAGTGTCATCCGATTAACTGAATAAATCCTTAAATTGAGAGAACTTTAAAATCGAGACCTTTTTAGAAGTGTACTTTTCAATTTTTTGCCAGAGAGAAAGTGTAGCTTGTTAATATAATCTTCTTAGACAGCATGTGTGCTACTTTTTAACATTATTGTGAACATACATAAATTGCACATATGGTCAAGAATATGTAAAAATATATGTACATATGAAACATATGTGTATGAACATGTATTTAAATATCAATATAAATATATTATATTTATATTACATATATTGTAAATATGATTAAGAGTATGTAAAAGTACATGTACATATGAGACCTGTGTGTATGAATACGTATCTGAATATCAATATAAATATATTATATTCATATTACATAAATTGCAAATATGATCAAGAATATGTAAAAGTACGTGCACATATGAGACATGTGTGTATGAATATGTATCTGAATATCAATATAAATGTATTATATTTATATTACATAAATTGTAAATATGATCAAGAATATGTAAAAATGCATGTACATATGAGACATGTGTGTATGAACATGTATCTGAATATCAATATAAATATATTATATTTATATTACATAAATTGTAAATATGGTCAAGAATATGTAAAAATGCATGTACATATGAAACATATGTGTGTGAATACGTATGTGAATATCAATATAAACATCAATATAAATATGTATATAAACATCAATACAAGAATAAATATCACTGTAAGTATAAATTATAAATCTCACAAAATAACTTGTAAATATAAATAGTAAACCTAAATTGCGAACATAAATACAAGAATAATTTAATGTCAGAAATTTGTGACTGCTTTAAAATAAAGTAAGAAATCTTTACATTAAAGTTTAACAGAGTTGGCAAACTGATATTTACCAGGAAAAAGGAAAACGGATATTTACGAACATCGCTCAAGAAGTTAATAAATACGTCGTAACACGTAAACAGCATTAAACATAACGAAACGTTTCGAGGTGCATCAGTCAGCGTACCGTTTCCCCGTTCGATATTTCCATTACCAGGGCGGGTAACAATGTAATTTGAATAACTGCCCTAATAAATGTCTGACGCGAAGAAAAATGATATGAAACGTGCAGGCGTACCGTGAAAGTAACACGAGCTTTCTTCTAGTCGCGGAGAGACGACAATTCGAAAGAGTGCATTTTCCCGGGGTATCGAGTTACCCCGTGAAAGAACTCGCGGAAGAACTCTCGCGTCCATTAGCATAGAATTTTTCTTATAAATATAAATAAGCGTAACGCGACGAGAAAGCGTCCCGATGAGAAAATGAGATGCAATTCCCGCCCGTGGGACCCAAGATACCATCGGCACCGTGAATGAATAAATTATCCGGATACGACACTGACGTTCGACGGCTGAAAACGTGCAAGAGCGGGCTAATTAAATTTGCGAACGCTGGACGTGCTTCTGCATTACCGGATGACTAATGGCGGCACCGTCAATTCGCTCTCGATCCTGACGGCCATCGTTTTTTTCTCCCCTTCTTTTTTTCTGCTTTTTCGACGCCATATTTCCTTTACTTTCGTCCGGCACACATTGCACGTTCGAACGTAAATCGCGGAGAGGAATAATTTCGTTCGTGAATCTCTAAGGACCCGTCCTTTGAATTTTAGAAAATTTCAACCACCTGCACTACCTGCACGTCGCTCTTGATTTAGGACAATCCGTAATGACCTAGCGTCGATCACGGTGTATGTCGGAAAAATAACTTTTTAAATAAAAAAAAGCAATTAGTTATTTTGTCGTATTTCACATGTGAGTACATGTGTTATGAGTCTGACTCGATGTTATGCCAAGGGGTTTTCAGTTCGAGTCTGAATATAAGGTTACGATATTTCGACTCTATTTACTTTAAAATTGTGAATTAGCCAGAACTGAAGCAGCGCATCGACAACAATTACTTATTTTGACGTATTTCACATATGAGCACATGTGTTACGAGTCTGACTCGATGTTATACCAAGGGGTTTTCAGTTCGAGTCTGAATATAAAGTTACAATATTTCAACTCTATTTACTTTAAAATTGCAGTGAATTAGCTACAGTTGAAGCAACGTATCGACAACAATTAGTTAGTTTGACATAATTCACATATGAGCACATGTGTGTTATTAATCTGACTCGATGTTGTACCAAGGGGTTTTCAGTTCGAGTCTGAATATAAAGTTACGATATTTCAACTCTGTCTATTCACTTCAAAATTGCAGTGAATTATTCAGAATTGAAGCAACGTATATGTGAAGATGTATGAACACATATGTATATCCCGAAATACCAAAAATTGTTTCATATCTCCGGTAAACAACATACAGACACTTGACACGTATGAAGCATGGATTGCAGGTAATCAAAACCCGATATCCTTAAATGCAATAATAATCTCGCAAACTCGGCTACGGTATCACGAAAAGTCACGAGTATATTATTGAACGTTCAATACCATTTCCGGCATACGAGCGTATTTCACTCGAAACAATACGTGCTTCTTGGGCCGTGCATTATACATTCCGGTGCATCTGGCCGCGCAAAAGGGTTAATATTTTAAGGTGGTTCATAAAAGCTTCAAGCCAGAAGAATATCTCGGGGCAATATCAGCGAAATAAAATCCGGCAGAACTGGATACTCTTTCCAGTTCGATGTTCTTCTTCGGGCTCCCGAGGGTCAGTGTCGGAAAGAGGGTTGGTCGAGGGTGAGGTCGCGCATAATCTAATTTGGCACTCCGTTGCAGTGTTACAGGTTGGCGATCTATGCCACCTCTCGAACCCACCCTCGGACACTTGGACGTTGCGGGGTCAAAACAGACCCCGGGAAGGCATTAATAGGCGCGATACGCGTGCATAATGCGAGCGTCCATGCGAGTGAACCGACGTGCACGCACGCTTGTCTAACCCTTCATAAAGCAGCCACCCTAACCTTGCGCGTTTCGACGCAACCCTCCGAGCAGGGTGACTCTTGGTAGTCGTGGAACGAAATTTCGACACGATTCTCGCATTAACGCGTTGACCTTCCGCGTTCTCCTCCAACCGCCATATTAGTTAACTAGCTATCAAAATATTTTTGTTTGCTGCCGAAGTGGCTTGCGACTAAGGGTTTCTCGAAGGGAGATTTTATAAGTTCTACGCGTTTAGGTTCTTCTTCTGAATGGATACGAAATTGAGGATTATAAAGTTTGGGGAAAAGGGGAAAAGGTATTGCGATGGAAATCGAAACAGGGGCATGGTCTGACAAGTATCACAAAATGGCATTTATGGGACTTCAAGCTTGATTTCGTAAACAATTGTATTTATTATTTTCTATATGCAGTGATATAAAGGTTTATTGATGTTCTTAGCTCATTTGTTAAGTAATAGTGAATAATACAATTTTTTATTCTCAAATGAGTTTGGTCCCAGTTTGAGGACCAAGTGGATGAGCTGTGTAGATGAACTTGTTCACATAGGGTTATGATATAACGTGTGGTTCTCTAATCAATGTAACCTCTAGTCAATGTAACCCTTCTACAACCAATATAATAATAACTGAATATACTAAACATTTTAACAATAATAAAAATCTCAATTCTTCACCCCTTAACGAATCACTACCACTTCGGCTGTTGACTTTTGACTAACGTTCTTAACGATGACTGTTATGACAGCAATGATACCAATAAAAACACAAGGAACGTCAAAAGAATGTTTTATTTCCCCAGTAATCAAGAGTACAGAAACAATCGAAACCAGTAATTATTTCGCGCAATTTCATCGGCAAAATATCGTGGGTCCCGGCGACACTCCGTCCGAAACAGGGCGCAATGGCGCATGGGAGCGTATAATGACAAAATGATACGTTGATGCGAAACGAGCATATCGCAAGAACGGTCCCGTTATTCTGCCGTAATTATCGATGATTACACGACGCAAATACGGTACGGCAGAGAGAAGGCCGATGGCAGGGTTCAAAGGCACTGGAGTCACATTCACGCGGTTATATGCACAGGTCTGGCATGCGCGAAAACCCTTCTGTCAGGGTGCCCTATTTGGGTTCTTTCAAGATACTCATTCTATTGATAATACTGAGATGGTACACTTCATACTACGGTTTCAAAATATTTTCCCAGATTGTTCACAGATTTCTTTTCATATCTCCTGATCTCTTTCCAAATACCTAAATTTCGAATTATAAAATTTCCAAATACCTACATATGTCCAAAATATCCAAATTCTCAAATATTTAAATTTTGAAATATTTAAATTTCTTAATATCTGAACCCTAAAATACCCAAGTTCTCGAATACCTAAATCCCCGAAATCCCAAATTCCCGAATTCTCATTTTTCTCAAATTCCCAATTTTCTCAAATTTCCAAATTCTCAAATTCCCAATTTTCTCAAATTCCCAAATTCTCAAATTCCCAATTTTCTCAAATTCCCAATTTTCTCAAATTCCCAATTTTCCCAAATTCCCAAATTCCCAAATTCCCAAATTCCCAAATTCCCAAATTCCCAAATTCCAAAATTCCCAAATTCCCAATTTCTCAATTTTCTCAAATTCCCAAATTCCCAAATTCCCAAATCCCCATATCCCCAAATCCCCAAATCCCCATATCCCCAAATCCCCATATCCCCAAATCCCCATATCACTAAATTCCCATATCCCTAAATCCCCATATCCCTAAATCCCCATATCCCTAAATCCCCATATCCCTAAATCCCCATATCCCTAAATCCCCATATCCCTAAATCCCCATATCCCTAAATCCCCATATCCCTAAATCCCCATATCCCTAAATCCCCATATCCCTAAATCCCCATATCCCTAAATCCCCATATCCCTAAATCCCCATATCCCTAAATCCCCATACCCCCAAATCCCAAAATCCCCAAATCTTCTGTTCTCACATCTCCTACTTCAAGACCTACCTCAAATTCTGACATCCCCAAACTCTTCACTGCCTAATTTCGTAACCCTTAATGTCCCAATCCTGCAAACTCCCTTTCTCCCATTTTATCATTCAAATATCGACTTTCGTAAATCTTCAAACTCCAAAGTTTCGACATCCTATGATTCCATATGAAACCCATGTATTTTCATATTTGAGCCCGGATTTGCTGTTGACTGTACGTAGCTCCATTGACTCGTTGGCTAACGAGTGGTTCCATCGAGTAAGTACCAGCGTGGAGGGTTGGCGTTCGTACCTGGCGGCGAAAGTTAGCCTTTAGGCGGAAAAGCTTTTTATTTCGAAGGGTTGTGCGGGAAGAAAGCGGCTGGATACTGCGCCAGCCAGCCGATGCATTATGCAGCGACTGTTTGAAGTCCTTTCTTTTCTTTCTTTCCCGCGGCTCGCCTTTTCCCTTCGTTTCTGCTTTCTCTCCACTTTCACGCTCTTTCGACGGGGCAGCGGCTGTAACGCGGCGGAATTGTCGGTGAAACGCGCGCAAATTTCACGAACGAGAGAGAAAACAGCGACAGAGAGAGAGAGAGAGAGAGGGTGGTGGCCCTCGAGGGGTAGCGATGCCCGTTTGACGACACGAATGGAAACGTTTCATGGTGAAGTGGATTGATTACTTAGTTCAGTAGAGCCGCGAAGCAGAAACGTTTGTACGGGACATCGTTGTGTTCGGTGAATAACGTTGAATTAATAACGGGTTAGTAAATAGAATAATTTCATGGGATTACCCGTGAATTGCACGGCCCCGGTTAAAGCGGGGGCTTTGTTATTACGCTCGCCCACCGAGGGCAACATTGTCTCTTTTAATGGAAGAAAAATCATTTCCCTCATTGTTCCTACCACCGCGGGCTGATTACCCTGTTTTTTCTTGTTTTGTCGAGCGAAAGTATCGAATTAAAAGTAAGCAGCGTGGAAAAGCTTTCTAAAGAGTGGAAATTTTATTGTTACGTATTACCGTGGAACGTCGACCTCGTGTTTGTCTTTTGCCTCCATTAAATAAATCATCTTCCCGGTTTCGGAGGTGCGCGCGAAATTCTTCCCTTTGCAAGAATCGCCGAGGCTGATATCCCGAAACGTTGCAACGCTCTTGTCCGACCGTGGAACGACGTTAACGTCATTAATCATGGCCTGGAGAAAAGGCACGATGAAAGGTCCTGTACACGCGTGAGATTACGAAACCCGATCCGGAAAGGTTGTGTCCGCAGAAGAATCGCACGTAGACAGACACCCACCAACACGTACGCTCCGACAGGACCTCAGGAACCCTCGAGCTGACGATAATTTATCCACGACACAGACAAGAAAGAACGTTTTCATGGGGATTCCTGTAATTCATGGAATATGAAAGTATCGTTGCTAATGAGAAACTTCGTGGAATAATTTCATGGTTATTAGCGGGGCGGAGATGGGACGCTGTCTTTTAAGGTTTTGCTAAATGGCGGATTCGTGCAGTAAGGTAATTTGTACTTGGGTAAAATTTGATGATATGAAAATTTGAAGGTATGACAGTTTTTGAACATGTAAATTGGGGTACATTTGGGTAAATTTGAGGATTTGGAAATTTTAGTGCATCTTTAATTTTCGATGACTTGGCAATTTCTGTATGGAATTTCTAAATTCTCAAGTTAGCGAAGTTCCAGATCTCAACATGAGATTAACAAATTCATAAATATAAGTTCTCAATAGCTAATATTGCTAAATTTTCAAGAAAAATTCAGAAGTTCAATGCGAAAGTGTTAACACACAATATCCATAATTTTATAAATTTTAATTTTCCAAAATCAGGACAAAATTTCTAGATTTTCAAATGCTTCAATTTCGATACAATTGAATTTCTAAATCTTGAAGATGCCGGACTTCGGAATTCCAAGATCTTAATTTCATAAATTCTTTAATTTTCAGATTTTGCAATTTAAATTGCACAATTTTCAGATCTCCAAATTCTCAAAATTCATTAATCCTCAAATCTCTGAAGTTCCCAGTCTTCAAATCCTTAAATTCCTAAATTTTCAAAGTCTTTGGATCACCAAAAGTCCTAAAGTTGCCAAATTCTCCAAATTTCCAAATTTCCCAAATTTCCCAAATTTTCCAAATTTTCCAAATTTCCCAAATTCCACAATTATCCCAAATTTCTAAATTCCCCAAATTCCCCAAATTCCACAATTATCCCAAATTTCCAAATTTCTAAATTACCCAAATTCCCCAAATTCCCCAAATTCCCCAAATTCCACAATTATCCCAAATTTCCAAATTTTTAAATTACCCAAATTTCCAAATTTTCCATATTCTCCAAATTTCCCAAATTTTCCAAATTCTCCAAATTTTCCATATTTCCCAAATTCCACAATTACCCCAAATTTCCAAATTTCTAAATTCCCCAAATTTCCAAATTTTCCCTATTTCCCAAATTTCCCAAATTTCCCAAATTCTCAAAATTCCCCAAATTTCTAAATTACCCAAATTTCCAAATTTTCCATATTCTCCAAATTTCCCAAATTTTCCAAATTCCACAATTACCCCAAATTTCCAAATTTCTAAATTCCCCAAATTTCCAAATTTTCCCTATTTCCCAAATTTCCCAAATTCTCAAAATTCCCCAAATTTCCAAATTTTCCATATTCTCCCAATTTCCCAAATTCTCAAAATTCCCCAAATTTCCAAATTTTCCAAATTCTCCAAATTCTTAAAAATTCCCCACATCTTCTAAATGTCCCAAATTCTCCCAGCTCCCAAAATTTCCCCAATTCCCCAAATTCTCTAAATTCTCCAAATTCCTAAAATTCCCAAAGTCCACGCGTGTAAGTATCCAAACTAAAAATTGTCCAGCACCTTCCTAAAAAATGACATATGAAACGCGATACGTCAAGATTAATCCGTGATCAAGATTAATGTCCCCAGGCGAAAGCAAAATGATCGAGCGCGAAGATGTTTCGCGGGACGTTGACGAACTCGTATCAGACGTTGGTGTTTTACAGACACGCATGTCGTAATTACGACGATAATTTCGGGGATACAGAAAGCAACGGTATTCTCGCGGGAACCGTAATACCCCGCCATTACTTAGGGGTCTAAAAGAGGTAATGGCTTTCCCGGTCGCCATTGTACGCCTTGGCATGAAATGTTTAGCATATTAACCGGCAAGCCTGGAAATATTCGTCCGTTACTTTTGCGAGGTTAAGGTCGTGATTACGGGCCCGTGAAACGGCGCCGGCTAAAGGCTCGATTTCCAGCTAAAAATGGCTAGAGAATGCTCGAAAGTCCGTGGCCCGTAATGAGAGCTTCCGTCGAGAGCGAACCCTTACGTAAATGGTTCATAACAGAACGAAATTGAGGAAAACTATGATCATTCGTGGGTGTAAATCACTCTTGTTCCTCGAACGGAATAATGGAGTGTTGTTTCCTACCGGAATTTATCGAACAACTTTTCGCAAATTGCCTTTTAACGCTCGCTGAATAATAAAAAGGGTGTAACTAAGTAATGCCTCTCGATCTACGCGTGACGTACATCTTGACACGTGACTACTTCTACTAAACACTTAATTCTACATCAAAAAATAAATCAAACAAAATTTTTCATGCGAAGAATGTTTTTCAATTGTTTTCTTCCGTGAAAAATTTGTTGGTTCTCGAAAAAATTTCATTCGAAAATTCCTTTTGTAATGAAATTTATTTCAGGAAAACGTGAAATATCGTTTCATGGTACGACCTATTTTGCAAGATCCCTGTGTAATCAAAGTATTAGCGGTAATTCTACGTGCTTCAATTAAAAACGAATAAAAACGAAAGCTTAGAAGATCGCTGTGAAAAGAACTGATCGATTTAAATCGATGATACGTTCGAATAGTGTCCGCGATTTTACCGTTTCATCCCTGTAATTAATTAAAATAGAAATCCGAAACGTGATACATATCCATTCAATAATTTAATCAAACATTTCCAACTTGCTGCACGGCCGGATGTAATATGGTTTATTGAAATGTTCCAACAGAAAGTATTACAAATAATTATTTCAGCTCCATTTGAATTTTTCATTAAGCACCGGCGCATGGTTCTTTAAAATGAAAAATAGAACATCCTCTTTTGAGGGTCTGTTTTAATTAATGATTGGGAGGGGAGGATAGAATGCGAGGTACTGTTAATTGAAGATGGAAAGTAATATTTCTACTAATTTGATGCTTTAACGATTTTTTTTTTTTGATATTCGAGATTTTTGTGTTTTTACGGTCAGTGTGATTACCGAAGAGTGGAAACACGGTGGAAAATATGTTACGTGTGGTGTAGATTTTAAATTTTTCATTTGTTAATGTATGATGTTTTTGTGAATCAGCGTTATGAAATGGAATATTTTATTGAAATTCAAGGAAGATTTTTGAATTTTGAAAATTCCAAATACTTAAATTCAAATATTTCCAAATTCCCAAATTCAAAAATGTTTGTATACCTAAGTTCCCAAATTCCCATATTCCTAAAATTCCCAAAATTCTCAAAATACTCAAAATTTCATAGCTTTCAAAAAATTCTCAAAATACTCAAAATTTCAGATTTCAAAAATTCTCAAAATTCCCAAACTTCCCACAATTCCAAACTCTAAAATTTCTGAGTACTTAAAACTCTAAATTACCAAATTCCCAAAGTCTCAAATTTCTAAATACCTAAATCCCCAAATTTCCATATACCTAAATCCCCAAACTCCCAAATTTCCAAATTCCTAAACCTTGAATTTCCAAATTTCCAAATACCTATATCCCGAATACCAAATTCCCAAATAACTAAACCTACAAATACCCAAATTTCCTAATACCTAAACTCCAAAATACCCAAATTTTCGAATACCTAAATCCTCGAAATCCCAAATTGCCAAATTCCCAATTTAACCAAATTCTCAAGTTTCTAAATTCCTAAATTCCTAAATTCTTAAATTCCCAAATCCCTAAATCCCGGATCCCTAAATCCCCAATACCTAAATCCTCAATACCTAAATCTCCAAATCTCCAAATCCCCAACTTCCCAAATCCCCAAATCCCCAAATCCCAATATCTCTAAATCTCCGAATGCTTGAATCCCCAAATCTCTAAAAATTCCCAAATTCCCAAATTCCCAAATTCCCAAATTCCCAAATCCCCAAATCCCCAAATCCCTAAATCTCCAAATCTCCAAATCTCTAAATCTTCAAATCTCCAAATCCCCAAATCCCAATATCCCTAAATCTCCAAATCCTTGAATCCCTAAATCCCCAAATCCCAATATCCCTAAATCTCCAAATCCTTGAATCCCCAAATCCCCAATTCCCCAAATTCCCAAACTTCTACCATCCAAAACTCACAACTCCAAATTCCTCATAACTTACATTTCCCAATAAAATCTTGACAACTCTATCTCCCAACTGTAATTACAGTTCCGTAATTATGCACCGAAACATCTGGTATCAATAGAATATACATAACACAAACGATTATCGATAGAGTCTTTGTATCATTCGCACCCCATACGAAGTAGTTTCACCCCTTCTCTGCACGTGGATGAACGGTGACTCTTTAACGCGGTGATCAGGCAATATCGCTTAAGCCACGTTGCATCGGTGATAGGATTAATGGGCACGAACGCAAGGACAATTTCCAAATGGCACTCGACGCTCGTGCACAATTGCAATCGCATCGAGTGCCATGGCCACGGTCCGCTGCGTTTCTGCCTTCGACCAAAGGGGGATGATGTCGTCCGCGAACCTACGACCCGCACCGTTCCGAGTTAATCGCCTCTATAAAAACATTAAAGAGGCGGAGTTAATCTTTTCGACAGCGAGTTTGCATTACCCACCTCAAATGCTTTGTAAAAGCAAACCGCTACACACTCCGACGGATACGGAATCGATTTTATTCCTTTTCACGCTTCCGACACGTTTCACAAAAGAAATCAAACGATTCGACATGCCGTTCTTAGAATTACCTCGAATTCTGGGAAATTAGCTGCTGGCTTTTTTACGGAAATGCTGAGTCATGATATGGACGAGGGTATAGGGGATGATATGGAGGAAATAGATCGTGTCATTTTGTACAAATTTTATATAATTTGTTTCGATGTTCCGTGACTTTGAGTTCTGTTAAATTGGCTACTGGTTTATTTATTTAAATACTGCGTCATGGTAGTTGGTTAGAAATAGGGGATGCAATGGAGCAAATTGTAGTTGGTGTCATTTTATACAATTTTTATATAATTTGTTTCGATGCTCTGTGACTTCGAGCTCTGTTAAATTTGCTACTGGTTTATTTATGTAAATACTGCGTTATGATACTTGGTTAAAAATAGGGGATGAACTGGAGGAGATTTTAGATATTGTCGTTTTACAAAATTTATATTGTATATTTATTTCACTGTTCAAAACTTTATTGAGATAATATTAAAAATTGACAAAATAATAACAAAAATTGTATCAATTTAATTGTACCTATAGAATGGCACAAAACTAACATACCAAAATTATCAACATCCCCAAAATTATCATGAAAATCAAGATCATAATAGTTCAGTATTAATATAATTCATATTGTAACAACATACACACTGCTATCACTTATATCACACGTGTATTTATTACCTAACAAAATTGTACAATACTCTTGACACTGAAAAATGATGCAAAGCACTCGTTTTGTCCGCGCGAAAACGGGAACATGATCGAGAGAAAAAAAATAGGTAAAGAACATCCCCGTTATATATACAGCGAGAAGAAGGGGGTGGAAAGAGGGTAGAAGAGAAAGTGTCGCGTGTCTCCATTCGATTTGGCTTTGCACGAGTGCCATCCGGCAGCTGGGCTTCGTCCATTTATAATTCCCTGTATGGAGTGCGTGGAGTATGCACGTGGGTATATTGCATTGGACACGGGAGCGCAACACACGTCATTTCGGATTACACCGTACCAGATGAAAAGCGATCCTACGAACAGGAACAGAACGACGCTGCATTTACAGCCAAGTCATTGTATTACCCTCGTTACACTGCCGTTATCTGGATCGATAGTCATCTTCAGTAATCTGCTTGATTAATTCAATCATCATACTGAAAATAAAATTAAACTCCATCTTTAGTCGGTTACTAAATCTTTGTGGTGTCATAGGTTGTAGTCGATTGTTATAGTAAAACTTTTCATATAGGTAAATTTATTAGAGGTGAATTTTATATAGGTGTAAATTTGACTCTGTAAATTTTTAAGGTTGTAAATTTTCAAATTTCCAAATTACAAGCTCCTAAATTTCTAAATTAAAGCCTAGTTCCACATCAAAACTTCCATATCTAAAGTTTAGTATCTTATGAATGCCTAAGTTAAAAAATGGAGTCTGCAATATAAATTCGCCCATAGCTGCATCCACCCTTCAGCTTACCGTTCTACCCTTCCATAATATGTAGCCAAATCTGCCAACATCGCAAAAGATAGACTTCCATGCAATTAAGCACACAGAAATTTTTCGCCGTGAATCTGTAATTAGCTCTCATTAAGGGTGAATCGGTAGTAGCTGACGAAGAAGCAGTCTTAAGTGAATTAAGCAACTCGTGGCGCATTATTCGCGGCCAACCATCGGCCATAACGGCAGGATCCGCTTTGGCGAGCAAGCGTCGTCCGACTGCATAGCGGATTGGTGTAATTTCGTAAATGCGTTCAATGGCTGCCGCTTAAGGTTGACAGCGTTTGCGTGCAATACACGCGTGCGACAGCAACCTGTCCAATATCATCTCCGTTCGTGTAGTAATTCATCCCCGACTGTACGCTACCGATTTTGACGCTTTGAGATTCATAGACGCGGTCGCTGGAAAGGGACTTTCCAGACTGACGGGACTTTCCCTGGGAATTCAGTCGAAAGGGAGATGCCGGTGCAGCAAAGCTCACTTTCTTTGAAACTTTTCCTTTGACGGATTCTTTCAATCAGTTAGATAGCATTATAGCCGAATATTCGACGATACATTAGAGTAATGGGGGTGAATTTACAAATTTTATATTTTTGTTGCTTTGAGTGCGGTATGATATATGATATGATATATGATACGATATATGATAGGATATATGATACGATATATGATATGATATATAATACCATATATGGTACGATATATAATACGATATATGATACGATATGTGATACGATATATAATACGATATATGATACGATATGTGATACGATATATAATACGATATATGATACGATATGTGATACGATATATAATACGATATATGATACGATATGTGATACGATATATAATACGATATATGACACGATACATGACATGATATATGATACGATGCATGATACCATATATAATACGATATATGATACGATACATGATACCATATATGATACGATATATAATGCGATATATGACACGATACATGACACGATATATGATACGATACATGATACCATATATGATATGATACATGATACCATATATAATACGATATATGATGCGATATATGATACGATATATGATACGACATGTGAAACGATATTTGACAGGAAATATGACACTATATATGACACGATACATGACACGATATATGATATGATACATGATACCATATATGATACGATATATGATATGATATATGATATAGGATGTATGAGACAATATAGGATGTGATATTTTTCTCGATGCAATCTTAGCAAGAGATTGTAGATCAACATGATCAACGGATATTAAAATCTTCAGTTTTTAGGTTCTTTTTGGAATAGACATTTATTGAGTATCATATGATATATGATGTGATAATTGTGATATAATAGTTAGAGCTTGATATGATAGTTTTCTCAAATTGATAATAACAAATATGGAGTGGGTAGATGAATCTACAAATTGTATGCATTAGGTTCATTAGGTTCATTGTGTGTTATAGTTCATGTTTCAGAATTGATGTCTGACGAGATTGATATATCTTTTCTAAAATGGTTGGTCTTTTGACCTCAATTTTAAAGATTCTTGGTTTTAGTATGCATATAATAGTTGCTCGATTGTATAGACATCAGTAGACACATCTTTAAAAATTTGTATGAAGACCTCATTTTTTAGAAACATTTCAAGGAAACATGTCTAAATTTTCAGAACACATCAACTAAGAAACTAGTTGAACAAATTCGTACATTTGCAACATGTACAGTTGAACGTGTCAAATTATTCTATTTCTAATAACACATTATCAATAATGATTATCAATTAATTACGTGGCCTGCTACATAATCTTGCAAATATTTGCCCTAACCGTATTTACCGATAATTACCTGTCAAATAATCATCTGCATTGCAACCAGTCCGATAATAACCTGCCACGTACTAGCCATTCCGATAAAATCTATCAGATAATTACCATCCCAATAATTACCAATCGTACAACTATCAGTCCAATAATTAGCTGTCATATAATTACCAGTTCGATTATATAATTACCAAGCAAAGTAGTTTGAACTCTATTCTCGGATTGTGTTACAACGAAGCGGAACGTTTACAAGATTAAAAGCGATCGTGAAACTGTCTCAACTAATTCGAAAATATCAGGCTGTCCGTTCGGAACAGTTCCCACAGTTCGGAATTTCACCCGGAATACAGAGCGTCCAACAGCTGACCATCTGGAAATCATGTTCAATCCGTTCGGGGAAAAAATCAACCGCGCCACGAAACACCTTCGAGGCGATCCGAGGTTCTTTTTTATTTTCTGACCCACCTTTCTTTTCGGCGCACGCCCGTGTACGGGAATGGATACGACAGGCAATTTGCATTAAGTTAATTGAACCTGAGACCGGCTCCTCTTTTTACAAGACAATGCACTTACAGCGGTTTCTTACGGCCGCGAGCGCCGCTTCCTCGCGCTTGCAGAAGCGTTAAGAGCGTTTCCCCCGGAAAGACAAACGCACGTTGCGAATTATGAGCTCGCGGGTATAAACGTTCCCGACGACGCGACGGTAATTAATTCCGTCTGTACTTTCGTATTATTCTTTGCCCCGGGAGCCGCACGTCGGACTCGAATCGAGTCGCGAGCGACAGGACCGCGATAAATATGAAAAATCGCCTAACTCGACTATGGGGTTTCTGACGCTGTTATGAATTCTTAGACACATTTTTTTGCCGACGAGTTGTCTTGCAGAATTAAGATTTGTGGGGGTTTAATTAGTGAGGGCTTTGGTAGGATTCTAAGGGTTTTGAGCAAGGAATTATTGCTGGTGTTTTATGGGCCTGTCAACGGAGTTGGGTATGGTTTTAAATACCCAATATTGTTTAAAATAATATATTGTAAAGATACTTGAAAATTAACAATAATTCTTGTTCAAAGTTTCAGAGGGTAAAAATCTTGAAGATCCTATAGTTATACAGTAAAGAGACAAAATCACAATTTCTTGTGAGATGTCAAACGTCAAATGTTAAATTTTCTTTAACTAAATCTTAAAGATCAAATGTCCTAACTAAATCTCCAACATCCAAAGTTAGAAATGTCAAGTGTATCAAAGTCGTAAAATACCGAGGTCCCAAAGACCCTAAGTCTCAAAGTCCCAAAGTGATAAAGTCACAAAATCATAAAATCCAACATTTCTAAAAGTCCAACGTTACAAAGGTTCCAAAGTTCCAAAATCTCAATGTCTGAAAATAAAAAAATTTCAAATGTCCAAGCATAAAAAAATCGCAAAATCCCTAAGTCTCAAAGTCTCAAACCCTGGAATCCAACATTTCCAAAGGTCCAACAATAAGATTACAAAAATCTTCAAGCCCTAAAATCCTGAAATCCTACAATCCTAAAATCCCAATACCATAAAACCTTAATACCACTAAACCTAATACCCTAAAATCCCAAAATCCTAAAATATCAAAATCCTAAAATCCCAAACTTCCCAAGGTCCCAAACTTTCAAGGTTCCAAACTTCCCAAGGTCCCATACTCTCAAGGTTTAAAACTTCCCAAGATCTCAAACCCCCAGAGTCCCAAACTCTCAAGGTTAAAAATTTCCCAAGATCCCACACTCTCAAGGATCAAAACTTCCCAAGATCTCAAACCCCCAGAGTCCCAAACTCTCAAGGTTCCAAACTTCCCAAGGTCCCAAAATCTCAAGGTTCCAAACTTCCCAAGGTCCCATACTCTCAAGGTTCAAAACTTCCCAAGATCCCAAACTCCCAGAGTCCCATACTCTCAAGGTTCAAAACTTCCCAAGATCCCAAACTCCCAGAGTCCCAAACTCTCAAGGTTCCAAACTTCCCAAGGTCCCAAACTCTCAAGGTTCCAAACTTCCCAAGGTCCCATACTCTCAAGGTTCCAAACTTCCCAAGGTCCCATACTCTCAAGGTTCAAAACTTCCCAAGATCCCAAACTCCCAGAGTCCCAAACTCTCAAGGTTCCAAACTTCCCAAGGTCCCAAACTCTCAAGGTTCCAAACTTCCCAAGGTCCCATACTCTCAAGGTTCAAAACTTCCCAAGATCCCAAACTCCCAGAGTCCCAAACTCTCAAGGTTCCAAACTTCCCAAGGTCCCAAACTCTCAAGGTTCCAAACTTCCCAAGGTCCCATACTCTCAAGGTTCAAAACTTCCCAAGATCCCAAACTCCCAGAGTCCCAAACTCTCAAGGTTCCAAACTTCCCAAGGTCCCAAACTCTCAAGGTTCCAAACTTCCCAAGGTCCCATACTCTCAAGGTTCAAAACTTCCCAAGATCCCAAACTCCCAGAGTCCCAAACTCTTAAGGTTCCAAACTTCCCAAGATCCCAAACTCCCAGAGTTCCAAAAATCCCAAAATCCCAATATCCCAATATCCCAATATCCCAATATCCCAAAATCTCAAAATCTCAAAATCCCAAAATCCCAAAATCCTAAAACCCTAAAATGCTAAAATCAAGTCCTAAAAAAGATCTCCAAAATCTCTTGGCAGTATCAGTCTCCACACAATAATCAATTTATATACATCAGAATATCGCAAAAAGCGTGAACGTTGTTTCGATCACCCTTTAGTTAAATCGCTATCGTTGATCAAGCGACTCTATAATCTCCGGTGCATCCAGAACGAAAGCGAAAGGGAGAGGAGAGCGATCATCGACGGGGCACCGTTAATTCATTTCACGAAGCAATTTAGATAATCCCTGGGAGGTTATGTTTGGCTTAATCAAGGGGCGGGATCTGTTGTCCATGAAATAGCGAAGGGGCTGCATATGCTCGTGTCCGTCTGCGTGGAAACACGCGTGTCAGCCTCGTGCACCCTCGAATCGAAACCGTTTCCAACTTTTCCAGCCACCGATAGGGCGTCGACGAGTATCGTGACTGCCCGTTTCGTCGTTTCAACCCTCTCCCAATTTGCGTCTTATCTCGTTCGTCCCGCATCCTTGGGAAATCAAGCACACCGCTCTCTCGCTTCCCGACTCTCTGCGAGCGCCATTTGCATAAACACAATTAGTTGTTCTCATTGAATTATTCAAAACGTCTGAAACTATCGTCGACTCGGTGGGGGATTCAACCCCTTTCGCGTGCCTCGTGTTTCGGACAGCACTCGTTCACTTTCGTTCCTCGACGGGGCGAAGTGAAAAATTAACACGCACGAGTAATGTAGTGGTATTCGATCGAAAGTGTGCGACGATTTTTTGTGTAGGGGGTTTGGTAAGAGGAGTCAGAGAGGAGGTTATAGAAGTGGGAGCTATAAATATGGAAATTGTCAAATGCTAAAATTTAATTCCTGGATTACCAAATCTCTAAATTTCTAAATGGTGAGGTTTAAAAATTATTAAGACTCCATGAATTTTCCAAGTCTCAAGAATTTCAACCCCTGGATTCTAAGTTCAAAGTATTGCAAATTTTCATGTCCTTAAATTCCAAGTTTGCAATTTTCTGAATTTTCAAATCCCCAATCTCTTAAATTCCCAATTCTCTAAATGGCAATTCTCCAAATCCCATTTCTCTGAATTTCCAAATTTCAAATTTTCATCCCAAATCCTAAAACCCACAAGTCTCCCTATTACCAAAAACTCAAATTTCCAAATTTAAACATTCCCAACTTCTCAAATTCCTAAAACCCCAATTTACAAAACCTATAACCCCCAAATGTCTCAATTTCCTAATATCCAAATTTGCAAATGTGGCAATATACCTAGAGTCCACTGTATCAATGGAGTCCACATTCATCCCACCTAAAAATTCACAGCAACCAAAAAAACCTTGTACCTCGCAATTCATCAAAAACACCAAATTTAAAATTGTACAACATGTACACATGTTAATAAAACAATGAAAAATTTGAAATGAAACAGACTGTTTGTTCGCAATAAATATTACGACATAAATCGTTAATATTTCCCATTCTGTCGAATACACGATTCTGCTTTCCGTATTAAATTTCTATAAACATTTTCTGAAAGCGTGTTCCAATGCTTTATTTCATCGAGCATTAAATTAATCGTTTCTTTTAATTGCTCGATCAGAATGCACAATTGATTTGATGTAATTACGTACGAGATAAATGTTCAATGTCCATTTGTTTCGGAATAAAGAATCATATTGTAAAATGTTTCTCTTTATATATTTTCAATTTATTTCTTTCGTTTGGAGACACTATTTAGTGGTTGCTCTTGTCGGTTGTGGGATGTATGTGTATTGATGATGAAGGGGGTGAGTTAGGAAAGGAGTTGAGTTAAGTATATGTACGAGGTGGTTAGGATTTATTTATTTGGGGAAATTAAGATTGATTAAGATAGGTGATGGATTCTCTAGGTAATGGATCTATAGATTTTTAAGTTCTTGCATATATTGAATTGTAGATCCTACCTACATTTTAAAATTTTCATATTTTCAAATTCCCATATATGAAATTTGTCAAACTTCAAATTTCTACATATGAAAATTGTCAAACCTCTAACTTTCTACATATGAAAATTGTCAAACCCCCAAATTGTCACATATGTAAATTGTCAAACCCAAAATTTCTACATATGTAAATTGTCAAACCCCCAAATTCCCACATGAAAATAGTCAAACCCTAAATTTCTACATATGAAATTGTTAAATCCCCAAATTCCCACATATGAAAATTGTCAAACCCCAAATTTCTACATATGTAAATTGTCAAACCCCCAAATTCCCACATATGAAAATTGTCAAACCCTAAATTTCTACATATGAAATTGTCAAATCCCCAAATTCCCACATATGAAAATTGTCAAACCCCAAATTTCTACATATGTAAATTGTCAAACCCTCAAATTCCCACATATGAAAATTGTCAAACCCCATATTTCTACATATGTAAATTGTCAAACCCCCAAATTCCCACATATGAAAATTGTCAAACCCCATATTTCTACATATGTAAATTGTCAAACCCCCAAATTCCCACATATGAAAATTGTCAAACCTCCAAATTCCCACATATGAAAATTGTCGAAGCCCCAAATTCCCACATATGTAAATTGTCAAACCTCCAAATTCCCACATATGAAAATTGCCAAAGCCCCAAATTCCCACATATGAAAATTGTCAAACCCCCAAATTCCCACATATGAAAATTGCCAAACCCCCAAATTCTCACATATGTAAATTGTCAAACCTCCAAATTCCCACATATGAAAATTGCCAAACCCCCAAATTCCCACATATGTAAATTGTCAAACCTCCAAATTCCCACATATGAAAATTGCCAAACCCCCAAATTCCCACATATGTAAATTGCCAAACCCCCAAATTCCTACATATGAAAATTGTCAAATTCCCAAACTCCTACATACGAAAATTCTCAAGTTTCCAATTTCCTACCTTTAAAAATTCTCAAATCCTCAAAACTCTCCCACTCTAATCTTCCAATTTCCATATAATTCACCAATCGACAGAAACCTTGATGATTGCCAAATTTTGTCTTTCGAAAGAAATTTGTTCCCGAGTGTATCCAAATAATATTACCCAACTAAAAATCTCTCTCCACCTACCATCTCTCGTCACACCTCTCGTCACACCTCTCGTCAGAGTGTTAAAAAATGACTTAGTAAATTTCCCATAATAATCGATAATCGTCAAGCAAAGATTTAGGAACATCCTTGGGTGGCACGCACAATAACGGCAGCAGGTGTATCCATTCACGAGACATATTCGTGCTCTCGCGAGATTACGTCGGTTTCACGTGGAAGCTGCGTCATGGGGCGCCCTACGCTTTGTGGTGGTCTACGAGCCACCATAACGGAGGCCATCGTCCAGGAAAGCGACGGTTCACACCCTGGCAACCCCTCGGAACATGTTTCTGTTGGCCGCCGCGTGAAATTTAATCGTCGCCTTCGAATTGCCGAGGGTTAGATGATGTTGCACTACTCTTACCCTACCGTGTTACGAGCGTGTATCGTGACCGTGAATAATGTTGACGAATGATGATGCGCGCGCTGCACGCCTCGCGAGACCTTCGAGAAATTCAACCCCTCTCGATCGATTTCACCAGACGAGTGCACGCGTGAACCGGCAAGAGATCGCCACGGAAAACGGACATTTGTCTTTATAAATAAACGAAGCATCTGCAACATCCGACTAAACGATCGAATGATATTTTATGTCTACTAGGATGGTCTTTATACGGTCGAGTATCTGTAGATTTCATTTATTTTCGGGGTTATGTTTTTCGTGATTTTTAGGGGATTTTGGTCTTTTTTGGATTTTTGTGTACGGACATAGTGATATAAAGTCTGAGGATTCAAAGCTTTTAATGTTTTTAAGTTCTAAGGTTCTATGATCGTAAAGTGCTGAAAACTGAAAATTTCGGAGTCCCAAAATTCACAAATTCCAAAATCCCTGAGATTTTAAAGGTTAAAAATTTCCCAAATTCCCAAAATTCCCAAACTCCAAAATTCTAAAATTTTTCAAAATTTCAAATCTCCAAAATTCTCTAAATTTTCCAATTTCCCAAAATTGCCCAGAATCCCCAGAATCCCCAAATTTCCAAAATTCCCCAAATTCCAAAATTTCCGAATTTCCCAAATTTCCAAAATTCCCTAGAAGCCCCAGAATCTTAAAAATTCCCAAGTTTTCAAAATTCCCCAGCATCCCCTGAAACCCCAAATTTCCCAAATTTCCAAAATTCCCAAAATTCCTTAGAATCCCCAAATTTCCCAAATTCCCAAAATTTCCTAGAATCTCCAAATTTCCCAAAATTCCTCAGAATCCCCAAATTCCCCGAATTTCCAAAATTCCCAGAATCCCCAAATTCCTCAAATTCCCAAAATCTCAAAGTAAAATTCTTGCACCAAAAAATTGCTCGCGAAAAAAAGCAGCAGATAAATGTCAAAATTTTTTGCCACGAGAACGAGAACATGCTGCAGAAGGAAGCAGTGATTCGGTGACGAATTACGAGATGGATAATGTTGCGTGAAAATAGCGAAGTTTTGAGGCACAAAGCTGTTTGATGCAGTAAGAAAGTTTTGCCGGTATGTATTGTGAAACTCGGTGAAGTTTTACTGAATGTCCAGTTAACTGAACTTACTGTCGAGTTTCTAAACTGTGGAACAAATTAATGAAGTTTTATGTTCGAGTCCACTTGTTCTACTTTGTTTGCTGGAATACTACAACCGTCTTGTTTTACAGCATTTTATGAAAGATTTTGGTACAATCATTCAATTACTGGTTTATGTATTTTGGCAGAGATTATGGTACAATCTATTACAGATGTAGAAATTATATTTAAATAATAATGTTGAAGTTATGCATTTTATGAACAATTTTAGGACAATTGCCGAAGGGCGATTCAATTGCTGAAGTATAAATAATATTTAATCTCTGTATTTGATGAAAAATTTTAGTACAATCAGTTTATCACAATTGTATGTATTTTATGAAAATACTCGTTCAATCACAGAAGTTTATATTGTATAAAAAACTTGAGAGCAAACATTCGATAATATTTGTACACACATGCTCCAGTTTTGATAGAAATTGCAACATCATATTGTATAACTATCCCGAAGTAACATTTCCAGAATGCAAGAATGAAAGTCCATGCAGCAATTCGATAAACGAAAGCAAGGTTTAAGCTCTCCTTTTCGATTTTCGTTCCGGAATCCATTTCTATCCCTCCCCGTAACAAGACATAGATACCGTGTATCGCCGGGACAATATTATTGAAGAATTTGATTTTTCAATTTACTGTGTACGAGTTTTCTAAAAATAACTCTAGTATGAAAATTTCAGAAACGTTTGATAGATGGTATCCCCGAATAGTTTTTGCGACACTGTCATACAGAACACGTGTTCGATCAACGCGTTAGATTTTTATTTTTCACCATTTTTCAGATTTATCTATCATTTAACGACATCTCTCTACGGGGGACATCAACGATTCTGACTTGACAGGAGAGATTGATTAAGATATTATTTAAATGAAAGGTGGAATGAAAAATGACGTGAAATGCAATAATGGGGATATTTTGAATTATTTAGTAAGTTGAATGAATTGCAAGGTATATTTCATGGTATCAGATAATATATTGTACAGATATTATTTTTTTAAGGATGAAAATTGGTATTAAATATCCACGCGTGGGATTACTACGCGTTGGATATCGACATGCTGGATTACTACGCGTTAGATTACCACGCATTAGATTCCTACGCTTAGAATTACCACACGTTGCATTATTACGCGTTGGATTACTACGCGTAGAATATGCACGCGCTAGATTACTACGCGTTAGATATCCACATGCTGGATTACTACGCATTAGATTCCTACGCATAGAATTACCACACGTTGCATTATTACGCGTTGGATTACTACGCGTAGAATATGCACGCGCTAGATTACTACGCGTTGGATATCCACACGCTGTATTAGTACGCGTTGGATTACTACGCATTGGATTACTACGCGTTGGATATTCACACGCTGTATTAGTAAACGTTGGATTACTACGCATTGGATTACTGCGCGTTGGATATCCACATGCTGGATTACTACGCATTAGATTACCACGCATTAGATTCCTACACTTAGAATTACCACACGTTGCATTATTACGCGTTGGATTACTACGCGTTGGATATCCACACGCTGTATTAGTACACGTTGGATTACTACGCATTGGATTACTGCGCGTAGAATTACCACGCGTTGCATTACTACGCGTTGCATTACCACACGTTGCATTACTACGCGTTATCCGAAGCTGTCGCTCTCGCGTCTGCGCATGCGTAATCCTCACGCTCTGGTTTTTCCTTAATAATTCAAAAACCTCAAACCCCATTTCTGCAAAGGGAAATTTTATTCAGAATCCCGTCAGCTATCATTTCAGAGACCTATACTAGTTATGAAACACCCTATATATCCTATATATCCCACCAGGGACCTACACTAATTGTGAGACGCCCTGTATAACAGTAACATTCTATCTCACTACAAAATTCAATAAAATTTTAATAACCGAAGCGTGCATATCAAAGTCTTAAAAATAGGAAAACGATATTTTAAGAAAGCCGATATTTACCGACTTATCTGCTAATGAAATTTTCGGATGAAACTACAGGGAGAAGAGAGTGGCAAGTGTTAGTGACAGATGTGAAAGCACCGTTTCGCGGCAGAAAAAACAGGGGATGAGTCAAAGGGGATAGAACATCTTGTAGCAGTAACCTTAACCACCCTCCCAAATATTATTCCCGAACAATCAAGGGCACTTTAAAGAGTTTTCCTTTTATTTCGAAGTTGTTCGACGCGGGTGACAGTGACGTATACGTCAGCCCTGAATATTTTCGTAACCTTTAGCGAACGCGACTCGATGCACCGCGCTTTGTTTTCACAGAAAATAACCGGTGAAAATTGACCGGTCCCTACGGAAGAACTCGTACTTTTTCCGGGGGTATTTTTTTAACAATTTATCTGTTCGCGTACGGTCATCGGAAATTGCTATGTATGCACGGCATTGGTGGGAAAAGATAAATACCGTGGCACGGTATTCAAAACCCTTTCGGGGTGAACTTCAGACGATCGATACATGGAAATCGTCTTTGGAATACGGCAATATCGAGACGCTTCCAATGAAATTGTTTCTGTTCCGTGTGTCTATATTACTTTTCCTTCGGTGTGGCGGAATTTTTTATTCATAAATCGTTGCCTTCATTTCTGCTGATATTCTATTTAGATGGACAAATTCCAACGGAATGCGGTTCAATTTATTATTCCGTTGCCTCGGGTGCTCTTATCAGAATTTTACTCTTCTACCTTCGTTCACTTCCAATTATAAAACTATTCAATTTGTTTAGGAGAGATTCGTTGAACTCTGGATTACTTCGATTACTTTTTACCAATTTTTTGATCTCACGTAATCATTAATTTCACTGACATTTGTTATTAATCATTATTCTTCATGTTATTGTGTATGAATATATTGTAAAGCATTAGTTAAAACTTTTTGTGTATGTACATAAATAACAGTAGCATAATGGTGGAGCACTAATGAAGGGACTGCATTAATAACTGCATTGAATGAAACTAAAAATCATATTTATTTTCTCATTGTTTGTACTTGTACATTCATAAGGTCCTTCATTTGTTGAAGCGATAAAAAGATTTAGTTAAAACTTTCTGTAATGGTGAACTGATGAAGATACCCTGTTAATTACATTTATTTATTTATGCTTATACATTTATAATATTAACTGAATGACTGAAAGATTGATTAAAACCAGCATTTTTCTTGCTGTTCTTCGCTCACAAACATTGAGAAAATATTTAAATACCAAATACAAAAAATACTTCTGCACACAGAATATATTAATATGAAGTCCCTTTCAGTTTTGTTAAAATCTTTATATATTAAAGAGTCTTACAAACAAAACATTAACAAATGAAAATACAACGAAACTTTGATACATGACAAAACCTATGATAAAGAATAAATACAGTTACGCGTAACTAAAACATTACTTATTAAAGAGTGTTATAAATAACAAACAGTACATTAACAAATGAAAATACAGCGAAACATTGATACATGACAACCTACAATAAATACAGTTGCACATAAAGCAGATACCCCGTATATAATCAGAATGATGGACGAGATGTACGATTGCACGGTCGAAAGAAAAACAGGATACGATTTAATTGTTTCGCGGAAATGCAACGAGACATTAACATTCGCTCAGACGTAGCGACAGGTGAGCAACAAAGAGAATCTAAGAGAGACAGAAATTTAATATTTCACTTATAATATCTTCGCTCCAATCTGGCCACGACAGGTCTGCAACTTTGAAATGAAAATGCACGCGGCCTCCCCACCCCTTGACGGACAGCCCTTATAAATATTCAGAACGGAACGTGAAGTAACGCGACACGCGAGACTAAAGGCATTTCTTATCATTCCACGGCTCAACTCACCGACGTTGCTTATGTACACGCGTTATCTCACGCATTCCTATTATTTATATGTATTTGCCTTTCGTGTTTTCTTTTTATAATTACGGGTTTCCGACGTCTCGACGAACATTCTCGGACCATTATCAAACACTTAACTATACTTGATGTTTATTTATTTTTAACTGGGTTAGGTCTTGTTAAGGACAACATGTATAGACATATAATTAATATGTACAATAGATGTATAAAAATAGAAATATAACCATATACAGTTTGCTGTAAAGTAAGGAACTTTTAGAATTTTTGAGGTTATGTTTTAATTATAAGTTGATCTCATATGCAGTTTGATATGTGCATATAGCCACATATGTACACAGCTTGCTGTAAAATAAAATTGTATACGTTTAAAATTTTGAGGTTGCCTTTTGAGTACAAATTGATCCCAAATGCAGTTTGATATGCACATAGTTTGCTGTAAAATAAGATTGTAAATTTTTAGAATTTTGAGGTTAGCTTTTAATTATAAGTTGATCTCATATGAAGTTTGATATGTGCATATAGCCACATATGTACACAGCTTGCTGTAAAATAAAATTGTAAACTTTTAGAATTTTGAGGTTGTCTTTTGATTACAAATTGATCCCAAATGCAGTTTGATATATGCACACAGTTTGCTGTAAAATAAAATTGTAATTAATATGTACAATAGATGTATAGAAATATAAATATAACCATATACAGTTTGCTGTAAAGTAAGGAACTTTTAGAATTTTTGAGGTTATGTTTTAATTATAAGTTGATCTCATATGAAGTTTGATATGTGCATATAGCCACATATGTACACAGCTTGCTGTAAAATAAAATTGTAAACGTTTAAAATTTTGAGGTTGTCTTTTGATTACAAATTGATCCTAAATGCAGTTTGATATATGCACACAGTTTGCTGTAAAATAAAATTGTAAACGATTAAAATTTTGAGGTTGTCTTTTGATTACAAATTGATCCCAAATGCAGTTTGATATGCACATAGTTTGCTGTAAAATAAGATTGTAAATTTTTAGAATTTTGAGGTTAGCTTTTAATTATAAGTTGATCTCATATGCAGTTTGATATATGCACATAGCTACATATGCATAAAGCTTGCTGTAAAATAAAATGGTTACCTTTTAGAATTTTGAGGTTATCTTTGATTAAAAATTGATCTAATACAGTTTCTGTTCTGTTACAACTAATATTATGTATTACGATCTAACAAGTAGAAAATATTAAATTAAATGTCCATACAATTAAGTCAACGTTAAACATTCCGCGAAAGAATATCTCTGTAAAATTTCTCCGTTAATATTCATAAAAACGCATACGATTGAAAGTCACATATCGATAAATTGAATGAATAATTAATTTAATGATATGAAAATATATGTAAAATTATGAGGATGTAACGTGTCCCACTAAAATCAGCAGGTGGTTGAAGAAAAATTGAAAAGGCGAGTAATTTTTTAGATACTCCGCATACCGACGACATCCACGTTCTTTATCAGCGCGGCAAAAGGATAAAAGAATTTAACGAACGTCGTTCTAGTTTCCATAGTACGACTAATAACGCATCTCGTTAAGTCGAAAATGGATTAATTCTACGAACGGAGCGTATTTATTTGGGTGGATGTTTCGTCGTCGCGTATTTATTAAAATTTCAACGCTTTTGTCACTTCATGCGAGCTTTTTAGAGACACGTGATATTAATTCAATGCGAGTGATTCGGTGGATATTTTTGGGGCAGGTAATAGTATGCCAGAAACAGTGAACCGAACAATTAGAGCGTGCGGTTCCCGTGGGCTCTATAAACTGGTTTTTTTCGTTCTTCGACGAACGTTACCACCCTTATTTTTCCTATCTGCGCCGGACGCTGTGCGCGATGATAACGAAAATATTCCATTAATTTCTCGTCCATATTCGATTGGATTTTTGACAGGGATTATCGGGAATTCGTAAAAATGACAGGGGAAAAAAAAGAGAGACCGGGGGTAAGCAGACTGCGCAATGGTTTCAATGCTATCGCTGTTATTAATAACCGGCGAAAGTATTGCTGTGTGATTTGGAAATATTCCGATAAACGAAACTGCCGGAAATCTGGACCGCAGATTTTAAATGTCCTGGATAACAGTTCGTGAAACGTTCGTGATTATCAATGAAATGCGGAGTTGGAAAAGAGATGTCGATGAAATGGATCGATACTAACATTGAAATTCCACTTCTATACTTCGTATAAACTCGCACGAAATTTCTGTCGTTTTAATAGTTTTCTTTATTGAATTCGATGTTGATTGACGGTGGAATTACTGTCTGCTTCGCAATTTCACTTCACTTATGTGGAATAAAGTGTCGTTTGTTTTAGGCTGCTTGAAGTAGATGTTAATTGTTAATTAATTTCTCAAATTTTTCAAGTATCTCAAGTTTCTCGAGTTTCTCAAATTTCTCAAGTTTCTCAAGTTTCTTAGGTTTCTCAGGTTTCCCAAGTTTTTCAAGTTTCTCAAGTTTCTTAGGTTTCTCAGGTTTCCCAAGTTTTTCAAGTTTCTCAAGTTTCTCAAGTTTCTTAGGTTTCTCAGGTTTCCCAAGTTTTTCAAGTTTCTCAAGTTTCTCAAGTTTCTCAAGTTTCTTAGGTTTCTCAGGTTTCCCAAGTTTCTCAAATTTCTCAAATTTCTCAAATTTCTCAAATTTCTCAAATTTCTCAAATTTCTCAAATTTCTCAAATCTCTCAAATTTCTCAAATTTCACAAGTTTCTCAAATTTCATAAATATTTCCTAATATTTGTATGGAGCGAACAGTGTACACACAGTGTGACTCCCTTTTACTGTCTTATTATTGCACATACCACATTATATTGTATATTATACTCTCTGTTATGCGTATAAAACGATATATCAGCACAGACCGCATTGCCAAAAGCTTCCACATATTAGAGAAATAATATCAAAGAACTAGTATAAATATTAACATTAATAACATTAATCGAGCGAGCGGTGGCGCAGTGGTTATTTAAATTTCCAGATGAAAACCTCTCAAATATTTGGAAAATAAATTTCAAAAGGAAATAGGCGTTAATAATAACATCAATTATATTAATTGAACGTGACACATATCCGCAGAGTCCACATCAAACATATAAAAGATATTCCACAAAATCTGGCATATTCTGCTCCAAACCTAAATGCACAATTATCAAATCTTTTCGCATTTCAGAATTTAAATTATTCTTCGTCGGACATTTTTGACCCTTTGTTACTTTTAAATGTATATTTTGTTCTTACTTATAATAGTTTTATATGAAATAAGACATGTGTTCATATGTATATATGTGTATATGTGTATATGTGACACGTTCTAGTTTTCAAAATTAATTCTTGCTTCAATACTAACTTTGACATTTACAATTTGTTACTTTTGAATGTATATTTTGTTCTTACTTATAATAGTTTTATATGAAATAAGACGTGTGTTCATATGTATATATGTGTATATGTGTATATGTGACACGTTCTAGTTTTCAAAATTAATTCTTGCTTCAATACTAACTTTGACATTTACAATTTGTTACTTTTGAATGTATATTTTGTTCTCACTTACAATAGTTTTATATGAAATAAGACATGTGTTCATATGTATATATGTGTATATGTGTATATGTGTATACATGATACGTTCTAGTTTTCAAAATTAATTCTTGCTTCAATACTAACTTTGACATTTACAATTTGTTACTTTTGAATGTATATTTTGTTCTCACTTACAATAGTATTATATGAAATAAGACATGTGTTCATATGTGTATATGTGCATATGTGACACCTTCTAGTTTTTAAAATTAATTCTTGCTTCAACACTAACTTTGACATTTTACTTCGACCTACATAAACCCTAAGTAAAACTTACATAAACCTACAAAACCATGTTAAACTAAAAATATGTCAAAATGTAAAAAACCCACAACATCTCGCAATTCGAACGCGTCGCGATAATTCGCATAAACAGGGTTTACACTAAAAGAATATCACTGGTCCAAATTGAACAAGCATGGTCGATGTACATTCCAAGCAACGGTGATAAAGCTCCGGTGCCTCTAAAACGGTGGTGGAGCCATTAAAATCAGTACGAAGCTATTTGTACGGGTTAGGGCTTCAGTGAAATTTATTTTCAATCCAGGCCCGGGTATCTTTCTCTCTTGCGAGGTAACTCGGCTAAACCTGGCATGAATATACTGCTCTCGCGGATTACGTGGCCGTGCTACGTGTGAACTGCTGCTTCGGACCATGTAACTTCATGACGGTGAAACAAATGTTGCTGTTTCAAGCGTGGAACTATTAAGACAGATCACCGGTGCATCCGATGCGTCCAGACGAAAATTCCCTACGACGTTCGTTATTTACCTGCGAAATTTTATCCGGACAATTATTTACTTAACCTACGGTAACCTGAACTTTCAGCGGCGGTAGAAAACGAATCGTGAGCTTCGTACTTTTCGAGGGATTTATAAGTCACGGGGAATGATACGCACAGCTTTGGGGTATTAGTTTGAAGGATTTATGGATATGCGGATTTGGAGATAGAGGGATCTAGAGAGGATCTAGGAATTTGGAGAATAGGGTGGTAGGGAGGTTAGGACTATTGGAATTTACAAATTTGGGTACTTGGGAGTCTGAAAATCTGGGGACTTAGGGGTTTAGGGATCGAGGCATCTAAGAAGTTAGGGATGTAGGGATCTGAGGACGCAGGGATATGGAGATGTAGGGATCTATGGATGTAGGGATTTGGGGACTTAGGGATTTGAGGATGTACAGATTTAGGGACGTGGGGATTTGGGGACGTGGGGATTTGGGGACGTGGGGATTTGGGGACGTGGGGATTTGGGGACGTGGGGATTTGGGAACGTGGGGATTTGGGGCATGGAGATTTGGGAACGTGGGGATTTGGGGACGTGGCGATTGAGGGACGTGAAGATTTGAGGACGTAGGGATCTGGGAACGTGGAGATTTGGGGACGTGGGGATTTGGGGACGTAGGGATTTGGGGACATGGAGATTTGGGGACGTGGAGATTTGGGGACGTGGAGATTTGGGGACGTGGGGATTTGGGGACGTGGGGATTTGGGGACGTGGGGATTTGGGAACGTGGGGATTTGGGGCATGGAGATTTGGGAACGTGGGGATTTGGGGACGTGGCGATTGAGGGACGTGAAGATTTGAGGACGTAGGGATCTGGGAACGTGGAGATTTGGGGACGTGGGGATTTGGGGACGTAGGGATTTGGGGACATGGAGATTTGGGGACGTGGAGATTTGGGGACGTGGAGATTTGGGGACGTGGGGATTTGGGGACGTGGGGATTTGGGGACGTGGGGATTTGGGAACGTGGGGATTTGGGGCATGGAGATTTGGGAACGTGGGGATTTGGGGACGTGGCGATTGAGGGACGTGAAGATTTGAGGACGTAGGGATCTGGGAACGTGGAGATTTGGGGACGTGGGGATTTGGGGACGTAGGGATTTGGGGACATGGAGATTTGGGAACGTGGGAATTTGGGAACGTGGGGATTTGGGGACGTGGGGATATGGGGACGTGAGGATTTGGAGACATGGGGATTTGGGGACGTGGAGATTTGGGTACGTGGGGATTTAGGAACGTGGGGATTTGGGGACGTGGGGATTTGGGGACGTAGGGATTTGGGGACATGGAAATTTGGGAACGTGGGAATTTGGGAACGTGGGGATTTGGGGACGTGGGGATATGGGGACGTGGGGATTTGGGAACGTGGAGATTTGGGGACGTGGGGATTTAGGAACGTGGGGATTTGGGGACGTGGGGATTTGGGGACGTGGGGATTTGGAGACGTAGAGATCTAGGGAATACAAGGATCTGGGGACAAATGGAAAAACTTAAAAAGCTTGAGGAATTTGGAAAATTTGGAAAACTTGAAAAGCTTGAGAATTTTTGAAAATTCGGAAAACTTGAAAAGCTTGAGAATTTTGGAAAATTTGATACTGTCCTCAGCCACAGATATTCGGATCTCACAATGGAGAAGATATCGCGATATTTATTGCATTCGGACGTTTCATTGGAATCGAATTTCATTTCTACATGGGCGAAAGAAGAACAAGCGCCGCGATTCGTAGGAAATGGTGCAGCGCTTCTTCGATATTTTATTCTTTATGGAATCGAGCGATTCGAGCATTTTCAGTGATCATCCCGTAAATACAATCGAAGATACCAAGTATGCAGTTTCTTTCGATATTGCTATGCAAACGCGAGTCTCAAAGGGCAGGCTGCAACTCCCGAGGGCACACATCAACGAACAATAAGTACGTGAATATCTTCGACTCCAGAATACTTCAAATATTCAAATTCATTTTATGGAACGGTAGCGAACTGCTATCAAGATCTTGGAGTTTAGTGGGTCGCATTTGGAAGAAGAATGTAATTATAAATAGAGGGTGGATTGGGAAATTTGGTACAGAAGGAAATAGGTGATATTTTGAGACAAGTTTTCTGTTTTGAGCATGGGAAGCGGATTTTGTATTCTGTTAGCTGAATTAAAATAATTATTAAATTTTTCATATTTCTCAAATTTCTCCAGTTTCTCAAGTTTCTCAGGTTTCTCAAGTTTCTCAAGTTTCTCAAGTTTCTCAAGTTTCTCAAGTTTCTCAAGTTTCTCAAGTTTCTCAAGTTTCTCAAGTTTCTCAAGTTTCTCAAATTTCTCAGGTTTCTCAAATTTCTTAAATTTCTCAATTTTTTTATATTTCTCAGAAGTCTCAAATTATTCAAATTTCTTAAATGTCTAAAATTTCTGATCCTCCTCAAATTTGGTTCTTTAGATTTCGACATTCCTATAATAATCACACAAGAATCAATGCTTCTCACAAACCTCCCCAAACATTTATTCCCCCACTGACAAAATCGCATTAAATTTCGTAACGAATCTCCACCATCCGATTTTCCGATAAAATATAAAATTCTCCCCGAAGAAAGAAAGCGTCTTCCGCTTACAAATGTTGCAGCGCACAGTAAACGGATATTAGATATGTGCGATTCGCGTGCAACATTGGCGTCGAGAGATACCCCCATAACGATGCATCAACGCGATGAACTCCCATGAGTTTATGGAAGCTGCAGGTGCGTCCATGGGTTCCGTGCTATCGGCGTTGGAATTCGGCCGCACTTTTTCGTTTCGTATCACGCGATCTATGAAACATTGATAGGACGTTGGCCAGCGAAAAAATACGTGGACAGAAAAAGGACACAGACATTTTCGAGCGCATGCGGAACGACCATGCTTCACGCTTCATCCCTTGATATATATACAGGGTGAACCACATAAGTTGTTTATCTTTTTGCAGTTTTATCGATTTTCATCTACCCTCGTCACTCACTTTTCTTCGACTTTATTTTTCATCGCGTGTCATGTTTCTTTCACTTTATTTTTTATGCTCCTTCAACTTTATTTTTTATGTCATGTTTCTTAAACTTCATTTCTCATCGCGTGTCGTATTCTTACAAGTTGATTTTTTACTCTTTGAACTTCATTTTTCATCGTAGTAAGCTTCTTCGAGTTTATTTTTTAATCATTTTTGTATACATTTGTAGGGAGGTTCTCTACCGAGTTTATTCTCTGGGATTATTTTTTCAAGTTTCTTTCAAAGTTGCAAGAATTTGAAGATCAAGTTTGAAAATTTGCTGAGAAGGTTTCAAAGTGTCTGAAACAGCAGAAGTTCCACCATCCTAAATCAAGAATTAAAAAGTCTAAAAATTGCCAGAGTAAAAGAACCTCTTCGCAGAACACAAATTGATAGAAGGTCATAAAACGTCAAATAACAGCAGCAGGCACCATTCGCAAGATATTGTTCCTTTCGAATGAGGTTCTATCGGTGCAGCGGGAAAAGTAATAAGACTGGACAATCGTGGTCCACCCTGTATATAACGCATGCATCGCGTTCATGTATGTTTACATATATGTATGCATAGGTGGATACACATGTACAGGTACGGCAATGTGCTGGCGCATAAATCGAACTTTTGCATTTCCGTCGACGACAGTCGTCCCCCTCTCTGTTCCCTCATTGCCTGGTGTCGCGTGTGTTGCATACAGGAAATATTCGCTGACCTGGCCTGTTTTTTCCCTCTTTTTTCCATTTCTTTCCTCCGAGTTCGAAACACATTCTACGTGCGCCACGGATTTTTCTCGCGATATTCGGACATGATAGGAACCGTGTGATGCTCGCTGATGGACCGAAATCGTTCGATGGAATTTACATTCCGGTTTACAGTTTTCGCGTTCTCTTAAATTATCAAATTTACATATTTTAACATTTTCAACTTTACGGATACTGATATCGGGAAAACCTCTGCTGGAACTTTTGAAGATTTCAAACAACCATAAGTCTGTATCTGTAATTTTCGAAAATTCTTAACCCTTCAAACTTTCAAACCCTTGCAAAATTTCCAGCTTCCCAATTAGGCAGAATGTGAAATTCATCGCTAAATTCAAGTATACAAATTTGTATAATCTCCAAGTGAAAAACTTCCAGCTTCCCAATTAGTCAGAATGTGAAATTCATCGCTAAATTCAAGTATACAAAGTCATATAATCTCCAAGTGAAAAACGTCCAGCTTCCCAATTAGTCAGAATCTTAAATTAATCGCTAAATTCAAGTATACAAAGTCATATAATCTCCAAGTAAAAACTTCCAGCTTCCCAATTAGTCAGAATCTTAAATTCATCGCTAAATTCAAGTATACAAATTCGTATAATCTCCAAGTGAAAAACTTCCAGCTCCCCAATTAGTCAGAATCTAAAATTAATCGCTAAATTCAAGTATACAAAGTCATATAATCTCCAAGTGAAAAACGTCCAGCTTCCCAATTTATCAGAATCTTAAATTCATCGCTAAATTCAAGTATACAAATTCGTATAATCTCCAAGTAAAAACTTCCAGCTTCCCAATTAGTCAGAATGTGAAATTCATCCCTGAATTTTCCAGTATACAAATTCGTATAATCTCGAAGTGAAGCCCACACTGTGGCCTTGTTTATATTCAGGAATTCAATTACGAGGTCGATTAGTAGTACACCGAATGATCGTTATTACAAGCGTTATTAAAATAATGGCAATGATTATCACCGTCAGTCACGAGACCCCGGTCTTCTTCGCTGTCAAATTTGTGGCCGAGGAGCCGGGCCGAGGTAAGTGCAATTATGCTAATCAAATCAAGGTGGGCAAGACGCCCGAAAGAGGCCGCACGGACACGGGGAAGGTAATGAGAGGTTACATCGCAGAAGGGCCGAAGTGCCAGTATTAGTTGTGGCTAACCTCAAGGTTCCCGGCCAAAGGGAACAAGGTAAAGCGGAGGCTGCGAGTTCAAATAGCTAGGTTTCTTGATCCTCGTTTCTGGGATCAGCGGAGAAGGTGAAAAGGCAACGCCCCGGGCCTTGTATTTCGAGCCCTGAAGAATCTAATTTCACCGTAGTTATCTCGTTGACCAAACTGCTGTTCCGCGAGAGGATTCTCATTCTTTCTGCCTCCTCGTTTTCGTAAATACTGTTATAACAATCGGAGCTCCGTTTTTGATCGGTAGATTTACGGAGGCTCGAAACTGGTCGACAGACGTATAGGTAATCGATTGATTTTGTAGGAGTGTACAATGTTAGGGCTGATGAAGTAGGTAATTGACGGTTTTGTCTTCACTTGGAGGATTCTGGGGATTTAGGAGGCCGGGATCGGAAGATGTGGTTAGAGTTTGTGACCTTGGGTGGTTTGAACGATGGGAGGATTGGAATTTTGGATTTTGGAAGTTTGGGAGGTTGGGAGTTTGGAACTTTCAGGAGTTTGGAAGCTGAGAGTTTTGGATTCTAGTATTTTGGAGTAATGGGAAATTTGGAACCTTGCGATTTTTGGACCATAGGAAGTTTGGAACCTTGGGAGCTTTGGACCTTAGGAAGTTTCGAACTTTGGGAGTTTGGGACTTTGGGAGTTTGAGACTCTGGGAGTTTAGGACTTTGGGAAGTTTAGAATCCTTGAGAGTGTGGGACCTTGGGAAGTTTGGAATCTTGAGAGTGTGGGACCTTGAGAGTGTGGGACCTTGGGAAGTTTGGAACCTTGAGAGTTTGGAACCTTGAGAGTTTGGGACCTTGGGAAGTTTGGAACCTTGAGAGTTTGGAACCTTGGGAAGTTTGGAACCTTGGGAGTTTGGAACCTTGAGAGTTTGAGACTCTGGGAGTTTGAAACCTTGAGAGTGTGGGACCTTGGGAAGTTTGGAACCCTGAGAGTTTGGGACCTTGGGAGTGTGGGACTCTGGGAGTTTGGAACCTTGGGAAGTTTGAAACCTTGAGAGTGTGGGACCTTGGGAAGTTTGGAATCTTGAGAGTGTGGGACCTTGGGAGTTTGGAACCTTGAGAGTGTGGGACCTTGAGAGTTTGGGACCTTCAGAAGTTTGGAACCTTGAGATTGTTGAACCTTGGAAGTTGGAAATTTTTGATCTTGTAAATTCAAGATCTTCAAACCTTGAAACCTTCACTGTTTTTTGCATTGGACATTTGAGACCTTGATCACTAAAAATTGCAAGACAGAGCCCATGAGCTACAAATATCAGCTATCTGCTACTTCTGAAGTCTGATACTTTGGAAACTTAAACCCGTAAGATGACTATAGTCACCACTCCACGTTCTCCATAAGACGTGTAACGCCACAGATCAACCCAAAGTTATGGATATTGACTTTACCTGTACTACATCCTCTTTTATGCCAAATGACAAACTTAAGTCATGTCATCCTATTTCACTTGCAACTCTGTTTACAGCACAAGACTTGCATCCGTAAGAGGTTAAACCCGAGGTGCCTCAATGTCATCAATACGTCATCGATTTCCAATATTTACTCAGCTTACATCTCGGGTGATTACTTCGACTTTGTCAGCTTACATCGACGTCAGCTTCTTAACATTATCAATATTTACAACTCAGCTCATGTCAGCTTACTTATACTCCTGCGTGTACAAGTAAAACGATAATGCGTGAAACGGTAGTCCTTGAAGTGGTAGTCCTTGATACGGTAGTAATGGAAACGTAGGTCAAGCAATCGATGCAATTAAAGCATTCGCCGCATCGTTAACGCGATAATGATCGCCGATTGCGGTGACAGAGATGAGGCGTAAGTCTCGCGATAGTAGAGTGGATTATCGGTTTCTCGGCTGTTAATTCGGCATGTTGGCGCGTTCAGGACAGCGGGTGTGCGGCACACGCTCGTACGTGGCTCGTCGACGCAATCAACGGGCAAGCGGCGCGAGGGCAAGAAAGAAAGTAGCGTGTTTCGAGTGGCAATATAATACAGCCACGAAACAATGGAGTAGCATGTACGCTCGACCACCGGGGCAATAAAACCAGCAACACGGTGGCGTATAAGCCAAGAGGGCCGTAGGAAGTTCCGCGGCGGATGAGGGATAGAAAATTAAATATTAATTTCGTTCGCTACCGGAGAAAAGCTCATCGCGCATGCCCCGGGCTTTCTGACCGGTCGAATACCCCCCCGGGCAACTTCCTCCCGTATCCTAGCTCATTCGAAAAAGGTCCGACAGATCCCGCCAGATTATTTTCGTCCGAATTCAGAATCGAATTACCCCACGGTCTTTGCATTAATTATTCCGCCAGTTCGAGAAAAAGCGCGATCAAAGGAGATGAAATCTCCGTGATACGCCTTTTCTCGCTTTAGTAGCGGAAACTTTATGCGGATGATGGCTACCGATATCGGCCTTTGTAATTTTGTGAAAATAAACGGTTACGGGTTTATAGAGAAAACGGTAATTACGTAGGAAACCGTGATTACACGGGAACGGTAATTACAGAGCTGGTTGGTTTTAATTTCTGATAAAAGTATTTTCAATATTTGAAGTTCCTTTGGAATTTGTTTATATTGGTTCTTACGAGGAGGGCTTTTGGTTATCGAACAATGGGAAATTGTTGGATCAGGGTCGTGAAGCTTCTTTTCTGGAAAATGGTGACGAAGGAGAAAGAAAATTTAGAATTTTATATTAACTAGGTTCATTAATTTGATATATTAACATTAAGTAATATAGAGAGTTATAAGTTCTCAGAATTAAAACTTCGGGAATTTAGAATATACAAATGTAAAAATGTATAAACTTCCAAATTCATGAATTAAACAATTAAAAAATCTAGAAGTACAAATTTAAGTCAAAATACTTGAGTAACAAATATTTAATAAGTACAGTAATTATTGTCATATGTATAATAATTCTGTAAAATTAAATTAAATAAATTTAAGAGCACAGCAGAAGTAACAGAATCATCCCCAAAAGAAAATCTAGAAGTATAAATTTAAATAAAAATACTTAAGTAACAAATATTTAATAAGTACAGTAATTATTGTCAAATGTATAATAATTCTGCAAAATTAAATTAAGTAAAAATACTTAAGTAAAAAATATTTAATAAGCAAAATAATTATTGTCAAATGTATAATAATTCAGTAAAATTAAATTAGGTAAATTGAAGAGCACAGCAGAAGTAACAGAATCATCCCCAAAAGAAAATCTAGAAGTATAAATTTAAGTAAAAATACTTAAGTAACAAATATTTAATGAGCACAGTAATTATTGTCATATGTATAATAATTCTGCAAAATTAAATTAAGTAAAAATACTTAAATAAAAAATATTTAATAAGTAAAATAATTATTGTCAAATATATAATAATTCAGTAAAATTAAATTAGGTAAATTGAAGAGCACAACAGAAGTAACAGAATCATCCCCAAAAGAAAATCTAGAAGTATAAATTTAAGTAAAAATACTTAAGTAACAAATATTTAATGAGCACAGTAATTATTGTCATATGTATAATAATTCTGTAAAATTAAATTAAGTAAAAATACTTAAGTAATAAATATTTAATAAACAAAATAATTATTGTCAAATGTATAATAATTCAGTAAAATTAAATTAGGTAAATTGAAGAGCACAACAGAAGTAACAGAATCATCCCCAAAAGAAAATCTAGAAGTATAAATTTAAGTAAAAATACTTAAGTAACAAATATTTAATGAGCACAGTAATTATTGTCATATGTATAATAATTCTGTAAAATTAAATTAAGTAAAAATACTTAAGTAATAAATATTTAATAAGCAAAATAATTATTGTCAAATGTATAATAATTCAGTAAAATTAAATTAGGCAAATTGAAGAGAACAACAGAAGTAACAGAATCATCCCGAAAAGAAATAGGGGCGAAAACCCAATAGAAATATCATCTTACAGTAAAATAAAGGGACGTAACAATTCTCCTTTCAGCGAAGCCCCGTCTTAAAATTCGAAAGAGGACACCGGATAAATTGAATGTTTGTGTCTGTTTGAAGGGGGTTGAAACACTCCCCCGATGCAGATCGTCTCGGATGACAATCGAGGCCACCGTGTTCTTTTATTTCCCTCTGTCCTTCTTTCGTCGTTTTTAATCCGTCACGTGTACCACATTGATCGTTGATATTACTTAGCGTCACTTAGCGTAGTTGTTCCGAAAGTGGAGCTGTTCGATTGATTTCTAGGCAGCCAGCGAACTCGGCCATCGTGTAATAACGAAATATCCTCGTTATACGACTGTAACGGCTGTTACATAAATCTGACTGACGAGCAATTTAATCCGTGCTATTCATTAGTGTCGGGAAGAATTTCGTATCGAGAGGGTTGAAAATGCGATTTGTCCACGTATCGATGACAATGGAAACGTTAAACGCTCGAAAGAAGCGTCAAATGCGGTGCAGCGGTTTGTTTATCGTTTCGAAATAAACGAGCTGGTTAACAGGAGATTATTAATCGCGACGCGAACGAGCGGGATCGATGTGTGAATAAAACAGTAAATCTCCCCGTGTCGGGTTTCATTGGGACAGTGGTGCGTGTAAGTGTTCGTTTATATTAGTACAATTGCGTTTTAGTTGGTTTTAGATGGAGTTCGCGTTTTTGGGGAAATTTTGGGAGTTTGGAAATTTGGGAAAGGGCTGGAGAAATTGGGGGTGGAAAGTTTAAGGGATTGGAGGTTTTGGGGCATTTGGAGATTTGGGGATATTGAGTACTTGGAAATAGGAGAATTTGGAAATTTTGAGGGGTGGAAATTTGAGAATTTGGGGAATTGGGTAGTAGGGGAATTTTGAGTTAGAAAACTTGAGAAATTGGGGATTTGAGAATTGGAGGATTTGAGAATTTGGGGATTTGAGAGTTGGAGGATTTGAGAATTTGGGGATTTGAGAATTGGAGGATTTGAGAATTTGGGGATTTGAGAATTTGGGGATTTGAAAATTTGGAAATTTGAGAATTTGGGGATTTGAGAATTGGAGGATTTGAGAATTTGGGGATTTGAAAATTTGGAAATTTGAGAATTTGGGGATTTGAGAATTGGAGGATTTGAGAATTTGGGGATTTGAGAATTTGGAAATTTGAGAATTGGGAAATTTGAGAATTGGGAGATTTGAGAATTTGGGAATTTGAGAATTTGGAAATTTAAGAATTTGGAAACTTGAGAATTTGGAAATTTGAGAATTGGGAAATTTGAGAATTTGGAAATTTGAGAATTTGGAAATTTGAGAATTTGGAAACTTGAGAATTTGGGAATTTGAGAATTTGGAAATTTAAGAATTTGGAAACTTGAGAATTTGGAAATTTGAGAATTTGGAAATTTGAGAATTTGGAAACTTGAGAATATGGAAATTTGAGAATTGGGAAATTTGAGAATTTGGAAATTTGAGAATTGGGAAATTTGAGAATTTGGAAACTTGAGAATTTGGAAATTTAAGAATTTGGAAATTTGAGAATTTGGAAATTTGAGAATATGGAAATTTAAAAATTTGGAGATTTGAGAATTTAGGACCTTGAGAATTTGGAACCTTGAGAATCTAAAAATTTGAAAATTTGGAAACTTAAAAATTTTCAAATTGAAAGCAATTTTAAACTTGCAAGTTTGTCACTTTTCCAATCTCCAAATCTACAAATTTGACATCCTAACTCGCCAATCTGACAGTTTAAAAGTTAAAAAATAATTCCGAAAATTATAAAATTTGTTTTTTCAAATTTATAAAAGAGCATTATTTACGAGCCACCAGGCACGTCTGCCACAGAAGAGTTAAATTAAATTAGAGTAACTTTAAATATAATATGTTTAACCCTTCCACTTGCATGCTCTAGTTAACTCGGTCAGTGCTCCATTTTACACAGCTCTACCATAATGCATGCACTCGTAATAACTGGAGCGTGCAAAATAATTATACTGAAACTATTTCTGTGTATATATACTTGTAAATAATAAACAAAATGCTTGTCAAGAATGTTTCGCAACACTAGTTTCAAAATTTTATTGGATTTAGAAAGTTCGAGTGTATAATAAATTTATACGTTGTTTTCATGTGAAAGTTAATTAATTAGATGACTGATTAAATAGTAAATTATGTTAGCATTATAGCTGCCACTTCATTATATTTTGTATTTTGTACAAATTTTAGTCTTGTGAGATTATTGATATTTTTGGGGTTTCACTTGTACTTGATATTTTTATATTTTCTTTTGTGCTTGATATAAGTTAGGTTAGGTTTAAATAAAATTCAATTAGGTTAGGTTCCAATAGAAACTTCGATATTTTTTTCAATTTTGTTAAATCGGTAGATGCAATACTTTTTAATATACTTTGTGATCTCATTCAGGATATAAATTATGATTTCAATTCATGAAAATATATTTGTAATATAACATATTTAAAATAAATACTTAAGAGCCAATATTTCAAACAGAATCTTCAATAAATATTCAAAATATTTTCAATATAAATATCATTATCAAAATTACATTTATTGTTAATTAATTTGATGTGTTAATCAAAGTAAATTACACATTCTCGTGAAATTATCGAACCACTCTATTTTCATTACATAATAAATATTTCCTGTTATTAACAACATTTCAAACACCCATACTGTGTGTGCAAAAAGGTAAATTTCTACTTATAAAACTCTCTGTAAACTCAATATTTTATTAAAAGAAATTGGAGGGGACGTTAATGAGATGGTGGGGCAGGTATTACACGTTTTCAAAAGTCAAATATTATTTTTCACTTAACATGCTCGCTTCCAACCTCAAATATGTATATATGAACGCTTTCGATTTAGATCGCTGCTTTTTCACATCCTTCGATATATTCTAGATAAATATTTTACTTCTGATTTTTAATCGTTTAAAAAACTTTCTTACTTCATATGAATTCATTACATGTAAAATTTGCATGAATATTAAAAGATGAAGTTATATCTTTCTATTAAAAAAAAGTTTTGATGAACGACTAACTGATGGTTGCAGAATGTAATAAATATTTCACTGCATTTTTAAATAACTTGACAAATTAATTATGTTCAATTAATTTTCATTCTCAAAAATTCTCTAAATTGTCTAAATTTAGTCATTGTTATGATTTTGAATTTGATTTTTAAATAAATTTAAATACGTGTATTTCCATTTCAGTCACACATATATATCTCATGAAATTATTTAACAGAATCATGAAATTAGAATTTCATTAAGTTAAAATTTTGGAAATTGAGAATTTGGGATATTGAGTATTTGGAAAATTCCAAATTTGGAAACTTGAAAATTTGGAAATTTGAGAATTTGGCAATTTGAGAGTTCAGAAATTTGCGAATTTGGGACCTTGAGAATTTGGAAATTTGAGAATTTGGGACCTTGAGAATTTGGAAATTTGAAAATTTGGGACCTTGAGAGTTTAGAAATTTGCGAATTTGGGACCTTGAGAGTTTGGAAATTTGAGAATTTGGGACCTTGAGAATTTGGGACCTTGAGAATTTGGAAATTTGCGAATTTGGGACCTTGAGAGTTTAGAAATTTGCGAATTTGGAAATTTGAGAATTTGGGACCTTGAGAATTTGGAAATTTGAAAATTTGGGACCTTGAGAATTTGGGACCTTGAGAATTTGGAACCTTGAGAATTTGGAAATTTGAGAATTTGGGACCTTGAGAATTTGGAACCTTGAGAGTTTGGAAATTTGAAAATTTGGGACCTTGAGAATTTGGAACCTTGAGAATTTGGAAATTTGAGAATTTGGGACCTTGAGAATTTGGAACCTTGAGAATTTGGAAATTTGAGAATTTGGGACCTTGAGAGTTTAGAAATTTGCGAATTTGGAAATTTGAGAATTTGGGACCTTGAGAATTTGGAAATTTGAAAATTTGGGACCTTGAGAATTTGGGACCTTGAGAATTTGGAACCTTGAGAATTTGGAAATTTGAGAATTTGGGACCTTGAGAATTTGGAACCTTGAGAGTTTGGAAATTTGAAAATTTGGGACCTTGAGAATTTGGAACCTTGAGAATTTGGAAATTTGAGAATTTGGGACCTTGAGAATTTGGAACCTTGAGAATTTGGAAATTTGAGAATTTGGGACCTTGAGAGTTTAGAAATTTGCGAATTTGGAAATTTGAGAATTTGGGACCTTGAGAATTTGGAAATTTGAAAATTTGGGACCTTGAGAATTTGGAAATTTGAAAATTTTGGCCCTTAAGAATTTAGAAATTTGAAAATTTTGGACCTTGAGAATTTGAGACCTTGATTACTATTGAAACATTCAACCAAATATCCCCCGACTGAAAACCACTGCCACAGAGGGCAAGATTGAAGGGTGCTGCCACCCTACGAGCGACCAATAAACCCTCAAATTCCGCGAATAGGGGAAGTTCTCATCCGCAGAGTTTTTCGCAAGAGAGCGTAACTTATCCTCTCGGTCAGCCTCTCTTACTCGTCCGATATTGAATTTCATCGTCCAGAAAATTCCTGTTGGAGCAAATGAATTTATCAACCTTCGTTACCTCTCGGTAGAAGGCAAAATTAAGAAACACCAGAAGACATAATAATCTCGTACACGATTCGTTATCCTTCGTCTGAAATTTCATTTCGAGGCCGTCTACAGCATCGATACAAATTTTAATAAAGCCCCAGCTCGCGGCAAAAATGCATGCGAGTCGCGATTGCGACTGGAGGGCAGCCTCGATTAAAGCTTGCCCCTCTCGTTCTCTTTTTTTCTCTACTTTTCTCTTCTCCTCTATTTTTTTCTTTTTTTTTTTTGGTTTTCCTGGTGCACGATCTGGCCACGCGTTTTGCTCGTGTTTCCTCGGTCGGGGCCCGTGCTCATAATTGAAAATCACTGTAATCCAATATCCTTGCTCGAGGGTGCGATATAAAACCGAGTGGATCCCGCTTAAGGTCGTTCCATCCTAAACGACGCGGTTCGATACCGACCAATAAGGAGCTATCGAGCTAACCTAACAGCAGGAATCTCCTAATGTGTGGGTCCCTTCGACCTTCCAGACAAAACCGCACTACGTGCGATCAAAATTCCTACGTCCCCAAATTTCTACGCTCCCAAATTCCCACACCCCTAAATTTCTACGTCCCCAAAATTCCTACGTCCCCAAATTTCTACGCTCCAAAATTCCTACACCCCTAAATTTCTATGTCCCCAAAATTCCTACGTCCCCAAATTTCTACGCTCCCAAATTTCTACACCCCTAAATTTCTACGTCCCCAAAATTCCTACGTCCCCAAATTTCTACGCTTCCAAATTCCTACACCCCTAAATTTCTACGTCCCCAAAATTCCTACGTCCCCAAATTTCTACGCTCCCAAATTCCTACACCCCTAAAGTTCTACGTCCCCAAAATTCCTACGTCCCCAAATTTCTACGCTCCCAAATTCCTACATCCCTAAATTTCTACGTCCCCAAAATTCCTACGTCCCCAAATTGCTACGTCCCTAATTTGCGACGTCCACAAATTCTCACATCCCCAATTTGCAATGTCCCCAAATTTCTACGCTCCCAAATTCCTACACCCCTAAATTTCTACGTCCCCAAAATTCCTACGTCCCCAAATTTCTACGCTCCCAAATTCCTACATCCCTAAATTTCTACGTCCCCAAAATTCCTACGTCCCCAAATTGCTACGCTCCCAAATTTCTACACCCCTAAATTTCTACGTCCCCAAAATTCCTACGTCCCCAAATTTCTACGCTCCCAAATTCCTACACCCCTAAAGTTCTACGTCCCCAAAATTCCTACGTCCCCAAATTTCTACGCTCCCAAATTCCTACATCCCTAAATTTCTACGTCCCCAAAATTCCTACGTCCCCAAATTGCTACGTCCCTAATTTGCGACGTCCACAAATTCTCACATCCCCAATTTGCAATGTCCCCAAATTTCTACGCTCCCAAATTCCTACACCCCTAAATTTCTACGTCCCCAAAATTCCTACGTCCCCAAATTTCTACGCTCCCAAATTCCTACATCCCTAAATTTCTACGTCCCCAAAATTCCTACGTCCCCAAATTGCTACGCTCCCAAATTTCTACACCCCTAAATTTCTACGTCCCCAAAATTCCTACGTCCCCAAATTTCTACGCTCCCAAATTCCTACATCCCTAAATTTCTACGTCCCCAAAATTCCTACGTCCCCAAATTGCTACGTCCCAAATTTGCGACGTCCACAAATTCTCACATCCCCAATTTGCAATGTCCCCAAATTTCTACGCTCCCAAATTCCCACACCCCTAAATCCCCCTATCCCTAAATTCCTCTATCCCCAAATTTCCATGCCCCCAAAATTCTTACGTTCCCAATACCTACATATGTTCCTAACTTCTAGGCCCCCTCCTAAAATCCCAAAATCCTCAACCCCCAAATCCCGAAACTCCCACACTCCAAATCTCCCACTCTCCGAATCTCCCACACATCAAAATTCCTACATCTTCCAAAATCCTCAAATTCCTAAACTTCCAACCTAACCCAAACTCACAAACCCCCAACTCCCCAAATGCGTCCTCACATACATCCCTTCTAGATCTCCGCCATTCCATCAGTGATGTCTCCTCCCAGTCATCGTATTTTGTCCTAAGAAAGTCAGATTTGCTATCGACTGTACTGACACATACACGCACACGCGATAGTAAGGTAACGCGTATCGTTTCCCGATGGGAATTCGGATACCTTCCACAGAACACATTGCGGACTCCTTACCAAGGATTATTACGACTTACGGGGGATGTTCGCCATGCCGAGGTATTTACAGCTCGGCCGTCCGCGTTGCAAGCTCGCCTTTACGGCCTCTCTCCTCGAAGACACCCGTGACAAAGTGTAGGGAAAAATAAGAATTATTGCGCCTTGAAATGGCCCCGTTAAAAGGAGATCGCATTAATCTACGGGCTATGAACTGAGCTCTATTATCGGTGATCTTACTTGGGGCTCTTTCGGTCTGTCTGTTAAATTTCTTTCCATTTTTTATTTTTATTTGTGACTTCTTTTCGCGTGATTGGAATTTTGTAACACTTCCTAAATTTTAACATGTACAGTATTATTTTTTGTTAATACGTTGTCGGACGTTGTTAATACGTTGTTAATACATGCTATGTTTATTTGCATCATGTGGAATGTTGACTTTTGATGTTGTCAAATATTGTGACTTGTACCATAGTGTTATGATTTTTATTAACTTGATGTGGAATGCTATGATTTTTAGTATAGTTATATGAAATGATTATTGCATCTTGAAAACTAGAAGTCATAAGTAAAATTGGAAGTGGTGGATTTAATATTGTAGGACAGTTTGATGTATTTGCTAATTCAAATCGATCTTGTTAATCAGAAAGCAAACATTTGATATTAGCAAACATGTTACATTACTGAATAATCTAGTGCATACTATATTTGTGTGTAGTATTTATTAGATAATATTACGAAATTAAATGCAACTTCAGTCAAATATACCCCGAACAGCATACCCTTCAAAAACCTCAGCTCCAGTAAGTTGCGAAGAATACAACCCTTATTTTTCCTCCGAAGTCCCAGAATCTCATAATTCCCGAAGTTTCACTGTCTCCGATCTTCGAGACTTTCGAGACGTATTTTTCATCATTCCCCGTCACGAAATTCCTCCGTTGATAACGTATACTGCACTGTATCATACTTGAATGATAGTCCCTGAGGGTTAACGCAAGGAACTCGGATGAGTCGACCAAGCAGTCAGATGATTTCATGCTCGCACCTTCGTCCCCCTTTTGTCTTTAAACTTTCCAGTATAAATTGTCATTTGTCCCGGGTCGGTTGTTCATGGTTGTTGTGTAGACCCGTGAAAAGGACGCTCCTTTTTCTTCGCCTGACCCGAAGACGGTTCCTCTTCCTCTCCCGTTGAACCCGGAGTGGCTCTCCAGGGATAGCCGCATCTATTTTATAAGACTGAGAAATATCGGCGGCATCAATAACGCTTTATCTCGAATACAAATTGCCGAGGAGAGCGTTGCCTTAAGAAAACACTCGTAATCCGTGGAGAGTGAAACAGGGACAGGTCATCGGTACCCTCCTATCTATCGCCCTAGGGGCCCAACGTCACCCCACTGTTTATACGATATCCGTTCGTCGACGATACTCCAAATTAATTCCGACACCCTCGCACTGTTCGACTTCTTGACGAAACATCGTTCCTCGGTTTTTCGCGAGTTTCACCGACACGTTAAAACGCGCCTTGTTTACCAAACGGCCGGGGCTTTTATTCGACCCTCGCCGTGCAATATATCCTGCAAAGTTTATTTATGCCCGTTTAAAATACACATTTTAAGGCTCCGCCGCCATAAATCCTGTCTCTTTTATAGAAAATCCTGTTTTCTCCATAACCGTACCTCATACTGTTTTCGTTCGTTAACGCGATTGTGATGTGGTTGTGATTCGTTTTTACATGATTCAAACCTTGGAGGAACAAATATTTTGGATGTTTGTAGAGTTTTGAAGGATACTTTATTTAACGTTACCTTCAAAAGTCATGACTTTTCATACATGTTTCAATTTTTAAGCGGTACAGAATATTTTTTATTGTACATGAGACGGATAAAATTTACTGTTGCTTTTGAGAAAAGACTTAGTTTGTAAAATGGAACTTTCATGATGGATTTCAATTTTTAAATTGCAACTTTCATGTGGAGATCATATATATTTTATAATTATATTGTTGTACAATCTGGCTTTTATAATTAAGACAACGTCAATAGTGATTTTGAAACATAACCTCACTATCTAACTTCACATGATGGGGTTATTATGTTATGTTCTGAGGTTATGTTGTGAAGTTAGGTTAGACAGTGAAGTTTTGTTATGAGGTTTTTATGTCATATAAACATAACCTCACTATCTAATCTAACTTCGCAAGGTAGGTTTATTATGTTATGTTTTAAGATTATGTTGTGAAGTTAGATTAAATAGTGAAGTTTTGTTATGAGGTTATTATGTCATATAAACATAACCTCACTATTTAATCTAACCTCACATGGTAGGTTTATTATGTTATATTTTAAGGTTACGTTGTGAAGTTAGATTAAACAGTGGGGTTACGTTATGAGGTTATTATGTCATATGAACATAACCTCACTATCTAATCTATCTTCACATGGTAGGTTTATTATGTTATGTTTTAAGGTTATGTTGTGAAGTTAAATTAAACAGTGAAGTTTTGTTATGAGATTATTATGTCATATAAACATAACCTCACTATCTAACCTAACTTCATATGGTAGGTTTATTATGTTATATTTTAAGGTTATGTTGTAAAGTTAGATTAAACAGTGAAGTTTTGTTATGAGGTTATTATGTCATATAAACATAACCTCACTATCTAACCTATCTTCATATGGTAGGTTTATTATGTTATATTTTAAGGTTATGTTGTGAAGTTAGATTAAACAGTGAAGTTTGGTTATGAGGTTATTATGTCATATAAACATAACCTCACTATCTAACCTAACTTCACATGGTAGGTTTATTATGTTATATTTTAAGGTTATGATTTGAAGTTAGATTAAACAGTGAAGTTTGGTTATGAGGTTATTATGTCATATAAACATCACCTCACTATCTAACCTATCTTTATATGGTAGGTTTATTATGTTATGTTTTAAGGTTACATTGTGAAGTTAGATTAAACAATGAAGTTTTGTTATGAGTTTATTATGTCATATAAACATAACATCACTATCTAACCTAACTTCACATGGTAGATTTATTATGTTATATTTTAAGGTTATATTGTGAAGTTAGATTAAACAATGAAGTTTGGTTATGAGGTTATTATGTCATATAAACATAACCTCACTATCTAACCTATCTTCACATGGTAGGTTTATTATGTTATATTTTAAGGTTATGTTGTGAGGTTATTATGTTTTGTTCTGACATTATGTTGTGATGTTACTACATCATATTATGAGTTCTTAAGTGATGTTATGAGATTATATTCTTGATTATACAAATATAAGTTCACAATGTGAGGTTATGTTCGTCATATGATGGTGTTTGCATCCCCTTTTTATCCTCTTCGATGTCGTTTTCTTGCTTAGAATCCGCGACCTCGCTCGACCCCATTGTCAAACCGCCAGACGATCGTTTGGCATGGTTTAATGGCGTAGCCGGTAGTCGCGATGATGAATGACGCGACCGGAACGGGAGACATTCGGCGCGATCCGACGCTTCAAGAGCTTTTTTGTCAGGAAAGCTCGTTACGTCCCGGCGCCAGCCTGGCCAGCAACTATGCGCCAGAAACAATGTTGACTAATCGCTTTCCAAAACTACCATGAAAAACCGGTCACATTAATGGCGTCCTGTTTTTGAGACACCCGCCGGCTGTTCGAATATCTTTCCCTCCGAGAATCGTGACCGGTATCGAGATTTTTCGAGTTGTTATGCGGAAAGAGATCGTGGATGAAGGATGAAATGTGTTGATGAAGATTTCTTTGGTTGCAAATTTGATTTCTCTGTTTTTAATTTTATTGTTGTGGAGGAATTTTTGTGGTGGAATATTTTGGGATTTGGAAATTTGGAACTACTGCATTTCCACATTTTCCAATTTCCACATTTCCCAATTTCCACATTTCCCAATTTTCTACATTTCTAAATCTCCAAATTACTAAATTTATACATTTTCTCATTTCTACACTTCTAAACTTCCAAATTATCAAATTTCATTACATTACATTAGTAAGTTTCTACATTTCTACATTCTTAAATCCCCAAATTACCAGATCCCTTCTCTACATTTCTATATCTCCAAATTACCAAATTTCCAACTTTAAAACGTATGAAACGTGAAAGCAAGATTTAATACCGATCTGTCCTACACCTAATCGCTGTACACTATAGACACCTCAAGAGCCCTTCAGTTGTCACATCATCTTCTCATCCCTAAAATATCATCTCCATCGATTAAACAATAGAAATCCCATTTCGTAATAAATTCGACAATTTTTAACAAAGAAGAAGAAGAATGACGTCCCTATGATACTATGATTTCTTTCTCCGTCGTCCATTGGTCGGGCAAATTGGAATAATTCCATCTTCAGTCGCAGAAAACAAACCTTATTATTCCGACGGATGCGACTAATTTGATCGGCGAGAATTTGAAATGATAATGGGACCGAGTTTTTCTCGCCTCGGGTTCGTCATTAAATCCGTCCCTTGGTGTACACATTTTTCGACGCTGGATCGTGAATTATGCAGACGAAATATTTCTGTGTTACTGGTTTTTGGATCCTAATATGACTATTAATACATTTACAGTTAATATGACAATTTATACGTTTACAAATTCATTCTTTAATTTTGAGATATTTTATATCTCATGTTTTTTCATATTCTCAAAGTTATAAATTAGAACATTAATAAAGACGTCGATTCTATGCTAGTTTCTAAATTTTTCTATCTTCAGATTTCTATATGTATACAGAAATTCTGAAGTTTTTTAATATCAATGTTCTTCAAGTTTTTGAGCTTTCAAATTTCAGGATTCATAATTCTCTACGTTTATAAATTTTTATACCGTCAAATTATGAACACAAAATCAAACCTCAAGTCTTCAATTCAATATAAAAATCTCAAAATAACCAAGTTCCCTCGAGTACAAAATTCCCAGAAATTAGAATGGAAGACAGACGAAAATTCCGTGGAATTTTGGCAAAACGTGCGAATAAGCATTAATTCGCGCAACGTAAACGCGCGATTAGGTTATATTCAGCTCTAGATCGAAACGATCCACGCGTACGCGTAAACGTATCCTTAATTTCGTGGCTCATACCAAATAACGATCCGCAATATAGCACAGTTTCTCGTATACAGCAATCAAACAAGTAATTCAGAGCAACCATAATATCGTTGGCTAAGTGCAAGATGCTTGTAAACGTGCGCCAGTACTAATACAGGTAATTTGGTTTACAAGCACGATGCTACAGGCTTTGCATCGCAGACAGAAACTCTCGTCTATGTTAATTTCAACGAGCCATCCGACAATTGGCCGATGGTCCCTTTGCGTCCTGTTGCGAACACGCTTTTCAAAAGCTTTGTGTACTTTTTTCGAAACGTTGCACGTACTGAACGAATCTGGTTTATTTGATGAAAATTTGAAATACTAGGGGAAGATGGTACTCGTTGATTTTTGGGTGCTTTTTGGAAATTAGGGCTGGGTACAGAATTTTATGAAGTAGAAATTTGGGAGTGCAGGAGACTGAGAAAGTGGGTAGTTGTGAGTACTGGGATTTGGGATATGGGGATTTTTGATGATGTAGAAATTTAAGGAGTGAACCACATCAAAAAATTAATTTCTGTAAAATCTCCCTTACGATCCATGAAATCAAAGTAGAAATTAATGAAAACCGTCAAAAATCAATACTTTGTAATTACTCAAAAAGAGACATTAATCATGCTATTTTTGCTCTCCAATTTACTTTTCAGATCCTCCTGATTGAAACATATCAAATTAATTATAATTATATGTTCATTAGCTACATTTTATTTAAAGAAGGCTGTATATTATTGACAAATAACGTTACAAAATACCTTGCTTGATATTCATTAATGAAAATTGCATGAGTTTCACTCAAAATCATTGTTTGCTAGGGCTGTCAGCCCGCCATTGTGTATTGAATAAAAGCTTTATATAATCATTGTGGCCAGGTTTCAAGGTTTAAACTCGCATAATACGGCTTTGTGGTATTTTTACGGGATTAAATCGTATTATGGTTTGAAATCATAATATTTGTTAATATTTGTAGCGCGGTATGCAAGCATTGTTGTGCAGTATAATTACCTGTCGTATGTAATAATAATTGTAGGATATGCAGGGTGTTTCATAACTAGTGTAGGTTACTGACGTGATTCTGAATAAGATTTCCCTTTGCAAAAATGGGGTTTGAAGCTTCGTTTTTGAATTATTAAGGAAAAACACGGACCAGTCAGAGCGCGAGGATTACGCATGCGCAGACGCGAGAACGACAGCGTCGGATAACGCGTAGTTATCCAACGTGTAGTAATCCAACGCGTAGTAATGCAACGTGTGGTAATGCAACCCGTGGTAATCCTGCGCGCAGTAATCCAATGCGTAGTAATCCAACGCGTACTAATACAGCGTGTGAATATCCAACGCGTAGTAGTCTAGTGCGTGCATATTCTACGCGTAGTAATTCAACGCGTAATAATGCAACGCGTGGTAATTTTAAGCGTAGGAATCTAATGCGTAGTAATGCAACGTGTGGTAATGCAACGCGTGGTAATCTTACGCGCAGTAATCCAATGCGTAGTAATCCAACGCGTACTAATACAGCGTGTGAATATCCAACGCGTAGTAGTCTAGTGCGTGCATATTCTACGCGTAGTAATTCAATGCGTAATAATGCAACGCGTGGTAATTCTAAGCGTAGGAATCTAATGCGTGGTAATCTAATTCGTAGTAATCCAGCATGTGGATATCCAACGCGTAGTAATCCAACGCGTGGATATTCGACGCGTAGTAGTCCAACGCGTAATAATCCTCGCGCTCTGATTGATCCGTGTTTTTCCTTAATAATTCAAAAACGAAGCTTCAAGTTCAGTGAGATAGTGCCATACCCAAAAGTGTTCACACTGCTTTTCAGCTTCCTTTACCTTGAGTCTACGTGCCAACTATTTGACATCTATACCTATCACATGTAATGAACCTCCACGACACATTTACCTATCCATGCAATCACGCATCTCCATTTACCCATCTCAAAATTACACTTATAAAATATATTTACACCTGGATCGTTAACATCCTCTTACCTGCGTCCGTAATTATTTCCAGCTCGTATTTCACTCCATAAACCTCCATCTTTCCTTTAACTCGTGTAACGTGCTGCTAACGATGTAACATAAACATGATCGATACATTATTAACCGCATCCATTAAAGGAAAGCATTGCGGTCGGATGAAATATACGAGCTTTCCTGGAGGGAGGCTTTCGAGAGCTCACGCTATACCGGAAAATGGTCGACTGAATACGAGAAACGAGAAAGAGAGGTTCCACGTGGCCGCGGGGGGTTCGAAAGGAATAAGGAAAAGAAAAAGGGAAATGTTACTGCGTAAATTTAGCCCAGGGGTGACGAGGCTGCCATGTGCTGCCGATCTCACGGTGCCAGGGTGCACCGCCATGGTCACATGATACCCGCTATTCAAAATTCGTGTCTCGTGAATTGCAACCAAACACAGAATTAATTAACTCTCTCTAAAAGCTACAAACAAAATCACGATTCTCTCTTCAAATCAATTAACTATTTATTACTTTCATCCAATTCTGCAATACACATTTTCCCAGGAAATGAAAAATTTTTTGTGCTCCAGAATTTATACTCTTCATTTTAATTTATTAGGGGAAAAATTATACTTCACTATTTACGTAACTGTTCTGCTTTATAATTTTTTATAAAATTATAAATAAAATGTAAAATATAATCAAGTATTAGTTCCTAATGAAATATTCTTTTTGAAGAGCATTAATATGTAGGGTGCCTATAGGGTGAGCTACCTAAATGATCATAAATTGTTCCGTTGATAATAAACAAATAAAAAAAAATTGTTATTCATGTAGTAATACATATTGAAATTTTCAACTTGATTACACTGTACATCTTGTTTAGTTATTTGTGTGTTAAGTTTTTTAGGTTATGTTTACGCCTGAAATGTTTTATGTCCACCCTTGCACTGAGACGATATTAATATGTCTATTTTATTGAGACTATATGGACATGTCTATTATTATAGTGAGACCACATTGACATGTTCATCATTACACTGAGACTACATTGACGTGTTCATCATTGTACTAAAACTACATTCATACGTCCATCGTTTTGCTGTCTGCATTGATATATTCATCATTGTACTGACACCACATTGACACGTCTATCATTAACACAAAAACAAATTAAAAAAGCAGCATCTCGTCAACAAACAATTTTATAAAATTTGAAAAGCTGAGCAAGAAGAAAGATGCAACCTCGCAAACCACAGTGGGTCACTACTATTTAAACAAAAGCTTACACAATTTTTCCATCGAGAGCAAAATCAACATGGAGCACCCTGTACTCTGCAAATAATTGTCCTCGCAAAGTTGTGCCAACTCGCAGTAATATTACTTGTAATATTCCCCCGTTCCAAGCCTTTTAGTAACATGAACTCCATCCGACAAGAAGGGAGCAGAAGTAAGAAAAGAAAGTTATTTGCAAAGAAAGAAAAGTATCTTGTGCATCGCCCCAAGAAAGATTCTGCAAAGGACATCGGGACGGAGTGGTTCACGGGTTACATCCGTCGGTAGCATTTAGAAACCGAATTTAATATCAAGGAGAAGTCGTCGGGAAACGCATCGAAACGATCCCGGCCGATGTTGAACAATTTAATATCCAGAGGACCCGCCGTGGGCGATTTCCTTTCGCGAAGGGTGAGAATCGTTCGCCTCTGTTCGCTCGAACAACCTTACTTATACGACCTTTCTCCCTTAATCCCTATGGTTCTCCGCGTTTCGCGAATCTACCGGGCAAAATGGAATCGAAATGTTTACGGTTCCAAAGAACCGGCAGCCAACTTTCATTCGCACCCCCTTTTGTGTTCTCCTTTCTTCCTTTCTACCCCCTGATGCTCCTCGCTTAGAAATCCCTTTCCAGGACAATATCGGTTCGATTTAAGAAGTTTTTCGGGACATTGTTGAGGAGTGTCACTGTTTTACTGATCTCCTTTTTGTCGTTTTAATTGCGTCCTTCAAGGGGTTAACTTTCCTCAATTTTTTCAGCTATGGACTTTATAGAATAGATCAAGGGCTCTCAATAAAATTGCAACAGATGACAAATTTTTCTTGTGGTACAAGTAGTAAGTAAATGATAATATGCATACTCAACCAGTCTATTTATCTAAATTATTTATAATGGAGATTAATATGCAAAGGGTTAATATACATTCCATGTCTCCTCCATGTTCTGCAATGCTTAAAATTTTACGCACAAAAATTTCATATCCATCTAAGATTCTCTATCAAAAGTATACAAAGAATTCCCAACCGATAAACAGATAGCCCCTAAAAGTTAAATATTCCTCGTACAAGGCCGATTCGAAGAAGATTTAGTTTCGCGGAAGGGTAAGAACAAAGGTGAAGAAAGAGAAGAAGGAAGGCTGTCCCGGCGTGTCAGCTTAATGGAACGGAATTGAAATCATTTGCCTTGCGACAGGCACGTCGTCGCCTTCTGAGCTTGGCAGTCCAGTCTCCCCGTGTTCTTCTGTATAATTGAAATTCTCCAAAGAGGGGAAAAAAGAAACAGGGCCTAAAAACGAGGGAAACAGAAACAGAACAAGCATTCGAGACGGATAGCGCTACTAATGGACTCCTGGTTAAGCGTTGGTCCGAGGTACAACCTTCATTACATTTATCTCCCTGGGTTTGTGGTCCTCCCCGAATGTCGTCCGGAGGGTCTTCCCCCATCGAAACATAAGGCCGTTAAACGATTTAATTCAATTCGACGGAGGGGGTCAGATTCAACGAATTTAACGCCTCCGATAGTTTCGAAATTCCTACCCCACGTTACACCTTACCTCAGCGTTTTAACTCCCTCGCTGTCTGTCTGCTTTTTACCCCTTTTCGTTCGTTATCCTTTTGCATCCCTGTGGAACCAGGTGCATTTGCATCGGCGTTCTGCTGCTGCACGGATTCTCGTTCCCTTCAGAAAAATTTAAGTCCTATGTACCTCGACTAGATAGCAACTAGATGTATAACCTTGAGGCCTCATCCTTTTATTCTATTTATTTATGTACCTCCATTAGGTAGCAACTAGATGTATAACCTTGAGGCCTCATCCTTTTATTCTATTTACTTATGTACCTCCACTAGGTAACAACTAGATGTATAACCTTGAGGCCTCATTCTTTTATTCTATTTACTTATGTACCTCGACTGGGTAGCAACTAGATGTATAACCTTGAGGCCTCATCCTTTTATTCTATTTACATATGTACCTCGACTGGGTAGCAACTAGATGTATAACCTTGAGGCCTCATCCTTTTATTCTATTTACTTATGTACCTCCACTAGGTAACAACTAGATGTATAACCTTGAAGTCTCATCTTTTTATTCTATTTACTTATGTACCTCCATTAGGTAGCAACTAGATGTATAACCTTGAGGCCTCATCCTTTTATTCTATTTACATATGTACCTCGACTGGGTAGCAACTAGATGTATAACCTTGAGGCCTCATCCTTTTATTCTATTTACTTATGTACCTCCACTAGGTAACAACTAGATGTATAACCTTGAGGCCTCATTCTTTTATTCTATTTACTTATGTACCTCCACTAGGTAACAACTAGATGTATAACCTTGAGGCCTCATCCTTTTGTTCTATTTACTTATGTACCTCCACTAGGTAACAACTAGATGTATAACCTTGAGGCCTCATCCTTTTATTCTATTTACTTATGTACCTCCACTAGGTAGCAACTAGATGTATAACCTTGAGGCCTCATCCTTTTATTCTATTTACATATGTACCTCGACTGGGTAGCAACTAGATGTATAACCTTGAGGCCTCATCCTTTTATTCTATTTACTTATGTACCTCCACTAGGTAACAACTAGATGTATAACCTTGAGGCCTCATTCTTTTATTCTATTTACTTATGTACCTCCACTAGGTAACAACTAGATGTATAACCTTGAGGCCTCATCCTTTTGTTCTATTTACTTATGTACCTCCACTAGGTAACAACTAGATGTATAACCTTGAGGCCTCATCCTTTTATTCTATTTACTTATGTACCTCCACTAGGTAGCAACTAGATGTATAACCTTGAGGCCTCATCCTTTTATTCTATTTACTTATGTACCTCCACTAGGTAGCAACTAGATGTATAACCTTGAGGCCTCATGTTTTTGTTCTCTTTCATTTATGTACCTCTACCAGATGAAATCTAGAGAACTCCCAGTTACCTTCATATAATCAGATTGAATTAACCATTTATTTAACAGATGCGTCAGTCAGGACTATCTATAAAGAGGTATAACATTAAAACGAACAAAGAAAATTAAAATGTGAGTATTTTATATTCAGAGATCCTTGATAATGCAACTTATAGTTGGACCTTACTTTCAAGTTGAAGATGTTCAAAGTTTGAGTATGGTTTATTTTTGAACTGTAAATGCGTCACAACTGAGAGTCATCAAAGTACGAGAAGGGATTAATATTGCAAAAAAGAAGCAACAAAGGGTGAAAATAAAACAAATCGACAGATCTGCTCCCATTTTCCATATCATTCTTCCCCTATTTCAGAAGCCCTTGGTTTTGACATCGCATAATGTACAGTTGGCACAATATTTGGAAAGTAGTTGTCAAGTTCTGCTTTACAATTATTGCGTAACCCTAACGCGAAGGTCGGATTGGCGTTCGCAAGAAGCTAAGAGAGTTGGAGAGGTTCGCGGTGCCTCCAAAGAGAGGAGAGAACAATGCGAACTTGGAGATAACTTTAGAGGAGCGGGAATCAACATGAAAGGAGAACTTTCCATCTCTAATTGGTATTTAGGAGATCCGAAACAGACCCAACTTGGCACCGTCCTTAGCCCACACCTATCTAACACATATACACGCAACGTTTGTACACGTACAGCCTCGTGTCAGATCTACCGCTACGGGATTTAATTACGGAAAATGAAGTTGACGATTCAACGACCCCTTCAACGGGATCTTACGAATAACCGAGTGACGTGCTATTGCGTTTTCTCCGATTTCCACGCTCGCTTTGCTAAGGGAATGTATTCTTGGAAGATGACGTGCTGATTTGACGGCGGGGATCATCGAAGTGAAGATAATTGGAATTCTATTTTAGACTCTTCGCAGATTATAATTTAGATCTGGAGTTTAAATGGGGAATGAGTGAGGATTGGAGAATTTGCGACTGTGGAATTTGAGAAAATGGAACTTTGAGTCTGTGGAATTGTCAGACATTAGGATTTGAGACAGTAGAACCTTGGAACTATGATATTATGAGAGAGTAAAATTTTTGGACAATAAATCTTTGGAATTATATACATTTGGGACATTGGAACATTGAGTTATAGAACCTTGGAAGTACTGAACATTGGAATTATAGAAATTTGGGACCCTAAAAGTTTAGTCTATAAAACTTTGAAATCATAGAAATATACATCTGTAAATCTCCATATCTATAAAACACTGGAACTCGGTTCTGTAATACACAGTAAAAACTTGAGTCCATAACGCAAAACTTCAAAATTACAGAACTTCACTAAGAGCGCACCTTCACCCAGGTCAAATAGATTCATCAACCACTGAAAAATTAAACTCTACGAAGGAATTCGCCTGAGAATGTTCTTCGAACTTCCAGAACATGCTTATTATCCAGCACGGTTCTGCGAACGGAATTACACACGCGCCGACGTGCCTTAAAAAGGTATAGCCCCATCGGTGGCGAGGGTGTCGGTGTGGGTGGATGGGTGCGTTAGGTGGTTAGATGGAATTCGGATATAACGCGAGATTGAAGGGGACGCGTGTCGAGGAGGAACACGGAAAGTTGGGATCGATTCTGCGAGAGGACGACCACTTCAAAAGACCCCTCTGCTGGTAGACTTACTTTCTTTGTTCGTATCAGTACTGTAGTTAATACTACAGTCAAAGCAACTCGTATATACATATGCATCTTTCAGATATATAGATCTACTGGGTGATCTTGTGAAATGGTGAACTCGTTCGTTTTTATGAGAGTTTGCTTGTGTGATGTATGAAGTCGTTAATATAAATCGTGTTAATGTCATATCATATTGTATAATCATGTTTGAGGTGACATGTGTGAGGGATATGGTACATTGTGAGGTACATATGATTATGAGCGTATGTGGTCACATATGAGGGTCACAAGAGCTATTTGATTTTATACTTTGTCAAGGTTTTTTAATGTCATCGATTTTTTTAAATAGCGCTTTTTATTCACATAGTCATATGTGTTCACATATGAGGGTTTGAATCAGATCTACTTGATGTTACCTCAAGATTTTTTAAGGTCATCGATATTTTTTAAATGGTGCTTCTTATTCACATAGTCACATATGTTCACATATGGGTCACAAGCAAACCTATTTGATTTATACTTCATCAAGGTTTGTTAAAATCATCAATATTTTTTAAATGGCATTTTTTATTCACATACTCAATCCCATATGTTCACATATGAGGGTATACTTGATATACTACTTCAAGGTTTTTGAGGTCATCAATGTTTTTTAAAGGGCGTCTTTTATTCACATACTCAGATACATACATTCACACATGAGGAACTGAAATAGATCTATTTGATGTTACACTACTTCAAGGATTTTTTTAAGGTCGTCGTAGCATTTTAAATGGCGTTCTTTCATTCCTGTTTTAAGGGGTTGAAGTTGATATTGATGTTCTGTGATGTATGACATGACCTTCGCATGATCTTTCTCCATCTTGTAGTTAATGTGAGAGCAAGTATAATGATATACAACAGTATAATACAAGCTTGAACTACAAAAGTTATGAAGTAGTGACGGCTTTAAGTGTGGTTTGTACTGAACAAACTTTTCAACTCCAATAAAATGTATAAAAATAATAGAAATAAACTTCTTTCAACGTCAATTACAACACAGGTAAATTAGAAATAACGAAACCCATGATTTTCAAAAGATCTCGAAGACAACGCGATTCAGAAAATCTGTTAGTATCTTAGATATTTTTTCTTATCTCTGATGGAATATCTCTATATTTAAGCGTGCTGTTTTAGTTGCTTCACCCTGTATACAGTACGGAGTGGCTCGACGATGAAAGGGATTTTATTATTCACAAAGCAACGAGCCGCGATGCTCGTAGCTCTCGGAGAGAACGAAAGGAAAGGCTGCCGATGCGAATATGCAAATGGCGTTGTTTAAACGAACCCCGGGGTCCATTTCGGTGTCGTGTACGCGCGAATTAATCGATGGAGAAGACGGAAATTAAGTTAATGGAATTACCGACGATCCGATGCTCGCTGAAATAATTAATCGCCGAAACATTCGTGGTCGGCATTCGATAATTTCCGTCGCAGCTTCACGGGTAAATGAGTTATGGCAGATGGCAGCAGCTGGCGAAGGACCGCGGGGAAATGGGGTGAATTTCAGGTAAACGACGTGTTTTAAACGACCCCGTTTCGCATCCCGAGGGTTGATATCGAGGGTTCAACGAGTTGCGAGCTTTCTTCATAGATGGCGATAAAATACGCTTCTCCGCGCTCCATCCCTTGCGATTCGTAATTTTTACCCTTAAAATCTTCCAACGCTTAAAATTCTTCGCCAAACAAAATTTTTCCTTGATTTTTTCCTTCTCGTTGCATTCGATTACACATTTGATAAATTACGAAACGATAAATTATACAAAGATACTCGAAGGAGAAACAAGATAACCGAAAAACCAGAAATATGAAAATTTTGCGGGGTAAAAAAAATGGATGCAAAGAGAAGAAAACCGAGGTCCTTCCGAGGAGAGGCCAATGAATAAGGCAGCACTTTCTTTCATCACTGCCCTCTCGAAATAACTCTTGGGCCGTCTTGTCCAAGCAAAGAAATAAAGCGATGCCAGCCGAGGGTCGATCGAGTCCCATTAATGGGTGAACACTGAAAGGATCCACAGAATGGCTAGTGGCAACGGTAGCCTTTCTATAGGCGTGCTGAGAAAAAAGGGGCATGAAAGTAAGATTTCTCCTGGATTCGCGAAGAAAATACATTTCTCTTCTTGGTTGCGAACAGATTACGCTCTGTGAGAAGGATAACCATTCTATTCATTGTGTACGCCGTTTATTTCGACGATTTTTCACGTTGTGTGGGAATTTGGGAAATTGGGGAGGTTTAAGAGGTGTGGACAATTTTGGAGATTTCGAGGATTAGGGGAATTTAGGATATTTGAGGAATTTGGGAAATTTGGGTAATTTAGAAAATTTGGAAGATTTGTGGGTTATGGGAGATATGGGGAATTTGGGAGATATAGAGGATTTAAGCTTCCAGAAATTTGGGGATTTGACGATTTGTGCATTTGTGAATTTAAGGATTTGGGAATCTAGGGACTTGAGAATCTAGGAATTTTGGAATTTGGGAATCTACGGATTCTGGAATCTAGGAAATTTGAAATCTAGGGATTTGGAAATCTAGAGAATTTGGAATCTAGGGAAATTGGGATCTAAGGAATTTGGACTCTAGGGAATTTGGAATCTATGGAACTTGGAATCCAGGGATTTGGAAATCTAGAGAATTTGGAATTTAGGGAATTTGGAAATCTAGAGAATTTGCAATTTAGGGAATTTGGAATCTAGGGAAATTGGGATCTATGGAATTTGGAATCTAGGGAAATTGGGATCTATGGAATTTGGAATCTAGGGAATTTTGAATCCATGGAACTTGGGATCTAGGAATTTGGGAATCTAAGGAATTTGGAATCTATGAAACTTGGAATCTAGGGATTTGAGAATCTAAGGAATTTGGAATCTATGAAACTTGGAATCTAGGGATTTGGAATGTATGGAATTTGAAATCTAGGGAACTTGGAATCTATGGAATTTGGGATCTATGGAACTCTGAATCTATGAAATTTGGAGTCTAGGGATTTTGGTAATTTACAAACTCAAAAATTTATAAACTTAACCTAAAATTTTATAAACTTAAAAATTTATGTGTTTAAATATTTTTTAACAAAAACATGCATGAACGAACGAGTACATCAGACACAATTTTTCGCTTCATTTGACAAAAAGTTTAAATAATTCCCATATTTTATTCGCAAAGGCGATTTTTTTTTACTGTTTTAAAAAACACTTGCGATACAGAAATTGCACAATATTTATCAACAAATTTTCATTCCGTGCTTTGCATACCTACTCAACGTTTCCCTTTATACGGTACAATTTACGTTGCTCTGTAAGTAAATCGAATTACAGTGGATTACAACGGCACATTGTGCAAGTATCGAAAATTTAACCGACCGACCGAATGTATGTAGCGAGTGAATCGATTCTGGAGAACGAGTGGGTGGAAAATTGTTGGATCCTTACGGTCAATGGAGTCCACTTCCGGGAACGAGAATACCACCCCCATCCCTTAGAAAATACGGGAACATATCGAGTGTGCAAATGTCTTCTCCGATCGTCCCTTATTCAATGGTCAGGCGCTCGTGAACGTTCTGGGGAATTTAGTTAAACGTTCATATTCAAGAATATTTCTCTTCCTTACCTGAATCTTACTTATAAGCTTTGGGTTAATTATTAAAATACTGGGTGACATTTTTATCTGTCAGGTTGATGCATAATATGTACTCTTTGCTTTGTTATTCGAGTTAAAAATATTATGTTAAATATTGTATAAATATTATGTTAAATATTATGTATGTGACACATAATTTAAGGAGCAATTATATTTTGATGTATGATTGTAATTACACGTATGGATATTTGAGTCTATCGTGTGCATCGTATGTGGAAATATAATTGCAGCTATTTAAACCCTTTTATACAAAACAACATGAAACAAGAATTAGAAGAATGACTCTTCAGTGAGTAAACAAGATTATTACACATATGTAATCTTGTATTATATGTTATATGTTATATGTTATAATCTTGTATTATATGTTATATGTTATATTATATGTTATATGTTATAATCTTGTATTATAATCTTGTATTATAACATATTACACATATTACACATATGTAATAATCTTGTAATATAACAAGTGTTCATATGTTATGTACAAACAACATATGTTTCGTTAGGACTTTTCTTTCGAATCACAAAAACATTTTCGAATATATACCACTTCGTTAATTGATACCTGTCTTACTACAGAAAATAAAAACGTAATCTCGCATCATAAAACGTTCTCCAAAATGGCGTCGAGTGCTCGAAAGACAAAGAATGAAAGTAGCTCATCGAACAATAAAATCTTCCTCCATAAAAGGTACCGATATTATCGGTAAAAGTCTGAACATAGTAATACAGGGACAAATGGTGACAAGCCGAAGAAACAATTTCGCGTTTCATCTAGGTGTGAAAATCCTCGGTCGAACCTCGTCAGCTTAGCGGTAATCGCCATGAGACGCGAGAACGCGCGTTGAAATCGTAATAAAGGAATCGTTGGGAACTGCGCGGAGGGCAAGAAAGAAAGAAAGGAAGAAATAAGAAGAGGAGAAGGAAAAGTGGAGTGGTGGCCGGAGGTAAAGGGAATATAAAAGGGGAACGGTGGAGCCCTAGTGTCCGCTTCGAACAGAATCCAGTAGCCATTGCGCAGTCCATAAAGTTCTCTCCTCGCCTTAGAATGGCGCTCTTTTCTCCCTCGAGCGTTAAGGTACACCCCATAGAGAGCATCAATAGGAATGCCATTTGGGACTGCTCTAAGAAACTGCTAATAGAGCGGCGGAATGAGAAAAAGACGCCGATAAAGGGAGGAGAAGAACAAGTACAAGGGAGACGGATTCAGGAAATACGTTCGAAACGAACTGGTCCGAGGGTCGATACGTATCGAGAGAAAGATTACATTTTGCTCGCGTTCTGACTTTCATGAGATGCCCCGGCGGAAACAATATTGCCGCGATCATTCGCGTTACGTTAAGTGGCAATTTCAGGAGCAACTTTATCGAAATCGATTTTTATAGAAACCTGCAGATCGATTATTGTGATGACTTTAATATCATTTGTTTGGTTTTGATGTCCTGTTGTCCGTCAAATTTCCCAAGTTCCAAATTCTCAGAGTTCCAAATTCCTAAAGTTCTAAATTTCCCAAGTTCCAAATTCCCAGAGTTCCAAATTCCTAAAGTTCTAAATTTCCCAAGTTCCAAATTCCCCAAGTTCCGAATTTCCCAACTTCCAAGTTCCCCAAATTCCAAATTTCCCAAGTTCCAAATTCCTAAAGTTCCAAATTCCCAGAGTTGCAAACTTCTAAAGTTCCAAATTTCCCAGAGTTCCAAACTCCTAAAGTTCCAAATTTCCCAACTTCCAAGTTCTCCAAGTCCCAAATTCCTAAAATTCCAAATTTCCCAAGTTCCAAATTCCCAAAATTCCAAATTTCCCAAGTTCCAAATTCCCAAAATTCCCAATTTACCAAGTTCCAAATTCTCAAAGTTCCAAATTCCCAAAATTCCAAGTTCCCCAAAGTGTGGATTCCCAAATATCTCAAATTCCTAAATTTCTGAATTTCTAAATTCTCAAGTTCAACATCTTCAATTTCCCAGTCCCCCAAATTCCTAAATACCCAAGTTCCAAAAATCCCTCTTGCAAATTTCCGAATACATACACCAAAAGCCTCAAATTTTCAAATTAAAATCCTTAAAACCCTCAAACTCTCAAATCGACAAAATCCGAGAAACCCACAAATTTTGAAATTACCAAATTCCTAGAACCCTCGAGTTTCCAACTTACCAAAGTTTCCAACTTCCTAGTAACCCTGAAATTTTCATACAATTAGATTCCTAGAAACCTTGAAATTTCCAACTTGCCAAAATCCCAGTGATCCTCAAATTTCCTAAAGACCAAAGTTCCACATTTTTCAAAATAAAAAGAATTTGCTATTTTGCATATAACTCTAAATGTCCTATTGTAAAGAAATTCGCATCGTTCGTTTTTCGTCGCGTCGTCCTAACATCGTAACAGCACGTGACGCTCCGTCGTCCCGGAAGGGCGGAAAACAACGTCGTCGATTAATCGTAAAGTCGTCGCACGTCTACCGATAGCGACGAGCATGGTTCTTCATTTGTTCGTCGGCAAGGAAGAACGCAAATTGGATTATGTTCGAGCTGGAAGTTGGCTGGGAGGGAAGAGGGAAGCTCGGGAGAGCGATATGACTGTCGGCGTTGGCTCACCGGAAGCCACTTTTCTTACGGGTATCAACCCTCGCCACGCTGACAGCTCATGGACCCATGTTTCGTCACAGACGTCGTCTGATGGATTGATATTTTTAATGCGAAAGACAGCCGATACGGTTCGCGAAACGGACCCGTTCCGAAGAAAGACGTTCTACGGGCATTATTGTTCCTTGGGGGCTAGCCGGGCAAAAAGGGAGAAACGGTATTATTGCCTAAGATAATGAGTTTTCTTCCGGGAAAACCGAGGGAAGACCGATCGCCTGTTCAAATATTGCGAGCAACGTAATAAGCAAAGTGCTCCCGCTTGGGGTTGTAATAGAAATTTGGACGAGTTTAAACGACCCCCGTTACTCGTCACGCGAATCCGCGTTATTTCTACGCCAATGATTAATAGTCTCTCCCTGTTTGCTGTTCGTGGACTTTCAGAATTTTGACGGGAAATTAACGTCGACTTTAATTCTTAACTACCATGAAAATAGGTATTATCGCAGGATTAGAATGAAGGTCCTTTTTTAGTTTGTAAAGAACACATTCCGAGTTTATTATTATTAGATGAGTGGTTTATTATTTTTACTTTTGATATTTGTATTATATTCATTCTTTCTCGCTGTAATATCATTTGTTACTATTCTTGCATCCGTTCATTAGTATACATCTGACATGTAATGTTACTCAGTTAACAAAATTTAATATTAACCTCTTCCTGTGCTTTGACGAGTCTCATTCATGACGCACTTACAGCTCAAATGTGACAAACCTCACTCAAATTTTGAATACTCTTCAACTTTGAAATTTAGATCCAACTATAAGCTGCATCTGAATATAAAATACCCACAACATTTTAATTTTCTTTGTTCGTTTTAATGTCACAGCCCTGAATAGTCTTGACTGACGCATCTGATAAATAAATGGCACGGGAAGGGGTTAACAAGATACTTAAATTTTAATTATGTCCATTTAAAAGTCTAAATTTAGTGTCCAAAGTATCATAAATAATTTTGACAAAGTGAGAAGAATGATTTTGAAGAGAGAATTGAAGAACAGTTAATTGTGTACCAGTTTAGATACTAAACGATAGAATTGAAGTCAAGTTGGATTTCGTTTGAAGTAAAGTTATCGCGGGCAGAGAAAAGTGGCGGTACATCGAGTGCACGACAAACGGTTATCGATGAGTTTTAAAAAATTTAAGAACTATCGATATTGGATTTTGATAGAGGTATCGAAGTCCCTTTAACTGCGAGGCCTTGCACGTTGACAGTTTGGCATCAATATCGCTACTGTGTTTCTGTCTGCTCCAGAATTGCACAATTTTTCTACTGGACCGGAAGCATGATAGGTGTGTCGATAAAAGTACTGAACGTGGCTCGACAACGTGTAACGATAATGGTGTCTATCGGAGAGAACCTTGAATGCGATAACAATTTATTTATCACTTAATTCCCATAATCGTTCAAAAATATTAGTCACGTTATTTTTGTGTTACATTGATTTTGTAATTTTTTATACAAAATTTTTGGCGGTGTTAATATCATGATATTAATATATGTTCTACTTGTGAATAAGTACAATAAATATTTTACTTGTGAAGTATAGTAGGTGACGTGTGTTTAATTTGTGCAGTGTAATGCATATTATTGTATACGTATGACATACATGACATACATGTGTATGATATATGATGTACATATACATATGATATATGATATATGATATATGATACACATATGATATACATATACATATGAAATATGTACGTATGTGTCATTTATGTTTCATGTATATGTTTCATGCATGAAGTATAACAAGTATGACATATGTTTTGTTTATGAAACATAATAAAAATGATATGTTTTATGAAACACAAATACCATATATGTTTCATGTATCACATACACAAATACCACATATGTTTCATGTATCACATACACAAATACCACATATGATTTTCTTAAAAAGTATAACATACATTGAACATGTTATAGAGTACAATGAACATAATATACATTTTCACCATGAAGTATAATAAATACATATCCAATTACAAAGTTAAATACTTCCACAAAGATGAAAGTGGAGAACGCACAAAAAATGAACATATACCTATACCTATGAACATATACCTATAATATTCTTGTTCCTAAATTGTTTCCATCAAAAAGGTGTTACCTAACGAATAACGAAAATATAGTTCCTTTGTCGGTCGCCCTCCGTTCGAAACAGCGAATTAGCAGCGTGCCGGATCGATAGTCGTCGCGACGGCCTCGCACGAACATCGTAAACCGCGGCCTATCGTTAATTCCCCGAGAAACCAATTCGATGACAACGGCCCCGGTTCTCTGGCTACTATTATTTCCAGAATTTCCAATGATCCCGTCGCAAGCTACTCGTCGCATTGTAACCGGTTAGGCTGGACAATGGTTAGCAAAGTCCCGTAGCCAGAGAACGTAGTCGAGGGCCGCAATATCGGCGTTGGCTGCAAGCCAAGACGCTTCGAAATTGCTGGATAACAGGAGTATATAGATAAACGAACCGGCCACCGTCGTTGCGACTCGCGACATTGGTCAGATATTTATTCGCATTGTTTCACCCTGTGTTCTCGGACTTTGTTCGCTGCCGAACGCTGGTACCGATTTTCTTTGGCTTCTGATATTCGCTTCTCTTTCGGTGGCTCTGAGGTGACGAGTTTTAGATCTTGTTAAAGACAAATTTTTGAAAGTCTGCTGAAGTTAAGTTCAAACTTCACATCTATAAAATTTGTTATTAGTCAAGCAATTTCAGTCTTCACCGAACTTAAATATACTATCATTTCATGACAGGGTGAAATGTTCCCAGGACTGAAACTAAGAAAATATGCAGTGTCCGACACTTGACAATTAAAAATAATTCTAACTATAACAGTATAAAGTACAAGTACCAGAATAATGTCAATACTTAAATAAGTTAGACTTGCAAACCAACAGCAAAGATTGTGACATGGATGCTATGTGATATGAAAGCATAAAACCGAAGTTCATCGCAACTCTATCCTTCATGAAACGGTCGAATGCCATGGAGCGTCTAATAAGAATCAGCTTCGCACAGACGTCCACCAATACGCGTATCAGCGTATTAAATTACGGCAGCGTCGGCGTCGACGATTCAGACGACGTCGAAGCGACGATGCATCGTGGAATCGCTAATGGAATACTCTGGTCCGGTGTATTGTCGAATTTCGCCGTCCTGCCGGATAAAAGCCCGTTAATTCGCAACCCCCTTAACGGGCCACACTAATGATTCCGTTTTGGCTTGGCGGTCCGACCTGTCACCGAGCCGTCACGCACAGATGCAGCCATGTCCAGCTTATTCCACCCTTTCTCTTTCTCTGACACGTACATACTCTGTGTTACAACGAGACCGGATGCTGTAGCCGTTATCGATTCGCACTGAAAATGATTACGGGCCCGTGCACCGTATTATCGCCGCGTTTAAACGCCACCACCCCCTGCAAACGAGGGTTTCAAGTGTACAAGCGGATTCCCCTGTTTCTTTTTACTTTGGCTGGCTGGATTTAATGGAGAAACACATTCGGATTCGTGGTTCTCTGATCTACTCTCTCTAATTCCAATTACTCTTCGGACCATTTTGGGAGATTATGATAGGGTAGTAAGTACTGTATGGTTCGTTGAGCAGTTCACACCGATTTTTTACTGGGAGATTGCAAGTTTTGTACAGTTTGTAATTTATGACTTTGAGAATGGGTCATTTTTAGGTTTGTAGATTTTTGAGATTTTGAGGTTGGGATTTGAGAAATCTCCAATTATCGAATATTCAAACACTACATCTTCGGATTTGTAGAGTTTCGAACTTTTGAGGTTAGGAATTGTGAAATCTCCAATTATTGAATATTACAATATTGCATCTTCGGATTTGTAGAATTTTGAACTTTTGAGGTTAGGAATCGAGAAATCTGCAATTATTAAATATTCAAGTTTAAAGATTTGTAAAGCTTAAAATTAAAGGATTTATTCAATCTTAAGTTCCAAATATTTAAACATTAATTATATTTAATATTTTTACAAGCTTCTATTACATTGCTGTATATCTCCATTTTTCCCTATCTAAAAACTGCCACACCTTTACACCTACCAACATAAGTTACATACACATTTGAACATTTTTGTATCAATAACAGAATATCAGAATATCAATCGCCAAAATATCAAAATTTCATCGAAACTTGAAATCTCCATTCAGTTCAAAGGGAAAGACAATAAAAAATGAATAGTCCATAATGGAACATTGGACAATTAAAAATGAAATGGCTTACATTGCGCCTAATACACAATTCACACAGTACATTTACGACAGATCGATTTTAATCACGGTTTTGAAATTTTCATCGAATCCGTATCATTGCCAGCAAAAACGGCAGGAGATGCCTCTAACCGCCTTTGTGTGTTCTAATAGTTTGTAAGCGGCTTACAGGTAGTTAGCTAAACTCATTTCGTTCCGGTGTTGGCGAACGGGAGTTAAATATCCTCCGTTGTCGGAATCTGTTGCGGTAGAATCGCCAGTTTCACTGACGAGCTAACGGTCATTAACGCGCGAAAAGTCGAGAATACCGGTAGCTTGTTTGCGCGCCATGATGTATTTTCAATAGAATTAATTCGTGCGTTATTTGGCATACTGAAATCCTACAAGCTATCGTGTTTATTTCGGGTATTGTGTAACATCGTTAATTAAATTGTTATTAAGAGGGATGGAGTTCTGCTGTTATTGGTACATGGTTTATATTCATTTATGAATGTAAATGTTGTAAGAAATATAGGTATGTTTATATTTGTAAATGATGTGAGGTGAACAATGTAATGGCTTGTATTTTAGAGATTGATAATAGTATATTCGTATACATATGCATATGTTAATAGTATATTCATATACATATGCATATGTTAATAGGACATTCATATACATACACGTATGTTAATAGGACACTCATATGCATATACATATGTTAATAGTACATTCATATGCATATACACATATATTAATAGGATATTCATATACATATACATATGTTAATAGTACATTCATATGCATATACACATATATTAATAGGATATTCATATACATATAGACATACATTAATAGTACATTCATATACATATACACATACATTAATAGAACATTCATATACATATGTATACACATACATTAATAGTACGTTCATATACATATACACATACATTAATAGGACATTCATATACATATGTATACACATACATTAATAGTACGTTCATATACATATACACATACATTAATAGGACATTCATATACATATGTATACACATACATTAATACGTTCATGTACATATACACATATATTAATAGTACATTCATATACATATACACATACATTAATAGTACATTCATATACATATACACATACATTAATAGTACATTCATATACACATACATTAATAACACATTCATATACACATACATACATTTATAATTTTGTTCATTTTATCGTAACTTGTCAGGTAAAAAATATACGTCAATATTATCAAACATCACTTCGAAAGATCGTAGTCTATTAAAATTGAACAGACAAGGGTTAAGCTACGAGATATCGCAATTCCATTAAAATCACAGCACTGTCAGTACGAACGATGAGTTCAAGAGTTAAATTAAATCGTAGTAAAACAGTACGTCAATAATTTAACGGTTATCAACGACAATTCGATCTTAATCGAATGAAGTCGATCGGCGATTAACCTCGGATTAACGGGACGCGGTCAGAATAAATCAGTAGACTCGATCAATTACTCTTCAAAATTGATGCCAGCCAACTGGCGGAACATCGTCTGGATGTTCGCTATCGCTTCCTTTTTCTTATCTCAATTATCGGTGTATCGTTTCGGGGGTAACAGGGTCGCGTAAAGTCTGCTAACGACGGCCCAGAAACGGCGCTTTTGACGGAAGCGGACGAGCACCGGTTTAATAGCATTTCCATTTGCCTAATGATCGTGGCGGTCGTAGTATCGTGGCCCTATCCTTGCCTCTTATCGCATTTCCTCTCCGCTACACACGAGTTACCAGCCTGTACCCCCTGTCTGCTCGTTTCTCATTGTTGTTGTTGTTGTTCACGGTGTATTGTCGTGGTTCGGTTACCCTACCTCGATCCCGAGGATTCCGCTTCGCGGATGCTTCGCCCATTGTGCGCCAGCTACTCGGCAAATAAGATCGTTACCGCGTAAATAACTTTCTTACGCGCTAGGCTTATCCGCCATTTTACGCTGCCATGCTATGTGGACACTTAATATTTTCTACTTTCGCACGGTTTTGTTATACTTTTCATTCTTACTTTTCAGTTTTGTTATACTTATTGATTCTTACTTTTCAGTTTTGTTATACTTATTGATTCTTACTTTTCAGTTTTGTTATACTTATTGATTCTTACTTTTCAGTTTTGTTATACTTATTCTGTATACTTCGTAATCTTTACGAATGTCGATTATAAGGGAACATAAGGGTGGACATTTTTGAGGTTAGGTAAATTCATTGATTTGCAAGGTAGCTCTTACTTTTCTATTTTTAATGAATCATACTATGTTTCCTAAATGTAATGGATTATGTACAAGGATATTTTTCATGGGACCACATTTTTGAGGTTAGGTAAATTCATTGATTTGCACAGTAACTCTTACTTTTCTATTTTTAATGAATCATACTATGTTTCCTAAATGTAATGGATTATGTACAAGGATATTTTTCATGGGACCACATTTTTGAAAAAGTAAATGTTTCAGGTAGCTTCATTTTAAGAGATCTACTTGTAACATGAATTGACCTAGATCATAAGATATATGAATACAACTGGTTGAAGGTAAAATATGAAATTATTGAATCAATGGTTAAGTACGAATTTATTGAACGAACTCTTCAAAAATAAAAACAGTGAACATATATAAGTATTCACCCAAGTAGATGCATGCATGTACTCACATGTTCACCGAGTCTTTTAAATCAAATTAAAAATCAAATCAAGATTAAATCAAAAAACCTTGCATCTGCTTTAAATAATAAAAACTACAGATGTATAAAATAAATAAGGAATCGCTCATCAAGAATAACCTAATTTAACTTGACATAGCAACGAATATGACTGACAATGAGAAGTTTCTGAATAAATCCTTCATGAGTCTCAAACTTAACTATCCAAACAAACTCAGACAAAAGTACCGAAAAAATATAACAAATTGAAAAAGTATAAAAATAAAAATATATACCAAAAATAATATTACAAGATTAATTTCACAAAAGCCTCACCAGTATGATTTTACGAAACTTGCTGAAAAAGGTGCCATTTAAAATTGAAGCGTCCATAATGGCGCGATCGAGACGTCGAACAACGGAGACATTCGAGATATCGAACAACGGAGACATTGTTCCCTCGCCTTGGAAGCAATGTACCAACGTGTATGTAAATATGTGCGGAAGTGCCTAAACCGATCGCCGTTGTGCTGCAGACGATGTTTGCGGTCGAACGGTACGCGAGTCTCGATCAGGATCGTGCGAGCTGCGTCTGAATAACGCATAACTGCCGCCCAGGTAAGAAAACTGAAATGCCCTGGGGCGTTACGATGTTTGCGTTGTTGCTGCAGAATGGAAGGGATCGATCGATTCCTGTTGATCGGCTGCCAACGCGTCTGACGGATATTCCGAGAGACATTGAATACCGTGTAACGTTGTGAGAAAGTTTGCAGACGTAATTGGGGATGATGTGCTTTCGAATGAAACGGCGTTTTTTTTATGAATATGGACAGGTGGTATGGACACAATTTTTAGGATCACTTGCTTCAACGTTTGGAATCTTCTGATTGAGTTTTCAGATTTTTTTATTTTTAGATGTCGATGTTTCTGAATTTTTATAATAAACTTTACTTTTCTTAAAATCGCATGTTTTAACGATCAAATCTCCTGACAGATCAAGTTTTCAAATTTTGTCATTTTTAGACGTCGATGTTCTTGAATTTTCATATCTTTAAGTATTGAAGTTTTCGACTTTTGTAATTTGTATCAGATACTTGAATTTTTATATTTTCAAATTTTCAGTAATGTTCAGAATTCTAGTCTACAATTTTTAATAAAGATTTAAGTGGAGGGAGGTTTAAAATTAGAGCTAATCTGTCAGTGTAACTCACCCCCTACAAACAGTAGCAAAATACCTTAGAATTAGCAACGTGATATTATATTACAAGCGTGATTTTAACAACGTGACCTTAATGCAAGTCCTTCCATTTACCTCCCGATTACTAATTTATATTTTCCGCTCCTTTCATTCTGCGTTTACCAGTCTCCAGTATCGATCGTCAGAATGTAGGTCGTCCGATTTCGCAGCGATTTTCCATCGGAAGCTCCAAAGACACAATGCGCCCGTTAAGCGGAATTTCAAGGATGTCTTCGACTGTTGGCCGTACGTCAGTTTCCCTGGCACTCGTCGATTCGACGGAAAACTGGCAGCTCGTTGTCTCCGCTTTAATCGCCCTATTGTACCCGCGTCGTGCACCGGCTATTGCGAGCTGGCTGCTTTTGCCCGAGCATGGTTAATATCTCGTCGACGCGGCACGCCAACCATAATCTCTGACTCATTGAAACTTGGTCGCGGAAAGCGACCCTAATAAGGGGACGTCTAATCTGCGAACGGGAACAACCCGTGCGTTCAGATGGGAACGCGATACTCGGTCAAAACTTTTTTCAACCGGAGATCATTCTTCAAGTAACGCGACCTCCTCGTTTATTATTATAAATCGCGTGATTTGCGAGTTTGCAAAATCGGAAGGACAATCGGGTATCAAATGGGAGGTGCAGGGAAGTTTGAAAATAGCGGGATCTGATAAGAATACGAATGGTTAAAATAGGGTTGTGTCCTAAATACAAAAATGCATTGCACTTGCCTAGATGATAAGTGCTGAGTAACTGATTAACCTAGAAGTCGTGGTGGATTGAATAAAAAATACAGGTTTTATTAAGGTAGATATTTAAAGTATTAACAGAGTGTCATATTTGCAAATACTCTATCTATATGTTTATACATTGATTATTTATTTAAAGTGGTGAAGACATTTAAGAATATTTCTCCAGGAGATTGCAGACAGATATGTAAAACAGTAACAAACTGTACTTACAAATATTTCACACTCACAAACATTTCTAACCAAGTAAAAACGTTTAAAGACAGACAGATACGGCTTCTATGTGAAACAGTAAGAAACTGTACTTACAAATATTTCACACTCACAAACATTTCTAACCAAGTAAAAACGTTTAAGGACAGACAGATATGGTTTCTATGTAAAATAGTAAGAAACTATACTTAAAAATATTTCACACTCACAAACATTTCTAACGTAACCAAGTAAAATGTTTAAAGACGTTGCCTCAAATACAGGTCCAGAAGGCAAACTCGATCGACAACTTTCGATAAATCATTATTTATAACTTCCAGTGCATCGTTTTGTAGATTTCATTAAATCGGACGATCTTTATCAAGATGCAGGATAATGACGAGAACAGATACCAGGGAGTGGACGCAGTTAATGCAAAATGGTTTCGTTACGTATGCAGTGTGGCACGTCGCACACCTCCACTGGCCTGTAGGTGGAAGCTAAAGATTCTGTGCGCACGTGTGTTGGTAATGCAGCTCCCACACGACATAAAAGACCCCAGTAAAGTTGGCAAGCATCGGTATAGGTTCTATGCCATGCAAATCATATCACTATCGTCTACCGTGCGTCTCGGTTCCAGCTGTGGGCGTGATAGTGTAACGACACGCTTACGCAAATATGTTTCTATTATAAGACCGATCAAATATACGATTATTGATATCGTTAGCACGTCCTCTTTTCTCCCCCCGTTTCTTAACATCCCTGTTATTTATTACGCTTTATTGCTCCTTTTGCAGTTTTATCGAATATGCAGATTTCGAATAGAAGCAAGAAAAGATCGGTATTTCATTCTTTATTAATCTCGAATATTCAAGAATTTTATAAACCACATCGTTGACATGGACATTTAACAACCCTTCATTTTTATTTATTTTACTCCGTCTGCCATGTTTGAAATTCGGCAGTAAATATTCAGTAAAATTAATTAAGGAGATTTCAACGAAATAGAACATTCAAGTTGAATTCGTGTGCCAACTTGGAAATATTACGGAAATGTCTGTTGGTTGAATGGAGAGGTTCCTCCGAGACGTTTCTCATAGTTTTGAGACTTTTAATAAAACGAAAATGCATGGTCGCGGGGGTTCGACTTGGCTGGATCCATTCTGAAGAAAGCAAGGTATAAGACAGCCTGTAACCGCCAAGTATAATGACCCGTATTAATGGACGTCTCGACGTCGGTCTTTTCGAAAACATTTCTGTCGATGCGTCGTCGTTTGCCATCTGAAGCACTCGATGAGGAGACGCTTCTTCAGAATTCTTCTTCCCCGACGTTAAGACGGAGATCCCCTTGTCTGATACCCGTCTGCATCGATATCAATGCTTCCCCCGCGATGCGAGCAGAAAAAAGCTGCAAGGAGATTTTTAAGTAATGGCACGTCGACGGTGCCTCCCTTTTATATTTGCGACAATAACCGATCCTTTCTTGAATGCGCACGCTGAACTTGGAAATGCACGACGCGAGAAAGGCTTCGTTTATGCGTGAAATTGCGAAACGAAACGATGGCTCGAGAATTCTTCCCCATTTTTTCCTTTTCACTTTTGTCTCTCATGCGACACTTTCTTTCAATTTACTTCATCGCTTGTTTATTTCTTCAAATTCTTTCCTTTTGTTCTTTCATTTTTCTGCACACGTGAGATATTTTTTAACACTGAAACTACCAAACCGGTCAAATGACCGCTCTACAAGCTTCTTATTATAAGGTACACATTTTGTTAGAGTACATTCTTTAGAATCAGCATTGATTTTCATCAAAATAAAAAATAGATGTGTGTACCAATTTATGTTTCGTCGTTTGCTTATTTATTTTTTAACTTCATTTTTAATTTCAAATTAAGTACGCATTATATGTCAGTAGGTTTAGCGTTAATTAAGGACAGAATATTTTACGAAAACATCACGTTTATAAAAATTTATATTTCCCTTGTCATATTTCCTGGAAGGAGTCGCTCGTGACTAAACTCATTTCGATCGCCGCAATCTGCTTTAATCAAAAAGCAAAGCACCGCGAGGTTGATTAATTAAGCGCGTGGAGAACAAGGGAGCTTATCACCGCGAAACAAACGCATTAACATCCTAGATGATGAAGTAAGGAGAGGCGTTTCCATGTGTCGACAATGCATTCTCGGGCGGTCGACGAGCAGCACCTAAGGTCGCTTACAGAGACAACCAGATACAATCGAGATTACAGCGCGGATTCGCCAATTAAAGCCCATACAGCCCTCCCTCCGCTCGATAATCACGCGCTCGTGAAACACGGTACGCGGCACGTAATACGGTTATCGTTGCATTCGGAGCCGCGATTTATCCCTATATCCCGAAACTTCCGCCAAGTTTCAGCCCCGATAGCCCCGGGGTGGAAGACGCGGTAGAAAGAGACGAGGGTTCGATCCCTTTCAATTCGCACCCTCGAAAGGGGTCGCGATCCCGTGCTTTTCGGAATTTGTAAGGAATTTCGTACGGGAATCTAAACAATATCCCGCGGTCGGAGACGCTATTGGGATTAGGGTGTAGGCGTGCCACGGGAAGGTGAACGAGAGAAACCCGAGTGGCATCTGTTGCGCCTCCATGAGCAACATTTACATAATCGGCCCCGGCCCGAGACCGAACAGTTGCTGCACACCGCGACGCGGCTCTCCACCGGCAAATCCATCGGCTGCCACTCGCTTTGCCATTGTGACCAAGACGGCCGAGTTGATGCGCAATTACTTAAAAATACACCCACTCGCCAACTGCCTGACTCGACGGTAACGCTTTGCTTCCTGCCGCTTTCAATGACAAACGTCTACGTTTCCGCTGCTGGAACAAGCATTACCTCGAACAGGGAACCACAAGTATATTTCAGAGACTAGCATAATCGCAAAGTGACATAATTTGATGTAATTCTGTATTCGGTTATAGTTCTAGTCCTAGTTTGAACTTGTGAAGTCTTCTTTAAAATGTAATTGAAAGTAATCAGTCTGATATAGAAATTCTACTTGGAACATTTTAGGAATAATGTGAGGTCGAACTGCGGTTACTTATTGCTAGATGTCATGAAATATAATTTGAGTCACAAATTTATGATGTACATGTCATCTTAGAGTTTACATACATTATAGTAAAATTTAGAAGTGTTTAAATTGAAGAGTTTGAAAATTTGGGGAATCAGACTTGTGAACCTGGAAAATGAACTTCAGCATGCGGACATATGAAGATTTATAAATTTGGAACTATGACATTGAAATAAAAAGATTGTGCAGCTGAAGTGTTTTGCAGAAGTACTCTTCAAAGCTACGAAAACTTATGCAAAAATTATTTAACACCTTGCCTCACAATATCATGACGCACTCGTGACGCACACTACAGTTCATACATGACATGTCTAATTTCTCAATTTTCTTTATTTGTCCTCACATTGTAACAATTAGTAAACAGTGAACTGCCTAGAAAATTCTAGGTTGAGGAATTAACCAGCACTATCAAGATCTTACAATTAAAAATTCACGAAGATGCAATAGAAAAACTTTGAAGTCCTCAAAAGTCCCACCCCTAAAAATCTCATAATCAAAGAATGCCACGAGTGAATTAGCCTAACCTAACCTAACATAACCCAATCTAATTTAACCTAATCTAACCTAACCGTATACTCATAGGATATCGTTCTAACCGTTAGTTGAACCTGATTAACGCTCGGCTAGAATTAATTATCGGTTCCATGGTCTTAAGATAAAATATAACGTCTTCTGGCTATCGGCGATTTTTCCGCAATTAAGCGTGGATATATATCAACTGTCCTGTATAAACGTTCACCGATAACGGCTTGTCCGGCGTCAACCTAGCTCATCTCGCGCGGGGCGAAAAATCGAGGCGTGTCAGCCGCAGCTACGAGGACAGAATTACTCGTGTTACCATACTGCATACCGTATATCTCGGCTAATGGATCCGGTCAGGATAAATAGCCCGGCGAGCGGGTCGAAGGGGCCATCGATCTGATCTCCGATGCGCGGACCAGCGTCGAAGGTGCAACGTGTCGTTAATAACCGCTTCCTCGCCGAGGAATGCCAACTCGGTTTAATCATCGCGGACCGATAGGTGAGAGAACAGGCCGCGATAGGGGGCACGGCCGGTTGCGGGCCGCGCCAGCACGCTTCGTCGGACAGCGCTGATTTTCGCGATGATAGAACGAAAGGGGACTCATAAATATTCATGGGCTAGCGTGTTACGATAATGCTGCAAATGCGCTCGCCCGGTTTAAGTTTTTTAACCCCCACCATCAATCCTAGATACCTTGCTGTGAATTTTCCACCGTGAAATGTGGCGCTCCGAGATCGTTTAACGATACTCGAGATTATCGACGTGGCAGGTGCGTCGTGAAATATCTACGATGCCTGTTTTCTGAATCGGAGTAAATAGGAACGGAACATGTCCGAAATATGACACGACGTGAGTTTTGTGACGTACTTGATATTTTAGTTTGATATGTTGCGTGTTTTGTTTATCTTAGCTTTAAATTACTGGTTGGTACGCGTGGACGCGTGTGAGGTCTTGTATTCGTGACATAAAAGTGTCTCAAAATAACGCCTGTAGATTAGTAATTCAGAGTTTAAGGTACCGTGAAAATGATTACGTGTTTTATTAATAGCGTTGATATAAAGTAACTGGTTATATCATGCGCTGATTGATTCGAACACGTGTGTAGTCTGATATGATTTCATTTGAATTCCAGAATTTCGAAAGCTAATTTAAGACGAGAATGATGTTCAACCCTCAATGTACTATGAACAAACCCATAGCTGCACTGCCTCCTCTGCGTACTCCAATAATTAACGCTGTCTTTGCCCTCCGATTTCTTATCACGATAAAAGATATGTCAAGTGCCCCATTAAGCTCTACTTTTCCCCATAAAATTTTCCTCTTCGCAGTCCTCCCGCAAAGGACCACTCCACTATTCTTTCATTTCCTCTCCTTGATTTTAATCTGAATAGCAATCGTCGTTCAACGTCACCGAACGAATCTCAGGATTTAATCGTTTCTTGCGTTCGTAAAAGCATCGAAACAGGACGATCGCAAGGAACAAAAAGAATCGTTGCGTCGTCGAAAGACATTTTTTCGTCGGCTTTTGTTTCTCAGCAGGCCACGACAGGTAGTCCCTTTTTCTCCTCTCAGCACGAGCCTCGGCCAAAGGTTCATACTTTATTCCAGTTAGTCCCCTTCTGTAGGTCGACCCGACCGGATGATCGTCGGACTTTTGCCTACCGGAATCCACCCGTTTCTTCTCCTTCTTTTTCTGCTCTTTGAGGCGCCGCGACAAAGGTTGGAGCGTATTAATCACTCCGCTTCGTTTTCCAAGGTTCGTCGCATTACACCGGGAATCCTATTGTCGAGGTCAAACTGCTCGACATTTTTTACGATACACGCCGGTTCATTAATTACCGGCGTTAAGGAGAAAGTTTCCCGGGTTACGAGATGTCCCTTTTAGGAAATCAACTTCAGAACTTTATGATTCTCTGCCCGTATTAAAACTGGAGACGTCGTTAAACGGACAACAGAAGTGTATCTGGTGATTTATGTAGGACTTATGGAAACATTTTGTTACGCAAGCTTTAGGATTTATGTCATGAGTGATTACATGTGTTTGATAGTTGGACGTACATGTGTGTGACGTACATACATGCAAATGTGTAAAAGTTGTGCATACGTGACGTACATACATGCATACACACATACATAAATACGTATGTATGTATGTATGCATGCATGTATATATGTACATTCTTATGTTGCATGCATGTATGTATATTCTGATGTATGCATGCATGTATGTATATTCTGATATATGCATGCATGTATATATATTCTGATGTATGCATGCATGTACGTATATTCTTATAAATGTATGTATGTATATATTCACGTATGTGTGTATGCATGTATGTACGTCACATATGCACAACTTTTACAAACTTGCATAATTAAAAAAATGAATATATAAAAATTAGATTAATTTTCAACACAGTTGAATTTTTCTAACAGTATTGTGACGTCACAGCCACCGTCATATGTGTACAACTACTATGAAACATCAATCATACTGTCATTTACTATTTAACAATAGTACATTTACTATTTAACAATAGTTGAACAATTTCAATTTATGAATGAATTAGGTAATCAGATTACCTAATTAATTTTAAAGTAAGACCGTAAACTGTCAAGACGAATGATGTCAGTTGAGGTTATCGAAGTATGAGACGTGGCAAGGTTATGACGTTCTCCAATTAACCAAGGTCAACGTTGAATCAGTAGTCGGAAAACGACGATCATTAGGCGCGCGTGGGACATACGAATGACCAAACAAATGGCCGAACAAATGGCTAAAATCCACTTCGTCGGACAGTTTGTGTACGAAGAAAGAAAGGTGCAGCCGTGCGTCGATTCGCAATCGCGACACGGTCGCGATTACTTCATTGAATTATTCATTGTTGCCGGTCTTGTCAAAGAATATATCGATGGGGGCACCTTCCCTTTCGCTTCTTCCGTCGGTATTCGGCTCCTCCTACTCTTCGTCACCGACGTGCCTTCGTGGATCACTTTTTCCGAGAAAACCATGAAAATTGCTACGTTTTCGCGGTTAAAGGCGCTTCGTATTAATCGGGGAGATACTCTTGGGAGGACATTTAGAATGAAATTTGGGACTCTTAGAATTTGAAGACTTAGGAGTTTGGTTTAGAAGCTTCAGAATGTTGTGATCTTACTCAAAATTATTGTTTAATCTTCAAGTTATGTTACGAGTACCTAGTCATATCTCGAAATTCTTTCTTTAAAATAACTCTACAGATTTTTAAACATACAAGAAAATTATCTAATCAGAATATAATCTCATAATCCAGCAACGAGTAACTTGATGTAGTTAACCAGAGACTCGAACGTGTTGAAAACGCGTTTAACGTTGATAAATGTTCCCCTCCCCGTTTCTTTTACGCGGCCGTGCATCTTGATAATTATATAGTGTTGTCGATAATTTTGTTTATTTTCGCGCCCTCCACCGTTAATAACCAATATCCCCGATTCAATGTAATCGCCAGGAGAAGTATCAGTTTTAGAGGTACGTGTCCTCCTTACCGGTTTGCCGGTGCACGGTAGTTTGCCCGTAATGAAAGAACGCGTCAATATTCATGGTCCCGTGTACCATAATAATATGGTAAATGGGTCTCATCGCTTTTAGGTTTACGAGCCGTGAACTGGCAACGCTAACGGCTGACGCGGATCGCGTTTCACGAGTACGCCGATGATAGACTGCGTTGTTGAAGGATTCTCATCGGCCAGGGTATTAATTTCGATGTGAATTGATGCGACCAACCTTTCTGCAATATTATGAACCTCCATCGAGTTATTCGAGATATTACCAGCCCTGCGATTTATAATACGTAACCTCGCCACGTGTATTTATGGAGATTTCGAAAAACAACTATTCATCAACATTCGCTGCTCTTTATTTCACATTCGTTTTCGTGTCTGTGAAACGTTCGTTGTAAATTCTGGGAAATAATAAATACATCTCGGGATGCACTTCGTTTCTATATGTACTCGGATATTTTTAAATTTACTCAGATATTTATACGTGTTATACATGTACGTATATATACAAGACATGCATAGGTACATACATGACACACGAGATACATGACATTATACATACACACATACATGTATACTCAGATAACTGTAGACATACACTCAGATATTTCTAGACATATTATATACTAAAATATCTCGAGACACATTCAGTATATGTACATATACATATACTCAGATACGGTGTGTGCAAAGAAAATACAAAATTACTTGTGAAATAAAAAGAAAATTTTTAAAATAAAAAATGAAGGATTTCGCTCACCCTATAACTGGTTAGATTAAATTAAAATTAAGCACAGTACAATATTCCCTAGCAAGCGATTTTCATTAGAGAAACTTTACTGCAAAGTGCCACATTACCATATTGCGACCATCTCTCTTTCACAATACTTTCACAATACTTGCACTCTTTCGAGCTTTCTTAAATATTTTCATCCAGAATTCAGTGAACTTTTCAGAAGCGCATTATGCACGTTTTCGAAGGGTCCTAGCGAAAGCCCTAGGTAGATTTAGGATATGCCTCGGCTAAACCAACGATTATTTATCGTCGGGTTGGTTAGCGAAACTCCGCAGAAGGTACCCAGGTTCACGATAATACTCCCAATGTGCTCGATGACTCATTCGGGGAGCCTCAGATGGTATCGTGGTCGTGTTCCGCGATTTGCTGATTATGGTCGGCCATTTTAGTGGCTTACCGAGACCAATAAAAAGTAAGAGCGAACGCAATGAACGTCGTTGTAAAAATTCTTCCTGTTACGTTCGCGTTTTAACTTAATTACTGAAGTTACGTGTGGTGAAGTCGTTGGGTTACTTCTTTATTTTTCATTACGGTTTTAGGTTAGGTTTCATGAAGACTATATATATACATACATACATACATGACACATGACATATATGACATATTACATACATACATACATGACGCATGACATATATGACATTATACATGCATACATACATGACACATGACATATATGACATTATACATGCATACATACATGACACATGACATATATAACATTATACATGCATACATACATGACACATGACATACATGATATTATACATACATACATACATGACACGTGACATACATGACATTACACATGCATACATACATGACACATGACATATATGACATTATACATGCATGCACACATGACACATGACATATATACATTGTACATGCGTATGTACATGCATGACATACATGCACATATACATGCACACATGCATACACACATGACATACATGACATTATACGTACACAAAAATTATACACAAACATGCATAATCAACATCAAACATTTTAATATAGCATTTAACCAAATGTTCCATAAAAAATGTCACGTGACTCGGACGATCTCAGTTACAAGGAACAAGATGTTAATTTTATGCAAGATAAACGTGAGCTCTCGCTTTTCTTCGAATTGTCCGGTTACCGCGTGTAATTGAATAAGAAATCGATCGATACCGTGAAATACGTCGATGAACATACATTTCACGGTGTCTCGTTAGCATAGCCTTTCAGAACTGACAGCGATTTCACAAGGTTGTTTCGCGTCTTCGAAACAGCATCGAGTAACGTCGTAAATGGCCGATAGTTCTCCGCTGGTCATAAAATGGCCAACTGACACCGGACAGAAAATATCGTGCGACTTAACGACACGGGAGGAACGATTCTACCTTGTTCCTGATAAATGGACCGAGATTCGGATGATGTATCTTGAGCGTCGTCTCTTTGGACATAAATTTTGATTGACTCGTGTGATTGAGTAATAAAATTTACATGGTGTAACGTGATTAGTGGACTGACAGTTTAAGGGCCCTGCATCGAATGAAATGATGTTCAGTTACAATATCTTGTTCGTAGATAGTTAATCTTTTAATTGAATAAGTTAAAATAACATTAAGTTAGCGTAAAATAATATTAAGTCAAAGTAAAATAATATTAAGAAATAATTCCATCAAGCTACAATTTAATTATCAAGTGAGCAACTACACAAAGATAAAATGGATTAATCGTGAAGGATTAAGCTTACAAGCAGTTTGGAAAACGTCCGCTGACCATCAAGCCGGTCCTCATCAACATCTCGCACGTTCTTCAACAACAACACCCTTATTCGTCCCTGGCCATCCACGAAACGGCACCCTGCTCTTTCAAAAGACCCAGGTGGACGAGTATAAATCGCGGCAAAGACCAACGTCCACCGCCTCGTTAATTACTCTAATTACCCGTGAACAAAGCAGCTCGACAGCAGTTCGCTATGTTACTAGACGGGCGTTGAAATTCGACGGTGTGGTGGTCGAGGAGAAAACGACGCCGGGTTGTACACTCGGCTGCAACGTCGTCTTCCTTTTGATAACTATACACGTTTGGATAATTATACTTCCGTCAACCATGGTTTAGTTTGGTCAATCAAATATTAGAGAAATTTTGACTACTGAATCAGATTACTGAATTCGTAAATTTTCAAGTCTTATAATTCTACAGTCTTCTAAATTACCGAGTTCCCAATTTGGTACATTCCGAAATTTCCAAATGGCTAAGTCTGAAAATCCTCTGATCTTCAAATCCCTAAATTATCACATCTGTAAATCTCTAAACCTTCAACTAGTCAAATTCCTAAATTTTCACATCTCCAAATTTTTAAATCCCTAAATTCCCATATTTCCAAATTCCTACATCCCCAAATTCCCATATCCCCAAATCCCCACATCTCCAAATTCCCACATCCCCAAATTCCCACATCTCCAAATTCCCACACCCCCAAATTTCTACGTCTCCAATTCCCCACATCTCCAAATTCCCACACCCCCAAATTTCTACGTCTCCAATTCCCCACATCTCCAAATTCCCACATCCCCAAATTCCCACAACCCCAAATTTCTACGTCTCCAATTCCCCACATCCCCAAATTCCCACACCTCCAAATTTCTACGTCTTCAAATCCTCACATTTCCAAATTCCTACATCCCCAAATTCCCACACCCCCAAATTTCTACATCTCCAAATCCTCACATTCTCAAATTCCCACATTTCCAAATTCCTACATCCCCAAATTCCAAATCCTCAAATTTCCCACATCTCCAAATCCACAAACCCTCAAATTCCCCACATCTCCAAATCCCCAAATCCTCAAATTCCCCACATCTCCAAATCCCCGATCCCTCAACTTCCCAAGTTCCCAAAATCCTCAAAACCTCAAATTCCCAAATTCCCAAATCTTCAACCCTCCACACCTCCACCTCTAAATATCCTCCCACTAAATTTTTTCTTCCACAATTTTTCAAAATTCCCAACAAAAGAAGGCAGTGTCTCCTTCCTGTTCGTCTTCCTATAGCAGCCAGATTTGCTCTCGACTGTACGTAGCAAACTCTCTCTCGTCGTTATCACGTTTTCTCATTCCGTCCAGGAGCCTCCTTTCCCCGGGGCCATTTCTATTTGTCCTCCTGAGAGCCAAACCATGTCGCAGCTTCCGACGGCACGCGTTCACGGAACACGGCCGGTCAACGAAGGGTGGACAAAATCGTTGCCAACGGAAGGGAGAGAAACAGAATCTTCGGTGGTGGATACCCCCGGCCCGTCTGCTACTAGCCGACTGTTTTATGGCCGTTCAGATACACGCCGCTGGATAACGTTATCTGATAACGTTCGGGGGACGCGCTGACGAGTGTTCAACGCTTGTTTGTGGCTTAATGAAATCTACATCACAATAAGATCGAGTTTCAACGGATTTCGGGTTTCTCTGGGCAGATTTCTTCGTGGTATGATTGGGGTGCATTTTTGTGGAATGGGAAGAAGTTGAATCATGCGGTTAGGTTAGGTTTGCGGTTTAGGGTTGTTGAATTCAAATTTAATATTATTATTTTTTTTTTTAATTTAATAAATTGTAGATTGTTAAATGACTTATTGTTAAAGATTGTTGAGTCGCTCTTTTTATTTATTTTGAGAAGATTCGATGAATATGTGGATTGCATATATTCTGTGTACTTCGTGCATGTTTCATTTTTCGTCCTCAAAGAACGATAATTGCCGAGATATATTCTAGAGAGCATTACTCACCGACAAATCTTTCCTCCGGTTTACCTTTTTCCCCGCACAGTGGCACAAAGATCGTTGATAAACGGGAGTTCCACATTTTTGGTGACACAGTGCAGAAAGCATAATCACCAAAGAGGGTAGAGAAAATGAAGAGGAGAGATTGGACGATAACCGGCTCAAGATTGGTATCGGAACATCACTCTGCAACATGAATACCTCACTAAAATTTCACCACCTCCGACTCTCTCATATTTTATCTTAGACTGTCTCGTTTCGTGATTTACTACTCGATCTAACCTTTTTCATGTTCGTTAAACATTCTTCATTTTTATTATCTTACATCAAACTTTTTAAATAAATTCAAGTTGTGGTACTGACTTTTCACAATTTATGAAACGTTTAAATTCTTACTGTAGTATGTTAATTCTCTAAATAAGGGTTATAATAAGTTATATAATAATAAAAGTTATATAAGTTGACTATATTTATTGTTTGAATTATATTTTGTGGCACAACAAAATAATTATTGCTCATTTTGTATTTTCGTGTGTTTTATGCTTAATGAATTCTTCTGAACAACATGTGAACTATGTATGTGCACATGTGAACATATGTATGTGCAGCTAGTAAGTTGGCAGGTGACGATAATGTGGATGCTATTAATTCACATACCAACTTATGAGACATTCACTGCATATATGAATGCATATGTATATGTATATGCATATGTATATGTATGTGTGCACATATGTTTACAAATACATGGCTATTAAGGATACTTGTTCTGACATACGTAAAGTAGTTCACACAAAGAACCAGCAAACACGTGGACCGGAAGTAGATCCAAATGTCCACTGGTTCCATCTAAAACGTTCCATCCAACAAATTAACAATCGAAGAGTGGTGATTTGAGAGAGGGTGGCGATAAATCACGGGGTGCCTGCAGCGGTCGCTACGCCTAGATTAACCGCTCCATAAATTAAGGTAATCAATTTTAAGTGGAACGTAGCGTCTGGACTGCCTGTGGCGAGCCTAAAGGAAAGGAGTACAAAGGAACCACGAGGCCGTATAGGTGCGAAGATCCGTTTCGTGTTCGAGATTCATGGCGAAAAAACTGCCGCGATCTTAACCCTCATTAGTCAGTCGACACCCCCTTGATACGTGGTGCCATATGGCAAGTGAAAATCGAAATACGCTGCTTTGGACGCGGAGATTTTTAGCTATATGAGACTATGATTATCAAGGTTGGACTCATCGTGTGCTCCTAGGATTTATGGGTAAGGGAGTGGATGGTGTGGGGTGCGATACTGACAGGAAATTCGGATGATTTTATCTAGTTTTGAGGGTGCAAATTTTTTAATTTGCAGAACTGTTAATTTATGGATTTATGAATTTAAATATTTAGAAATTTTTTGATATACAAATTAAAAAATGTAAGAACACAAAATCAACTATTTAAGAACATAATCATGTAAGAACATAATCTTCACCCCAAAAAGGACCTCCAAATATTCAAACTATCTTCTCTGAACTCCACAAAATTCTTCAACGAGCTAGTCATTCAGCATAATCACATCTCAGAAGTGATCCTCCAGCTCCGTCCGAATAAAAACAAATATTTCGAACAAAAGGGGCTTAAGCACTCGAGATGGTCTTAAATCGTTGAGAAAAGTTCGATTCAGGTGGTGGTCTAATCCTACGAAAACAAGTTTCAAAGAATCGAGCGTTCGAACCCGGCGAGAATAATGCAACGAAAGATAAACACGGTTCGACGACGAATTCGAGGAGGCTCTCGTAGTTTCAGGCTCGATCATTTTTCTTTATCCACGGTAGTTCCCGGGAAAGAGCACTCGTGACAGTTTAAGTAACCGAACGTATAGCTCAGCGACAGCTGGTAGTCGCAGAAAGTCCGGGAACAGTTGTCCTGGAGGCTGTGTATCAGGATGACGATGCAACGCGGTGCTCGAGCAAAGAAGCTTAACGACGTGCGCGAGTAGGCGCAGCTCGCTCGTCCGTGACGATAATAAATCGTTAAAGGAACGATGACGGGCTTGTTTGTGCAACGCCTTGATCGACGCTGAATCGAAACGGTGAACGATGGAACTCGGCTACCGTGCGCTCATAAAAGACCCGAAACGAACGTAATTGGTTCTTCTGAAAGAGTGCTTCGGTCTTGATGGCCTTAATCGAGCACCTTTAAAAAAGGACTATGGGAACGTCGACTGCGAATGCGCTGATGAGAGCTGAGGTGCTTTTCTTAGGGAAAATTGGAATGAACGACTTGTTGATTTCTGGGACTTGATGGGGGGATTGGGGAGGAAGGAATTTGGGGGTTTTGTTATTTTGCTATTTAGACGTTTGTGAATTTTGAGTGTGAAAATTTGACGGGGGAGAAGTTTTGAGGTTTTGTTATTTAGAAGTTTGTGAATTCTTGATGTGAGAATTTGGGGGTGCAGAAATTTGGAGGTTTTGTTATTTAGAAATCTATAATATATCATCGCATAAATACTCTTTTAATATAAGAATGAATATTGTATTCTTATCATTTATCATTTTTATCATTTTTATTATTTTTGTAATGTTATAATTGTACATACAGCACTTGTTTAAGAAAAATCTATACTGTATAATTGCACTAATACTGTGTTAATATTATAATGAATATTATATTTTTATCATCATTTATCATTTTCTATTATTTTTCTAATATTGAAACTGTACAGCACATGTTTAAAAACATCTGTACTGTATCATCCCCTAAATGCAATTTAATATTATAATTAATATAACATTTTTATCATTGTGTAATTAATATTACATTTCTCATCATTTTTATAGTATTATAATTGTACATGGAATGTTTGAAAAAATTCTAGAAATTTTCAGCATGAAATAGGTGTCACAGGTTAATCGATTTCCTTGTCCGATCGTCGACCTCGAAGTTCGAACAGAGATACGAGGTAAGCAACGTGTTCCACCATCGAACGAAGCTCCGAGTGAACTCGTATTCACGATGTGACACAGCATCTTGTTTTACGGTCGGTGTTTACCCGATAAATTACTGTTTTGCCGGCGAGTGGAACGTTGCTGCGGCTTCCTAAGCATATTAACGTGGCTCCGTGCTTAGAAACGACGAGCTTAGACGCGGAAGGACGGCCGACCGGCTTGCTCGACACGAAAACACAGTTTGGGGAGAATTCGCTAATGCGACCATCGAATTGTCTTAATCGTCTGCTCGGTTGAAAACGCGATTCTCTAACCGACCGTCTTAAATCAGAAATCTTATTATCGAAATTTAGCTACAAACTTTTATCGATTCGAGTTTTCAGTTTGAAGAGATGTTATTTTTTGGGAGAGGAATTTTTTCATTTTTAGATTTCTAGTTTGGGTATTTTTGTTTTCTCGTTCTTAGAGGTTTCTAGATCTCTTATATCTTTGGGTGATATGGTTTATATGGTTTCTATACCCTTATTATTATATTTCCACATCGTAAGTCTCCACATATGTGTATGTACTATAACACATATGTCGATTTGTATGTTCCTAAATCTGCACATCCCTTCATCTCTATATTCCAATAACCTCGAAATTATATTCTGGGACTTCCACATACCCAAATCGCAGTATCTTTATTATTTCTATATTCCATGTCTACACCAAGTGATCCCCACATCCCCAGATCCATACATGTCCCTCTATCTTTATGTTTCCAAACCCTACATCTCCATATCCTTACATCTTCACATCCCTACATGTCCACATTCCTACACACCTGTAACCCCATAACTGTGTTCCTATATCCACATGTCTATGCCTTTGTCTCCTCACCCGAATATGTCTCCACATCTCCATATTCCCATGCCCCTATTTTTTTTAAGACGCGAACCCTTATTGAGACGTAGCACAATAAACGTCGTCGGGATTATGTAAATTTCTAATAAGAGAGAACCGTAATAATAAGTCCAGTTAAGCGTGCATTCGCTCCCATGGACCGCTAATGTCCCGTAATGCTACCACCATGCAAGAAATTGTTCGGAAACGGAAAGCTTAAAAGACCGAGGAGGAACGTATATTTTACTTAATTCGAGGGTCACGAAACTGAGGGGGCTGTTTTTGCGGCACGGAACCGGGGCGGGACCGTGGGGCCTCGTTAAGAATTTCATTCTTAAAATCGGCGGCCACTTAGCGGCAGGTGGGCTGCCGGCATCAAATCGGACGTGTTACGTTAACTGAATTTAAATCGTCGGCGGAGCCAACGGCGACCGGGGCTCGCACACAACGTGGATTATCATAATTTATGCGCCCTTGCGCCTCTTCGAATGAGCCGCGCCACTGCTACGCCGGACCTCTTTATTATAAATCCAAATCGCCTGTATAATTCCCCGTCGTGATATAAACATCTCGGGAATGGCGGCGGGAAATTAGATTACCGATGAAAGATACTCGTTCATCTATTCCAACTCTCTCTGCATTATAAAAGAGTTAATACCTGAAAGAATATAATACCTGTGAAAATATCACTCTGTTGGTGATGATAATTCGGAAAGATTTGAATTGTTTAGATAGTTATTTACGCATCATAAGATTAGCTCTGGGAGAGCACTGTGCCAGTTAGCAGGCAGGTTGCTAGGCAAGTTGTTTGGTAGATTGCTAGGCACGTTGTTACGCAGGTTGCTAGGTAGGTTGCTAGGCACGTTGCTAAGCAAGTTGTTTGGTAGGTTGCTAGGTACGTTGTTACGCAGGTTGCTAGGTAGGTTGCTAGGTAAATTGTTATACAGGTTGCTATATAGGTTGCTAAGCAAGTTGTTTGGTAGGTTGCTAGGTACGTTGTTGCGCAGGTTGCTAGGTAGGTTGCTAGGCAAGTTGCTAGGTAGGTTGCTAGGCAAGTTGCTGTACTGGTTGGTAGGCAAGTTGTTAAGCAGGTTGCTAAGTAGGTTGCTAGGCAAGTTGCTGTACTGGTTGCTAGGGAAGTTGTTAGACAGGTTGCTAGGCAAGTTACTGTACTGGTTGGTAGGCAAGTTGTCAAGCAGGTTGCTAAGTAGGTTGCTAGGCAAGTTGTTGTACTGGTTGCTAGGCAAGTTGTTAGGCAAGTATAAGGTTGCAGAACAAGTAGCTAGATACCTTGCCAGGTATATTGCTATACATGTTGCGACATGTTGCAACATCTGATGTCTCATTTTCTGATGAAAGTTTAATAAGACTGTCCGGGAAATATGAACCTCCTTGCAGCTATATTAAAAATACATAATCATAGTCTACAACTAATTCAATTTAACACATTCGTTATCAACATTCACTTATAAATTCATCCACCATGAACCATATTCTCTGTTACAAAACAACATACGATAAAATATTACAACTTGATGCTACTTTGTGTAACAGTCATACGTGTATAACATGTACAGTCACATAAATGTAACTCTAGCGAGCATATAAGTTTGACGAACCATTTAGTAAATGATTAATAAAATAACAATTAATAAATTTATTTCACGTAGAATTTTATCTACATCAGCTGAGCAAAGGGGATTAATACGTGGTGAATCAATAGGAATTAACTGACACATAAAAGGACCGGCATGAAAGGGCCCGGGCTGAAATATTCGTCCATTAAAATTGAAAAAGGCGTACTAAAATATGAATGTTCGAGTCGATACAATCGTACACAAAGAGCAACTAAATGCCCGCGCATAAATCGTGCGAATAAAAGGTTAATCCAAACCCGTTTCGTACACCTAACGACGTCCTTTTTATTGCGGCACATTATTCTTGTATCGCAACGTCCGTAGCAGAAAAACGGCCGAAAAGACGTATAATTCAGAAGCTTGTGCGTTGTATATCGTAGCTAATTAGGCGTCCAGACACCAGACATCTTGTGACGATAAAAACAGACAGCGAGAGAATTCGAACTCGCGTGTTCGATCAGTCGAGAGGAACGGCAAAAAATCGGGCGGGAAAGGTGCGTTAGGCAGCACTCGTCGATCTGAAAAATACCCGAGTCGATTTCGCCTCTGACTCCGTTCGCGTGATACAGGGCTCTCGGTGTCGGGAAAGAAACGGACGAACAGAGAGAAAGAGAAATTAAAAAAAGGAACGAGTGGAAAGAAAGGGAAGCCGAGTTCTCCACCAGTTCGGGCCTTTGATTTTGCTTATCCGACACCGAGAGGAAGGTAATGGCGCACTTCGTTAAATTAATTGGCTCCTTACAGCTCGACGGCAGCCGGTTAGTGCCACTAAACTTCAGCTTCGATTACACGGCGGAAGTCTTTCGATGCACTGCATTACAACTGCGTTACGTCTGCAATTCCTTGTAAATTGCTGACAATTCGGATCTTAATCCTTTCGTTAAATTAACCTACAGAAGTGACCGATTTTTCTTGAAAAAGATACACCACTTTATTCTTAACCCTTGTTTAATAAAATTTAAATTTGAAGGAGGTTAAGAGTGCCTCATGCTTATCGATCTCAAGCGTAAATGTCGTTACGAGGGTCAATATTGACCGCACGACTTCGAACCCGATTAACGAGCTTCTAATCATCGTTCAAGACCATCTGCTGGAACGATTTTATTAACTCGTCGGAGCCGGTTAGAATAACAGCGATTGCACGGAACAGGCGTAACGCCGAGAATAAAAGTAACTCGGCTAATGGCCCGAATGCACCCGGAACGAGAACGTTAATGGAATAAACATTTTACCGAAAAGCGTCGACTTCGTTCGTGCGCTTCTAGGAATAATATTTACGTAACCGGTCCACGCAGGAGAGAGACTGCTGCTTAAGGAAAGAAAATAACGTTGGAAATATCAGAGCGTGGACGTGGCCGTTCGGATTACTCGGAGACCCGAGACACCCACACGGTCCACGTGAATCAAACGATCGTGAAATCACGACGAGGAAGCGACCCTGCTCTCTGGCTCTTTAAGGTGAAGGCTTTAGTACACTTCCTTATTCCGCTCTTTGTAAACTCTGATAATCAAATTTTTCATATTTCGATTTTCTAATACTTGTCGTGTCACTCTGTGGGCGACGTTTAAGCAGGAATTATGTACGAGCATAGACTGAGGGAAATTTCATAGAAAAATGGAAAATCAGAGAAGACCCGCTATCAGCAACTTTCAAAAATATATTGAATACTTAAAACAACCCCTACCTCTTCTATCGCGTACCTTCCACCCCTTCTCACTAAAATGCATACAAAAATACCCAACCTAACCGCAAAGTTGTTAAAATGACTAGACCCGTTAAACATAAATCAGCAGTCAGACATTCGAAGAGTGAAAACAGGGAAGCAAAGAAAGTCTCCCGCGGTTGAGTCGTTCAGTTAAGAACATCTCGTTGAAGTTGAAACGCAACTTTTCGCCGTGGTTCGTCTGCGCAGCCAAAAACTAGCGTAGAACGAGTTGCGTTCTTCGTCGAAGAAGTAGAGGCGAACGGAAGAGGAAGGAGAAGAAGGGTGAGGGCAGTTCGACGTACGAAGGCAGATATTTTACTGCCGGCGACGAAACAATAAGGGCAAGTTCTGCGTGTACTTTCGAATGCCACGGCCACCGAACTTCGCGAATAACCATCGGCGTAATGGCAGTTTTATTGGAGATTTATTCGGGAGGAGTAGCAGGGCGCAATGATGCGCGACCCGTAAACAAGAATGAAGCCGAACCGCCCTTGCAACGCAGCGCCGACAGGAACTCCTCGAAGGAGCTTTACGTGCTTCGCCGTTTTATATTCCTGCCTAATTATCATCCGTTCCGCGGACTTTCTTCGTAGTTTCGCGGCCTGGAACGACGCGTCTCGTTTCCTGTCTTCTTTCTTACGAGGATCTTGTGGTTTTTAGCTCTTGTCTCTTGGATGAGGGCGAGGAATATTTTTGTTGGCGGTGAAGTTTAGGGATTTTGGTATTTGGGGATTTGGAAGGTTGCAGAATGTGAAAGTTGGAAATTTTGGAATTTAGGGATTTAGGGATGTGAAGATTAAGGGGTTTGGAAATTTAGAGATTTGGGAATTTTGGGGATGTGGGAATCTAGGGATTCTGGAATTTGGAGATTTGGAAATTTAGAGATATGGGAATTTAGGGAGTTGGGAATCTAGAGATTTGGGAATTTAGGGAGTTGGGAATTTAGGGGTTTGGGAATCTAGGGCTTTGGGATTCTAGGGATTTGGGAATCTAGGGGTTTGGGAATCTATAGATTTGGGAATCTAAGGATTTGGGAATCTAGGGGTTTGGAAATTTAGGGATTTGGGAATCTAGGGGTTTGGGAATCTAGGGATTTGGAAATCTAGGGGTTTGGGAATCTCGAGATTTGGGATTCTGGGGATTTGGGAATCTAGGGATTTGGGAATCTAGGGGTTTGGGAATCTAGAGATTTGGGGAAATCCCTAGATCCCCAAATCCCTAAATCTCCCAATCCCTAGATCCCCAAATCCCTAAATCTCCCAATTCCTAGATTCCCAAATCCCTAAATCTCCCAATCCCTAGATCCCCAAATCACTAAATCTCCCAATTCCTAGATTCCCAAATCCCTAAATCTCCCAATCCCTAGATCCCCAAATCCCTAAATCTCCCAATCCCTAGATCCCCAAATCCCTAAATCTCCCAATCCCTAGATCCCCAAATCCCTAAATCTCCCAATCCCTAGATCCCCAAATCCCTGAATCTCCAAATCCCTAGATTCCAAAACCCCTAAATTTCCAACTCCCCAAAATCCCACCTCCCTAAATTCTTCCCCACCTAAAAAACTTCCTACATCCCCAAATATTCAAATAGCAAGGTCTCCGTCTATCTCCACGGTTGATTTCGAAGAATTTATACGAGGCAGCTTTTATCGCGATAGGATCTTTATTCCCTGTTTGGCAAAAGTGAAGGATCTGCGAGCCAATTGTTCGGCTGTTATCGCGTGTCATCACGTACGAGTCATCGGTAACCATCCCGAGGAAAGATATCGCTGGAACATCGAGGATAGTCGCGAGACTGGAGTTTACGGTACGTGCTCTGGAAACGAACTAATGCCTCCATGTTAGACGTGCACGCGTCAGACAGTTAGATACGTTTCTTTCGTCGATCACCTAAGGTGAAGCCAATAATAGATGGTGCATTCATTGGTCTAACTTGGGCGATGCAATTGCCTGGTCGCACGTTGAATATCGATCACCGGTAATATTTCTTTGCAAACACAGTCGTGATCAATTGATACGACAGACGGAAGGTCAAGTTCAATTAACCCGCTGCGGTCGAAAGTCGAGATGGGATCCATTGTTTGTAGTTAATAAGATACGTTGTTATTCTTTTGCGTTTGTGTCGAATCTATTATGGGACCATGTTGGATTTTTTATTGTTAAGAAAGCTGAGGATGGTAGGAGTTTATGAAGGTTTGGAATTGTTTACAAGGGTTGAAGTTGTAGTTAACACAGGATTATAAAGTAAGTTTATGAATGATAATTTTGGGCACGATTTCTGTTACACGTAAATGAAGATTTCTGTGAAAAATAAAGGGATTTGGAAATTGACATTGAGTATAAATATGGAAGGTTTCGAATTTGGAAATTTAAAAATATACAAATGTACAGATCTAAAATCATGCAGCTTGATTTTAAAACACAAGAAGCCAAAAAATAAAAAATTTTGCTGTAGAAATGAATTTAAATTTCGTACGAAAATCAAAGGCGATTAATAAAGCATTTCTCGAGTGGTTGTTATCGGAAGGAATTCCGGCAACCGAATCTGCAATCCAAACTCTCGAAGCAATCTATAGAAACAGCATCTCGGGTCGTTATTCACCGAGGTCTCCGTTAAATTAGCAGATTATTCGATGCCGGAGCCCCTGCTCCTGTCCCTCCTTAAAGCAATCCAAAAACTTCGAATCTCATAACCTGTTGCTCTCGCAGCGAGCGTTGCACGGTACAATATCGTGGGTTGTTACGAACGGGGCCATTACACGATACGAATAATCTGGCAGCACGGTGGACAAATGGCGAAAGAATCGCACGGATAATCGCGATGGTAGGGCGCGAAAGTTAGTCGGCGTAGCTCGCGAGGGCAAGACCTATCCTCTCCCTTATTTAGAGCACGTTGGCTCCGACGTCGGGCCGCGAGGCAAATTGCATCCTCAATTTTTAATAAAGCCCTGAAGGGGCCAGGAGGCTTTGTTGAACGTCGGTATAAAGTGAACTTCGACGTCGGGCAAGTCAAGCAGCGTGAGGCAGAAGGGGCGCAGGACGAAGGCTGAAGACGAAGAGGACAACGCGGAGAAGGACGGAAAGTCCTTTCTTCGTTTCATTGTAAATGCCAGGCTCAGGACTTTTGCCACTGTGCCTTCCGACCCTGCCCACGTCCACCTTTCCTGAAATATTGATTGCGGACGCGGTGGCGTAACGATAGACTCGTCTAGAATATTCCCACCCCCATTTCTTCTTTGCCCGCCACCCTCATTTATTCCACATTCCGCCGTGTCTTTGTGTACGCTACTTTTCTACCGCAACTCCCTCCTTTCGCCGGCTGAATTTTCGCGTGAAATTTCATTCTGAAAGAGAGACAAAGCGCGTTTGATCTTGCGCGAGGACATTTTTTGGCTAACCCTTCGGTATTTTTCTCCTCAAGGTATTTCTCTAGAGGTTTATGATTCAAAGACGTGACGAATGTTTCTGAAATTGCCGCCATTGCACGATTTTTGTCGATTGTCTTTGCTTTGCTTCGATTGCCTCTTCGCAGTCGAGGAGATATGTAGTCACATGGGATGTGTGCATACAGTTTTATCTTCAGCTTTATGTACACCTTTATAACTTTACTTCAGAAATGTTTATTGCGAATTATGTTGAACCGAGAGTCGTGTGCATGTTTATAAGCAGCTTTAAAGACTTTATTATACTTTCATGTTTAATTTATGAACTTTCGACAGATTTAATTATACACATCTCTTTCACTTTCGTCAGATTTAATTATACATGTCTTTTTCACTTTCATTTGATATTTATGGTAACATCATTACGCAACCCTGTTTCGGAAGCGAACTCAAATGGTAACTTCTTCGACAGATTCATTTGTTATATTTGTATTTAATATTCATTGAGTTAATCATTCATCTATTACAACTTTGTTCATGAACTCAACATTGGTACATTAAATCTTTACAAGCACAAATTCATACATAACCTCAACCACATGTGTACATTGACATCTACGTCCACAAAGTCATGCATAACCTCACATTTATATATTGAATCATTCACCTGCATCAACTAATTCATACATAACCTCAATTACATGTGTACATTGACATCTACGTCGACAAAGTCATACATAACCTCACCCACATTTGTACATTGAATCATTCACCTGTATCAACTAATTCATACATAACCTAAACATTTGTACATTGAATTACAGCCTATACTCATTCTTACATTCTCACGTGTCCAATGACAGCACTTACTACAAATGAAGAAAGAAAGGTAACCTGAAATTCACTTTTGCAAACCTCATTCCATTATTCAAAATTTATACACCTGTCTAATTTTAAGAATTAAAATTTGCTTGTTGCAATTCTCTTTTAAATTATATTTATTGAAACATGACAGAGTATGCATTTGTAAAATTCATGTCTAACAATGTTAAAAATATTCATTCACCTGTACTCACAGATTCAATCATAAATTAATGCTCAAGTACTAATAATTCATAATACAGTACAATCATTCTCAATGCATCTAATAATGCACATCAGTTGTACAATACGATAATTCGTAATTCCTCTAACAATTCATGCACATCCATTGTAGACAATAATTCATACTGCACAATACACCAAATAATTGATCCACATTGGTTGCAATAAGGTAACCTTGTTAAAGATAATAAATGCCGATGATATTTAAGGGATGATTCCTCTGAGCAAAATATTCAGGTGTATTCAAAATTCCTTTTCCATTACAGTTTCGTAATTATCCGGTCGAAGAAAGTTTACGGCGACGACGTGACAGGGAACGCGTTGAAATATTAAACGGCAGCGTACTGAAACGACTTTCACGTTTGACAGTAAAACAACTTCGCTAATCGAATACCTGAGCGGGGTTAATTTTTCACGACAGAGAAGAAGATTCTTTTACCCGTGAGCAACCGAGGCGAGAATCGGGAATTGAATTCGACGATTCGTCGCGAAACTTCGCGACTCGCTTTCGAAAACTAATTTATTTGCAGGCCGAAGTGTCGAGCGCCGTAAAAGTTATAAGCAATTAAAGGGGTACCCGTTTCCCACCGTGATCCCGCGTTATAATTGCCGCTCCGCTCGATAACGATTCTTGAGTCGAACCCGCGGGCTCATTAACAATTATCTCCGATTGATACGCTTCTAACGAGCTCTCTTACGATCACGTTGCTCGTTAACACCGCGTATCGCTGCCTCGTTTAATGTACACACCGCAGATAGAGCGTATCGGGTATCATTTTGCCCTATCGTTCATTACATATTCCGGTATATTAATATCCGTCCCCCTGCACCATCCCCCGTCAACCTGCACTTCGGCAAGATGATATCGCTACTGCAAAGAGACAAAACGAGCCGTCCCGCTCGTGGTCCACGAACGATCGATCTTGCTGACGAATGAGGAGGATACGCGATCTGGAAAGGGTGTCGTATGAATAAAAGGGTACGTCTGAAAGCGTCTGCTCTACGGAGCCATGGTGGTCCGTCTTTCGAATTTTATGCCTTTTGAATAATATTTGGACCCTTCGTTTTATTCAGGACACGAGCTTTAATGGGGGATACATTGGATAGGATTATTTCATTTTTGCAAGCTTGCAGTTTGCTGTTTTATACGGGTTGTAGTGAGATGGGGAGGGTAAGGGGGGAATTTAGAGATTTGAGTAAATTGGGGGGTGTGAAAATTTAGAGATTTGGGAATTTGGGGATTTGGGGATTTCGGAATTTGGGAATTTGGGGATTTGGGGATTTGGGGATTTGGGGATTTGGGGATTTGGGGATTTGGGAATTTGGGAATTTGGGAATTTGGGGATTTGGGAATTTGGGAATTTGGGAATTTGGGGATTTGGAGATTTGGAGATTTGGGAATTTGGGAATTTGGGAATTTTGGAATATGGGACATTGGGAACTTGGGAATTTGGGAGTCTTGGAATCTTGGATTTTGGGAATTTTGGAATTTGGGAATTTTGGAATTTGGGAATTTGGGAATTTTGGAATTTTGGAATTTGGGAATTTGGGAATTTGGGAATTTGGGAATTTGGGAATTTGGGAATTTTGGAATTTGGAAATTTTGGAATTTGGGAATTTGGGAATTTGGGAATCTTGGAATTTTGGAATTTTGGAATTTGAGAATCTTGGAATTTGGGAATTTTAGAATTTGGGGATTTGGGAATTTGGGAATTTTGGAATTTGGGAATTTGGGAATTTGGGAATTTGGGAATTTGGAAATTTGGAAATTTGGGAAATTTGGGAATTTTGGGAAATTTGGGGATTCTGGGGAATTTTGGAAATTTAGGAAATTTAGAAAATTCAGGAAATTTGTAAAACTTAATATAGAAATTTTCCCATCAGATATATGAATAATATAAACACATGAAAATTGAATAATTAGCGATCAGAAAATTTAGAAATATATGAATTTGGAAATTTCACATAACAGGAACTCTAAAATTAAAAATTTGAGTATCTCTTAGTTCTGAACTTCAGAAATCTCAAAATTGAAAAATCACAATTTCCAAAGACCCAAATTCAAAAAATGAAAAACTCAACTCGGCAGTTTGCCGAAAACTTCAAAAGATTTTTCGCATCGCGATAGAAGAACGTTTAAAAGAGCTTCCCTCCGAAATCCCTTCCAGTAGTTTCAGCTCGTTAAGTACGACCGCGTAATTAAAGGCTTTTCATAACATCTCACGCACAAGCGTGGCTGAATCGCGTCGTTTCTGTCGTTCGCCACTTGTGCGCCCCTTCCTAAGTCTGCGACTACGTAGTCGCCGTCGTAGAGTTAACGGCGACGAACGTTAATTGTTGCCGTGAACGCGTAAGTCCACGACAAGTCCGCAGGATCGTTTAATTGCCGGGGATGCATAAATCTTGCGACGCGATCGTCCTGCGGTGGAGCCGTCCCAACGCGGCTTCGTCCTTGTTTCAGCTTCGTTGCCTTCGCCCTCCATCTGCATCGGAATTCCCTGTGGCGTTTCTAATTTATGACGAGTCTACAACGTGCTGCATCGGGACGTCCGCGTCGATTCTCTTTGAAATTGATGCTTTCGTTACTCGATGGCTTCAAAGTTTATTATTGTATTTTTGTTTGAGGTGGTTGAGACTTATTTTGAGGGATGTGGGGATATTTGCGGATGTTAAAATAGGAGTTCGAGTGTGAATTCAAAGTAAAAGAGGGTATCAAGGAATGGTTGATTTAGAGATTTTTTTAGGGTCTCAATTACTATCATATGCTTGGGGGTTGACTGTGAAATAGGAAGGCAGATACTTAAATTTAGTTTAAATTTTCTGGAATTGATAATTGCAGAGATTGGTAAATTTAGAGGTTGGGAATTTGGGTTTATAGGAATTTGGAAGTTGAAGATTTGAGAATTTGAAGAGTTTGGAATTTGAGGACTGAGGATTTGTGGGTTAAGGAAATTTGGAAATTATAAATTCTGGGATTTGAAGATTGGAAATTTTGGAATATGAGGGTTGGAAATTTGGGAACTACAATTTTTGGAATTTGAGGATTGGAAATTTGGGAATGTAGAGATTTTGAGATTTGACAATTTGGAAATATAGAAACTTGATAATTTAGAAATTTGGGGCATGAAAATTTGGGAATATGGAAATTTCAGACTTGGGATTTGGGGGATGTAGAAATCTAGAGATTCAGAAATTTAGAGCTGTAAAAATCTTGAAATTTAAGAATTTGAAAATTGAAAATTTGGAAAATTAGGAATTCTAAAATTTAGAAATTTGAAAACTTCGAGATCTTCAAATATCTAACCTTGAAAATTCAGAAACATGAGTAACTATAACAATTCAAAAATTGTCATACTAGAAATTCTAATAACTAGATATTTAGCAACTCATGAAACTTAATTCGCAAACTTGTAAATTTTATAAATTTGAAAATCTGAAACTCAGAGTTAGAAAACCTTGTTAATTTGAAAATTTGGATTAGACAGTTTGAAATAATATTGAACCAAGTATATTATATTATTGAAACAGTCGTTCATGAAATATGTGAATAACACCCAAAGCTAATAACAGAAGGGTATAATTTGGGTGGCTGCCGAAGTATAGTAATAGAATAATATAGTAGAACCGGCTGATAGGGGTGAAATAATTAATCGGGATGCAGGAATCGTTAGGTGGGATTAATGGTTTAGTTTAGCCAATCTGCAATTAATACCGGGTTTTGAATCCATTAGGATGAAATTGTCCTCCATTGTTCCACGTCGATTTACCACATATCGTCCTCGGTAGAAACAAACTTTATTATCATTACAGAAACAATTTTAAAACTTTCACCAAAGTTATAGTATATTAATATATTCAAACACTTCACAAACTAAATTAACGTATGTGTAAATAATTAGAACTCTAAAAGAAAATATTGACATTAAACTTAACACAATAAAATCAAAAAGAAAAATATAAAAATTAAAATAAAAACTAAACATAAGTAAATCAGAAAGAATTTCTAAAAACTAAGAAATGTAGAATAATGAAATAAAAAATAAAAATATTAATTAACTAAAAATTAACGAACTAAACATAATGAAATCAGAAAGAATTTCTAAAAACTAAGAAATGAAAAATAATGAAATAGAAAATAAAAATATAAAAATTAAGAAAGTAAACGTAACGAAATAAAAAACTATAAAACAAAAAATTAGCAAAATGACAAAAATTAGTAAAGCTAAGTTAAAATATTAATTATCAACTAAATATTAAAAAATCGCAAAGAGCTCCAGCTACAATACCTCTCCTCTGCACATAAACAAATTTCCCTGAAAGAAAGATTTTATCGATTCACTTTGTTTCTCATTGTATACTTAAGGAAAGATGATTCGAGGTAATTTCACAAAGCAGGCGTAGCAAAAGGAAGAGAGGGCGCATAAAAAGGGGAAAAACGAAGTACTTTTACTTTTTGTGCATCCAGTCTACTGTCGCTCAGGGAGCAAGTTTAACATTATTCTTTTCTTCTACGGTAGTTTCCGCGTCAATTGCGATTCCATTCGAAAGAGGGATAAAAAAAAGGGGGATCTCTGTCCCTCGGTCCAACCTGTTACATTTTCAACAAAGCTCGCAGGAGAATCGGCCCGGCCGGGTATAAAAGTTGCATTCTGCAATATACTCTTGCATGCAGCGCATTCGGCTTAATGTCCGCGGCTGAAAATGAAACTTCCACGAATGGTAGTTTCATGCCGTCGCTACGATGCCAATCTTTTCTGTTTTTACACGCCCGTCCGAATAACCTCGGATACATTTTTACTGCCTGCTACTTTAATGAAGACGACGTCCTTTAAATCTGATGACAGTCGCGAGAGTACGATGTGGGTGATATGGCTGATATTCAAAGGGGTGTAGTTTGCTAACAGTTTTTGGAGGTGATTTGGAGATTTGTGCAAATTTGGAAATTTGAGAATTTGGGACTGGAGGAGGGTGGTAAATTAGAGAATTGGGGGTCTGAAGGTTTGGAAATTTGAGAATTTAAAAATTGAGAGTTTGGAGCTTTAAAAGGGTGAAAATCGTGAATTATGGATTTGGAAATTTTGGACCCTGTAAGTTCGGGGATTTAGGAAATTGGGAATGAGAATTTGACAATTTTGGAATTTGGGGAATTGAGAATTCTCAAATTAGGAATTCTGGAATTTAGAGATTTGCAAGCATGGAAATTTGGAAATTCGAGAATTTGGGACTGGAGGAGGGTGGTAAATTAGAGAATTGGGAGACTGAAGGTTTGGAAATTTGAGAATTTGAAAATTGAGAGTTTGGAGCTTTAGAAGGGTGAAAATTGTGAATTATGGAATTAGAAATTTTGAACCCCGTAAGTTTGGGGATTTAGGAAATTGGGAATGAGAATTTGACAACTTTGGAATTTGGGGAATTGAAAATTCTCAAATTAGGAAATTTGGAAATTTAGGAATTTGGGAGTATTGAAACTTGGAGATATGGGGATGTAGGGATTTAGAAATCTGAGAACATCCCTATAACTTCTCATAGGAATCTAAAAACTCAGAAATCTGCAACTACAAAAATTTCTTTCCAAATCACGCAAGCCTCAACATCAAACTTTCCAAATCACCATCTTACATTTTCAGCGTCAAGTTGCATCAAGACGAATCATCCAACAAAATTTAACAACGCGCGATATTTTTTCCGAGCAGAATGGCCGCGGGGTATAAACGTCGGCCCATCTGTTAGTAATTTGTAAGACAAGTTGGGTAATTAAAAGTTTGATGCGAGCATTAAACCCGTCGGGTTATAAAACGAGGGGATGCTGACCGTGCCCGGCATCGTTGGCTACATACTGACGGAGAAAAAGCGGGTTGAAACGAGCGGGGAAATAGTGGAAGCTCGATGAGCGTGGTAGGATAAGGGAGGAGGTAAAAAGTATGGAAAGAAGGAGGCTGATATACATACATCGTTCATGGCAGATATAGTGCAACGGCCATAAAGTGCTTTAGAGTGTATAATTTTTTGAATATCTTTATTACGAGCGACGATGTCCGCGGAACAGTTTCTTGGCGCTCGATTCGCGGTAATTGAACGAAATCTCGTCGGAGACGCGGTAAAATGCAGCGTTGTGCAAGTTTTAATGGCGTCTTTATCGGACCGCCAAAGGATCAGCGTATCTTTAGAATATTTTCTATTTTATCTTGAATTTGGGATTAAGTGATAGAAATACTAAGTGATACGTTGGAATGTTAATTCTGATGAATTCATTTTTAGTAAGCAAAATATGCAACTAGCCCTTTGTGCTCTAGAGATGACTCTCAGTCACCATTTTATTTAATCAATAACTTGAAATAATTTTTAACTGATTCTGTAATATGACACGTGTGATGTATAAACATAGTAAAACAGAGAATACTGGAAATTATTAGTAGAGAAATAATAACCTGTAATAAGTATACCTGTAAATAAGTAAATGATATCATGTAATAAGTATACCTGTAAATAAGTATTCATTAAGTAAGTAAGTTTTAAAGTCGCTTGTAAACAGTCAAATTACCTTCAAGTGCAAAGGGATACATTTTACATAAAACACATCTAATATTCAGTGAATCACCAGAAGGTTAGTCAGATCTACCTTACCGAAAACCGTGTCTGAAAAACGTCAGCACAATTTTGAATTGTCATATTTTTATCTTACATGTAGGAACATAAACGTTATTTTCCACGTGTCTAACCAGGTACTTTATAAACGACACGTGAACATGCCTGCGTGCCACGCGAGATTGACGTATCTCCGATAGTGGCGAAATCAATCGCGCTTTCGTATTATCTTCCGCGTTTGCATTCTAGGGAGAACAGAAAGAGAGAGAAAAGAGAGAAAATTAGTAAGAGGGACAGTCGAGCGGCACAGTATCGAGGTACGAGGCGTAATTAACCACCCTTTCATTGGATTTTCTCCGATATCTTACCGTCAATTTTCAACGTGCAATCCGGAAACCGCAACGGCAGTCCGTCGATCGGTGGACTGTCTCGTCCAACAAATTACACCGATAAAGGGCTGCACAAGCAAACTGGAGTAATTAAGCGGGCCGATGGTAATCAGGCAACTTTACGAAATTGAATCGCGCAAACTCGGATTAAAGTAGCACGCCTTCGTTCGAGGGTCGTCTGAAAGATTCTAGAATCAGGATGTATTCCATTGATGTATCATAAGAGTCATTTTATGTTACTTTTCTGTCATCAAATCCTAACCAAACATTTCGTGTCTACAACCCTGATTTGTTACAACTGTCAGCCATTTTGTATAAATATCCAATAAAACACCCATATCTCCATAGTCACGTCTCTAATTTTGAACCGACACATTTGCATACTCTTATGAACAGACTTTTCCAAAATTTAACATAGCATAACAGGACCTGTTGCTCGAAAGTGAGCCTCAAAAGCACTCAGACGTCACCAGCAAAATGGAAAAAGAGTAAAACTATCAGTCATTTTGTAGAAAGATGCAATACCCTTATCTCCATAGTCACGTCTCTAGTTCTGAACCGACACATTTGCATACTCTTACGAACAGACTTTTCCAAAATTTCACATACCATAGCAATACCCGTTGCTCAAAAGTGGGCCTCAAAAGCACTGCTCAGACGTCACCAGCAAAATTGAAAAAGAGTAAAACTGTCAAAGATGCAATACCCATATCTCCATAGTCACGTCTCTAGTTTTGAACCGACACAAGTTCGCATACTCTTATGAACTTTTCCAAAATTTCACATAGCATAGGACCTGTTGCTCAAAAGTGAGCCTAGCACTGCTCACCAGCAGAATGTAAAAAGAGTAAAACGATCCGATGTTCAGCTCCATGATGCATATTCATCCTCATCTCTACCTTTATCCTCCTTAATGCTTAGACGCCGTGGTTCTAACGACGTCGTTAAAACGCACCGACGCGGACGAACGAGAACGATACCGGTCCATCCTCTAGGCGGGATGGTTTAAAACAATCATTCCCATGTTCCTCGTCGCGGTAGTCAACGGGGCGCTTTGTTTCGTCAACCAGAGCCAATTTGTTCGTTTGTCAGTCGCGGAAGGATCCCGTCGGTTCTCGAGCGTTGCAGGGACGGCGACGTGTCGGCGACGAGGGGAAGAAAGAGACAGAAACGCAGATGGAATATAAAGCGTGTTACGAGGATAGAGAGAGGCGCAGAGAGTCAAAGTCAAAGAGACTAAGAAAGACGTCGAGGTTAGAGAGAAAAGGACGGAGAACACGAAGGGTCTAGAGGCGCTTAGTTGTCGAAGTACAAATTAGATTATACGCCGTGTCGCTGCGGGGGTGCTTGGTCCCGTTTGTTCGTAGAAAAGTTACAGCCCTGTCTGACGCCGTCGTGTGGTTGTCCCTTTTCGCCCTGCCAACGTCCCTTCCCGCGGGAAAAAATATTTCAATATTTACTTAAAGGTGTCCAGGAAATGGAATTTTTCTAATAGGATTATGGAAATTCGGGGATTCGATTCCTAGTGGTTTCTGTGTTTACGCCGGAGGACAACGGAGGAATCGAAATAAGGGCCACTGCAGGTCAACGAAAAATTTTCGGTGCCTCGGTGGTTCTTGAAGACTATGTGTTTGTACTTGTGAATCGATAGGCTTTTTCATTTTTTATAACATTTAAAAAATTTAATTTACTTTCATGCTTAACTTATCTTCAACCTCAAATGAGACGAGACATCCTAACGTTCTTATTAAAAATTACAAAGATTTTAATTCAGAATTTTTTCAATGCACAAATTAAAAAATTTATGGGCATAAAAATGTGGAAGTTTGAGGATGTCGAAAGATAATTAATGAATTTATATATTTAAGGTTTTGACAATGAAATTTAAAAATATAGAAATTTTGAAGTCGAGTAATTTATGAGTCTAAGTACTCAGAAATGTAGCAATTTAGAAATGTAGCAATCCAGGAACGCTCTCGTTATCGAAAAGAAGTTTGCATTGCACCGAGGTGTACCATCGCCTCGCGAAGTTTCTAACAAACTTGGTCGCTGAAATTCGATTTCATTAACGGAGTTGGTCCACCGTTAGTCATGGCAGAGGAGGTTGACTTTAGGATGGATAAAGGAGAGAAGGATCGATTTAGAGGAAGCTGCTTCCGAGGTACGAAATCCTATTACGTATTAATATCAATCTTCCGCTGGCGTTCGATTCCTCTTCCATTTTGAATTACAGAGAATCGCGAAGTTTCATTTAGAACGAAACATGTAGATTTTTAATAAAAAAGAAACTTCAGTAATTTGTGAATTTAAAAATCTTGAAAAACCTGAAAATGTTTTACCACAAAATATACCATCAGTATACATCAATAACAAAAGCAACGAACGAGTATTTGCATAAACATTCGTAGTCAATTAACAACATTGGTAGGACAAACAAGAGCCTCACGACATATTTTTCTTCGGTAGTTCCGTTTTCCCCGGTCTATTTGTGTTTCTCCAAGTATTCCGGGGGGTGACACCCCTGGCAGTTCAAATAAATGCTAACCGCATTATACGTCGTGTAACATTTTCATGGCGACAGTAGAATTATCCAACGACCCTTGACGATATTACGTGGCTGCCATTAGTCCGCATCAGCCATAAGCAATTACCAATCGTTCTGATGGATGCCGTAATGTATCATTTGTCATTTAAATTGAATTAGAAGCCGGGAGGGATAGACGCTTGAAAACGATACTCGTAGAACGTCAGAGGGTTTCTCGTGGCGCATCTGCGTGTATAAATTAAGTTTTCGAAATTCGTGCTCGTTCCGTATCGATCATTCGTCACACGAACGGAGTCCATGAATTTTCCGGCGGGAAATTCTAATTTACAACGGTACGGTTCGCGTTACCATGAATATTAATCCCGGAACGGCCGATTTGCTTGTAGCATGTTCATCAGCCGTATTTATTGACCGCATTCATCAAGCATTGTTTCGTTTCGTAATGGCGTTTATTTACGGAACGTTATGACAGCGATTCGAATTGCATCATGTTTTCGATTAACATAGACAAAGCGGCCGAAACGTGCTGATTAGTCGATCGATTACCGTACGTGAGCATTTGGGAATTAAACCTTCGTACTTACCCCGCAAACTCTTAATATCTACTGATAATTATATTAAGGTTTATCTACTTTCATCAGAAATTATTTAATTTTCAAGCTTTAGGGATTTTTGAATCTAGGGATTTGGGAATTTAGGGAGGTGGGAATTTAGGGAGGTGGGAATTTAGGGAGATGGGAATTTAGGGAGTTGGGAATTTAGGGAGATGGAACTTAGGGAGTTGGAAATTAAGGGGGTTGGGAATTTAGGGAGTTGGAAATTAAGGGAGTTGGGAATTTAGGGAGTTGGGAATTAAGGTAGTTGGGAATTTAGGGAGTTAGGAATTTAGGGGGTTGGGAATTTAGAGAGTTGGGAATTTAGGGAGGTGGGAATTTAGGGAGTTGGGAACTTAGAGAGTTGGGAATTTAGGGAGTTGAAACTTAGGGGAGTTGGGAATTAAGGTAGTTAGGAATTTAGGGAGTTGGGAATTTAGAGAGTTGGGAATTCAGGGAGTTGGGAATTTAGGGGGTTAGGAATTTAGAGAGTTGGGAATTTAGAGAGTTGGAAATTAAGGGAGGTGGGAATTTAGGGAGTTGGGAACTTAGAGAGTTGGGAATTTAGGGAGTTGAAACTTAGGGGAGTTGGGAATTAAGGTAGTTAGGAATTTAGGGAGTTGGGAATTTAGGGGGTTAGGAATTTAGAGAGTTGGGAATTTAGAGAGTTGGAAATTAAGGGAGGTGGGAATTTAGGGAGTTGGGAACTTAGAGAGTTGGGAATTTAGGGAGTTGAAACTTAGGGGAGTTGGGAATTAAGGTAGTTAGGAATTTAGGGAGTTGGGAATTTAGGGGGTTAGGAATTTAGAGAGTTGGGAATTTAGAGAGTTGGAAATTAAGGGAGTTGGGAATTAAGATAGTTAGGAATTTAGGGAGTTGGAAATTAAGGTAATTGGGAATTTAGGGAATTGGGAATTGAGGGAGTTGGGAATTTAGGGATTTTGGAATCTAGGGATTTGGGAATTTAGAGATTTGGGAATATAGAGATTTGGGTATCTAGAGAATTTGGAATCTAGTGATTTTGGAATCTAAAGATTTAGAAATTTAGGAATTTGGGAATTTAGGGGTGTAAAAATTTTAGTAATATTTGTCATCTACCCCGAATACTTTTTAATCACAATTCAATGACCTTCATATGACCTTTAAGTGTCTGAGCAAATTAAACTTAATTATTTAAGCTTCCTTTGAGTCATCTTTTCGACTGATAAATATTCGAAAAGGTAATTTGCAGATTAAAATGAATCACCCTATATAAAAGACTTCCACCCCTTACACCGAATACGACAAAAGTAATCTATATTATCACCACAGGAACGTCGTACATTTAAAAAATTCCACGACTTTTTTAATATAAATTCGGTTCTTTTAATTTAATGTATTCCGTACTCATTTCTCGTGGACTCATTATCTCCACGCATTTAATTATTCATTTATCCATTCACGTTATTTCATTTATGCTTGTATTACATTTTAGAGCAGTCGTCAATTTTAAAAACACCGACTTCGTGAATAGAAAATATTTTTATATTATTTGAATGTAATACGGAAGAAAATGAAAATGAAGCTCCTGCGCGTACTAATTAATCGAGTCCGTATAAATGACTGCATCGAATCGCTCGCAAATAATCTGCAACGTTATTGATGTTTACAATTAAATATTCAGGTACTTCTCACAGAAATAATTAATGATAATAATCATTTAAAATGATGTTCAAATATTGATGGGTGTTTGTATGAATTATTTCTATGTATAGGCTTGTGAAAATACATACATTTATTTCAGAATTATTATATTGTTAAGGAAGACATAGTAAATTAGTAGGATATTTTTATTCTTTGTATTTATAAATTAATAAGTTTTATAATACATTAATAAATGTACATATTTTTGGTCAGAAAATATTAACAAATAAATACAATATTATTATTATCTTAATATAAAAACCCTAGATACGCAAACCTCTAGATTCCCAAATCCCTTGATTCCCCAGTCCCTAGATTCCCAAATCCCTAGATTCCAAGATCCATAGATTCCAAATTCCTGAGATACCCCAATCTCTAGATTTCCAAATCTCTAAATTCCCAAATCCCTAGATCTCCAAATCCCTAGATTCCAAAATCCCTAAATTCCCAACTCCCTTAATTTCCAAATTCCTAAATTCCCAACTACGTTAATTTCCAACTTCCCAAATTCCCAATTACGTTAATTCCCAACTCCCTAAATTCTCAACTCTCTAAATTCCCAACTCCCTAAATTCCCAGCACCCTAAATTCCCATCTCCTTTAATTTCCAACTCCCTAAATTCTCAACTCTCTAAATTCCCAACCCCTTAAATTCCCAACTCCCTAAATTCCTAACTACCTTAATTCCCAACCCCCTTAAGTTCCAACTCCCTAAATTCCCAACTCTTTAAATTCCCAACTCCCTAAATTCCCAGCACCCTAAATTCCCATCTCCCTTAATTTCCAACTTCCTAAATTATCAACTCTCTAAATTCCCAACCCCTTAAATTCCCAACTCCCTAAATTCCTAACTCCCTAAATTCCCAACTCTCTAAATTTCCAACCCCCTAAATTCCCAACTCCCTAAATTCCCAATTCCCTAAATTCCCATCACCTTAACATTATCCTCTTATTTACAAAATAACAAATAATTACGAAATTCATGAAATCAATAAAAGTAATAATTTTCAATCACCATACAGCATCCATAAATTTGCTAAACCACAAACAAAATCATAAACCCTTCTCTGCCATTAAACGCGAGGAATAATAAAAAAGATACACCGCCATATTGTATTCCACCCCGTCAAGTAGGCATCGAAACAGCGTCTCAAGTTTGATTCGTGGCTGAAATAACGTGACATTCCCAAATCGAAAGCGAAGCCCCATATCGCTTAACCGGTAATTCTACTCTTCGCGATATCGAGACGAGCGGGTAAGTAAACGTCAGGCCTGCGAGACGAGTCGGATAAGGTGGCAGGATCGATAATGCTCGCGTCGATTTTACAATTCATGAATTCATAATTTAAGCACCGTCTCCAGAGTGGCAGCCACGATCGAGCACACGAGCGAGCAAGAGCGTTGACTCGGGGCGAAGTTACGCCCCGTGTAAACAGAAATTATAATTTTCCGAAAACTTTCGAACAGGTGCTTCTATCGACCAATAGAGCTCAACAAGTATCCGTAAATTGAATTCGACGGTGAATCACGGAGAGATTCCACGGACACGGGAACTAATAATTCCTTTTGTTTGCGAACAGAAATCATCCCGGGGACAAAATCGCCTCGTTTGTAGAGTTTTCATCCACCTCTCGTATAACGTCGCAGGCGTTAAATCCGCCGCATTTACCTATTCCCACGATTCATCCTCGTTTCCCCATAAAATTCGATGGTCCGTGAAACCTGCCGAACCCCTTAAGCACCCTTTGTCTCTACTTTTTTTATGCCGACCAAGCGGAAGAAATGCGAAGCTCTCGTCTATCATTCTTCAAGATTAAATTAAGTATGCAAATAAGCGGGATACATGCTATGCAGCTAGTTGATGCTGTCTCCCGTAAATCATAGAATACTACGAGAAAATACAAGAACATGAGTTATATTCGGTTATGCAAAAAATAAAGATATATATATTTACAACAAATGTGTTACTTCACGATGAACCATGTGTTACGTGATTAATTTTGATGGATTTATTATGTACGTATACCTATGATTTCTGAACAAGTAGCAACGTGAAGAACGATGAAAAATCTCATTAACAGAAACATTGACTAAAAATATAAGAATAACTGTAAATATATCATTGATGTATTACTTCTTCACGATGATGCACCATGTATTATGTGACTTATTTTGATGAATTTAATTATGTACGTATACCTATGATTTCTGAACAAGTAGCAATGTGAAGAACGATGAAAAATCTCATTAACAGAAACATTTACTAAAAACATAAGAATAACTATAAATATATGATTCATGTATTACTTCTTCACAATAATGAACAATGTGTCATGTAACTAATTTTGATGGATTTAATTATGTACGTATACCTATGATTTCTGAACAAGCAGCAATGTAAAGAACGATGAAAAATCTCATTAACAGAAACATTGACTAAAAACATAAGAATAACTATAAATATATGATTCATGTATTACTTCTTCACGATGATGAACCATGTATTATGTGACTTATTTTGATGGATTTAATTATGTACGTTTACCTATGACTTACGAGCAAGTAACATTGTATAAATTAAGAAATTCCAGAATTATTTTTTGAGGTTAAAATCTACCCAACACTACTGAAGATATTCTTGCTGCTTCTTTGCAATCTCATTTAGAGACACCACCTTGAAGTTATTAAAATGATTGTATTTATTCCGAAGTAAATGTAATTTCAGATTAAATATCAGTGTTACGCACTTCGCGAATAAAATGGCTTTTAATTTCTTGGCACGGACGATTGCCATGTTATTGCGCTGCATTTAACGTTTTACGACGGCAGAATTTAAAATTACTTTCGTAAATGCTGAGGAGGAACTTTGGATATTTATTGCTGAATTTACTATTAATTTTTTGATTATAGAAATTCAGAAGAATCTTGAAAAATTCTTGAAAGAAAAATTTCTTGAATAACATTGCAATACTGTGTCATATTATATTAAAATAAGTACAAACGTGTCTCATTTTGTACTCATATAATTATTAAACTTCCTACAATTCACTCCGATGAAAACTATTTAAAATATTCTATTCAAACATCTCCGAAGTAAATACAGAACAGACCTAACCTATAAAAGTCACAGAAACTTGAACACAACTTTCCAAATAAATTTAACAAATTTCATAAAGAAGTCTGAATTACGACTTCATATAAATATTTCGCCGAAATAATTTCATACGTACGATTCAATAGGAGATCCACGAAATTCTACATATCTGCGTCGACAAATATGTCGCAGCGTTCCTCGAGTTTCGCCGAACGTTCTCAGAGGGTGGGTATTCTTGAAACGTTTGGAAAATATTTTTAATTTCACGAGAAGATCTCCGGCAGTAACCACGTGAAACAGATTGCAATCCTAAAATATTCGCTTAACCAAAAATAAAGAGAAACGTGGGTCTCGGTTTTACGATTGTTCGCCACGAAAGGGATGCCTCCGTGGATCTTATGAATTCTTTAGATGCCGATGGGAACGGTAAGGGCGAGAGCAATCTAGAAAGCTAGAGAAAGGTGAGATGGGGGGCGAAGTTTATTCGAGTTTATGTCGGCTCGTCGTTGTAAAATTCACCGTTGCTCCAGGTATCGAATTTAATTCTGTGTTTCAGTTAATTCAAGCAGTCGCGTCACGTACGCGTCGGTGTAAACTAACAAAGATATACGAAGACGCGAATCGCACGCGAAACGACGCTCGTTTCGCGCCATTCTTAACAATCAAATTACCGGGAAACGCCTAAAAAATCAGTACCTTCCGTGATTTGCATTATGCAACTTTTGCAAATTAGAAACGCCTGTTCCCACATAATTATTATGCCTGCAGAAAGCATTTAAATATATCGCGACAATATACGCTCACTGTTTTCAAAATTAAAATGTTAATAACTAACCTGAATGTTTTCGAACAGTTCAGTTCCAAAATCAATCAAAATTCAGTTCCATAAATTGGATAAATAGGAAAATTTCTTTATACCGACCTTCTATATTCTTGACTACTCAACAATAATTATAAGCACGTATTCTTTGTTTCAAACATTTTAAGACCGATTATACAATATCATTTTGCAACAGTTTATAAAAGCACAACTGCAGTTACGAAGGAAGGTACAATTTTTCTTGAGGTTCAACAATATTTGAGTTATGAAGTCTGCTACTTATGTTCAACAAAATGGACGAACTCCTGGAGTCCGTTCATGAAGATCAAATAGAAGAATTTTCCTGCAACCTTGCAACCCTTGTAGACTTGTAAATTGTCTCCTAAAGAAACTTGTTGCCTCGATAAAAATTGAATTGCCAATCCCTAAATAAAATCGGATTTCGCTGTTTCCGTTGCCGCAACAAAGTTGACGAATCTTCGAATTCTGATCGGCGTTTTTGATATCCCGATTCGATGAAGGCGGTTTCTCGAATCGCGGCGGATACGAAGTTTGCGGACACGTAGCGGGAAATCGCGTAGACTGCGGAGGGGGCGAGCGCAGCATCCGGTCGCAAGGGTGCATGCGTGCACGCGTGCGTGCCCGTATGATTGCACGCAAAACAATGCAGACGCTTGCTGCCATATATTATTCATCGAACAAAGGACGAGCTGGGACACTGGGTAACTCGTCGGAGGAAATAAGTTGTCACCTCGAGTCTCGCGAACTGTGACATCGCGACGTTCTTATGCGTCTCGTCGAATTCCCGATTTCAAGAAAAATACCTCCGTCATTATTCTTCGATACCCTTGAACAACTTTCGACGCGAAGGGAAATAACGCTCATTAAAGTTTCACTGATTCAAGAACTTTAAATACGTTTCCTGTCTCTTTCGTTTTCATTTTTCAGGTTGCATTAACTTTATGCAATTACGCATTGATGTCTTTAGAGTTCTTTTAGTCGATGTTTTTAATGAGATTTTTCATTGTTTTTTACGTATATTTTTTACACTATGTTTACTCCTGTAAACAGCATCACCAAAAAAAAATGTGGCATTTCGTTAAACTTTCAATATAGCAAACATGACCTTACATTTTCGGTGTCATTGTGGTAGGGAAGTATCAAATCTAAAATCTGCAGTATCTTAAAGTAGAGACTTCAAGCTTTAATTTAAAAATAAGAACATAATTTTACAATAATTTTTCATTGAGTTATCATCAGTCAAATTTGTGCAATTTTTGGCTAAAATTTTTCTATGCCATATTTCTTTTGAGCAGTGTATGTCTTCGAAGATCACCATCCTAACCTCTTCTTTCCCCTTCATCCCATAATAAATTCGAAGCCCCTCCAGTACTAACTAACCAAGTGCTCATAAACCCATAATCAGTCAGTTCAGCAGTTAGCACCTACCAAATCCTTTGAGAACAACGGTTTGAAATTCGTTCGCACGTCAACAGCGCATAAACACAGAGCAAGTCAAGAATCTCCAAACGATGATCGTCGAAGTAAAGTTGAAATGATTGATGACCCATGGAAATCGTGTTTCGAAAACACTCCACTTGTCCAGACCCACTCCTGACAAATGATACTTCCTAATCGAAACGATGCATAAAGCTCTCAATCAGCGAGTCAATTTAATTCGAGGGCCCGTAGCGAAACGAAATGGCAAACGCAGCAGACGTGCTTGAAATTGAGATTTCACATGTAAAGGGTCGGCAACAATGCTGTCGAAAGAAACGAGATAAAGAATTACCGTTTGATTGTACGGTTAATTCTTGTCGGGTCTTTTGCGCCATAACCGCAAACCGACCAACCGCTGCGAACGCAGCTGCGGGAACATCGAAACCGACTGGTCATATTCTCGGTGGCTAACTGGTAATCATGTCCCTACCAGCACCGGCGATAATGGGGGCCTTCGCTCGATTAAAAGTACTCGTCGATATTAAGACTTTCCCGTTGCTCGTTCCCGATGCCGTTCAACGCACCGTGGAAATAGGTATTCGAACGATCGCATTCTACACCTCGTAAAGAGGAGCGAGGACTGATTTTATAATTCACAAGGTTTGTAGTCCACTCGGTTATTGCAATCGGTTGCATTGGTGATCACATCAATGATATGATGTGTAATTGCCACATTTCCCAATTTCCACATTGTCCAGTTCCCACATTCCCCAATTCCCACGTTCCCCAATTCCCACATTCCCCAGTTCCCACATTCCCCAATTCCCACATTCCCCAGTTCCCACATTCCCCAATTCCCACATTCCCCAATTCCCACATTCCCCAGTTCCCACATTCCCCAATTCCCTCATTCCCCAATTCCCACATTCCCCAATTCCCACATTCCCCAATTCCCACATTCCCCAGTTCCCACATTCCCCAATTCCCTCATTCCCCAATTCCCACATTCCCCAATTCCCACATTCTCCAATTCCCACATTGTCCAATTGCCACATTCCCCAATTCCCACATTCCCCAATTCCCACATTCCCCAGTTCCCACATTCCCCAGTTCCCACATTCTCCAATTCCCACATTCCCCAATTCCCACATTCTCCAATTCCCACATTCCCCAATTCCCTCATTCCCCAATTCCCACATTCTCCAATTCCCACATTCTCCAATTCCCACATTGTCCAATTGCCACATTCCCCAATTCCCACATTCCCCAATTCCCACATTCCCCAGTTCCCACATTCCCCAGTTCCCACATTCCCCAATTCCCCAATTCCCACATTCTCCAATTCCCACATTCTCCAATTCCCACATATCCCAATTCCCAACATTGTCCAACTCCCACATTGTCCATTTGGCGGTTCGACTAGCTATGGTAGGGAGGCTAGGAAAAGTAAAGGAGAGGGAGAATGTTTCCGTCCGGTGCCTGCTAGTGGACTCATCAGTAAGGCGTTCTTGCAGGCCCTTGCCTTAGACGCGGGGATGTAAGGAAGGGATAGACAGAAACTATATATATGAATAGCAAGGCTCTTTGAGTACTAGCGAGAAAGTCTAGATCTGGATTCTATGCGTCGTCTAGTGGCGATGAGCGTGGGAGTGAAACCGCCACAGTCCAATTCTCACATTTCTCAATTTCCCACATCCCCTAATCTCAAACGCCCAAATTCTCATTTTCCCTTATTCTCAAAATAAATTCTCATATTCTCTTATTCTCAAATCCTCAACTTCTAAACTCCCAATTCCAATACTCATTAATTTCCAAATATCCAAACCCTCTAAATCTCAGAATCCCAAACATCCCAGCCTGTAAGTCACAAAGTCTCAAAATCCGTTTCCCTCTATTCCCATTATTTCCCCCAGAAAAGCTCGGTACTCCAGCAAGAGAAGATGAACGACAAGTTTGAACGAGCTGAAGAAGCTTTCGAGCGTGGAAGCATTTGCATGGGGGACACGTCGAAGAGGTTTGCTCTGGCGAACACCCTGTCAGTGACATCTAGAGCAATAGGACGAGTGGCTTCGATGAAATTGATCCGATCCGCGTTGGTCCTCTCGAGGCCACTTCGTGCCGAAGCAGTTCACCAAACCAAGTACTCGAAAACGACGGGGCTGACTGTCGAATTGGCCATCTCGAATGATGTTCGACAAGCTGAGCACAATCTTTTTTAATCGACCGATCAGTGACGATGATTCCGTGGGATCTCGTTCACGTTTCATTGTTCGCGAAGTGCCTTCATTTAAATGTGCAACCAAGTTTCGTTGCGCACTCGTTGGGACACTGTACGCGTCCGTATGGACGATTATCTAATTGATCAATTGTCTCCCCGTCGTGATAATAAGCATTCATTTGATTAAGGCCACTCGTCGGCATCGAGCCTTTTCCCTCGATTGCTCGGTTCCTGCTTTGGCTTCTTGCGCGAATCACCGCGCAGTTAGCAGATTGCCTCTTTGTAAACAACAATGGTTAGGGTGATCCTTGATACCACTCCAAGCTTCCGGGTTAATCATCAATCAACTGCAGTAATCACTATATGCAGGGATTAATTTTAGAATTAATTTTATTCATTTAGATTCACCTTCTTTTCATTAATGGCTGCCATGGAAAGGTGGCTCTACTGTTGAAGTCACATTTCAATTTTGACATTTATTTTTATTTAAAAATTTTTTAAATTGGAATTTTTAGAAAGGAGGTTATTAAGGCCATCCACTTGTATCATCTTGTCATTTAGAAAATGTTAAAATGTGGGGAAGTTTGTTATTTATAATCAATCAGATTTTTAAACAAACTTCGTGTGCAAGAATATTACATAGATTTTATCTTAAATTGCTGTATGTTAATTTTTTTGATACCATCATTATAGTCTAATGTGTACATGAATAGAAGAAGGATATGATAAAAAATAATTTTATTAATAAAAGACTCAACTCGTTTCAACTCTAGAAGTAGTAGATTTTTTGGTTTCATGAATTTGAAATGTTGTCAAGAATTTATTTTTCAGCGACACAAAGAAATCCTATGTCAAATGAGATTTTTTTTTTGAGAAATCATTAAACATTCTCCAAAGACATTTCTTCTTCTTCAGCAACAGACTTTGGTATAAATGAAGGTCCAAAAGTAGATATTTCCAGCTCGATTTTAGTCTATTTAAAAGTATAGCGTCCCCAAAGTCGTGTCGGTCCAATTATAAAGGCTGTTACGAATTTGCCGAGCGATTTCGCTACTTTCGAAAGGACTCCCGGTGTTCGCGATACGCCGTCGTCGCTGAGTAGTGGCTTCCGGTTGGCAATTAGAGGAGGGAAACAGGGGCAAAAATAATGCCGTGAAATGTGGTCGAACGTTCTAACGAACCGTTGAGAGAGACAACGGTATCGTTTCCCGCTGGAGCGAATATTTGTCTTCTAGCACGGCCATTTGACATCCGATACTCCTTGACGGTGCTGAAGAATCGCTCGAACCCTTCTTCAGGATCGTCCTCGATGTCATCCCGACACGATTCTGCGAAATATGTCACCGGCTCGCGTTCGCTAATTGCGTGAAATATTGAAACACTCTGGTGGTCGAATGACTGCGCTAATTTTTAACCTCCTTCTTTCATATTTGTTGCGGCAAACGGGGATGAAGACGTTTTATATGAGGAAAGATTTATTGCCTTTTAATTCGTTTAATTTCTAGTTTCTTTTTTGGAGAGAAATTACTGTCATTTTTATTTATTGTATTTTATTGTATTATATATTTTTATAGGGATATAATATTTTATGTATCAGAAGTTTATTTTTTTATCCTTCTAATAGTGAACAATATGGGTATTCATTAGGTCAAAGTTTGACAATTTTATTATAAATTTGATTGTGGTTTTGCACTTTTATTAGAACAATCTTTTATTCTAAACAATAATTTAAAATGCGAAGAAACTAAATAACTTGTGTTCAACAGTAAAATTTATATAAAATTGCACATATAATTAAAAATAGTACAGGAACTAACCTTTCCGAATTTTTAAGCAGATATTTCTGGAATAATTAAAAATTTAAAGTTACTATATGAAATAAGAAAAAATACGTACATGACGTTAAAGAAAGATGAATACAAAATATTATTAACAAGCGATTAAGCTTATGAACGATGTTTTTCACAACGTACAAGGAAGCCATTACTTAACATTCTCCCTACGGCTGAATATATCATTAAAATTTCGTAGTTGCAGTAAGAAAGGTTATTCGTGCATTGTTCTTCGCGTCTGTTTAGCCGACGTTGAATTTCCGCAGTAACACTGAATGGACGTTTAATTAAGTAACGAGCTCGTGTAGTTATTATTTCGCGAGCATACGAGCGGCCTCTTTGTGAGGGCTCGCGGAAGAGTTCATTTCTAATGTCGAGCACAGAAACGCCACTTAATGAAAAGGAGATTAAGGGATCGAGCGGTTCAGCCGAAGATTAATCTCTTGAAAGCTCGCGCCTTGTAATCCAACGGGTTCTCATTATTCATATTCTATATGGAAACCAAATACACGACGCCCGTAATCCGTCAATCCATTTTTCCTCTATTTTCAATGTAACGGATGAATTTTTATCGTACATGGAGGTAGTATGTAGAGCTTTAGTATAATCTACTTTGCAGTAATTATTTATGGTATAATTATTACGCTTCAGAATTTATGTTGAAAGGGTGTCTTTTCTAGGTTTTTACATTTGGAGATGTTTATGTTCTCAAAATTCTGCATTCTGACAATTTCTATAGTCACAGATTGGTACTCAAGTCTCTACACTTTCAAACACCTGCATCCCCAAATTATTATATCTGTGGATACTTACATCTTTAAATTTTTATATTGTCGAAATTCCTTTAGCCTAGTATCTACACATATGTGAGTATGTACACATACCTAATTTTGTACAACCCACGTTCCTACGTCTTCAAGTCTCTACATCCTCATACCACTACATCTTCAAATTTCTATATGGTCCAAATTCCTATATCCTAGTATCTACACATATGTGAGTATGTACACATACCTAATTCTGTACAACCCACGTTCCTACGTCTTCAAGTCTCTACATCCTCATATCACTACATCTTTACAGATACATCTTCAAATTTCTATATGGTCTAAATTCCTATATCCTATTATCTACACATATGTGAGTATGTACACATACCTAATTCTGTACAACCCACGTTCCTACGTTTTCAAGTCTCTACATTCACATATCATATTTCTTCATTCTGTCACATCACCAACCCTCTTCAATTCCCAACATCATCACACTCATCAAATCCTAATATGTCTCCAAATCATCAAATCCCAATATGTCTCTACATCCTACATCCCAATACATTTGAACTATACTACACTCCTAACTGATCGTACAATACATTTTCCACCGCCTTCTGTTTTTCTCAGCAGTTTGCAGCGGCAGACGGTCGGTTTCCTGTGACTCGGCTATTCAGCAACTTTGGAGACGAAAATCGTATTCGGCTCGTAGGTCATGCATCGAATCCCGTGATTTCGTGGTTACCACGTATTCGTGCAGCCGCGACGGCGCAGAATTCTACGGGCACGCGATTGTTAAACCCCGTGGTTGGCATCCGGTTCGTAAAGTTCCAACGTGGGCAGCGCCATGGTCGGATTTACTTGCGGCTATCGTAGTTACCTGCTAGCCCCTAGTTACTACAAAGCTCGGCTTATCGTGCCAGAAATCGTACAGATACGCTGTCGTACTTCAACGATTATGACCTGATTTCTTTTTTCTATTGGCTACGTGCTGAACACCCTGTTTGCTTTAATTGGCAGCTCGATAACACTAGGTTCTTAACATAATTTATGAATAACTTCCGGAGAGGTGAAAGCTGATTAGTTAGAGAAAAAGATTGATGGAAAAATTTTATTCTTTAAGGATTTATTTCGTGCTTTATGTGTTTGAATTTTTTATTGCTTACTTTATATTGTTGATTCATGAGGGGCTTGTTTTGATGTATGGTTTAGCTTATGGTGATTGTAAGGTTACTTTGACTCAATCAGAAAAATAAAATACGAAAGATTAAAATATAGAAACTCTTCTATATAAAATATGGACAGTTTCTTTGTAGTACTTGCGTAAGAAATAAGTGAATATAAAATATATAAAAATAAGTAAAATTTGTAGGTACATGCAAGAATATTTATAACTTTCTGCAAGGTTCACTCTTCGGGTCCATAAATAAATCAACAAGGTATTTAAAATTAACAGAATAACAAATTACTAAGATTAAGTTTAGAGTCCTCTTTAAATCCCTGAAACACACCGAAACCCATGAGACGGACACAAAAACTACCCCATGTTCCCAGCTTTCTTTCATTAACCCCTGCAAGTAACAATTACCGACACACCCGAACTTTTTTCAAGAGAAGAGAATTCACGCGAACCTATTAGACAACAGAGGCGAACACCTAATCGGGAGACAAATTAGGACGCGCGATAACAGCGTGGTGGAAGCGGAACTCGCGTGGCACAAAGGCAGTCATCGCCACCCTTGCCCTGCCTAGAATTCGACCGTAATTTCGGATGTGATGCAGCAACATTTTCAGCCCGAGATATATTTGCCGTCGCAGCGTTCGTTCGAGAGCGAACGAACGTGATGGATGGGAAACAATAATGGCACTCGTTAGAGGGTTGCGCAGGAAGCGCATTAACGGACCCACCTTTTCGTCGTTCTCAGGTAAAGGAATCAATTGTCACTGCGGGGCTATTCGTGAAATTTCCTGGATACACCCAACTGTCTTGCTGCTAATGGATACTTAACTTGCAGTTTCTTTTATCCACTCGGATATTGAATTAACACTGATCCGATCTGATTAACGCTGATTATCTCGCTATATTTAACACAGGAGTTTATTTTATTACATAGTATGTTACATCTATTAAAAGAAATTTGATGTGATAAATTTTATGTTATACTATTGTCATTGTGTAGGAGTCAATTTTATTTATTATAATTGTATAACAATTCTATTCATCATAAAATGTTTTCATCCCCTGTATGTAAACTTTAAATCATTGTAAAATTTAAACTTTTATAATTTGTCCATAGATTTATTTGTCCATGATTCTATTATACAATGTTACCTAAAATTATTTGTGAGACATCTTAGACTTATAATAGTTTTAATAATGTTTTTACGTATGTATATCATCTCCCCCTCTACAATTTAAACTCAAAAGACCTCAAAATTGTTATCATGAATCGAAGACGAATTTAACGAATTCTAAAAGTAATTAATTACAAGAATGAAAGGTTAACATCAATATTACAGATTTTAATGTATGTTCTAGTGAAATTATTTGAAGCTTATAATTAGGAGGAACATTGAATGTAATGGATGTTGGAAATGTCTGTAGGTAACGTGACAATTATTAATCACGAAAACTAAAGAACAGTAGAGTAGGGACCTAAACCACAGAACATCAGCGAGTCTGTGCACAGACGGTATAATTATCTCCGCAGCGTGTTGGGTGAAATTTGTATCCGTCTCGGATAACGAATTAAAGAACGAAAGAAAGGGGGGTTGAAACAAAGAGGGCGCAGAGAGAGAGGAGGCGGTTGCCGTGGCTTAAGGAAAGCAACGAGCACTAATAACCGCGGGAATTAATTAACAGCGGGCCCGGGCAAAGGAGCAAGCGTAATTTCGAGCGAATACGTTCCGCAGGATGGAAGAACGTGTTTTAAACACGTCTTCAGCGCGTCTAGGATTTAAGACCATCCTGTGTGGCCAGCTAGTTCTAAATGCGAATCCGGTGAAAAGAAGCTCGGTTGAAAAATAAGAAAACAAGGAAAATAACGGTGTTTCGAAACGGGAAAGAGGAGAACGTATCCGACTCGTCTTTGCATCGCGATGAAAGGAAATACTTGAATGAAGAAGAGACGAGGAGTAAAAGAGGAGCAAGAAACAGAGGGGAACGATAGGGCGTAAAGCAGCGTGTCGAGGGCAAATTAAAGAGGAACTCGCGAGAAAGAAACGAACAGGACGCGGATCGAGGAAGCGCGATCTTGTCGAGCAGTCATTAAAAACCTGGTACCCGTCGTTCTGCCCATTAGAATGACAAATGGCGTCGTTGACAGTGCCAAATTAGCGCGATGAAAGGACGACAGCCACCGTGGAAAACCCTCGTGACACGAGACCGCTGCATCACTCTGTTTCTACTATCTCTCAAGATGTGTTCACGACATTAACTTACAGATTTACTTTCTTATTCTTACTTTGAGATGTTCTCACGTTTTTAGGTCTTTCGTCTTTGAAACTTAGAAATTTTTGAAAAGAAACATTCGAGTTTTTGAATTTTAAGGTTATGACACTGACCGCCATGTTATGTATCGTTGTTGTAAATTTAGTTAAATTATTTATAAAAATAAATGAGCTACTGTTGAAATAAATATGCACTAACAGAGTAAAAGATGGAATTGATTACCCTCGTTCTTAATAATTTGTATTATAGTCTGATCACGAACGTCAGCCTTCACTACGGCGATCAACATATCAAGAAATTTAGAAATTACCAAATTCACACACAAGTCTATAAAATTAAAAAATGTATACATCTAAAAATATTAAAATTAGCAAACTTGTACGTGCAGTACGAAAGAACCTTTTCCTACATTGGTAATTTCGAGAGTTGTTCATTTCCATCACTACATCTCTCATAATATAACTATCACATTCTTCACTGCCACAAATGAACCCTCAGAAATATTTCTGTTAAAAAAAATTAAAAATATACTGCCACTAAAGAAAAGTATACCGTCATTAAAGAATATAATCCTTAAATAAATAATAATTTTTAGAATAATTAAAAAACCGTGAAGAATATTATGGAGTTTACAAATTATCACGTAAAATGTGGGATAAAAATGGTGTTCTAGTAATTTCTCGAGTATAAGAAGGATTAAAATTATTTTCTTAGGACAATCAATATCGAACTTGGCAATAATCAAAGGGTTGGTGGTCGCTTTCAACGTGCATCCATTCATTAAGGTTAAGCAGCATTTACGGAAGCTCCATCAATTCTGCATCGAGCCAACTGATAGCCGGATTATCGTAGTATTACCTGGTAATTAGCTTCCAATGAATCTGTGCTCGATTGACGACATTCCTCGCTCGATTTGTCGTCCAATATCGCCGCCTCGTTCAAATCTCTGTGTCAAATCGCATCCTGCGAATTAGCTCGGCTTTATTTGCTTTCTGCAGTGACTCGATGATTTCTGTATTTCCGAATTTTTTAATTTTTAAATTCAGGTTTGTAGACTTTGGATATTTTAAAGTTGAAATTTTGTGAATTTATAGATTTGAAAATTGGTGGATTTAGAACTTTAAGTTTAAAATTTGTAATTTTATCGGTTTCAAATTTTTATTTTTTTTCAGTTAAAAATTGGTAATTTTTTGAAGTTTGAAATTTGTAGTTTTATCAGTTTAAAATTTGTAATCTTTTTAATCTTAAAATTTTTAACTTTATCAATTTAAAATTTATCATTTTATGAATTTAAAGTTTGTAACTTCTTAAGTTTAAAATTTGTAATATTATAAATTAAAAATTGGTAACTTTACAAGTTAAAAATTTGTAACATTATGGTTTGCAATATAAATTAACAAGCATTCCAGTTTCTGCAGCCCCAAATCTACAAACGTAAGAATTAGTTTCAATCGCGGCTAATACGATCCTCGAACCGCAACAAACTCGTTAAACTTTCCTCCCCAGGAAACAGCACCGGCAGTGTTTTATAGCGGAAAAGATCGTTAAAAGTTGCGTGAAGGCACACGAAACCGTATCGATTCTTTCAACGCGTTTGACGCGAGTTGACGTTCCTTCGGTAAACAATAATCCCGAAATATCTGTGATAAAATATTTGCAGAAACGTACCGTCCTTTTTCCGTTTCCATTGTCTGTCGTCCCCTCCAGGCATCGAGCTAGTAAAACTGTCGAATTACATCACGATAATGGCGAAACGCAAGGAAAAGGGAGGATCAGGGAATCAGGGATAAAATGAATCGTCACGGGGTCCTTCGGATATTTATAGACTCGATTTCGCTTCGCTAAAAGTTTTATTTCGTCCACCCAGGACAGATAGTCTGGTCTGCGTTCGTGTACGTATGGAAAAGTGTTCTGTACGCGTATGTGTGTATCTCTGTATGTGTTCGTTCGCGTGTGTGCACGTAACACCTCGTAGTCACCCCTACGTCGCAATTGGTACAATATAATATGTATAGTTTTTATTTTCGTCTATTCTCGTTAGCATACAAAAGGATACAGGCACACAAATATCAAATATGCATCCGTTACTCGTTATGCTATTGATCGATATAATTACACTCACAGTGGTATCATTTATTTTATTTCGATTGCTCTCACTCACGCGTTCTCTCGTGCTCTGTACGTTTGTCTTCCATTCGCTCGCGCACGCTCGCCTTAATTTTCTTACGCTGTATGATACAGTTATATACAAAAATGGTCGCTTCCCGTGCACGGGCTTATTTATAATACGTTTACACATATATATGTATAAATTACAATCGCTATATACATTGAGAGATAATGCGGCGCGTTTAATAGTTTCAGGGTGGCGAGAACGTCCTAAGCTGCCATTATCCTTGCTAAACCTATGATATAAACCGTTGTCGTTGTTTTCCGTCCTCGTGACTGCTCGTCGCGTTCTCGTTAACTGTTTGCGTGCAGCTGCAGCTGCATGTAATCACCATCGCACGATCGATATCGGTGCACGAATTGCTTCTGATCGATGCGACAACTTCGCACTATGCTTCACATACCTTTTTTATTCACCTGCTTCTACGTTAAGGTTCAATACTCGATGTAATACATTTAGCTTTTCAATCACTTTCTACATAATTTTAATTCATGATTATTATGTATATTATGATTGTTATGTATATGTATACATATATTTATGTATACATACATGTATGCATTGTTACATAGGTACAGATTTGTTATACAAATTTTTACAATTCTTATAATAATTTGAAAATTGTGCTTCAATTTTATATGTGACCTGTGAAATTAATTTTTAGGACAGAGAATGATAGAAGCTTCAAATAGAGTATAAAATAATGATATGTATAATCTGAAAGTATATTAATATACTTCATTATTGTGTCAAGTGGAAGTCACATGTAATAGTCAAATTTTTAATCAAGTTCTGATAGGAGGTAAGTGATGGGCAGGTTAAGGGTTGGTTAACAAGTTTATAGACAGCCTATTGGAGATTTATGAAAATTTCAAATTTGAATGTACCACTATTAAACTTTCAAATTTACAAATTTACAAATTTACAGATTTGCAAAATGCTCAAATGCAAATTATCTCAAATTGTTAAATTTAAAAGCTTGATAACAAAGGGTGAAAATAAAGAGTAATACAAGTTCTCCCGAGTATCTCAACGTATCTCTTCAACAACCTCGTTCACCAGGTACTTTTCAAAACCCGCCTCTAATTCCCTCCAAGCACCCCAGATCGTAGCAAAGGTCGAGTGATCAAATGTTCCACAAGCAACATTAGTTTCTTGTACAGCTTCCTTCGATATTCAAATCCAGCGATTACCATGTCCCGGCGACTGCTGTTTCCTGGCGCGTCCTTTATGAGCCCGTAATTTTTTATTCCGCCGCGACGTCGAGCGTCGTCGATGCGGAGATACGCGAACACGGTTGGCTGATATCGTGGAGATACGACACGATCGGTTCTGCATCGGCACAGAGAAGACACGCGCCGAAGAGAGAGGCGACCGAGGAAGCTCGCTTGTATAAATCACTCGTTGCAACCCTTTTTCAATCCGACATGAGAAATGCGGGAAGAAAGTTGAGGGGTACATCCAGGAAAACTGGCCCATCTTTTATTCGGCGACGAAGAAGAGACTCCTGAGGGAGAGGTTTTAGAGAAAGAGGGATAAATGGAGGCTGTTTGATCGACTCACCCTTGGAACATTATGTATCTTGAACAGGAGACGCATTCATTGTTTTTTGGGGGGTTTCTTTATTTTCTGAAGTATTCAATTTTTTTAATATCCTAAGATATATTTTCATGCATTTAATTTCAAATGAATGCAGTTTTGAATTTATTCAATTTGAAATATAATTTAAATTCTGTTCTTTGCATCCCTCTAGGGATGAAACTGTTTAACCTATTATAAATTACGTAACCTAACTTAAAAATTACAAGATTGTCTTTACTTTAATTTCCAATTAGTTTAAAGTATTTAAGCTATAACCCTTGTATATTTACAGTTAATTGCAGTTTACTGTTATAGCTATAAATAAAGAAGAATAAATAAGAAATAATACAATATAAAGGAGGAAAGATGCAAAGGGAGCATGTATAAATTTTAAAATGTGATACTTCTATCTAAATTGAAAAATTTGATATTTGTACATTCCTAAAAATGTGCAACTTCGATATCATTAGCGAATTAGAGAAGGAAGAATCTTTGATACGTTTACACGTCAAGATGGCGACCTGTGCCACTGGTATCACAGTGCCATCACAAACCTCGAATTATTTTTTAAAAAAGTAAGAAGAAGAGAAAAGTGAAAGAAGCGTAAAATTTAAAGAGCGTAGAATAAGCAGGGTCGTGTAGCAGGGATTTAGAGCGGTCGTGCGATATCGCGAGGATCTCGTTGCACACTCGGCACCGTTGTCATTGACATGTCGGCAGCATGCAGCTACACTGCACAAAGGAACCATAAAGTATCCAAAGAAGTACGCCGCGAGCAGCCACACGAAAGTGCCGTCCTTCGTCATCTTTTATCTACCTTCCAAGAGGATCCTTAACGATCTTCTCTTATTTTTTATTATCTAAAGTCCTCGATTCTCTCACACCCCTGCTTGGTTATTGATTTAATTCTTCCTTAACGTATAGTCTGCGCGTGAACGTCGTCCCCTTGCCGCTTTCTGCACGCTTAAGATAAATTGACGATTATTGCCAGGAGCGGACTGCTAGGTACTGGAAGTGCAGGAAGTTGAAGGTACTTAATGCTCGGTGCCGGGGTTATTGCAGAAGTTCGGTGAAAAATAGCAGCTCACGCGATAAAGATCTCTCTGTCGGTTCGCGCTACCTTGTCACGCGGAAGCGCGAAACTTGAACGCGAGAGTATCGACGCGCGATACCAAACTCGTCAGAGCGGGAAGAACCTTCCCTTATCAGTCCGCCCGCTGAATTATTAACGATAACGCGAATCGATTGTACAGTCGAAAGCAATGTAGGCTTCTATGGCTGGGAACTTATATTCGCTTTTGGAAGATTAAATTGTATTAGTTAGGAATTTCGGGATTTGGATGTTTGCGAGTAATTCTCGTTCTAGCCTTAAATTCTCAAATTCATAAATTTCTTACCAAATTCCTCAAATTCTCCAAATTCCCAAATTTCCAAATTCACCAAATTGCCTAAATTCTCTAAATTTCCCAAATTTCCCAAATTCTCCAATTTTCCAAATTCTCTAAATTTCCCAAATTCTCTAAATTTCCCAAATTCTCCAAATATCCCAAATTCCCCAAATTCTCCAAATTTTCCAAATTCTCTAAATTTCCCAAATTCTCTAAATTTCCCAAATTCTCCAAATTTCTCAAATTCCTCAAATTTCTCAAATTCCCCAAATATCCCAAATTCCCTAAATTTTCCAAATTCTCTAAATTTCCCAAATTCTCCAAATTTCTCAAATTCCCAAATATCCCAAATTCCCCAAATTCTCCAAATTCCCCAATTTCCCCAAAATCCCAAAATTCTCCAAATTTTCTAAATCCCCAAAATTTCCTAAATTCTCCAATCTCTCCAAATTCCCAAAATTCCCAAATTTCCAAACTCATATGCCAAATATACCAAAAAGCGAACGAGTACTTTTTCCCTATTATTAAATTCCCAGTATTAAAAAGCCTACGATGCCGATTATTGTACGTGATATTCCTCTCGCGATTTTCCTCTTCGCCTACCGTCCTCGATAGAAAAGGGGAGCAGAAAAAAAAGAAAACGACGATCATTATTGCGACAAAGTTATTTGCTCAGTGCCCTCCCCAACTTAAGGCGCTTGAAAGGTGTGTTTCTGTGTGTATGTATAATTAGTGCATATGTGTGTGTGTGTACGTGTAGTCACGAGGTCCCTAACGGTTATATTTACACTCGAAGCACTCGAAGCTGTCACTCTTACGATTTACTTTAACATCCTACGCTGGCGACGATATCGACGATTAAACACTAAATATACATAGGTAAGTTCCGATCGTTGTAGACGCTACGCGTGTTTCCCTCTTTGTTTCGTGGAACGAGAACTGTTGTTTCGCGTCACGTTACTTTTCTTTAAATCTCTTCCATAAATTATTTATTACAATTTGCACAGAAATTTTCTGGAGGGTTATAGGACTCTATTCTGCAAAAATAAAGTTTGTGTGAATTTTTAAAAGTGCGATTAAATTATGTGTTGTAAAAATTGGGGTGTGGACAACTTGTATTAGTCGGCCATCTTGTATTAGAAATTTTAAGAAAATTCTTAATAAATTTGTTCAAATTGGTACCACAAATTTTATTACTTATGTACATAATATAATAGTGTCACCAATATTGTATTAGATCTTTTATATATTCAAAGTGAACTGATTCCAAGTTGTTAAATATATTTTACAAAATTTACAATATTCAAGAACGAAATGAAAATATGTGGTATTCTCGAAGTGTCAATAAATTGTGTCAGAGGTTTTATATTCTGAAGTATTTAATTCAAGAGGATTTAATAAAAAAGAAATTGAAAGAAAAGTCGTCGACGCGAAGCACCCGCGATTGCCAACCCTTCGATTCCCGTTCGATTTTATTAGTATTAGTTTCCTTAATATATCACAATGTGGTCGGTTTTCTTTTCCGTACACGTGCTATTTATTAAACCATACTCTTCGCGTCCTTTCCTTTTACGTACACATGTATTTAGTTATTGTTGTCTCATCCCTGTATTGTCGATTCCTTACGTCAGTTAATCCCTCGATTTTCCTCGTTGCATGAAGGCGATGTCGGTAGTAATAGAGAAATAAAGTCGGGCTTATACAATATATTTATATTTATATGTATATCGTTAATATACGTTTAAAAATCGCCGTCGCACAATAATACGCATTACCTTTGTGTATATATATATATATCTATTTATATATATATTTGTTCTTCCTTCATATACTGTATATATACATCGCATACATACGCGCGTGCGCGTGTGTGACTGTTTACATGTGTGTTTTCTTTTATGTGTCGCAGTAAAAATATTTGTTTAATAAATGCATGTACTTATTAATCTCACAATCAAATTTCGATTTTTAATAGAAGCATACATTTCTGAGTTGAGGCTGTGTTTATATTTCATATTCGTTCATTTTATTTCGCTATTCGATAAATGACACACAAAGTTCAACCCTTTGTTGCATGATTTTTGTCAACACACTAATAAATGTGTCTAATAAAAAAAATGATGGGAAAGAAATTTATTTATGGAAGAGACGTGTGATATAAAACAAGACAGAATTATGAAGGGCAAAAAATATTATTTCTCGTGAATAAACTTTTGGAAAATAACTTAAGAGAGATCTGACATTTAAGGATGACTTATGACTTCTTAATAAAGTAAAATACATCATACTTAATAAAGTAGAAGAATGTCACATTATATATAACCTAAAATGTCATATCTACCTAACCTCAAAATAGAAAGCAACGAAGGGTTAACCTCAATTTTTAAACCCACGAGAAAAATTAAAATAGATCAATGACGTCCTTCCTCTAATACGTCAGAAATGTATGCTCAAAGAATTTTCTGAAAAAATCCTAATTTACCAAAGAAATATTTACTGCAACACGTGTATAAATTAATTTCATTAAAGGTCGCCATAATACTGCGATAATAAATTAATACGAATGCATGAGAGCACGCGCGCACGCGCCTCCACACGAAACACATCCGAGATACTCAATTATTTATTTGACGTCAGTCTTGTGTGAGGCGGGATCGAAGCTCGCTAGCGTTCTCCTTTTTCCCACAAATCTTCCGTCCCCTATAGTTTCTTTCTTTACCCCCGACTCGTTCGATACCATCGCGTCGATCTTCTTGCTCGTTCGTTCCCCTTATATTTTCCTTTTTTTCTCCGCTTCCAGCCACAACGGATAACTGACGTTCGCTTAATCACGCGACCAACTCGAGAATCGAGCACCGATTATACTTGAGCCCGGCAATTAACGGCGATTAATTATCGGACGTGTGTCGATTCGACGCGACCGAAAGTATCTTATTCTACTGCTCCGCCATTTTGGTACTCGACAAATCGATAACGCGCCTCGGTAAAAATATCACATAACAAATTCTTTTACATGCGTACATAGTTGAACATGAGTAATTGAATAAAATTTCTGCATATGAAAAATATGATCAAACTTATATTCATTTGCAAAATTGAATTAAATTTCTGTATATGAAAAATATGATCAAACTTATATTCATTTGCAAAATTGAATTAAATTTCTGTGTATGTAAAATCAAATGAAATTTGTACTCATGTAAAATTGAATGAAATTACTGTATATCTAAAATCAAATGAAATTTGTACTCATGTAAAATTGAATTAAATTTTTCTGTATGTAAAATTGAATTCAATTTCCCTGTATGTAAAATCAAATCAAATTTATATTCATGCTAAATTGAATTAAATTTATGTATCCATAAAATCAACTCAATCTTTGAAATCATTAGCATATCAAATTTTTATGTATGAAAAATTCAGACATATTTTATGCATGAAAAATTAAATTAAATTTGTGTGCATAGACGATAATTTTATATGAATATACAGGACTTAAAAATGCTTTTATATGCATATAAAATTATAAGATATTTCTGTACATAAATTAAAAACGCGTTGAAATGTATATACAAAATTAAAATATGCCTTCATATGTACACATAAAAATTAAAAAATGCTGTAGATAAATATAAAGCATACTAGTTGTAGACACATAAATATAAAAATTGCTTTATGTATGCGGATACATAAATATGAAAAATATTATATATTTCATTAAAACTAAAAACTGTCCAGAACCTAAAATTTTAAATTCTAAATAATACCAAAAATTGATTCAATAAATACATACACCTCTTGTATTTCTAATATTTTTCTAAAAAACAGTTTATGTATAAATCTCGATAGTTTTGAGGTTACGTATCAGTTTGAGATATCCAAGATGGCGTCAAAGAACAGATCTTCACCGTCATTCATCTCGAAATCGATAACGAGCTCGATCCGGTTGCACATGCGCGGCGAAACGGTGAAACTCCTTCTGGAAATCCGCTCGTGCTTTTCCTCCTTGTTGTTGTGTTTTTCCGCGCGGAAACGCGACACCGCGAATTACAATTCTTTCGTCGAACTCCGCTTTAACGAACGTTGCGCTCGCGGATTACACGCGCGGTTACGCGGCGCGGAATTAATGCGGCAGTGAGCGGGAAAACGGCCGCGGAACTCGAGCTTTGGGTGAACCTTGTCAACGAAAAAATGCGACTCTGGTTTTCTAGTTCAAACGACACTTTTCAACCGTGTAACTCGTTCGGAGGTTGAATTTTAAGAGACGGGGTTAAAATCATTTTTTTGTGCATTTCGACCTGGGTGCACTGGATAAATTGAAGGTTTACGAAACCCTTGATTTCGCTGGAAAAAAAGTGGTTTAGAATAAATTTTTGATAGAGTGTTATTTGTGAAATTCTTCGAATATGTTCCTCGATTAGACAAGTATAAATAAGTTTCTGAATTTATGTGAAATATAATGATTTTTGTTCTTAGGACAGTTGTGAAGAAACTTTACATGTATTAAAAAAAAATAGTTTTGTTACAAATGCATACAAAACCATATGGCTAAAAATTGATCCTCAATCTTTTGAAAAAATTTTTAATAATAATATTTAATAACTGTAATTACTATAAAATCAATATGAGACCCATCAAGAAATAAATATAGACGAATATAAATATAAATAAAGTCATGTTGAATTCCGCCAAAGAGAACAGAATTGACTACAGAAAAATTCAACACAAAAATTATCTACAACTATTAACCTTCCTGTATACAAAATAATTTCAAACTCTCCCATAATAATATCGGTTAATTTGAAAACGTTTCAACCCCCATTAGAATCTTGTACAACGTGCTTGGTTCATGGTCGTGCACCTGTACTCGCTAAAACTAACAGCAAAATAGAAATCGCAAAGACTCGTGGAACGGCCATTTTGGGAACTCGAGCTCCGCGTAGCGAGCGTTTCGAGATCTCCGGAAGAGTCACTCGTGCGCAATAACGCTGTCACTAAACTGATATGCCAATTGTAGTTACAACTCCGGTTATACGGTTCATTTTACCCGCCAGGAAGCGGGTCTATTTAACGCGACACTCGAGATACACTCGAATACAGTGTAGGCTTCCTTTGGATAAGGGCTACTTTAAGGTACTTGGTTTTGGGGGTGAAATGCGTAAACTTGAAATTTTTGTATTTTCATATTGCTGGATTTAGTTTTTGAGATTGTAGATTCTTGAATTTGTGGATTTTTAGATTTAAAAATTTTGAGATAGATTTTTTGAAGCTGGGAATTTTTGTATTTTAGTTTTTGAGTGTTTGAATTTTTCTGGATTTTCAAGATCCAGAATTTATCATAATTCTGAATTTTCAAATTATAAAATTCTATAGACTCAAAATTTTGAAGTTTTCAAATTTCTCAAATTTCCAAATTCTTAAACCTGAAATTTGTCAAGCCCCCAAATTCTTAAATTCTTAAATTTCTAAATTTACAAGATTTTTAAGTTTCCAAATTACCTTCCCCAATTTTCAAGGTCCCAAATCTCTAATTTCTCAAACTCTCCAAATTTCCCAAATTCCAGAAATTCCTCAAATTCCCTAAATTTCCATATCTCAAACTTTCCACTCCCCAAAATCCCCAAATCTCAAAGTTCTTAAACCTTGAAGTCCCCAAATCTCGAACTATCAACCCCTAAAAGAACAATCAATCCCCCAAATTTCTAATCTAAAAATTTCTCCCCGAAAATCCTCTCCTTATATCGCCGTTTTCCTTACGGAAGCCCACGGTGCTTACTCTACTGTACGCTTCGAAAGTGCGCCAATGGCAGTGTTCGAGAAAGATATCGACGAGATCGACCTTGCCGAAGCTGTGCTCGGTCTAATTGGACTTTCGAAAATTGAACAGGAAAGAACAACGCGCCGATAGGGAAAAATTTTCGAGCCTCGTTGCAGTCGATTCGATCTCTCGTGTCATTTTCTCCTCCTCTTCGTCCTCTTCTGCTTCGTTTCGACGCTAACGGCGCTCGAGTATTTCGCTGTGCCTTCAGCATCCATCGTCGAACGATTTTCACGGTGAACCGCGCATCGATCGTTTAAAAAATGAGAAGGAATTTCGCGAAGAGAGAAAACGATCGGTGGAAACGCGACGTAGAGAAAAAGCGAGATGATTTATGAGAGACACATGGATGCTGAAGGGTTGGATCAACCGTTTGATCTGTGTTTGATGCACGAAATTCGTACCTTCGATTCAGCGTGGTTTCTGCAGGACACACCGATCCTTACGCGTATCTGTGCAAGGAGTGCTCGCGGCGCTTGCTTCCTCTGCGCTCGCGCTCGCAAACGGGCTCCGGGCTCGGCGGGTTCGAGTACGTCAGGTTACTGGAGCCTCGGGGGGGTGGCGCGCTCATCGGGGGAGGGGGCGGCGGGAAAAAACTCTGCAAACATGCCTGCAACATCAAACATCAAAATTAAGTATGAAGATTAAGACATTTTTACACTTGACTGCCATGTTGGAGCAACTCAAAATTTTATTAGATAGAATTTTTACTAAATATTTTCATATTTTGCTATTTTTGTGATGTGGCAGTCAAAGTACAAAGATAAACACAGTTTTTACACTTGCCTGCCATGTTGGAGCAACTTAAAATTTTATTAGATAGAATTTTTACTAAATATTTTCATACTTTGCTATTTTTGTAATATGGCAGTCAAAGTGCAAAGATAAACACATTTTTACACCTGACTGCCATGTTGAAGCAACTCAAAATTTTGTTAGATAGTATTTTTACTAAATATTTTTATATTTTGCTATTTTTGTAATATGACAGTCAAAGTACAAAGATAAACACATTTTTACACTTGACTGCCATGTTGGAGCAACTCAAAATTTTATTAGATAGTGTTTTTATTAAATATTTTCATATTTTGCTATTTTTGTGATGTGGCAGTCAAAGTTCAAAGATAAACACATTTTTACACTTGACTGCCATGTTGAAGCAACTCAAAATTTTATTAGATAGTGTTTTTACTAAATATTTTCATATTTTGCTATTTTTGTGATGTGGCAGTCAAAGTGTTAATGTACTTAAGAATGCATTAAATATATTACTGTAAGAGGGAATATAAATATAAATAAAAGTGAACGTACCTTCGCGCTACCCCTTGATGAAGACTTTGAGAACACGCTATCCTGATCACTGCTTACACTAGGCACAGGCATTGGTACCGCGTAGTCATAAGTGGCATCTGTGAACAGAATGTTCAAATCTTCAATCCTCCAAATTTATCAATTTCTCAAACTTGTTTCAATTTTCAAGATATGTTTGATTGATTGATTGATTTTATATGGGCCTCTACTGCTATGGTCATTATTCCAAGACATCTTTGAGAACGGTTTCAAACTGGGAAATTAACACTCTCCTACCATATAAGACTTCATCAAAAGATTCTATATTAATATATCATCTAGTGAAACCTTCAATGAACACAGCAATTCATGTCACCGGATACTCATGTCACCGAGTTAAGTAAAATCAAACGCATGAAGATCGAATCAGTAATCTAACAAGCGTGTCAACAAGTGTCCCAAGTGTCAAGACATCACCGGACATCGATCGTGCTCACCAGACTGCTCAACGTTGTCGTGAAGGTCCTTGTTGTCTATAACAACGGTGCTGTATCCATAATAAGCAGCATGAGGTGGTTCCCGGTACTTGCTCTCGTGGAAGGGTTCCTGGTACTCGTCGAGCCTGACATCGCCCAGCAGACGATCGTTCAAATCGCGAGGTAGCGTCGTCAGCTTGGTACCAGCGTACCTGTCGTCCAGCTCTTCGACTCTGTAGGTCATCAACGACGGATCTTTCTCCGTGGTGCCGTACGCGGATTCCGGTGATAGATGTTGATGATTGCCCGAGGGTATCGCGCTCTTGGTGCTCAGGGGACTAGCGAAGTTCTTGCGTTGCCTGTGTCGCGTGACGATCAGGAAAATCGCCACGGCTAACAGGAGGATCACGGCGGTCAGGACTCCGATAATCACGGCCATGTAGGTCGGATCATCTTGCTTGACGACCGGCACCTCGGCCTGGAGAGGATTGTCGCGCGCTGAAATTCGGTCTCTTTGTCTGGGTGCTTCGGTCGTCGGCGGTGATTCCGGTGTGAAGTTTCCGTGAGCTATGTCTGAAACAGAAATTGTTCCTTTGTGCTTTCGTGTTTTGGGAGAATGGGTTTTAGTCGGAATGTTCGAGGCTGAGAGTAGTCAAGGTTTGGGGTATGGTCATTAAATTAATACTGTTCGAGGTTGAAGCTAGTCGAGGTTCAAGTCTGTAGTCATATTAGTTGTAGTCTAGATTGAGATATTCTTTATAGTCATATTTGCAAATGTATTTTAATTAGGGACCTGATCATCTAGATACTAGACATTCAATCTGGGTCCTGGAGTCCTGAAGCTACTCTTCGAACGAAAATTTTAAAAAGACTACAAAATGGATCTACATATTGGACAAATATAAAAGTATAACTATTTACATAGTTGACAAATATAAAAGCCTCTGTCATAATTATTATCTGAGTAATAAACGTAGCACATACGTTGTAACAATAAGTAACTATACATAAATGTATGTATATCAAGAATCTAGGATGATTGGGATGAAGATATCAGAAAATGTTATCTGACCTGTTATCTGACAGGTTCAAAGTGCACGATATCTCATTTCGAGTGTGACGTAGGTATGCGTCACGACCATGTGTTAGGTCACGTATGACACTCACCGGAATCAAATGTGATCTCGCTGATCATAATCCATCTGGAGGCGAAGCTGAATCTCAACTTGACAAATTTGCCGATACGATGGTGTAGTTTGATGGAGATGTTCCTCGAGTGCTCGAAGATCCTGTCCTCCATGTAGGAGTACACGATCGCATCGCCGGTGTAGTAGCGACCACCGACACTGAACATTATACTGGCTTCGGAGAACACCTGTTTAAAAAACAGAAACATTGTCTTTTCAACGGTGAGGTAATCAAAGGTCTTCGCAGATTAACTTTTATTAAAATAATTTTCAAGTCCCTGAATTTTTACATTCCCAAATATCAGTTTCCCTAAATCGTTGAATTCCCACAAATCCTAAAAGTCCTGAAAAGTCAACGAAGTACACAGTCCCCGTTCGCCATATTTTCCGCCGTAAAGCCACATTTGGCATAACAGTACACATTCCCATGAAATATGAACGTAGGCCATGCATTGTCCATTTTTCAGCGATCTTAATTCCCGCAATAATATCGTCCATGAATCACGTGCCAAATCTCCTAGGAGGAACTAGCGCAAATCATAGTACGCTCCAGAGAGCGCATTCTAAACGAGGATGTACAGAACGCGTGTACCCATAAAGCACGTTACACGAGAAATATGTAAAACATGTCGCGGCGAACGTTATTTCAGACAGTGTAATGAAGTTGCCCATTGTGTACGGTAAACGTGATGCAGTGGCTAATATTCAGCATTAATTATATGCATAAATCATCATCCTAAGAGGAGTCGGTGCGTGGAGTCCCGACAAGGCACCCAGGCCTGTGATATTAATATATCCCGCAGTTCCTCTTCCACAAATACGGCCCCGGCTATTTATTGCGGATATAACGAGCGACTTTATAGAGGCAACACTCGGTTGACATCGACGACTTCGATAATTGCGAGCCTCCTGCAGGTGATTGTGCGTTCGCCAGCAAGCGGGAGGCGCGTGGAATGCTAATTCCGATCCGGGAAAGCGTAAGATAGTTGCGCGAATAGAATGCCTGCCGGAAACTGAGAGCAGGATGGGAACAGAAGGAGAGAGATAGCGCGGAACGAGGGACGTGGAAACGGAGATCACAAAGCTGAGATTATCTAACTCTCTTAGCTCTGAAGAGGAACGCGTGATGCGTATGGATTTTCAAGGCAGCCTTGCTATAACACAGCGAGGCTGAGGGAAGATGAAGACGTGGCCGCGAAATCGTCGACGCTGACGAGAGGCACGCGCGGATCAGAGAAAATTGCAGTTCAACGTAAGCTCTTATTACTTGTTGGAGACGTGGAAAAGTTTGTTTCGCGAATGTAAGATCTGTAGTCCAAAAATATGAACACTTAGAAAACGTGATAATCAAAAGGTGTCTACACATGATCGAGAGGTATGTCCATCATTAAACGCAGGGGGTTAAAACGTGAATAATCCAGAAGGATTATAGACAGTCCAAAAATATGAACGCTTAGAAAAAGTGGGAATCAAAAGATGCTTACACATGATCGAAAGATATGTCCATAATTAAACGCAAGGGGTTAAAACGTGAATAATCCAGAATGATTACAGATAGTCCAAAAATATGAACGCTTAGAAAAAGTGAGAATCAAAAGATGTTTACACATGAACCCATCATTAAACGCAAGGGGTTAAAACGTGAATAATCCAGAAGATCGGGTTCGAATCCCCACGGAGGGCCTCGAAACACACAGCAAACTGGTATCAAGATTTATTTGAATGGAGCGGCTCATTACCCGGCTCGATTGTGTGCTCGCGGCCAAGATGGAGAGTGGCGATGTAGAGGCGGAAAACGAGAGGTGGCGATGGCAAGGGCAGCAGAAACGACGTATCGGCTCTCGAAGGGGAACCGTTCCTTCCTTCTCGGAGGAACGGTTCTCGGAAGACAGGAAGGGAACGTCGAGAAGCGAGCGAAACGTTTAGGCGTTTCTCTCTCGTGCACGCACAATGGCAGCAACCAGCCGAAGAGCAGATACGCCACGTATTCAAATACAATACCGACAGTCTGGCAAGTCGGCAGTCTATGGCTGAGCTAGGAGAATGCAAGGGGTAAAAGATGGTAGCAACCGCCCCTAAACGTCCCCTTCTATTAACAAGCGCCCGCTCGCGCGGATAGGACACGTCTTCTGAAAGACGGCACTTCAAAGCTTCGCTAGTTTCGCCCTGCGTCTTGTTCCTAGACTTCGACACTTTTGCTATGCCATTGTTTCAAACAAATTGCACTTTTCAAATTTTGTCAAGGTTTAGTGATGTGGATTGTGGATTTTGAACTATTTTTTAGTCCACAGTAGAAACGATGATGTTTCTGACGATTTTATTGCAGATTTGATACTTTAATTCTTGATAACAAATGTGGTATTGTCGAGTAACTGGAGTTAAGTTTATAAAATAGAATTCTAGACTCGAGGGAAATTTCCAACATGCAGAGGAATATTTTTCTCGTTGGGTAACAGAGGATTGTCCAGGGTAATGAGGGCTCGCATTGAAATAAATCTTGATACTGCGGGTATTATATAGAAATTGGTGGCCGGAAGCAGGCGGGACCGGAAAATTTTCGCAGAAACTAGCAGCAGTCAGCAGGCGTAGTTCGCACCCTGTAAAGTCGCAGCGACTGTTGGCTCGTTTCCTCTTTCTCTTTCCATCCGTTCAAAGCCAGGGGCTAACCGTTGTTGCGCCTCGTTACCCATCCTACGTCTGACCTTGACTCCGTAGAACCTGGATTTCATAGTGTACCTCCCTCTCGTTTCCTTTCGTTCTGCGCGGATTAAAGGCTGGCAGCGGGGATCTTCGCGCGCATTTCGCCACCACCTCTTGTTTCCATTCTACCCCTCTTGCTTATCTTTTCCACGCGTTCCTCTTTATTCCGCTCAACGTATAGTTTCCATTTTATCCTCCTCTTTTTTGCAGCGTCGCTCTGCATCGTAGCCCCGCGTTGGCGAGCCGCCCCGGGCCCTTCCAATTTCCTCCCTGTCGTGCTCGCGTCTGGTCGAGCTCTTTTTTTCGCGCGTTTTCGCGGATGTTCGGTGAACGATCATAGAGGAAATTTGAAAATAACGTGGCCGGGGTTGCGTTCAAAGAGATTGCTGATAAAGGAGGACGCGCTGGAAATTCCATCGTCCACCGAATATCGATGGCGATACGGATAACGAATCAAAATATTAAAATTTAAAGTGGAACGATTCACCTGCGGTTCTATTTTCGCGCGAAAATTACGGAACTATTTGCGGGAATAAATTATTGGGGGAACATTATGGAATTTGAATGACGTTAAGAGGGTGCATTCTCGACGGTTTCGGGTTGCATTTTTAATGGTTTCAACCGGAATTCAATTTTGGGAATGGGATTCAATTTTCGACGATTTGCGGAGGATTCTATTTTGGACGACTTCGACGAGATTCAATTTTTGAACGAGATTAATAGGATTCAATCTTGAACGAGTTTAACAGGATTCTATTTTGAACGATTTTAAGAAGATTAAATTTTGAACTGTTTCGAGAGAATTCAATTTTGACAAACTTTAATAGGATACAATTTTTAACGATTTTCAGAAGATTCTATTTTAGACGACTTCGACAAGATTTAATTTTGAACGATTTTCAGAGGATTCAATTTTGAACGACTTCGACAAGATTTAATTTTGAACGATTTTAAAAGAATTCAATTTTTGACAAGTTTAACAGAACTCAATTTTGATCAATTTTAAGGAGATTAAATTTTGAACTATTTCAAGAGAATTCAATTTTGAGAAACTTTAATAGGATACAATTTTGAACGATTTTAAGAGGATTTAATTTTGAACGACTTCAATAGAATGCAATCTTGAACAAGTTTAATAAAACTCAATTTTGAACGATTTTAAGCGAAATCATTTTTGAATGATTTTAAGAAAGTTGGTTTTTGAACAATTTTTAAGAGAATTCAATTGTGAACAACTTTAATAGAATACAATTTTGAACGATTTTAAACGAAATCATTTTTGAATGATTTTAAGAGGGTTGGTTTTTGGAGAATTTTTAAGAAAATTCAATTGTGAACAACTTTAATAGAATACAATTTTGAACGATTTTAAACGAAATCATTTTTGAATGATTTTAGGAGGGTTGGTTTTTGAACAATTTTTAAGAGAATTCAATTGTGAACAACTTTAATAGAATACAATTTTGAACGATTTTAAACGAAATCATTTTTGAATGATTTTAAGAGGGTTGGTTTTTGAACAATTTTTAAGAGAATTCAATTGTGAAAATCTTTAGTAGAATACAATTTTGAACGATTTTAAGAGGATTCAATTTCAGATAGACTCTTATCCTTCGGTAATGTACTCACCTGGACATCCTTGGTGAACTGATTGTTGCAATAAATGTGTACAGCCGAGAATTCCCTGACGTGGTCGAACTCGAACTTGATCTCAAGCGGATGACCGGATCTGGTGTCGTTTCTCCATCCGACCCATCCCTGACCCCTATCGTAATCATAATAGCCCATCTTGAAGTTATCGGGCCCGATCTTGCCGTCTGTCAGTTGTCCGAGTCCTCGCAGAAGCTGGCCGTCCCAGTAACCGTCGTAAGTTGCATCGAAGAACTCCCAATTGCCGCGTTTGTCACCTTGTGGCATCGAGTAGGATACGATGCCGTCGTTCCATGGGCAACCGTACAATTCCACTCGCATGCAAACGGTCCGACGATGGTAACTGTACGGTAGGAAACGGACCTTGCTAGCCCACATCGGCGGCTCTAGCTCGTGCTTCGATTCCAGGTAGGTGTTCGTGTTACCCTTGATCACCTGCGACAAACATTCGATACAGGTTACTATGAATTTTCTTGTGAGATGGGTATTTTCTATTGCATCGTATTTTCGTATAAAAAGATTACGAGTAACAGTTTGCAAATGGTGAGGTGTTGGACGATATGTGAGCTATTTAGATTAGATAGAGTTGGAAAATTTGTACTTTGGGAGATATTTTAATTTTCTGAGGTTGTTAGGTTTCTGTGAGCTGTTAAGTCTTGTAATTTTTATACTTGTGTGGTTTCTAATTTCCAATTTAAGCAATTACTAATTTAGAGGCATTCCAAAACTTAGAGGTAATCCAAGGTTCCTAAAAATGCACAATATGAGAGATCTAAGTTGTCAGATTCTCCCTACAGTAACTACATTTTTTCCTAACTGTACAAAAACTCTTCTAAGTTAAATTTAAACTTAAAGTCAAGCATCGGAATTTTTAATCTATAGTTAAGTTTAGTTTAAGTCCCTAAATTAAAGAGACTTACCACAAAAATGATGGTAGAACCGCATTCACATGTGGAGGTATCATTCGATCACCATTTAAAATATAAAACTTAACCTAACCATTCAAAAGTATATCCAACAAACTCCGCATACCACTAACTTCAATATACAAATTTAATTTAATCCACCTTAATCTAATTTAATTATTCTACCTAGCCATTTGAAATCTAAGTTGATTTATCGATTCGACACGGTAGAATTACCTTTCCAGACTTATATAATATCGTTATAAATCCCCAGATTAAAATGTTAATAAAAATCCAAGTGCAAATAGCTTCAAAGTGCAGGTAAACAGCGTCGCATAAATTAACGTCAGCTTAGTGCTAGAAGTCACTTGTACGTCCAGCTTTCCATTACTTACGACTTGTTAAGTTTGTTCAAACGACAGCTTCCTCTACAAGTCATAGCTCATCACTGCTTTTTATTAAAGCACTCGTATCCGCAGGTTTACACTATTCAGCAATTAACACTAGATTTACGGACATTTCTTATATAACTACACTACCGTCCATAAGTATCCCGACACAAGCGAAATATGCATTCGCGTTGCATGAAAGTTATTCAAGTATCTGCAGCAGTAACTAAAATCGATTTTTTTTCTGCGAAGGTCAGAATACTGGAACGTTTTTCGATTGATAATTCTCGTTTGGAACTCATATCTCGATGGAAAAGAAGCTACAGACGAACTAAACCGAAACTGTCGAGTGCGTAGCGTTACCTCCATTCTTATCTCCATTGAGGGAACCTAAACATCTACCAACAGTTTACAAACACTTGAAACATATCGAAGAACCCTCTGAATACGTTCTGCACCATAGAAATGATGTGAGAATTTGTGGACGTCGCAAATTAGGGACGTAGCAATTTGGGGACGTAGGAATTTTAGGGACGTAGAAATTTAGGGGTGCAGGAATTTGGGAGCGTAGAAATTTGGGGACGTAGGAATTTTGGGGACGTAGAAATTTAGGGGTGTAGGAATTTGGGAGCGTAGAAATTTGGGGACGTAGGAATTTTGGGGACGTAGAAATTTAGGGGTGTAGGAATTTGGGAGCGTAGAAATTTGGGGACGTAGGAATTTTGGGGACGTAGAAATTTAAGGATAGAGAAATTTAGGGGTGTAGGAATTTGGGAGCGTAGAAATTTGGAGACATTGCAAATTGGGGATATGAGTATTTGAGGACGTCGCAAATTAGGGGCGTAGAAATTTGAGGGAGTTTGGAATTTGGGGACGTACGTGAGAACCCTTTGAATACGTTTACCCTCTGAATAGAAATGAAACATAGTAGAAATGAAAATTTTTTTTAGAATCGAAAGCGTTTCATTAGATTCACAAATTTGGACTACTTCTGGACATGAATTTTACTTTCACGCTTTCATTGTATAATTTGTACTTAAAAATTAATTCTATTGCGTTATGACATCTCAAAAAAGATAATAATAATTATTACAAATGATATGATAACCCTAAATACCTTTCGTACAAAGTTCAACTATGTTTCATGTAACGAAACCAAGTGTCCGGATACTTATGGACGGTAGCGTAGGTATCTGAAGACCTTGAGACTATAGTCCTTGTTCCTGTCAAGCTCCCATTGAGATCCACAAACAACCCACATATTCTATGACTTGTTTGAATTTGAAGACATACGCACTAAGCTTCCTAAACTTGAAGACCTAATCTATACCTAACCTAGAACTCTCTTAATCCCAAACCTAACCTACGTTTAGCAACATAAAAATTTTGAGATCGTAACATAGAAATTTGTAAATATAAAAAATCTAAAAATACGAAAATAAAAATTGCAAAACTTCATAAACCCAAAAATTGTTAACTACGTTATATCGATAAAACGCGGTATTCAAGAGTTATTAACCGTATTTATAAAAGATGGATCATTACCAACACCTGGCACCGATAATTCGTGGATATCCACTGAATTATTCATTCTTAACGGGGTGAAATCTTGACCGAAGTCTGGAAAAATTACGATTCACTGTTCGAAACCTGTCGTTAAAATACCACAAACTATCGAGCAGTGTGCGTATACACCTGTCGGGATCATGACCGCGATGAACCACGGTCACGTAAACGGCCATACGTGAGAATCTCGTACTCGTGGAGTCGAGAGGCGCTGTCAAGATGGTAAGTGGAAAATAAGAGGTCCTTTGTTCCGAAGGGACGACCCTCGACGACGAGAAATTCTCGATCCTCCAACGCGATACAGCCGTTTCGGACTCGCGTCTACAGAATAGAACGTGCGTTTGTTCTATCCAATATGCGAAAAATCGCAACTGGGAAACATAGGAAAGGTCCTAGAATATTTTTCGCTAGTAATCACGTTTTTTTCGTAAGCACAATTTTTTTGGGGAAAGTCAAATATCAAGTTTAGGAATTAGGGGACATTAGAATTTGGGGATTTAGGTATTTTGGGATATTAGGATTGGGAGATCTAAGTATTTTGGGACACTAGAATTTGGGGATCTAAGAACTTTCAAGTAGGATTTTTTATAGGAATTTGGCAACCTAGTGATTGGAGGGATGGGAATTGGGGGATATAAATATTTGGAAATCTTGGAGTTTGGGAATCTTGAGATTTGGGGATCATGGAATTTTGGAGGATCTAGGGATTTAAGGGTCTTGAGACTTGGGGATCTAGGGATTTGGGGAATCTTGAGATTTAGGGATCTTAGAATTTAGGAATCTTGGAATTTAGGAATCTTGGAATTTGGGAATCTTGGAATTTGGGAATCTTGGAATTTGGAAATCTTGGAATTTGGGAATCTTGGAATTTGCGGAATTAGGAATTTGGGGAATTTGGAATTTGGAGAATTTGGAATTTGGAGAATTTGGAATTTGGGAAATTTGGAATTTGGGGACTTGGAATTTGGGAATCTTGGAATTTGGGGAATTTGGAATTTGGGAATCTTGGAATCTGGGAATCTTGGAATTTGGGAATCTTGGAATTTGGGGAATTAGGAATTTTGGGAATTTGGAATTTGGAGAATTTGGAATTTGGGAAATTTGGAATTTGGGGACTTGGAATTTGGGAATCTTGGAATTTGGGGAATTAGGAATTTGGGGAATTTGGAATTTGGAGAATTTGGAATTTGGGAAATTTGGAATTTGGGGACTTGGAATTTGGGAATCTTGGAATTTGGGGAATTTGGAATTTGGGGAATTTGGAATTTGGAAAATTTGGAATTTGGGAAATTTGGAATTTGGGGACTTGGAATTTGGGAATCTTGGAATTTGGAAATCTTGGAATTTGAAGACTGTAATTCGCAAAGTTCGAATTTTAGCATGTTTCAAGATCAAACAATTCAAGAATCTATGGTTTCTAGAGCAAATTTAAAGACCTAAAAATCCACATATAATTTTGAACCCCCAAAACTCAAAGTTAATAAAATGCAAGGTCACTACAAGTTACCAATCGTAACTGTACGTTCTGGACGTTCCATAGATTCATCTCGCGATTAACCAAGCACAATAATTATAGTCCGTTCGAACACGTTAACCAAACCAGCACTTTTCGAGGCGTTCTATTTTTCGTGCATCACGCCTCCGAGATTCGCGAGCGGAGCCAAGAAAACAGGATTAAAAGATGATGATCGTCGGGCCGGGCACGTTCTGCGGCGGGGCGATCCAGTAATTGGGACCAGTGGCTGACACCGTTTTATTTGCGCTCGTTATTCCCGGCCGTACCTGATGTTTAGCACATCGAAACGAAGGCGACACGGAGGGAGTGGCAAACGGTGAAATACAATGAGCCGACACACGTGAAATTTTACTGGGCGCCGTCTCCTGGACATCGTCTCGTTTCTACTTCGTTACAGGAGTTTAATGAGCGTCGACGATCCGTTCGCCGCGGCGTGAAACGCCTCGTTAAGAGGCCGAAATATGCGACCGTAAACGGACCAAACAACTCTGAATGATACAGCGAAAAATCTCGGGCTGTTACGATGCTCGTTGCACTTTGCTGACGAAATTCCTGCAGTTGGCAGAAAAGGGATGCATAAATAGGGTACTGTAATTGGAAGCTTTCTTCGATACGCGACGCGAAGAGATAATGGAGCAGCTGATAAGCGAAAAACGTGGGTTAATAAAAGATGCAAACTACGGATGTGTACTTTAGTGTATTTTAATCAGGTAACTCAGAAATAAAGGTCCAAGACCATTTTTTGTGAAGGAAAAAATTGGAATCAATTCAGATATAACCTCTTTGCAGTTACATTAATTGTGAGACGCTCTGTATATGTTATCTTAATATTTTAACTGCTCAAAGTAGCTATTTTTGATATTAATATTTTTGTTATAATTTTTATGTATGAAGTTAATCGTATTAGTCTAAGGATCTTTAATCATACTATTCTTAATATCATTGATATTAATATTTTTGTTATCATTTTTCTGTTTGAAGCTAAACACATCATTCTAAAGATCTATGCTATTCAAAGGAAAGTGAATATATTTCTTGTTTTTCTTGTTTTTCTTGTTTTAAATATGTCTATCATGTTTTGGAATATTTCTTTTTATCATTCAATATATTTCTGCGTTTACTTTATTTTATATTTTTTGTTCTGAACATTATGATACGCCAAAATAACATTGATAAAATAACATGTTAAAATAAAATTGAATAAGTGGATAATAGAGAGGTTAATGCTGAAAATGTGTAGTTGCACATATCACTGATCCTCCACATTGTTGCAAAACAAGGGTGAAATATAGTATTCCATTTATTCAAATGAATACGTACTGTACTATAAAATAACTTGTACAGATGTCAATACAGCGAATATTAGGATGAAGTGCAACACAATTCGAAGTGCAACTATCGAAATAAAGTGCAACGCAGTATGCAGTGAATACCGAAAGTGCAACACGAAATGCATCAAATACAGAGTGGAACACATATGATAATGCATTAAATTTTAAAGTAAAATGCAGTGTAATTCAAAATGCACTAAAAGTCAAATTCGAATGCTACTTAAAAATGCATGAAATATCAAGTGAAGTGAAATGCAGTTTAAAATGTACGATATATCAAAGTGAAGCACGGTTTAAAATGCATTAAACTAAAGTGCAACATCAAAATAAAGTGCAATGGTTCAAAGTATACTAAATATCAAAATGCACTTAAAATGCATCAAATAAGAAAATAAAGTGCATTGGTTCAAAGTATACTAAATATTGAAATGCGGTTTAAAGTGCATCAAATAAGAAAATAAAGTGCAACGTATCAATGTATACTAAATACCAAAATGCACTCAAAAATGCATCTCACATCGAAAACTACAAAGTGCATCGAAATGCATTATCAGAACGAACCAAGATAACCTATCAAAACAAAGTGTCTCCCAAGTTTACTATGCACTAAATATCAAAATAATGCATCAAGCTTCAAACTATGCGCATGAAATATGCACTTTTCGATCACATATAAAAATGAAATATCGAAGCAAGCTAAATAAAACTGCAGCATATAACAAAGCACAATAAACACGAATGAAATATCGAGCTAGAAAACACAGCAGTAAAAATGCACTGCAATTAAAAATGCGTAAATCTCCGGAAATGTAGCACGGTGAACATAAATCGTCTACAATCGAAAGAATTTCTGTCAGATATTAATCGATGCGAGGTTCCACAAATTTTCAGCTTATTCGAAGAAAATCCAAGGCGGTGGCGTGTGATCGTCGCTCGAGAAGCGGGTTGAAAATACGACGGCATTTACGAGCCGCCGACTCGTCCACCAAGAAAAATAAGTAATCTCGATATTTATCCGCTCGCCCACGCGTTCCACCGAGTCAAAGACTTTTCTCAACCGATCCTCGCTTTCGAAAGGAAGAAAAAACCGAGTTTCGTTTGGTCGCGCTTTTCGTCGCGGACAAATTCCAAGCGCGTTCTGAAAGAAGCGAGGCGTGGCGGTGCCACCAACGCCCATTTTATGTTAATGTTTCCGCGCCTTTCGGCTACCAAATCGTGCGTCCTCAGCCACCGAACAGAAGCCGCGTTGATGGCCTCGTGTCGTCGAGGAAGATCGTGACGGATAAGCTGTCCGACGGTTTAATTAGACGAATATACGCGACGGGTGGTCCGAGGTATCCACGAATTTCTCTTTGTGCGTCATGCGCTAGCGAACCGAGTCCAACGACCTTTACGGTCTTTTAGATCTGAAAGACGTCGCCCTTGATCTTGGCCAAATAGAATTTCGCCGCAGAAAATGGGTATTAGGTTTTTCTGTCGGGAGTATGAGGACATTCGCTGGGCACATGTACTGATTCCACAATTTTCGCTGCTACGAATTGTTTTTGTAGTTCTAAATCCACGTACACTCTTGAACACTTAGTATTAAAACTACTCTAACAAACCCTACCCAGACCCATCACTACCCTATCGAATTAAAATTAAGAACGAACAGTATTAATACAACAAACGTTAAGATAGAGTTAATGGACATCAAGAATAATTTTTATAAATGATAAATAAAGTCTTCGTAACTGTACACTCTTGAACACTTAGTATTAAAACTAATCTAACAAACCCTACCCAGACCCATCACTACCCTATCGAATTAAAATTAAGAACGAACAGTATTAATACAACAAACGTTAAGATGGAGTTAATAGACATCAAGAATAATTTTTATAAATGATAAATAAAAGTTCTCGTAACTATACACTCTTGAACACTTAGTATTAAAACTACTCTAACAAACCCTACTCTGACCCATCACTACCCTATCGAATTAAAATTAAAGACGAGTAATATTAATACGACAAACGTTAAGATAGAGTCAATGGACATCAAGAATAATTTGATGATAAATAAAAGTCTACAAATTTCGTACAGCAATGAATAGACAGCAAACTGCAGTGCAATGCAATCTTTCGTAGATTTTCTTTCTGTCATGTTTGCGCATTTTTCTTTCAATCTGTATCATGATAAAATATTTGTCGGTATTCAAAGCTTTCACGCAGTTCTCCCGCGGTAGCAAGCGAATCGATAATGTCTGTTAACAAGCAGAAACCAGCCCATTTATTGCTGTCAATAGGGGTAGTGTATTGGAAAATATTGACAAGCTGCGCGTAACGATATTCTATGCAACTAACAATCGACAGCCGCTACAAAAGCGTATTTTTTCAAGTGATATCGAAACGATTAGCCTTTTTCAATATTTCCAGTAAAAATGCTATCGCTTTTGTTTACAATAGAAACATTGATATAAACCTCGGATGCGGATAAGGGATTCTATTGTTCTCAACTATTGCGTCATTTAGCAAGAAAAATTGTATGAACAGAATTTTCGGAAGAGATTCTTTCAATTTCGATCTTCGTTGCTTTAATCCTAGCAATAATCCTTAACACTCTACTGCTACATTGTTTTTGACTGTCGTTCAAGAAAAATTCTCAGAACATAATTCTTCCTGACGATTCAAAATGTCTTATTCCTACAAAATAAACCCGCATTGATACTGTGTCGATCTCCAAAATTTAGAGTCTCTTAATCCTGTTATTCTTTAAGGAGGGACTCAGGCACAAATTAAACAGTGAGTCAGCGAGGAAGACCATTTCCTTGGCATTCTTCTTCGTTTCTAGATAGGACCCTGACGGCAGAGAAATTTTTAAACGAAAATATTATTTTAGGTGATTAGTTCTGTTGCATGGAGGATCATCGATGGCAGCGAACAAATAGTTGCAAGTGGAAGTAGTATTATAGTACTGTAGAAAATAAGTGAACATGGTAAATAAGTATAAGTAATGGCCATTAAACGATTTAATCAATGACCAAACTAAAACGATAGTGACAAAACTATACAACTTGACTCATAATATTTCAACATGGCCTCGACTTCTCATAATGCATCCACATCACAGTATTAAAAATACTGTGCATATCTGTTAGAACAGATGAGACTAAGAATTTAACAACTTGAAAATTTCAAGATTTATAAATTAGAGTTTGTGCTAGAGTCCAAGAATTTGTGCTAGTTTCGTGAATTTGACAATTGTCACTTAGGTGTCTAAGTAATTGAGAAATTAAGAAATTTGACCACTTCAAAAAATGAAGACTAATAAAATTCATAAATTAAACCACATCAAAGTTGCCTATCTGCTAATAATTTACGGTCCACCTCTCCAAATACGGTCATCAAAGAATAAATCCTCCGTTTTTCTCCTTTTTGATGCGTTTTCAGCGACTGTAAACGCGAGCCGTCGACAACGTTGTGTACCACCGACGTTGTTCCCGAAGCCGTAGAAGATTATTCGTCGGATAAGCCGAGTGTCGTTGTGTAATTAAGCGAGGACCAGCCTGTTCCTCGCAGCGGGACGAAAGAGACACGAATTTCTGCGGATTTATCCTCGCGACGAAGGTTTGTGGGTGGGCCGTTTCGTTCGAACTGGTACCTGTTTCCAGACCGGGACAGAACGCTTTAAACGAATGTCGACCGAGTGAACGACATTTTTTTCTGTCGTCCTATACGAAAGATGGCCGCCATTGATTCACGAGAATCCCGATTTCCTTTCACTTTTTTCGACCGGTTTCTACGTTTGTTGCCAGCCGCGTTTCGTGTACTTAATTAGTTTGCTTTACGGCCGAGATTAAACGAATCGACGGGAGGCTACGACCACGCGGCTTCGTAATTTATAACTAATCTCTCGAGACTTAAATTATGCGACGCGGTTAAACCTGGAGGAGTGGGCGAGTTCGATCGATCGCTGTGTCAAAATATATTAATGTTGCTCAATGTACGTTTTATTGGAATACGTGTTTTAATCGAAGCCGAGTTAACCATATGTAGATTTATGGGCTCAATTGAGTATACATATTCATTTGAATCAGCGATCAAACTATCACCTTGACTCGTGACGTTATAGTTCAAGCGTGATAAACTTCTCTCAAATTTTTAATACTCTACTTGTAGTTTAGGTGTAATTATAACTTGTGTAGACAAGGATAAAATTGTTTTCTGTTTGTTTTAATATTGTAGCTATGAAGGCAGTTTTGACTGACGCATCGAACAAATAAATTATACGGCTATTCTTATTCGTTCATTTTGCTTGACAATTTTCGAGTTTTTAGTAACAAAAATTTTTGCAATAATGCACTATTAATTTTTAAAGGAATAAAAATGTCAATCACATTGCTACACACATGACATATTCTAACACACATTCTTCAAACATAACATATTCTAACAAATATTCTTCACACATAACATATTATTCTTACACAAGGAAGAAACTAACAAAAATAACTTTCAATAATAACTAACAATAACAAAAGAATTCATTAATTTCATCAGCAGAATTTTTAAAACTAAATTCCTCTAATGCAATGTTAAAAAATAAGGAAAAATTCCATGCTTGATATTATTCTAACACCGCCTTTCGGTATTCAGGCGAAAGTGGCAGGAAATTCTTTCGAAGAAATATTCGCGGTTCGAAGGTTATTTCGCCGGGGTAAATGGATCGCGAGGGTGGTTAAATTTCGTCGGGTTCGACCTTCGCGGAATACGCGGCTCCGCTATTCAGCCAGGTACTATGTAGGTGAGTCGAAATCGTCTGACCCGCGAGCACGCGACTTTCCCTTCCCTCGTTTTATTGATCCACCCTCCTATACAAATAAGCCCGAAGCACCCCTTCCACGTAGCTAACTTCCAAGGAAATCCACCTCGACTGGACGTTCACCTTCTTTTCCTTTCATCGTGTTTCCACGGGGAATCACGATCGTATAAACCGTTCACGTCCCGTTACCGACAAGAAAAATAAAAGAACGCTACTCGAAAATAATGTTATTGTCGACGGGGCGAAATGACTTATATTGGTACCCGCGACGTCGTCGGCAACAAATATCGCAAGGCAGCGGAAGTTCTTTGAGAGTACACTTCCGTTCTTTTCCTATTTGCCCGTTCAAGATAGGTGAACTGAAAACAACGTCGGCAAGACGTGAATCGTCCCCGATATTCTTTTCGCCCTTCGCTAAGAATCGGGACTGTAACAACAGTTCGCTACAACTTTCCAGAAATTTGATTCTGTTCCAAGACAAATCGAGTTTACGGACTTGGGAACATATTATAACCGTAAACGTATTTCTTGGGATTCGCGGTGTGATCAAGTTCGAAACGACTTGGGTAAACTTTCGATGTACATGGTGGCCCTTGAATACTGTCAGAGTTCATCATGTCATGCTTTATTTATATTTAATCCTTTGACTTATAACATCGAGTCAAATGTAACTAACTTAGATCTTATTTGCATGAAGATGGAGTTTTGAATTTGATAGCAATTTTTATTTAATTTAATGTAATCTAACCTAACACTCTTTTTTATTTAAGAACGTTAAAAGAGATTTAGACATATACATATAGATAATGCTGGATATACTTTAATTATTTACTAACTTACATCTAACATTATTTAGCCTAATACCACAGTAACAATAAATCCTGACCCAACTATCAAAATTATAGGTTAAGTTAGCTTAAAGCCATCACTAGAAGTTTCTCTACAGAAGTGCAGAAGTTAAAAATTTGGAAGCTTTGTTTCGAAGTTCCAAAGAAATTGATTCATTTGGTATTGAGTAAGAGAAAGGAACGACTATGGACATATTTCTTGAAATCCTAAGTGCGATAAAGTTTGTAACGACCAAACTGCCACCTGACACGAAACTTTTGAAGATATACACATGTCAGAATGCCTCGTGAATATAACCGTTGTCCCTTAGTTTACCAAGTTAAACTTCGTAATAGAAAGCGAGATGACGAATGATACTCGAGAGAATCACCACTAGAGAGAAGTATTGACCCAGGGCCAGCGGCACAATACACCGGGGCAAGTTTTACTTGCTCGAACTTCGAGCTGTGTGTTAAGCATGCATATCTCTCGGCCAGTGTTAGCCAAGTGTCATATCAGGGACTTTAATGTACTTTTAACAAGTTTACAGTCATGGTGTGCAATTACAAAAATTAATACTCATTGTAACTCATAGAGGACGCGATTGGATAAATATGTCGTATATTTTTTATGAAATTAACTTTTTAGTGTACTATTTTTAAAGGATGATTGCATCGATTTTTATTGATCGATCGTATTGATGAGTAATATTGATTGATTGCAGCAATTGTACTGATCGATTGACTAAATGTATTGATTGATATTGACTGATTGTACTGATTGATTTCATTGATCAACAATATTGATTGATTGCAGCAATTGTATTGATCGATTGACTAAATGTATTGATTGGTATTGACTAATTGTACTGATCGATTTCATTGATTAACTATATTGATTGATTGCAGCAATTATACTGATCGATTGACTAAATGTATTGATTGGTATTGACTAATTGTACTGATCGATTTCATTGATTAACAATATTGATTGATTGCAGCAATTGTACTGATCGATTGACTAAATGTATTGATTAGTATTGACTAATTGTACTGATTGATTTCATTGATTAACAATATTGATTGATTGCAGCAATTGTACTGATCGATTGACTAAATGTATTGATTGGTATTGACTAATTGTACTGATCGATTTCATTGATTAACTATATTGATTGATTGCATCGATTAGTTGTATTGATCGATCGGACTAATTAATTATTTCGATTGATCACATTGACTAATTACATTGAACGATTGCATTGATTACATGTATTGCACTAAAAGTTCCAATCGAGACTCTTTAAATCAACTTATCAGCAAATAATGAATTCGTGACACGATTTTCTTCACACATGTATCCACATTGTAATATTAATATCATTAATATTACCAACAGTTATTAACACCTCAGTGAACATTTATCAAGGGACTTAATATCAGTAATGTTCCTATCGTACATCGTCCAACAGTCGATATGCGTCCACACCCATATCAACAGTTATCTCGCGTTATATCGCCACCTGTCGCACATTCAAGCGTTACACCAATGCTCAGCAAAAACCTGCCCAGACACTTGTTTAAGACTAGCTGAAAAGTGGTGCAAGTACACTCACGGAAGAAACTCGCACAGTTCATTCATCGACGTCAGTGGTCGGTGGTTCCACGTTATTCTGGCACCGAATTCGCTGCATTCTCGAGCGAGTAACACGGTAGGAGGACATATATTTCCCGTGGAAATAAATGAACGGGTTGGCCCCTATTGTTGCTAATTAAAGCGGTAGGTTCACGGTTACCGATCTATTCTAGTAAATTGCATCGACCGTAGCCGCACCACTTTTGAGCCGAGCATATTGCGGCCGAGATTTACGTCTTGTTAACGTCACGGTTTAGTTAGCAGGCCCTAGCTCTGTCCGCGAAACCGTGGACACCGCTACAAATCATTCTCGATAATCCGTGTGCTCGCTCGTTTTACGCGTATCGCACGTGCGACTAAATTTAACCGCACGATTCCGCTTATATACGCGCCGCCTCTCTTTGCTGAATCGTTCTGACCGGTTAATTGAATTGAATTATGCGCATCCGTGCTTCCGGTCTGGATTAGGTACCGCCAATGATAAATACGAATATTGATCAGCCATTGATCTTTTGCCGCCTCTTTTCAACCCCTCCGATATCGAAACTGTGTCGTATAGCTCATTAATTATTCCAGTATACCTCTTTTTATCCTATTTTGTCTAAATATGATCTGCTGATTAAATTTAATTATTACTGTTTTGTATGATCAATGCTATTTTGTGTGAATATTATTAATCATGTTTAAATCTAATTATTACTGTTTATGAATATGATCAGTGCTATTTTGTTCAAATATAATTAATGATATTTTGTTTGAATATAATTAGTGATGTTCTGCTTAAATGCAATTAATCCTCTTTTTTTATAAATATAATCAATGCTACTATATTTAAATATAATTAATATTTTTCCTAAATATAATTATTACAATACGAGATAAAATCAATGCTATTTTATCTAAACATAATTATTTTGCCCAAATATAATTATTACAATAAATAATTTTAAACTGCAAAACTAAATGCCAGAAAAGTTTCACCAAAACAAAAAGTTTATAAAAAAAAAATTGTTAAACAATTGTAAATGAATATGTCCAATTAAAAAATAAGTCCCTTATTTGTCTTTCTAGACAGGGTGGTTTCCGATGTGACAGAAAGTAGTGGTAGTGTAATGGGGCTTTGCTGGCAGAAAAATATGGTGAGCTTCTTCCGTGAAACGCATTAGCGAAAGTTGAAAGCTGATTATAGCTAAGTCAGTATGTTTCATGTCAGATTTGTTTGATGTCTGATAGGTGCTTTATTGCAACGCTGGTAAGCTATGGTTTTTACCGACAAATTCCTCTGGTATAAAAGTTGAAACATAGTTCACTTTCCATGCAATCAAAATTATTATCTTGATACGATTACTACTGGAATTATGATTATTAATTTTTATGTATGAAATATACAAAGTGTCTTTTATATTAAATACGTAATTTTTTGTTATTAATATTAAAGAAAACAGTGGTACTGAAAAAAGTATTGGAACATATGAGATTTTAAACACTCTATATGTATGTCTACATATGTGTATATGTGTGTACCCATATGTGTACTATTCGCTTTCATTTTTCAGAAACCCCTATAAGTCTTTAATTAATTTTTTAATTAATTAAGTACCTTGAGATATCTTTTTATCACCCTACATACTTGAAACGATATCAAGATTTATAAATCTAGTTACAAGCACAAAATTTTCGACGAAGAAAAATATTGTCGCAAACGCATGATCGACTCAATTTCCTCGAATTCATCGCAATTTTGTTCTCGATAAGGTCTCGTGTTTTCAGAAACAGCAAATATATCTCGGGACAGTTTCTCCTCGAAACGATCTATTACTTCCTGCCTGTACTTCATCTGGTCTTTTTCTTTCCAGCCAATAAACGTTTCACCGTAAACTTCGCCTAACTTAACGTCAATTCGCAAGATCGATCGGGCGGCTTACCTAGAAAGTATACCGACCGCATAATTCCCGACTTCCTGCAGCGGACGATACTTTATCACAATTCTTCTTACTGGTATGTCATTATTTTTTGATTCCTTATTAAACTGACTATCACTGGCATCATTGGTAACCACTACCTCATATTTAACTCAATTAACTAACAAATAGGAAGAAAGACCTTGAGTTCAAAATTGATCTTGGAAATTAGTGTATAATCATCTTTAACGGCATCATTGCGAAACGATAGTATCACAGAATGCATGAAAATAGCTATTTTGCAATAATACTTATTGTTGTATGCATAATAATTGTTTGTTATTAAGAGAAATTTTGTGAGTTGTAGGATAATGTAACTGAGTATTCATAGCTAGACTGTGGATGTTTATAAATTTATAATATAGATGGATCATGTATGGCATTGTAATTCATATGTGAATATATTGTGGCTGATGTATGGATATATTCTAAATCATGTGTGGATACATTGTGGATTATATGTGGATGCATTGTACCTCATTTGTGGATGCATTGTACCTCATATGTGGATGTATTGTGGACCATACAATATGGATATAGTATTGCTCATGTGTGGATGCACCTTAAATCATATGTGGATATATTGTGGATGATGTATGGATATATTGTGAATTATTAGTGTATGTATTGTGGACCATATGTGGATATGTGAATGCATTGTAGATCATATGTGGACATATTGCATCTCATGTGTGAATGCATTGTAATTCATATATGGATATATTGTAGCTGATATGTAAATACATTGTGAATCATGTGTGTATGTATTGTGGATCATATGTAGATACATTGCAGCTCATATGTGAATGTATTGTAATTCATACATGTATACATTGTACCTCATATGAGAATACATCATATACACAGAGAATCATATGTGAATATACTGTGGATCATATGTAGACATATTACGAATCATATGTAAATATATGTATGAAAATATATTGTGAATCATATGTGAATATACTATGTATCATACGTGGACCTATTACGAATCATACGTCGATGTATCATAGCTCAAATATGAACACAATTAAAATACCCAAAATTTATAATAAAATAACGTTTCAAAGAAAATTGAAAACTCACCTCTTCGCCCCGGACGTCCCTGTACCGAACCCACTTGCCAAGCTTCGGCCTCCAATACTCGAGCATGTAAGCTTCCGAGTATTCGACACCTTGGCCGTTGCCAAAGCGGCCTTGAGTGCCGGTGGCGGTGATCATGTGGACCGTGTGAAGATCGATTTCCAGCCACTCGCGTGGTTCCGTCGTGATCTGCTGCTTCGGGCACCAGGCACCTCCGTGGCTCTCTTGCCTCAGCCTGCAACAAGGGTAAATATTTACTCTGAGATTACCGACCCTTACTTCTTTTTTTTCCTTTTTCTTTCCTCTCTCTCTCTATACTATCTTCCCCCTCGAGGAAGCTGGCAATGCTTTTTTTAACGTGTCGTCCGGGAAAACGACTCTGAATCATTTCTGGGGAGCTGAATTGTAGCGACAGATATGTTGAAAGATGTTTTCATTCTTTTTTTTCATCGCAACATGTCAAGGTTGGTTCTTATTATTTAAATATGGGTGACGTTATTTTCTTTTTTTTGGTATGTTCTTTTGGGGTTAGTGGAAGTAAGCTAGGATAATTTAGTGAGTAACAGATTTTGAGATTTTGAGTGCATATAATGTTGAGTGCATATAGGTAAGGTACGTAAGGTACATATAGATTTCTAGATATGGCTTGTAGATTATATTATATTGTACTACACAATATTTATCTTCCACACTTAACATCTTCTATACTTAAATTCCTGCATTTCTGTACTTTTAAATCTCTGAGTCTCTGTACCTTTAAATCTCTATACTTCTGCATATACTTGAATCCCAACATTCCTAAATCCTCACACCCTCACACCCCTCTAAATTCCTATTTTCCAACATCCCTATACAACAAAAATCCCCCTTCGCAAGAAACAAAGTTCCAAAAGGATCGAGTTTATCCCACACCGATTGTATGCAGAGGCTGCAATTGACGTGCCGATAAGAATCAGCCGATAAGGGGAAAGCAAAGAGGATGACAGTATAATCGGAAATGTTACGTCGTCGCAGAAAGGAAATCGTACAAATACGTGATCCTGCTGGTGGCTGACGGATAACCGTCACCTCGCTCGGGCCGATACGGGGTGAAATTATAATTTATCGATCGAGCCGAGCCACCGGATGGCATGAATTAAAGATGAGCTGGCGCCGCCACGAGAACGACGAACGGGGAAGCCACTTCGAGAGCCGGCTAATAATTGTATTCGCACATACCTTTCGCGGGCTCGTCCACGGCATTAAAAAGCTCCCTTCTCTTAAGCCGTGATTGCCGCGGAAAAAAGAGCGTCTTACGGAAGGAATGCTGGCACCGATTCCACGAACATCCAAGGAAACCTTCGATTCAATCGCCTCGACGTCTTACTCCTCACGTTTGACGCCATTAGCGCCTTACTTGAGAAAATATCCTCGTTCGAAGGCGATTTTTTATCGGGAATTCAATTGGTACATTAAGCTCTTCGCATTCTTACTTCAGGGAATCTTTGGAACTTCTATGCATTCTGTGTTAACTATTTGGCATGAATATTTTATTTAACTGACATACATATTTTTGGTGCAACTAGTTTAAGTAATTATTTTAATACAACTACGTCTGACGCAGGAGTCTCAATGTCTGATTCTCTACAACAAATTTATTTCAAATTTTATAGAAATTATTTTTGTTCAAACTTAAGTAATTATTTTAATACAACTACGTCTGACACATGATTCTCAATGTCTGATTCTCTACAACGAATTTATTTCAAATTTTATAGAAATTATTTTTGTTGAAATTCTGCATAAAAAGTGTAATCTTTGATCGAACGTTAACAGAGACATTTTTTTAATCAATGCACTGACTGAATTTATTTGCCGACTTGTTTTATCTGTACGCAAACATTTAATCGAACCACCGAGTTTATTTTAGTCCACTTTGATAATTTATATGACAATAAACATCGTATATAGATATCGATCGAACGATACACCTCGTTCGGGGAAAATTAATCAGCAAACTGAAAAATTGCGCAAACTAAACCGAACATGTAAACAGGATTATCGATTCAGTTTGTTCGTGTAAATTTGCATGCGCAAATTAGCTTGTGCAAATTGCGAGCGTGTATACTCAGCTTTACACGAACGAAATATTCGACAAGAAAATACACCATGATTTTATTTTTTTTGGGTAATAAGATAAAAAGCTTCTCTTCCCGATTTCATACGTCATTTATACGTCTTACTATTCGTGAAAATTAAAGTTCCCTCGGTTCCTTCAATCCCTCTTAACGTAGCCACTTCCAAACTCAATTTCAACTATTAAAAAAAATAAAACAGAAAGGTATCAACGCGACTTTCTGCGGTTCTTTGCTCGAGATTACTTCTTGAACAGCCGAGCCCCGAAGGGGGCGGCAAAGAGACGAAAGCTTTGGCGAGAGAGCGTGAAGGGAAAATGTTAGGAAGCCAAGATGGACGCTCGAACGAATTTCGTTCAAATCCAACTTATATCCTTCTATTCGAAACTTGTCCGACAACTTAACATTTTTAAGTGTGGACACATTTAACAAATTTATTTATATGTACCTCATTTAAGAAATTTATTTATATGTACCTCGTTTAAGAAATTTATTTATATGCACACATTTAACAAACTTATTTATATGCACACATTTAAGAAATTTATTTATATACACACATTTAAGAAATTTATTTATATGCACACATTTAAGAAATTTATTTGTATGTACAAATTTAACAAATTTATCTATATGTACATATTTCAACAAATTTATTTAAATGAACACATTTAACAAATTTATTTAAATGTATAAATTTAACATTTTATGTACACATTCATATCATGTATAATTTTCTATTCATATAACACAGTGATCATATAAATATGCTAAAATGTATGTATAAATTATCTGAAACAGCAATAAAATGAAAGGCAAAATTTGTGGTTACTTGTCAGAAACTTCAAAAACAGTTTTATTTGAAGAGAAGATTTATGGACGTACAAGAAGTGATTCAAGAGTGATTCATCACAAAATTAATTATTATTGCTGAAGAAAGAACAAACATAAAGTAGAATAAGTCTTATTTAACCTGCATATGCAATACATGTCTATAAATGCATGAGAATAGAGATTTGTTCAGTAGTGACAAAACAAGAGTCCACTGAATATACCGCAGTAAAAGAGAAAATTTATGAACGTACAAAAAGTGGTTCAAGAGATACTGGTACTCGTCACAAAATTAGTTATCCTTGTCAAACAGATCATCCACATAAAATAGAATAAGTCATATAGAGCTGCATATACATAGAAAACTAGATATGAAGATTGAGGTTAGGTTAACTAGATATAACAAGTAAGCACCAGAATTGAAGTTATACCAAAACTATCTGAGGAGTCAAATTCATGAGAATATAGCCTCATGTGTAGCCTAGTAGAGCCCCTACCGAACGTACCACAGTGCAGTAATAAAGAGATGATCTCCGTGTCAAGCCTTTAGCCCCAGCAGTAAAAGTAGCTTTCGAAGGAAAAGAATGAAACAGGACAAACTAAGGTAAACAGGAACCCGTAGGTCAAACGGATAAGACGCTCGCAGCGAAAGGCCATAACTCATAGCCCATTAAGAGAGCTCGAACTGGCTCACTCGGCTGCCACTTTGATACAGTCCAGGGCATCAAAGACATTCCGCGAGCACCAGCCGGGTCCACGATAAATCTCCGGGCGGTACGATTACACCGGGACTTCAGCCACGAGTTGCCTCGTCGGCGAAATCGCCGAAAACGCGAACCGGCCGATTATCGAGAGGAATGGTTTGTCGAACGCGGGCCACGCTCAGACTTACGATCCGTCCGGGCGGAGATGATTTGTTGCCTCCGGCGAAGAGCCGTACGCTCTTTGTGACCCGCTGAAGTTCGTTTGATGAAAATGTTCTCTTCCGTGAACGAGAGTTTACGGACGGAATTTGTGGAGGCGTTCTTTCAGGGTAAGGTTTATTCTTATAACTGAAACGTGTGAACTGGTTCAAAATAAAACTGCAATATGTAGTAACGAGAATGTGTAGAATAATCACAAGAATGTCCTTTAACGGAACATATATGTGGACAAGCATTTGTCTGATGGACGAGACGAACTTTATGTCCGAACAGTCGTAAATAACACTTTATGTGGAGACAGATATGTGGTGTCTGAAGCTAGAGATAACGTAGGTTGGTGTCTAAGGAAAATACCTAGAAAGATACTAGAGTGTCCACAAAGAGTGTTTAGATGCTTTGTAACTATACCCAAAGACAATGTTTAAAAATAAAGTGTTATGACTATTGTCTTGAATATCTGTCTCCTATTGGAGAGCACATATGATCATATGTAGATGTGCAGAGATGTGGACAACGTGTTCCATGTAGTCCATATGTGAGATACGAATAAAATATAAGAAGCACAGGTAACTATACCTAAAGACAATGTTTAAAAATAAAGTTTCAACACTATTGCCTTGAATATCTATATCCTATTGGAGAGCACATATGATCATATGTGGATGTGCAGAGATGTGGACAACGTGTTCCATGTAGTCCATACGTGAGATACGAGTAAAATATAAGAAGCACAGGTAACTATACCTAAAGACAATGCTTAAAAATAAAGTTTCAACACTATTGCCTTGAATATCTATCTCCTATTGGAGATCAGAGCACATATGACCATATGTAGATGTATAGAGATGTGGACAACGTGTTCCATGTAGTCCATATGTGAGATACGAATAAAATATAAGAAGCACAGGTAATACGAGTTAGATTCGCGTATTTTAGGGTAAACGAGTCGCCTGGGGTAAATAGGGTATTCACCGGGAAGCCCGTGGTATCAGGAAGCCATGAGAATGTCGTCGAAGAAGGTCTAGACGGTACAGGTAGTGTGTGAGCAAGCGCCGATATCGGTATTGCATCGAAAAGGCTTTCCTTGCTTTCTATCGCGGCCAAAAGGACAAACCCTCATGTAGCTTCTTAAACCACCAATTATCGTCGACATTGACGCAGCTTTTCGTCGGAATTCCATAGACCATAAACATGTTCGCGCCTTCGTAGTTCCACGCTTGTGTACACGACGTTTAAAGCCCGCAGGACCACCCATCGCTATCAAAGGAGTCCGTAAATGTCATCCGCGTTAATAAAACGGTTTTTAACGCACGATATACAACGAACGTATCAACGAAAGAATAGCGAATTTGCATGCCGGTCAGATGAATATTCATCCTCTATCTTAAACATCCTCTTTAACAAGCTGACTAGTCTGTCTACCTCTCATACTTATGACTACCTGTCATTTTTTTCCCAGGTAAAAGTTACGATCGTTCTTTGCTAAATTTTAAAGATGATTTCATAACCTTAATCCTTGATGAGGATATATAAATAACGGCAACTGATCATCGTTGACGGGGTACACTTTTTCACGTTGAACCGCCAACGACGATTCATTAACGCCACGGGTGGTCCTTGTTTCGATTCGTGTTTTGGAGGCCTCTCTATATTTGGCTAGTCCATCCTTAGTTGCAAATGATAATTAGGAGGCTTTGAGGCGACGTACAATTCACTTAGTTGGGAGGATATGTGGGAATATTGGACATCTGATGTTCTCTGGGTTATTCTTAGAGTGTTTCAGACCTTGGGGGGATGTAGGGAGAGTCGAGGGAGGAGAGTGGTAAGATAGGTACTTGGGAATTTGAGAATTTGTAGGTTGGTAAGTTGGGGATTTGGGGGTTTCGGGATTTGGGAGATTTGGGATTTGGGAGATTTGGGATTTGGGAGATTTGGGATTTGGGAGATTTGGGATTCGGGAGATTTGGGATTTGGGAGATTTGGGATTTGGGAGATTTGGGATTTGGGAGATTTGGGATTTGGGAGATTTGGGATTTGGGAGATTTGGGATTTGGGAGATTTGGGATTCGGGAGATTTGGGATTCGGGAGATTTGGGATTTGGGAGATTTGGGATTCGGGAGATTTGGGATTTGGGAGATTTGGAATCTGGAAAATTTGGAATTTGGGAGATTTGAGATTCGAGAGTTTTGGAAATTTAAAGCTTGAGAATTTGGAAATATGAGAACTCGAAAACTTGACAATTCGAAATCTTGAGAACTTGGAAAATTGAAAACTCGAAAATTTGAAAAATTTGGAACTCAACAAATTTCTACATTTACAAGTTTAAGAATTTATAAATTTACAATTCACAAACCAGCATGTCACGCTACAAACAATAAAAAAGCCTAAAATTTGAAAATGATCAATAAATAAAAGAACCACCCTTTCCTCTCGAGCTACTCTCACATCACACCTGATCTCCCACAACAAAAGAAGCACAACGTCTAAGAGGTTCGAAACAGTCGATACAAAATGGTTCCGTATGCGGGACTCCGACGTCATTAATCCTCATTGCGGCCTGAAGGCCGAATTAGACGTGCAGTTTAGTAGTCGGTGATTAATACGGTGACCTGGACCGAGTCCTGATCGTGAGCTATCTCGACCGCAGACAGGATGACGGACAGGAAGAGGATCATCCGTTTAAGCCGTAGAAAGCGTTCACAGTCAGAAATGTTATCGTGCTGCACACCGACGACTCTTCTTCCCTGTCTTTTTTTTGTTCTGTCGTCGAACTTTGCCGTACAATCGGCCTCGCATCAATCTGCATCGCGTTTTAAACCGACTATCGTCTCTCTGACAAATCTCTGTTGTCCGGAAAAGAACCTGACGACATTATTTATCTGCGGACGACAAATTCACGTTGCGTTTTTCGCATAATTTTTTGTCGTCGAGGTTGGTTTTGAAAAATTATTCTGCACGCGTTATTTTGGGTTTAACAAAAATTTTTAATATTTTTATAAATAGATGTTTTTAAGATTTTGTGAAGGTTTTTTGTTTTGAAGATTAAAATTATTTTTTTGATTTTATGGTACTTGTATTGTTTGTAGTGACATATCAAGTTTTTGTCATAAATTTAAAATTGTAGAAATAAAAGAAGTGTCAGGTTGGGTTATGTCACATGAGTGGTCTCAGAAGAAAAAGAAGTCTGTTATAATTTTGTGACACAGTATTATAAAATAGTACTCTAAGAACATTAATTTGGAGGTTAGATTAGAATCTCAGGATGCACGTCTCGACAATAAAATGGCCGTCGTAACGTCTTAATACAAAATGGCTGTCGTAACACTTAATACAAAATGGCCTCTTACAACGAACAGTGAATTAGAACAAAATTAAAAATATTATGAATAAGTGCATTTCGTCAACAACCTGAAAAGAAATATAATTAAATTGAATAGAATAAATCTGAACAAGAATAGATTAAGATTTGACGATAAACGTGGACGAAATATAGACGTGAGAATATCAGAAAATAATTGAAAAGTCCTTTCGCAAAGCGCAACAAGAGTCTTCCCCTAGGAGATCGCTTCAATTTAGCCAACGAATAGGTCGCTTAACGAAGCGCACTGATTTCGGGAAATTGCATCGCTGTTCCCCGGGCGGTGCAACAAAGGGGTTAATTTTATCATATTTCCGAATGTGTATTGCATCGCATCTGCATAATGCGTTCTATAAACGAGACGGTAATACACGGTAATTCACTCACCGTCCGTGATGTGGCCCGACATTTCCGCTATCGAAACTCGAGCTCGCTGTGATGTCTGCATCGGGAATCACACCAGATTCCATCCCCAGGGGTGCGATGCATTGTGCTGCAAACAAAGGAAATTGCTTTCATTATACACACGTTTCGTACTCGTCCACTTTTCGCCGCGAGGAGAACGATCACTATTCGAAAGCTCTAATTATCCGCGACAATTCTGACGTTAATCAGTATGTCATGTGAAATATTTATATCTTTCGTTTTACATGGCGTTCGTTACTAGGCTACACTAGGTTACATGCGTCATTTTGACGCATTTCAAACTTTTAGGAAAATTACAAAACATATTTTTACAAGTTCTCATTTTTATTTTAGTGTACTGACTTTTATACATTGAACGAGGTAAATATATATATTGAAGTCTATTTTCTTCAAAAACTCAAATATTGAAATTTGTTATGTGGTATAAAATACATACTTATTAATATTTAATGTACATAAATATTTAACATAAACATTTAAAGTAAAAATGATAGCAGAATGACATTAAAGTCTAAAATTGACTTCATGTTCAAAACTGTGAAGACAACATGTCACCACCTTTCCCTGTTTATATCTCCAACCCTCAAGTATAATAATTACAGTCCCCAAACTCCTAATTCCCGTGATCAGAGTTATAATTAACCCGTGAACAATTAAATCGAGCAACTGGAAGAGTGTTTACGGGTCCACAGTTTGTGGACTTAAGTCGAGGCAGCAAACGAGGCCGATAATCGTCGACGCTTTCGGAGCGGATTCAGGAAGCAGCTGTCGTTGCCCGACGTTCGGTGTCCAAATTCGCTGTCGGTTTTATCGAGCACACGGTTTCTCGTTAAACGACCGTATATTATCCTCGCGATTCCCGAGAAGTCCACGAGTTCGAATAAACAGATACTCTCTTTGATGGTGTTTTCTCGACGCCCGTTTTTATGCGACGCCGATGCAGACGCTCGCGTGTTCCAACGTCGTAGCGAAACTACTTCAGACGTGTAATTTCGGAACCACGAAAATACTGCTCGTGTCTTGAAACAATGATTGAAAAGCGTTTCATGGTGCACTGACGGTGTCGTTAAGGGGATGAAAAGGGATGACAAGAAATAATTATAGTTTTTGTGTTTGATAGGTATAATTTTGTTTTGTGAACAATCTCATTTTGTACTAGTTTTTACTTTCAAACACACACGTTATGTTATGTTCAAACCTTAAGTTACTTAGGTTCAAGTATATAGATGGGTTATGTTTAAATTATTTTTATCTTATGTATGTGTTATGTATATATATTCGTATCAATTTTGTAGAACTTTCAAACCCACAAGTCATATTCAAACATAACCTTATGTTCAAACTTGTAAGTTTAGATGGGTTATGTTTTAGGTTATGTTTACATTATTTTTAGCTTATGTATGTGTTATGTATAGGTTGTGTATATATATTTGTATAAATTTTATACAAGTTTCAAGCTCACAGATTATGTTCAAACAGAACCTGTACATATTTAAATGTATTATATTACAGGTTACGTTTGCACCATGTATAGGTTAAGCATAAGTTATGTTCACATACCTAGTTGTCAACAGAAATGAAAATCAGAGATACATTAATTGTCTTAACCTTGCAAAATCATTATAATTATTGTGCCATTTGCAGTATTATAACCGCATGATGTCTGCATTCAATTCGCAGTCCCAAAATGGCGGACTCTCCCTCTAAACAGTCCAATGAATTTCATACTAATTCATATGTATTAATATATGTATTAATATATGTTCAATATGGCACACTCAAATGAAATTTTTGTCATAATATTAACAACGAAACTCAACGTTGTTGGATATATTAATAAAAGTGATTTAGCAGCACGTTCGACAATCTGATGGAGACGATAGGTACCAGTCCGTATTTTTGCGGCGTGTTTTTCGCGAGATTAAAGTCCTAATCCGAGCAGCGAACTTTCCTCGTAAATAAATTTTTAACGAGATACACATACGGTTCCGGGGGCGCGGGTCGCGGCCCCGTGCAAGTTTTACGGCTCGACGGCCGCTTATTTCTGGTAATTAACTTCTCTATACGGAGCCACTTGTTCCCGGGAGTTGAACCGACTCGCGTACAACACCGTTTTTGCCGTATGAAATTTCTTCGCCGCCGCTTTTTTCCGTCTTCCATGCGAAACTCGTCGACCGACCGCTAACACCGAGCCTCGTGATTTTACAACGAAATCCTTTCAGCGTAATTGCTCTTGTTTTACGAGCTGAACTGGCCGTGCCAATAAATTCGCCGAATTTATGAGTTAAAGGGAACTGCGTCGATAATCTTGAACGCCGAGGAATTGAAGTATCGACGGTGATCGATTGGTTAATAATTTTTTGCGTGTCGAGGATATTTCGAAATTTTATCCACAGTTACATACTGCTGAAGTTTTATATCTTCACTGAAATCTGCACCTCGGAATGAGAATCAGAATGACCTCGAATTTTTAGACATCTCAGAAAAATCTCAATTTAAAAATTTCATTGATGTCAGAAAAATTGTATGTAAATCAGACAAATTTTAATTTAAATCAAACAAATTTTATGACAGTCAAATGTCAATATATTTATTCATTAAGATAATAAATTTTGTACTTGTTACAAAGAAGTGAACCAAGTACAAGATTAAAAAATTTCATTGAAGTCAGAAGAATTTTATGTGAATCAGAAAAATATTGTATGAGCTGATGCACTAAGTGAATTCAAGTACTGAATGCATATAAATATTGAATAATACTATTATTGATCAGAATAATAAATTTTGTATTGTTACAAGGAAATGAACCAAGTAAAAGATTTAGCAATAATCTTACAAATGGAGCAAATGACAGATTGAATGTGGTGCAAGGGATCCGAGATTGATTGTTTAAATGCTGACAAGGAAAACAGAAAGGGAAAGCATGTGAAGAAAGTATTTAAGAGAGCGATTAGAGGAAAGCCCTGTTGTGAAGGAGTGACAGGGGAAGGAAAACACAATCTCGGAATTACAAGACACGTTCGAACAAACACGTCAGCCTTCGTAATTCAAGTGTAGTTAGTAAAAATAAAGTATGAGATTGGACGGGCCACTTGTGTTTCGTGACTCAACGAAAACCATAACACACTTTTCCGAGAGACAAGTGCTACACGACTTTAGCCAATGTAAAAGTTACCCTGAAATTGAGCTTCAAGGTAACAGAAGTCTTTCACTGGAAATTACTAACGTCAGAAAATAAAATAAAATAAAACTCATAAACAACCCTTATCTCTACGATGGACAAGGTTACAACGTAACTCGTGTAAAAAACATTATAAATAATACATACAATACAGACTATCAACGCTAATAAAGAGTAGCAGTAGTTAATTAAAAAAAGAATATAATATTCAAAAATATTTTAGAGTTTGAAAAATAACTTGCTGCATTAATAATAATTGAAGGTGTCCATTTCACCTTAACCGACTAGAAGTTAATGGCTGAAGGACCTAACATCCCCCGGACAATAAAAATTCTGCAACCCTTGTTCGACCGGTAAATGGTACCAGTCGATCAAGCTTTCGCAGCGATTACGATCGTTTACACGCCACTAGTGTTTCCCGTTTGGGTCTCGCCGAAGGATCCCGCAGGAACAAGGGACTCGTGTCGGCGGGTGACGCGGCGGGCAGGTTCGATCCTCGTATTTATAGACATCCTGGAAAAGAGCAGAACGGGAGAAGAAGAAGAAGAAGAAGTAAGTTATGCGACGTTTGTCCCGCCCCAGCCACTCATTCGGCGACCATAACTCTCACAGAGTGACAGCTTCGAACGGAAGGGTGTGTGCCGCCCTCCATCCGCGAGAAGAGGGAAATTGAATGCCTTCGCAACCCCTCCTCGCGACTTCTTCTCTCCTTTCTTCGCCATCTGGTCCTCGTGCTTCCTCGCTTAACCGCGTCACTGTCAACTTGATAACCGCTTCTTTCTGTCAGGGATGTCTTCTGCTGGAAGGCGTTGCTTGCCGGAAGTCGAGGGAACAAAAAAATGATCGTACCACTTGATTTCGACGATTTAAATAATTCATACGAAAAGAGGGGAGATTTGTTCTGGAGTTGTCGCGAGGGATGCTCTGAAAACCACTATTAACGGGTAATTGTTGGTGAAAGGCTCTAATTGACTGGGGAAGGGTTGTATTGGCCACGAAGTAGATGTGAAAACTTTCGTGAATTTTTACCATTAAACTATGTGCATTGTAAAATTAACTATGTGCAACTGTAAATAATAAATGAAACTTGAATCGCTATTCCAAATGGACTAAGATGATTTTAGCAAACTTCTAAGAAACACGAAACGAATTTTATGATGAACTGTAAGGGTTGCTATAAAAACTGTTCCATTCTTCCTCTTTCTCAAATAATTAAAGACAGTCAACCCCATGAAATATTAGCTTAAAAAATATCGTGTGAAAATAACAAAACTAAGACCTTAAATATAAGACATCAATGACAAATATAAAATAGCACCACAGATAACAGATATGAAATGAATCTTAGTCAAAAATGTAATAAAATCCTCAGGCAATAATTCAGAATAAATGTCCTCAAAGAAATAGTTATCGCAGATAATTGTTTTCAACCCTTGTTTGTCACGAAAGAAGCTGATAGACCTATTTTAGCTCGATGTTAAGCGAATTAAGCCAGGGGTAGGTTTTCGTTGATTGGCGAAAGAAATAGAAAGGCAGAAGCAACAACGAGATTTTCTATCTCGACGAATTTAATAATTCCACCTCGACCCGCCTTTGTTAACTCTACAATTATTATTAATGACGATGTACGAGGGTCGAGGTCTGACCTCGCCGTTGTTGATCTCTTCTCTCTTCCTCTCTTCGTTCTTACTCGTTTCCCTAGTACGGCACGGGCGTGAATGTAAATTAATTACTCGCCGGGTCTTTCGCGAAAAACATATTAAGCGCCCCACCTTATTACGGCACGATATTACGGCATAAATCATGACTCACTTACGGATTACTGTTTTTCATAGGGACAGCCAGTGTAGCCCCTCGGCTAATCGAAATCCCGAAATCTCTAACCAAATCCACCATCAAATAACCTTTAATGGATCGTGGAATGAAGAAATATTTGCTTTCTTGTGTAATTCGCTGCGCTACTTATTTAAATATTATCATTTATATTCACTGATTATGGTTTAAGTTATAATTGGTTCGAGTTGTAACATAAATTCAGGACCTTCATAAACACGTTTATTCAGTAAAATTATTCGTTGAGGAAGTTATGAAGTTAGAGGAGGAAGTTATGATTGGAAAAACAACCCCAATTCTATTATTTACAGTAATTGATGTAGAGTCATTTTTATAAGAAGAAATTATACTGCATATAGTACATGAAAACAATAATTAAGACAGTGTATACAAATGGTAAAATAAAAGTACAAACATACATAAATTTTTCAAAAATCTTCAACTTCAACTTGATAAATAAGTTTGATAACTAAAAAAATATTAATGTACGAGGGTGACAAAGTATTCTTAGCAAACGAGCAAAATTCCATTCATAACTAAGCTGACATCAAATACGAAACGCGAACCACGAAGGTGTGGCATAACGACGAATAACAGGCTGACCCTGGCCAGGTAACAAAATAACGAAGTAAAATTAAAAGTGTAGGCAGAAGAAAAGAGGAGCGGACATCGTCCTTAATTGCCGTATTATGACAACGCCCAGTACATTTTTATTTACTCAACGGAATTAGCAGGTGGACACCTGACGCGGCTGTTTTCCCTGCTAATACCCTTTTCTCTCCCGAAATTAGAATAAATGTTTGTAGGAGATGAAGACGTCCGTCCCCACGAAACACGGGTTTTCCGTGGTATTGTTGGAAGCGGGGAGCCATTTTCGTCTCTTTCAGGGAAAACAAACAGTCGTTGCAGGCGGAAGATAACGGAGGGCTCGCGCATGCCCGTCGTTCTGGCGCCGGGACGGCTGGAGAAACGGAAGTACTACTTTTACACGACCCTTTCATTCCCTTAGCCCCCGCTCCCGGCCTTTTTGCACCCTTTCTCCGCCTTATAACCGACCCCACGCTAAACCACCCCTCGGCCGCGAACTCCCCACGACTTGTCTTGAAATCACCGTCTCGAGTTGCGTGCACTGCTTACCGGGGTCGAAACTGCAACCCCTTTTATATAGCGTACGTGCCTCGTGGCGAACGTGTGTTACGGTCGCCTTCGTGGCCTGGATTTATCAAAAGCCAAGCCTCCGCTCGCCTCGGGCCGGGACTCGTGTTTCTGACCCCGACTCTATCTTGGAATACGACAGCGATCTCCGAGCTCGTTAATTCGTGCCATGGTGTATGACTTTGATGTCAAACTTTATTTCTGTTATGGCTCTGACGGCTCCTAACTTGCTTGTTCCCAGATACTTGGCATTTTGGGCAACGTTGTACTACACCATTTTGATGTTCACATATCACCCTCTTAATCAGTTATAAAATTTTGTGCTCTTCTTATTTCAGCTTTATGGGATGCATAATTTGAATCAGGTGATGATGAGATTACGTATGGAAGGAAATTATGAGATTACATATGGGACTCACATGTATAATATACATATTATAAATTTTACGTTGAAGAAAAAACAAAATGAAGGATTTTTTCTTGGTACTTTCTAAAGCAATATAAAATATGGAAAGAAATGATGAGATTACATATGGAAGTCACATGTATAATATACATATTATAAATTTTACGTTGAAGAAAAAACAAAATGAAGAATTTTTTCTTGGTACTTTCTAAAGCAATATAAAATATGGAAGGAAACGATGAGATTACATATGGGAGTCACATATATAATATACACATTATAAATTTTACGTTGAAGAAAAAACAAAATGAAGGATTTTTTCTTGGTACTTTACAACAATAGAAAAACCAGAAGGAATTTTAAGGAGTGAATCAAATTCATAACTTGAGAACTTCCTACATGGAACACATGAATGTCATCGAAGAAAGGATTGAAGCGTCGCGCACTTTCACAATCAAGATACGAGATCTGGAGAAGGGTTGAAACCCTTCGAAACTGGCACTCGACTCTGGGATATGGTGTTTGCTCTCGCGGGTTAGACTTATGAAAATACAGAACCGCGCGGAGGATTGACGGCCGCCCTTCGAGGCCGAAAGTCGAGGATTATTACACTTGACGTCGACGTCGACGTCTGACAGTTGACGTCCTTTCAGCGCGTCAGACACGGGGCGTCTCCTGGAATCCGCTCGATTCATCCTCCTCTATCGATACGTGGGAACGTGCTACCCCTAAGTCGATTGCTATACGACACACCATTGAATCGCTAATCCTAGTTTAATTTATGTCAAATTGTTCATTCTTGTCGACATATTAATTTTTAGTGAGTGACTCTTTTTTTAAGTATTTTGTTGTTGTGTTGTGTAGTTTATAATGTTGATGATGAATTTTGAGTAGATATGCATGTATGTATGTATGTATGCATATGTGTATGCATGTGTGTATGCATGTATGTATGCATGTATGTATGCATGTGTGTATGCATGTGTGTATGCATATGTGTATACATGTGTGTATGCATGCATGTATGCATGTATCTACGCATTTATGTATGCATGTATGTATGTATTTCATGTATGATTTATATTATCAACAACAATATTAAATGATATTCTATGTTTTCATACTGACACTATTACTGACATGTCCATTTAAACTTTTGCTCTAATGCAAACATAAAGTGATGTGTTCAATAAATACTGAATATTACATACATTCAATAAATATTGAAACTCTTCAAATAATAATAAAAATAAAAATGAAAGATCTGTAACAACCTTCTGAAGCACACAACTTAGAATAAATATTTAAATGACATCGACCACAAGTCGAGTTTGAGAACACATGGGGTAGCATCCCCGTGATTCAAAAAATGTTCAGCCGCAGCTGTTCAAGTTTAATTATCGACCCTCCCATACAGTCGCAACTTTTCAGAATTTTAACGAAAGGGTTAAATGAGTTTCAGTGAGAGGTTCGCATAAACTGGCTCGCTTCTGGCACGTGATCAAACTCGCAAACGAGATCGGCTGCGAACGGGGTAAGAAACAGATGTCGGGACACTCGCTTGGGAATGTTTACGCGACGAGGGATTTTATATCCGAGAGACATACGACGCACACGTGCACCATGCGGCCCCTTTGTCGTGTCAACGATTCGACGTTTAAACAAACTCCGCGAAAGTAGAGTTGTACGGGAGTGTTAATGACGCCGCAGCATCGTACAAAGCCGTGACAAATTGCAACGATCGCGATGGCCGCGTGTTGTGACGAACGTGTCGAGCTGTCTTCGGGCTCCGAAATCTGGGGTCGAGATCGATTTCGCTGCCGTGGTGTATTAACCTTCTTCGTTTGATGTCGATGACTTTGGTAATACACTCGTAAAACTGACTTCAAAGTTACTGTTTTGTTTTGGTAGTATTTAAATTGGCTCTTTGAGTCTCTTCAAAGAGTTGAATCCAAGAGAGGTCACATTTGAAGTCTAACGCTAAGGACGCCAACCTAACGCTAATCAAACCAATGGCTGACTGATACTGACTTCAAAATTGATGATCAATAGAGAAATGATATTTTATCAAACCCTGATCTGGATGAAAATCAATATGTTCAAGAAAGATATCTTGATAACTTTTATACTTTAAAATAATTCACATATGCCCTATATACATACACATATGGATTAGTCACATGGATCAGCATATGTCTCTAATGTTCAGATCTGCCACGTTCACACAAACGTTCGTCAAACTCAAGTTTAATCATGAAAAACAAGGTTGTCTCTGGGTTATGAAACCTAGGAAGCCTCTTTGCCTTCACTCCTATAATATGAAACTCCTGAAGAAAAGCAGTCTTACACACATAGTCGCATGTAGACTCTCAGCGATAAATCGCGAACATTTCAAGGTTCACGCGTGCCGCGTTGACTCATTGCAATTTAAAAATTGCTCCAAATTCCGTGGATTCCTAAGATGGTCCCCCAGGTCGAAATTCCTGCGAGCCAGGCCGAGAAATCGTCAAGGTATGCGGCCAAGGCTCGTGGCGTGCTATAACGCTTTAATTGTCGCTCGGTTATGTTAATACGTCGACAATTTCATCAGTGGCATGCGAGGACCTAATGGATTTGCGGATAATTGGAAGGGAGTAAGGGTTGCGGAGGTTCGAGGGAGCGCAACGGACCGATGACAATGCCATAACGCAAGAGGGCTCTCGCGTAACGATTCTACCGGCCTGGACACGCTCCGACTGCTTCCACTGTCGACGACAATATGCACGTACACACTGTTAACAGCATATTATTGTTAACGGCGGTCGATTCGGTTCGCGTGTCAATGTTTGCGCAAGGCATCGCAACGAGCAATTGGAATCGATTTAATCAGGGACAAATTTCATTTTGATAATTAATTCGGGTAAATCGCTTGTGGAGCCGCAGTCGCGTAACTTGCTTTTTTGAGGTGGAGGATGTTGGAGATTTTGGTATTATGTGGATGTGACACTGTTTTGGGAATTTTGGGATATGGGGAGTGGGGGATTGCTAAGTTGGATTTTGAGAATTTTGGAATTTTGGAATTTGGAACTTGAGGATTTGGAAATTTGGGAATATTGGGATTTGGGAAGTGGGGGATTGCTAAGTTGGATTTTGAGAATTTTGGAATTTTGGAATTTGGGACTTGAGGATTTGGAAATTTGGGAATTTTGGGATTTGTGGAGTGGGGGATTGCTAAGTTGGATTTTGAGAATTTTGGAATTTTGGAATTTGGGACTTGAGGATTTGGAAATTTGGGAATATTGGGATTTGGGAAGTGGGGGATTGCTAAGTTGGATTTTGAGAATTTTGGAGTCTTGGAATTTGGGATTTGAGAATTTGGGAATTTGGGAATTTTGGGATTTGGGAAATGGGGGATTGCTAAGTTGGATTTTGAGGATTTTAATGCTGAGAATTTTGGACTTTAGGAATTTAAGACTTGAGAATTTGGAAATTTGAGAATTCTGGAGATTTGGGAATTTGGGAACTTGAGAAATTGGGAATTTGAGAATTAGAGCATTCCAGTATTTGGAGATTTAAAAATTGGGGGATTTGGGTAATAGGAGATTTGAGAATTTCAGTGCTGGGAATTTTGGTCCTGAGAATTTAAGACCTGAGAATTTGAGAGTTCAAGAATCAAAAAATTTGAGAATTTGAAACTTGAGAATCTGAACCTTACGAATTTGATTACTAGGTTCACCCTAGTTCCAACCTAGTTACGCCAATGATCACATGTTAGATCGAACCTCTCTAGAATCGAGTCATTTTTTCTTCCCGTTCCCACGAATATGGCGCGTGATTCATGTTAGAGGAACGAGCTACTGTCGTCTCTTGAGGCTGAGAAAAAGTGATAGAAAAGAAGCTGATGTTGCCTAATGGCACACTTATTTATGAGTTGAAATCGCATCGTTTTTTAAACTTCCTTCCTAGATGGTTTCACTAAGTTCTTTTACTTGAAGTGGCCATCGAGTTATATACCATGTATACATTACATTCATGAATGAATAATTCCTTCTCCAAGAGCAAATCAAGATTCAAAACCATAAAAAATCCTTAAAAAAAAATTATTTGCTAAACTTCTCCCTTATTACATATGTTACATGTGTTATATGTTATAACTCCACATATTATACAAAAACAGTGATCTATCTATTTCATTAAACAGTGAAACTCAACAACTTGAGGATTGCAGAAACTCGCGTAGTACAAGAATCAGTATAACAAAAAGTAGCCCGTCCTTGACAAAACGCTCAAGATCATTGCAATCGAGGTGTGTCTGTCCATAAATAATCTCGTCTGTCCTCGACGGTAGCCTTGATCACGCGCATCACTCTTTGCTCCTTTTCATCGCTCGCACACACAAGCTCATCCCGAAGCCTACAGTTCCCGAAGCGTGCACAAGCTCATCCATGCACACAATGTCGCGTGGCGTGTATCAAAATCGTCGAATCAAATACGCGAAACCAAAGCGATATTCCCATCGTGCGCTTGCTTGCGAGTGCAACCCTAGAGCGAGGAGACCGCAATCCGACCGACGTACAACATGTTTATGTATCGCAGGCAACATTAACATCGCAATTTATGCGCGCTTTAACTGGCCCGCAACCCTTGCAGGCTGCCCTCGTCCTCTCCGCGAGCGGCTGGCCCGCTTAACACGACCGCGAATTTACCAACGCGGTTCGACGTACAAGTTCACTCACCGCAGGAGGGCAGATATCTCGTCCCTCGTCGCCTCAACTCCATATATTTCGACTTTCGTCGAATCGTTACTTATTGTTGCCCGAAGGATGACTTACGACCGACTAGCTTATTAAACATCGAACAAGGCTCCAAATGGAGCCACGCGTTTTAGTGGCGCCACGAACATGAACGTTCTGTATGCAACCGACGATCCTCGGGTTTATAGGTACACGGATTTGGGGCTCGATGGACACGGGGATGGGTTCTGCGGTCGAGATTTGAGGCTTCTATGGCGTGACGGAATTCTCTGCCTTCGAACCCTTCTGTGTTACAGCTAATCATAATGCCGTGCGTATGTGTACTTGGTTCACGGGTCACGATATTGTGTTTGATTGCCGGAGAGCTGTGCAATGAGAACTGAGGTACTTTCAACAAGTCGATTTTGATTGAACTTTGATGACTTTGGCTCAGAAATGTTGCATGTTACTGTCTTTTGACGTTGATCGTTTTGTTAATTTTTGCATGCTTCTATATTTTTTCCAACCCCTCAAACTACAACTTCCTAGCCAGTACTGTTCATCAAAGCTAACTATTACTACAACATTAAGAAAATGTAAAGTAAGTCTGAAAGTCTGGCAAAGTCTGCTGATCCTTGATTTTGTAAATTATTAGAATTGAACCTAAAAATTTGCAGTGAAAATATAAGTATAACCTGTCACATTTGATCATACGTGTCATAAGTGTAACGCAATATTAATAATTTTATTGAGTCCTTAAAAAAATATCGCACTTGAGATTAGCCATTGGAATAAGTACGTTAAACAGTAAAGTTCAATCATCCAATTGTCGACAAAATGTCCCTAAAGCGGTGACTGAATTTTCCATCTAGATATCCAGCCATTTCCTTCATATTTCCATCGTTAACCAGAGCGTTACAATAAATTTCAATCTCTGGCTACGGCAAGAACGCCTCGCACCTTCCCTCCCCCGGGAGTCGGAACAAAAACGCTTCCACGCGGTCCGCCCACTCCATTAAACATTCAGGCGTAGATTTATTTCTTTCTAAAACTGTTATATGTATCGCGGCTACATAGAGAGCTCCGAAACGTGTAACCAGACCGAAACACCGACGACCCCATCCGTCTTTCGCGTTGGCTCTCGCTCGCGAGGGTGCGAAATACGTTTCGCAGACGCCTCGAGTCTCGATTTCACGAACGACTACCTAAAAGCCTCTCCACGCTGGAACTCTTGGCGGATACTTTGCAAGTTTCTCGGCCTGTTTACCTGACTCAACGAGGGGTGACTTCGGTAGCCGAAAAGTCAATGGGATGGAAAGCAAACGGGGATGAAAACCGAGACGGTGCGTAACGGCGTCCAAAGCGATTTCGCTAAGGTTCCGTGTTTTTATCGGGATGGAACGGGAGAGTTATGATCGCGGATGTAAACACGTGCTTCGCCAGAATGCATCCATTTTTCGCTGGACTGATGAGATGATACATGCGAAGATATTATACTTTTCTTGCTGGGTAACCATCAGCTCTTAGATCAGACTTAGCTCTTAAGGATTAGGTATAATTTGGTCTCAGAATCAGGTACAAGGTAACTCATCATTTTACAGTAATTTCACAGTAACTCGTTACTTTAATTATAAAGTTCCTCTCAAATTATCAAATCGTCTGAAGAAATCAATGTTCCTCAGAAACCGATGTTTGAAAGTCCTCCTCCCTATTGATCACATCTTTCAGATTCACACTCGAATCCTTGAACTAATAACACCGAAGTCAAGTTCTCCTTGAAAGTATACTCACATATGTCTATAGATTGTCCTCTGGAGAGGCAGAGGATCAATAGGTAGAAGATGAGGCACGTCTGCAGGTAGTCCATGATGGCGTCGAAGGATGGTCTCGCTATCCAGTGGTCATCGAACTCTCATAACCGTATCTGCAACAGCAACGAGTAAATGAGGACTCATAGAAAAACGGAAACAAAGGATCATGAAATCAGTTCGCAAGAAAACGATTAAACGTAAGTTTCGAAGAAAGAGAGCCGTGGGCGAAGCGTAGAAAAACAGGCTGGAAACGGCCTCCCCGTTTCGCCGGGGTGAAATGGCGCGGTTCTACCGGACAGATATACGACCGGTACAGCAGCCACGGACAAAGAGCTACATTCACGCCAGCAGCCATTACGCGTCATTATCGAGATTAGGATCGGGAGTTCGAACGGTAGAGAGGGACAACCAGAACGGGTACAGAGGGAACGATAACCGGAGCAAAAGAGAACGGAGAACGCCGTGGGGCCCTTTTGCTGGTTGTTCAACGAGGGGGCGAGTGTGCACCGGATGGGGCTAGGAGGGTGTGCCACGCGGGAACAGGAGGACTGTACTTTATTCACGTCGGTGCCGTCGTACTGGAGGAAGGAAAAAAATCCTGCCGTAGAAAAGAGACAGCGTAGCCCTTCACTTTTTGGCTAATTAACGGCAGTTTCTTCCACTACCGACTACTTCGCGATGCTTATCTCGCAAGTTTAGGGACCCGGGCTTCCTCTGCGTAGCTCGTTATTCAACCGGGGAAAAAAGAACGTGGACCGATGACGTTCTTCTACGTATATCGGGACCCCATCGCGAATAATGTCGGCACGGACGATTCACGCGACACGAATTCCAGAAGCGATGTTGCGCTGCTTTTGATTCGAGCTGGATTTTAACGAAGGCGGAGATCGAAATCAGGTATCGGTTCCTAGAATCTCAGATTCTCAAGCTCTCGAACATCCAAATTTCCAACTTCACCACACCTTGAAAGTCCTAATTTCCCAAATCTCCAAGTCCTTAAGTCCTCAAATTCCCTGCTCCATTCGTACTCGACCTCCATCCTCACATCTCTCCATCGCGAATAACCGAAGCACCGTCACACAACACAAATTCCAGCGTTCCAGATATCGATAAGGAGCCATATTTTAACGAGGCTAGAGATCGTCATCGAGTCCCCAGAATCACGGGTCCTGGCATTCTACTTAAACGGTAAATGGTGGAATTCCATCCGTGATTCGGTGAACACGGCTGCGACAGCTTCATAGAGCCGCATAATCGATTAAGTGGCTGAATCGGATTATCCGACCGGCAATTAAGATACCATTCAGCATGGAGCGGTTACGTTGGTACCGGTGTCGGGGATAGCACGATCACAATGCGGACGGATCGATTGGTCGACACAGTAATTAAGGTCACAGGGTGCATCCAGGCTCGAGTTACTTACTGGAGTCGGTGCAACGGATCGTGCAAAGGAAACGTGGCTAACAGTCGTTCGTGGATTGTCTGAATTCAACGTGACGAGTGATTAATCGAGCACGCTTGCGGGACTCCCGGAGGACCTGGTCTGGAATTGTTGAAGATGGTGAACGAGTGTGTACTTGTATGGAATTGAAAATGTACCTGTCGATTTGAAGATATATGTGCTATATGTCAAGTCTGATGGTACGTGTGGTATCATATGTGATATATGATATGTGGTTCGAACATCGATAGTCTTTGAAGGTAATTATAATCTTACAATTATTTCTTGATTTCTACTGTCTATGAAAGTTTATATGCATATGTTTATACTACATATGTATGGTATCATATGTGATATATGATATGTGGTTCGAAAATAATATCGATAGTCTTTAGCTTTGAAGGTAATTATAATCTTGATATTATTTCTGGATTATTACTACTGTCTATGGAAGTTTATATGCATATGTTTATACTGCATATGTAAGGTATCATATGTGATATATGATATGTGATGACATGAGTGTGTTACACATAGGGACCATATTTACATTCATAAAAATTCTTGTTCCATAATTCCGAGGGTATCATAACTAAATGAACAAAAATGAAAATAAAATCCATAAAGATAGAAAATGAATGTAACCATAATTCAATGGTGGTTAAGAACACGATTTAACGCATCGCCGACCATATCGATCTTCAGGAACGATCGTCCAGGGATCGCGTTAGAGTCATTACGAAGGAATAGTCGAATCGGAAAGGAAAGTTTTCAATTTAGAAGCCACAATTTGGCGGGAAAATATCGCGGCCCTGGGAATTCTTAGCCTCGCGAGCTCGGTCCGGTATAAATTTCGAGGGTGGTCGAACTATATATTCGTGGACCTAAGAGGGTGAGTTTATAGTTTGCTAGTTACAACGGCGCACAGTGTTCGCTATTTCCAGCATTGGCGCCGACGTAACGTCTCCTGTAAATCAAGCCTGGGAACGAAGAAATCACGTGGATTTAGTGGTCCGTTTGTTCTAGCTTCCTACGATACGCACACAGCCATCTTTCATCCGCTGAAACCTTCGGTGACTTTTACCGCGAACTTCTACATAAAGTGCCCTTGTACGCATACTGGACGCTCGATTTCCATGGTATGCGCCTTTTTCCTCCCTTTGAATAACTCAACGTTCCCGGGAACGCTTCTTCTTTTTAACATATTCGACGTTCTTCGGCCGCGGTGTAATTTATGGTGCAAACGAGTCGGTGCTCATTTTCTTCGATGATGATATATTTTATACGCACGGGTGAATTTTACGCTGCTTTTTATACTTGTTCAAGGTTTTTTGTGCACTTTGCATAATTGTGGGGAGTGTAATTTCATTTATCTTTGTCTTCTGATTTCTTAATTTACCTTCGTTCTTTAATTTTGTCATTTATCTTTGTTATTCTGTTCTGTAATTTATTGCTGTTCTTTAATTTTGTCATTTATTTTTGTTCCTTAATTTTGTCATTTATTTTTGGTCTTCAATTTTGTAATTTATTTTTGTCTTTAAATTTTCTGATTTATTTTTGTCTCTCAATGTCTTAATTTATCATTGACTTTTAATTTTGTAATTTATTTTTGTTCTTTAATTTTATAATTTATTTTTGATCTTCAATTTTGTAATTTATTTTTGTTCTTTAATTTTGTAATTTATCCTTGTCTTTTATTTTTTTAATTTACTTTTGTCCTCCAATTGTGTAATTTATCTTTGTCCTTTAATTTTCTAATTTATCTGCGTCCTTTAATTTTGTAATTTATCTTCGTCTTCTATTTCTTAAATTTACTTCAGGTCTCTAATTTTGTAATCGATCTTAGTCTTCTATTTTTTTAATGTACTCTTGTCTTCCAATTTTGTAATTCATCTCTGTCTTTTATTTTTTTAATTCATCTTCGTTCTTCAATTCTTTTTTTACTATAGCCTCCACAGTAAATTTGTACGTAAATAATTATTTATTGCCTTATTTTGCACAGAGACTGAGACCCGTTGAAATTAAAGACGTGGACAGCATCGATCGCAGCGTTTATAAATACGTTTGAAGAGACGATTCCACTAATTTGAACGTAATTAAAACGAATCCTGGTTCGCAGCTCGTTTTACAGAATTTCTGGGATTTTCTTGAAAAGACACGGTTCCGTAATGGCGGCGAACGGAGCGGAGAGAAAGTAGCAAAACTGGCGTACAGGCATATAAACGAGCGTACAGTTGCATCCCTCGCGCCCGAACCGCGTTTCTGGATCGTTAAACAGGGCTCGTCGAGAAACTCTCGAGCCCGGGTGAAAAATTTGTATCCAAACTAGTTTTCCACTACCCTCGAGCGCGAGTAGTTTCACCGGTGAAAAATATAACGCCCTCGTTGGCGTCGATAAATCTCGAGTCACGGACGTGGTTTTTTTTAAACTGCGACTTTTTTCAACAATTCTCGACCGCAAACGCTAAACGTCACAGATTTCAGCGAAGGATATAATTTCCGTTTTGATAATACCCGACGTTTGCTCGCTCGTTTTATCGGGGGTGAAACTACCCCCTTAAAGTTCACGGAACTTTTACTTTTCTCGATGTGTCTCATTAACCGCGGCGAATAGAGAAAGGCACACGGAACACGAACAAGGTAAATTTAACTCTGAATGGGAAAAGTAGGGTTGGAATAAGTTGCACAGTTTCTGCTTGAAACTTTGCTCGAAAATTCTACTTTCAGCGTGCCATTGAACGGTGACATATTAACCCTCTGTTGCCGTAATAACTTCCACTCGGTATATTAACCGACTGGCGGGCAACTTTTACTCTTTGCGTATTGAAAACGCTGGCTAACTCCAAGAATCGTGGCGGAAAATTTGATACGATTTAATTCCAGAGTTACGATCTATTGATTCAACTCTAAACCTATCTCTAATGCACACTTCGAAATTAAAAATTATAATCGAACAACTTAATGATAAATCATAAATTAGTGCACACATTAAATATTCACCTCAAAGAAAATTAAATTTTAAGGCAACTTTGTTGCACAATTTGTGTCGAACAATTTTGTAATCTGAGATAAGGAGGTCATTATTTAACGCAATTCGCGGTAAAAAGGTTTCTTTCAAAAATTGAAAAAGTCATGCAACAAAAGAACGCTCAAATTAGGCGACACTTTGGGAAGCGAGAAGAAAAGAGATTCCGCGTGCACACGTGTTTCCACCTTGCTCGTTTCCTATTAAAACGATGTCGCCAAGACCCACCCGCGTCGCGATTTTCTCTCCTTCTCTGTGGCTGTTTCGCGTCGTCGTCGCCGCACGAGAGGGTCTACGAAAATAAGTCGAGGCGCGCCCCGGCAATTACGCGAGAACGGCATGGTCGAGTTTTTAATTTGTGCCCGGGCACTCTGTGAAGAGAAGGCACGCAGGCGCGTGCTGGCGAGCCGCGAATCTCGTGTTTCCGCGAATTCGCGCGCAAATTTATGCGGTCTCACGATGGGAACGGCCGCTCAAAGAGCCAAACGCGACCACTTCCTTCCAGGGGTGTCGTAAATCCCTTCTGGCTGGAAAGCATACGTTTTCCCGACGCGAGTTTTCTCGACCGAACTCGAGGATCTCGTTTCGCTCAGCCACCACTTAACGATCCGTCAGCCATTAGTCGCCGGGGAACCAACGAGAATAATACGCTAATTCTAGCGTGCACCTTTCAAGGTATTCTAACCTTTGGTGTTCTGCCGAACTGATATACAGCTGCAAAATAATAAATTTTTTGATGTCTTGCAAGAAATTATCAGGTTTTATGAGAAATCGGAGCTGCGACAAGTTCAATGAAATACGCCATGTTGGATAACGTTGGGTTCGATCGTTTTGAGCTGCAGGATATGAAATGGGTGGATTGTGTCAAATTGATACGTGTGGGATTAAATTGTATTGAGTGGAATTGCGTTAAATTTTGCTGCACTGAATTGAGCAGCGTCGAATTGAAGTGAAACTGGATATCGTCAGATTGAATTATATGAAACTGGATATCGTTGGATCGAATTACGTGACAGTGAGTATCGTTGAATTGAACGACATGAAACTGGATATCGTCGAATTGAATCGTATGAAACTGGATACCATTGAATTCAATTACGTGAAACTCAATATCGTCGAATTGAACGACATGAAATTAGATATCGCCGATTTGAACGACATGAAATTGGATATCATCGAATGGAATGACATGAAACTGGATATTGTTGAATTGAGTTACGTGAAACTGGATATCGTAGAATTCAATAAAATAATATTGGATCGGGTTGAATTGAGTCGCGCAGAATTGGACCGCGTTGAATTGAATCATACTGAATTGGATCGCACCGATTTGAACCGTGTCGTATTCGATAGAGTTGAATTAAATTATATGAAATTGGATTGCGCCGAATTGAATCACTTGGCACTGGATGGCGTCGAACTGGGTCGAATTGAATGATGTGGAGATTATGCCGAATTGGATTGCGTCAAATTGAATCGTATCGAATTGAATCACCTCCAAATTGTGTCAAACCCAATTGTATCATACCCCAAATTGAACTACCCCAAATTGTATCATATCCCAGTTGAACCACCCCGAATTGTGTTACTCCGAGTTGTATCATATCTCGAATGGAACCACTCTAAATTGAACCATACCCCAAATTGAACCACCCCGAAGTATATCATACCTCGAATGGAACCACCCCGAATTGTATCATACCTGGAATTGAACCACCCCGAATTGTATCATACCTGGAGTTGAACCTCCCCGAATTGTATCACACCTCGAATTGAACCACCCCGAATTGTATCCTACCCCGAATTGACCCACTCCAAATTGAATCCCACCCCAAATTAAACCACCCCGAATTGAACCACCCGAATTGAATCAAATTAAACACTATCCCTCCAAATTAAAATACCCTAAACCAAACCTACTAAAATAGAATCCCATCAAATAACATCATCCTGCAGCTATCGACCCAAGCGACCAAGTCCCATCAAATCGAAGAAGTACACATCCGAATCATATTCTCTAATTCAACAGCCATAACTCACAGAAAGATAAACTTTATGCTTGCGTTTCATTAGCAATTCGCCGCTCGAATCCAACAAACCCGAGATCATTAACCAAACATTCAAGTGGTTAATTCCATTAAAGGATAGTGTAGCAAGTGCCCCGAATGCATCCCTCTTAGAGGCGGTCTACTCTCTTTGAAGGCATCGTCAAAATTCAGACCGAACGACGACGTGGTCTAGGTAGGGAGGACAAAGTGGACGGACACGTCGCTCGAATTTCCCTAGCACGCAAATAGCATTTCCACGGAGTGGAAACGGCGGTCAACCGAGTCACTTACGCTTTACGGTACCTATCTTGCCGGAAACGCAACGATCCGCCGTGTATCTGCGCTACAGAAACGTACAAACAGGTTTTACGGCTGGCCTTTCCGCGAAATCAGAAGTAACATCGTCAGTCCGTATGCTGTTTGAAGCAAATGGCGGATACATGAAATTTACAGGGGATCCTTCGACCTTTTGGCATCCGGAGATTTTCGGGACTCAGATAACGCTGGTACTGTCACGGAATCGATCTATAGCAGGACACCATTAGACATAATGTACTTTATGATACAGACGTGGAGCTATATTGATTTCATTAGTTGTACAATTTTTTATTTCTGGCGAGTCTCAGTGTCGACATTTGTGGACACTTAGATCTCTAAGTCTCAAGATAGAGATCTTGATATCTGTGTCTCAAGGGTTCAAGGTCCAAACACCCTAAATTCAAAAATTTCATAGTCTCAAACATTCTCAATTGCCAAAGTCTCAAAGTCTCTTATCTCAAGAATGTCAATGATCTAATACTTCAAACTATCCAAAACCCCAAATCCCAAAAAGTGCTCAGATCAAGCTATATCCCAAAGTACTGACCTACTAAAAGATTTCAAACTCGGAACTTGCGTTACATCCAAATAATATCTTGATCGAAATCATTGGATCAAATAGAGCCTTTAAATCCACAAGGTTGCAAGCTTTTCAGAGCGGAAGAGTATTCGTTCGCCGCAAGACAACGCGGCGTTGCTTTGATCGGTTCCCGGACAGTTCACAAATGGCGGCGATCGAGCATTCTCGTGCGCATCGGCGTTCGCAACGCGCGAAAAAGAGAAGCAGCTCGGAGCATGGCTAATTACGAGGGCCCCGTTCGACTACCGTGCGCTGTTAGTAGCGGCGGACGCTGCTGGCGCTGATGTTTATCTTCGAACGCGAGCGATGGGAGCCCAAGATGGCAGAACATCTCCCATTTATTCAGTACGAGAACCGGTACGCTTACGCTTCGGTCGCGAGCCACCGGCGAACGCAGCCGGTTTCGTATTAATTCCGAGCGGACATTTTGTCGTCCATCAACGGAACCGATGAACAACTCGCACCCCGAAGGCGACGAGTGCGCGAGTTTAACGACGACGTCCGGCTGGAATCTAAATCAGACCTATACGATGTTCTCCACTCGTTTATTTAACGTCGACAGCCTTTTGACTTTGTCCTTTTCGTGTCCTTCGGCGTTAAATTGCTCGTCCTGCGAGAGGAAAGCTTCGGACGACACCGAGACGAGTGGATGCGCAGCAATTTGTCCTGTCCCCAGGTGGATCGATAAAACTTCATATTTTAATCCTTGCATGACGGTGTCTTTTTGCAACCCACTTCAAGAAGCTCGCTGTTGTGCTGTAATGTAGCCAGTTTCGTGTTGTAACGTTTAGTATCTGATTACTCAAAGTGACTACTTTGCATTTCAGGACATGCCTGCGGACTGTTGCGACCATTTATCTTCGCGCTGAACACGGCACAGAAAGAAAGATTGATTATAGAGTACTTTTTAACAATATTTATGCGCAGTCGAGGAAAATGTTAAAACAAACTTCGGATATTGATATTTTATTCGATGTAGATCATTTTGATTAAGCGCGTTGAGACTTTTGACGCGGCTCGAAATTTATCTTTTTCATACTTAATTTATGGCTGTCAGACCGTGTAACGTTATATTATAGATGTATGTCATAGATACCTGTACGTGTCATATACGTTATTATGCTTCCTTTTTAGTCTACAAGTTGTTTCAGCAGTGATGTTTCTATTATGCTCGTCTCTTATAATGATAATTAAAATTTTTTATTGTTAAACGTAACGAGAAATGTTACATGTTTAAATTCATTCAATTGTTTGTCAATTTATGAAGAATTTATTTTTTCCGTTTAAAAGCACCTTTTATCGGAAACATTTTTCAGTCCATTTAAAACCTGTTTCATTAAACGCAATATTGTTCCAATTATCGTTAAACGAGGAATTTTATTCGAATCCTTTCCGTATTAAGTTCAGAATTATTGTTTAAAAAATAGTAAAAAATTCGTGGAATTTAAAATATTTATGGGAGGAAGGGTGCCTTTTGTCCATGCACCCCCCGTCTCTGGAAACAGCGGTGCGATGGTATGCAGGAGGATAAAGTTGGCCCAAAGCGTTCTACGTGCATGCACCGTCGTAAGCTGCGACGGGTCGCGCAGAATGTAGGCGAATATTTCGGCTGAGTTATGAACGGCACCCCCCGCCGAGGTGGCGGCGACCTAACGAGAGGAACGCCACGGGCGCTTTGACCGCTCTCGATCCTTGCCGGAATGCCTCCCCTGACAGCGAACAAGATTCGAACGGCTGGGTAATGGATTTTTACGAGTCCAAGGTCCCGGGAAACGGTTCTGCTCTAGGGAAGAGATTCCTCTACGTGGGCCATTGTAACGCGACCGTGTCACTTTTTATTCGGCATTGTGCGCCTTCGGATTGTATTTCAGCCTGTCAGCCCGAGGGGGTGAGGCGCGTACCGCGGGATCTTGTAAGGATGTAGAATCGCGTCAGTTGCGGGACAACGTTGTTTAAGGATTCCTCTCGGATCTGAAACGGGGGGTGACACGAGAAATGTATGTTGGACCTACATTGTGGGGTGTCCTGATATGTGCTTTTGATTCGGCAGAAACAGGGGAAACTTGTAGGTTTTATTTGACCCGCAAGATACAGCCATTTCTATGCTTGATTTCAGACTTGAAATTTTTTTAAGAAACATCTTGTCTTTTATTATAATTTCTCTACTTTCTGCTTTAGGTGCAACTTGAGTTAAGAAGGATAATGGAAAGTTATTTCAACGTAATGCTAGGGTACTGCATTATAAGGTAATGTCAGGAAATATGAACCTATTAAGGAGCAAAGTACTGCAATTTGTACACACAAGATTCTCAATTCTCTATGAAGTTACGTACAAAAGAGCAGTGTTGCATATAAGATTTTTATGCGAGAGTTGAAACATTGTAAACATGCAAGAACATACTCATAAGACAAAACTCTGTGTACTATTTTATCCAGGCTCCAGTATGAAATATATCTCCTTTACTGAAGTTGCACATATCAGACATAATATAGAAAAAGTCGTTTAAACAAAGACGTATAATGAGATGTGAAGTGCCTCCTAGACAATTCTCTGCGGAGCTGCGTTTGCAGTTACCACCTCATTAAACTTAATAAGTCGTAAATGACAAACTATGCTAGCTTTCTATTTACAAGTTAATTTTGTCCCGCAGTGTGCGAAACGTCACGTGTCAGCGTGGCCACCAGGGTCGTATTTAGATACACACGAGGTCCCAGAGTCACACGCGGTACAATAACGTGACCAAGCGAGTTGACCCTGGAAAGCTGTAGGAGTATGAGGAGGTGGACGAACAGGGTACAGAAGGTGGCGGCAGGCAACAGAAGGAAGGGGTGGACTGGCGTCGGCCCTCCAGAAGAGGGTCCCCGTTGGGGAGGTGGTCGGCGTAGCAGGGCCATGAATTATGCAGTTCGCCGGGGGCTAGGGCCTCGCACGATAGAAAAGGAGAATAGAAGACGATGAAACGGCGTTATTCGAGGTGGTAACGAGCGAGAAAGAGAGAAAGCTATAGTACACGTCAGTGGTCCACAGCCACTTTACCCTTCCTACCCTCCCTTGACTCTACGTCAGCTTTACCTGAATTCTCTACGTCGCAACCCTCCTAGCAGTCGCTACACTTCACCTCGACCGATTGAAATTTTCATACCGACACGTCTGCCGTTCCAGTTTATGTTCCGAACAAGCGAAACGACGCCGCCCCTCCAGCCTCCTACTTCCTTCGAAGCCTCCGAAGTTTCCTCTTCTTTTTGTCGCTTTTATGCGTCGATCAACGATTTTGTGTTTCTGATGTTTGGACAGGGGTTGCTACCGGTATATGTCTGGCTATATTTCTTTCGCTGCTTTGAATTTCGATATGGAAATCGATTCTGCCTCTCGTAACACCGTGAGTGATTTAAGGACATAGGCGGGGTAATTTTTGTCATAAATTTTGGAGTACTTTACTATGGTTCTTAGAAGGCGACGTTCGGAAACGATGGTTAACACACGTATGTGTGTATGTTGTGGGTATGGTATGCTTTAATCTTCTTGACTTTTATATGATATATCAGATATAACTGAATGATTCGATTGATTGGCCACATTGGTTTCTGAATCGTTTATTTCGCGATACGTATCAACTTATGTCAAAACTGTTTTGCCAACTGTCAACATAAAATCCATTTAATATCTCTTCTGTTCTCAAAATAATGATATTATTTTGAGAAACAATTCATTTGTATCTTCTAGACATCTACATTTATTAATGTATTTCGGAGTTACTGACTAAAACTTAACATGGGAAGGTCGTTAAAAACTCTTTCAATAAAATACGAAGGCAAATAATTGGTAGTTTCCATCAAGATATTCGAACGAACGAACATCTTCCAACGGAACTGCAGTTTCCGTACGAGGAGCAAGGGGGTGGTTTATCGATGTTAAAGCAGATAACGAGCGAATAATTCGTTCCCATGACGTTTCTATCATGGATCAAGCACATATTCCAACTCGTAGTATCGTTTCATGAATTGAGAAAGTTTGCTTAGCTGTGCGGTACGCTGCGAGCTAATTTGCGAGCGTCAGCTGCGTATTTCTGCGACTATTCTGAGTTTCTTGCGAAGAGAGGTGGCCGTTAAAAACGAGCATCGAAACAATATTTCCCTTTACCCCGGGACTTGGCTCGTCCCTTATCCGCGGTTTTTTCACAGTGCCAGCGAACTCTATTAAAAAGTCGCATCGTGACGGAGACGCTCGGTCCAGACGTCGTCGCGACGCCACGCTGTTTATCGCGCTGTTGAAACTTCGACGCGTCTTCTGTTCCAATTATCGCAAGGATAAAAGAGTCCTCGCAAATTATTGTCGAGTTCAAATAGGGTCATGTGGGGTCAGTTTGGGATTATTAATTTTAGGATCAAATGTAGAATTAACTTGGTGTACGAATTAAAAGGAATTTATATTATTATTGTCGTTGTCATGCTGTTGTTATTCATTTTTTTTAAGAATATGGACATGTTCCTTTCTTTGTGAATGTGGACATATTCCTTCCTTTTTGAATGTGGACATATTTCTTCCTTTGTGAATGTGCACATACTCTTCATTCATGTATGTGGACATATCTTCCTTCATGTATGTGGACGTACTCTTCCTTCATGTACATATGTGGACATACTCTTCCTTCATGTATGTGGACGTACTCTTCCTTCATGTACATATGTGGACATACTCTTCATACATGTATGTGGACATACTCTTCCTTCATGTATGTGGACATACTCTTCATACATGTACATATGTGAACATACCCTTCCTTCATGTATGTGGACATATCTTCCTTCATGTATGTGGACGTACTCTTCCTTCATGTACATATGTGGACATACTCTTCATACATGTATGTGAACATATCTTCCTTCATGTATGTGGACGTACTCTTCCTTCATGTACATATGTGGACATACTCTTCATACATGTATGTGGACATATTCTTCTTTCATGTATGTGGACGTACTCTTCCTTCATGTATGTGGACGTACTCTTCCTTCATGTACATATGTGGACATACTCTTCATACATGTATGTGGACATACTCTTCCTTCATGTATGTGGACGTACTCTTCCTTTATGTACATATGTGGACATACTCTTTCTTCATGAATGTAGACATTCCCTTTCCTTCACAAATGTAAACATACTTTACGACTGCAAAAGTGTACGATGTATATACTTCTGCAATGAATCAATAGCCAGTAGCAAATGCATAAAGTGAATATACCACTGCTCATAAATCCATAAATTTGCAGACACGAAGCAGAGCGTCGGTAAAGATGAAACGTGTCACTAATTTATGAATCTGAAATATTTTATTACGTTGTAAATGTACCGTGAAGAACATCAGTTTTTCTTTCAGAATACACGCAGGTGGCGCAGTCGAAGGAACGTGGAGGTTAATTGCTCGGCAGATTTAATTAGCCTCTAAAAGAGCGATCGAGCCACTCGAGTCGTTGATTAATTGAGCGAGGAGTAGCGGCCAAGCTGTTAATCGATAATTAATTTGCGTCAAAAGCTAATGTGCCATCGTCCCGCCGTTTCTCCGGGGAACTACGAAATAAAACGACCCTTTCGGTTCTACCTTGGAACCGTCACTTGGACGTCGCCGCCTTGTCAGCAATACGCATTGTTCTCGATATCCATTTCCCAATGGAGCTCCATCCAATTCCTGAGGCCCTCCATTTCGTCTGGACTAGTCGTTACTCGGTTGCCAGATTCCTCGGCCAATCGAGCTCTCGTTAATGCTTCATCCGTCGTCTCCGCCCGGAATCTGCATGGAAAGGCGGCAGATGGGAATTCGGGCCTTCCTCGATGTCCGTCGCTCATATTTTATGCGCGAGAAGTATAATTAGAAGGGAATCGAGAGGCTGAATACGGGAAGAGAGCTTTGAATTAATCGTGTGATCTCGGTCGACTTTGATCCATTGGAAATCGAGTACCTTTTAAGCTTGATGCGCTTTTAATGACATGCAGGAGGTCACGGACCTTCCTCGCAAGTACCTGCAACTTTCAGTCAACGTTCTTTATTCATTCGCCTCTTTAATACATCTTCCACTTCAATTTTTTCTGCAGTCACATATTATCAAGTTTAAAGAATTTGAAAAAGTTTAAAAATTTACATAGTCTCATTGAAGACCTAAGTATACGAGCGTACACATCACTAATACCTCATAAGAGGTTTATTTCTGACATCAGTTTGCTTGTGATATTGAGAGTTAATAATGGTATTCGAATTCCTTTGAAACTTGTTGCACAAAGGTGCAATTTTGATATTTCGCAAGTAATTGGTGATCAAAGGATCTCGATTGGTAATTTACATTCTCGTGACAAACGTACACGAGTGGCCATCCAAGGTAATAACTCGATGACAAAGGAGATAGGCCCCTCGATTAATTATCGAGTCTCGATCGCGTGCACGTAATCCGGAGAACGAAAAGAAACCGACGCTATCTCGACCTCCTTTTATTTGGATGCCTCTCAGTCTCCCCGAACCCCTGCAGCCGTTTCGTCCTCATAAATCGTTTATTCATGTTTAATGCAATCCGCTATTCCAACCACCGCCAAAAGTTTTCGAAGTTCTCAGACGGAAATCGCGGATCCGACGGGGGAACGGAGACGCGGGAACTTCGAACAAGGGAATGCTTTTGCATCGTCGCGAGGCCTGTAACCGGCTGAAAAAAAAAAAGCTCCAGTGAAACCGAGGAGTCGAATCCCGGTATCGGGAAGAGTCTTTTCAACAGATTTCCTTCGTACGATCCCTCTTTGCTCTCTGAAGCGTGGGACCTTTTAAACGCGGGGGTGTAAGGGTGGCGATGCAAGTAGGGACATGATAATTTCTCCCCGAAGAAATTAATGGAGATCATTAGGTAGATTTTTCTTTGGACAGGAGATTAAATCGTAAGGAATGATTAATTCCTTCTTCCTTCGAGTTAAATGCTGGTGGTAATGGCTTCGGGGGATTTGTAATCGTTTTACTTTCGTAACCCTTTTTACTGAAGACTAGTTCAATTATATTTCATACTTTTATGTCGTGATAAGTATGATTCAATTTTATTGAAGCATTAGAGGGTTAAACTGCTGATACTTTTGTGATACTTTTAGGTAAATATGATACATAAATCTTGAAAGACATTTACTTGTATGTATGACAATTATCAATGACAATTATCAATGACAATTATCAATGACAATTATCAATGGCAATTATCAATTACAATTATCAATGACACTCATCAATGACACTCATCAATGACAATCATCAATAACAATTATCAATGACAATTATCAATGACAATTATCAATGACAGTTATCAATGACAATTATCAATGACAATTATCAATGACAATTACCAATGACAATTATCAGTGACAACTATCAGTGACAACTATCAATGACAACTATCAATGACAACTATCAATATCAATTATCAACGTCAATTATCAATGTCAATTATCAACGTCAATTATCAATGTCAATTATCAATGTCAATTATCAATGTCAATTATCAATGTCAATTATCAATGTCAATTATCAATATCAATATCAACATCAATTATCAATATCAATTATCAACATCAATTATCAACATCAATTATCAATATCAATGATCAACATCAATGATCAACATCAATGATCAACATCAATTATCAACATCAGTTATCAACATCAATTATCAACATCAATTATCAACATCAATTATCAATATCAATGATCAACATCAATGATCAACATCAATTATCAATAGCAATATATTTTATATATTGCCCTCGATAGCAATATTTTATCATTGGAAACCACAATCTAGGCAACCAGATGTAACTTAAATCAAACGAAATTTCCAGTCTGCCCAATAAATTGCTTCCTTCGAAATGTACGATTACGTGTAATTACGTGCAATTAGGTTCTTTCCCTATCTTAATCGACAAGAGTGTTTCGTGCTTTTCGCTATCACGAACTCGACGATCACTCTCGAAGTTCCCTGGTAGGAAACAGTCAACCGGCGATTACGTATTTGCTGGAAATACATTTGCTTTCGTGATCGAGCCTATCAGCGACGCGTTACGATAATTAGTTTGACCCCCGAAGGAAACAGGGTTGGAGAGTTGGCTCTCGTGAAAGAGGACAAGGCCTGACGATTCAATAGGTCGCACGAAAACTGACAATATACGGATCTCGTAAATAATTCTAAGACACGCTCAAAATTACTATGTCAACTTGCATTTTACAAAATAATTGTTAGTATTATAGAACACATACGAAGACACATATGAGGATACATATGAGGTAAGAATATAATCATTCAGAAGCATTTTTCTCTAACATAAAGGGATGTTTAAATATTGATCATCGAAGTTGTTAATCTGTATAGTGTTTTATTTGTCTAATTGCTCTGTTACTGATTTAATAGCATTATTGTTCTTATAAAAATATTTTACATATTTATAGAAGTTATCAAATGATTTTTTCACCTATTATTATCTTCAAAGTTTACAAAATTATTTTGCAGTGCTGGTGAGTTTTGATAAATGAACGAATGAAAGATTTCCATCTTTCCAAATTTCTAAAATGTCTAACACCTCGAACCAAAAATATCCCTCAGTTCCTTATAACGAATACCCGTACTAGAAGCATAAATATCAGTTTCAAGCGTGCGATAGTAACAGCATCGTTCCGTTTTGCATTACAGGCGAGTGGATCAATTTCGTGTACAATTCAACCGCGTACAGAGGGAAGCGTAACGCGATCGTGGAAACGGTAAGTAAGTCTATACAGCGGTTATTAAATCCAGTTAGCATGAGTTGCCGGACTGTTTCTAGCCGCTTTTCAGCGCAATTCGCGAAATAATACTGGAGCCGGATGGACTCTGTAACCGAGGGCACGCGGAGAGCCACGATCAAATAAAGCGTCGGGTGCTTAAAGCATTTAACCAAGGAACAAACGGTCGGTAATTTTGAAATGAGACTCGCTGCGCCGCGTTTCAAAAACTTCTTTTTCCACCGGTTTCGTTTTACGTGTCTCTGTCTCTGAACATACGTACACGCTCGTGTTTGATCGGCGAGAGGGTTTCTAGTAGAAAATTGTTCCAGTCTCGGATCCTCTCGGGAGGGATCCCTCTTTTTCCTACGAAGTAAACTGTTTTCTTAGGCACTCGGGGCTGTTCAAAAATTCCTAAATATTTACTCGAGCGAAGGACCCCCAGACGGACGACACTTAAACGGTATTCCACGGTACACGAAGATGGGTTTAAGCTCGCTGGAGGACGGATTAGAGCCACTCGTGCGAGTCTCTCTTTTTCCCTCTTTCTTTGTCCGACGACTTTCCACTCGCTTCTCGTCGATCTCTTTTTTCCTCAAATTTCCGCCTCTCCGCCTCACGTGCGCGGTATTTGCACTAAGGGAGCGATCGTTCTTTGAATCGGTGCCTCCGACCGATTCCCTGCATCGGGAAACCATCGAACGCGACAAATCGCTCGTAAGAATTGGAAATTTTCTTTCGAGATAGGTAAATGCTCCCATTAACCCGATTGTTTATACTTCTATGTTCAAAGTGACAATCTGTTGAACAAAATTATTAATTTGTAAAATCATCCCCTAACATATATTTCCATCGTGTATTGTGCTTTCATTTTATTTTATGACGTACTTTATTCACTGTCTCGTAAGTTTTATTCAAAACTTTTTTAAAATTCAAGTTGAGGTGACAGTCTTTTTTTAATAAATATTATGTTCAATTTTGTTAAACATTATTAATGTATGTGTTAACTTTATTATCGATATAGTTATGTAACATGAAGTTCAACATGTGAGGGGAATTTAGAAAATCTCGAAATTTGTACTTTCAGAATTCTCAAATTTAAAAATTCGAAAATTCTCAATTTTAGGAATTTGAGAATTTAAAAATTTCGAAAATCTGCGCAAGGATTTTATATTTTAGCACAAAGTTCAATATCGAATTTAACATTCAGAGTACGACACGAGCACGTTTCCAAATATTCCCGCAAAGTTACGTCGGCAGTGATTATTACTAATAGAATTTTCATTGTGGATGCGTTTCCCCGTCGAGCTGCAACGCGGAACGATCCTCGCAACGATAATGACAATAATGCGACGTACAATAAGACGTCTTCTGGCGTTTTAATGAGAAAAGGAGCACGGAGGCCCGGAGCTCATTACAACCGTGCCAACCCCTTAAGAAACTACCAAGGGGAGGTGAAGAATGATGGGACGAGCTCGATCGTTAAGCCAACGAAACGCTCGGCAGATTCGTGCGTAACTTTATTTCTAGGCCCCAATGACGTTTCGCGTTAACGCAGCCCAATTGCACCACCCTGGACCTCCTCCTTAATGACCGGAGTAAAAAAAAAATGATGATTGAAACGGTAGGTCGTAATCTTCTTTATGGTTGTACGTGATTGAATGATTGTAAAAACTTGTTATATTTTGTGCACGTGCAGAGATTTAATTTCAACAGTTTACCTTATAATTTTAGTTATATTCAATTATAAAGCTTCACTGTGGGAATAAATATAATATAATGTACAATAAAATTATTTTGGAATATATTCTGTAAGAGTATGTTAATATCATTTTGGTGTATATTCTATTTTATTTTACATAGACTGTAGAATTGTACAATTTACATAAACTGTAGTCTTATTGATAGTAGGAAGAATTAATATCTTTTAAGATTAATATAGTGAAATTATTTATTTGAATTGATAAAATTTAGTGTCGAAAGTTACTCGCTTCAAGAACGAGAAATATTATGGAAAATTATTGAAATTGGAAACTTGAAGTACTTCGACTGCTGTATAATGAGACACATTATTTAAATAACCAGAAACAAAGTTTCATTTCCGAATGAGAACTACGGTCATGTAATTGGGAAATTATAAGGCGTCGCCCGAATACCATGGAGACACTTGAGAACATATGTTACTTGTCTAAATGGGGTTTGCTACCCCATAGTAGTTAAGGGTGCATACTTTATCAATGCATGAGGATCAATAAATGTTTCATGACTCCAGGCTTTGCAACATATTATTTTCTATAACCTTAATTCTCTATCCCTTCTAAGTACACCCTAAATCTAATTATTTTGTGTAACCTTCATTCTTTACCCCTTAGTACACCTCAAATCTAAAATAACAATTAAGATAGTTTAATCAGCTATCTACAAATATAAGCTTCGTTTGTTATCGATTAGCAAAATTAATTATGCAAAGACCTAATTAAACGTCATAACTAAAATTCATTTCTCGTTAAACATTTGACGCGTTTTAACGTCAGTTCCAAGCAGAAAAACAAATGCGGGAGGAACAAGGGGTGTTGAGCCAGTCAAACGTTCGTCGCTCGAATTGGCTAATGAACGTTTAGATTGGACACGTGAAACGTATCGCGGACGCAAGAATAATTAAAATAGCGATAGCCAACGTCGCCTCGAAATAACGTTGACAATTAGTCTGGCTTTAATTTGGTAAAATTGCGATTCAAACTTTCATTAGGGGTCGAACCGACGCTGTCGGAGCGTCCGGGGGCGAAAGAGGCGGAAGAGGAGGAGGAAGAGGCCGAGCGCATCAGCGAGCCAGAATCGCGTCGGACGCTCCGCGCGAGTAGCAACGGCAATAAACGCTTAATTACATGCTATAAGTAATTAAAGTGATTAAAGTTTATAATGTGATACGTGCAATTAGTAACGCCGCTCGTGCCATCGGGGATTCACCAGCGATGGACGAGTGTATCGCGGGACGTTACCGAAAACGCATTTATAAAATTTATAATAACGCTTAACGACCTTCTGGCGAATGCTTTAATTTAAAAATTAGTTAACCGACGGGATTACTTCGGTTCATTTCAACGAATTAAATTTTACCGTGAAAGAGGTTTTCATCGACCTGGAAGCTACTCAACAGATTCATATTGATTTTTATACTCGCAGCAAATTTTTTCTTCAATTTTCAGTTTCCTGTATTAAGAATATATTGATTGTTCTTACTTATATTTTATCAAATTTCTGAATCCTAGAAGAAGTCTGGTTAATAAGGAACCTATCACACTTGTTGGAGCATTGACTTTGCTAAAACCTCTTCTGATAAATCTATGGATAAAATCAATAAAGTTGAATGTCTATCGGTATCTTATTACATGGACAGACATCCAGCATGAAATACTTTGATGTTCAGAAATATTAAGCTAACCTGACGTGTCTAAATAGATGTGGCAGTGAAGGTGATAGTCTGGTAGGTTCTTCTATGGTGAATTCAAAACCCACTCATGATAAATCAAGTATTTCTTCAAGGTGTTTATGTATCTTACCCTGATTCTTAGTCCGAAGGAGATTATGCAGTTACAAAGAGACGCTGATAAGTAATGTCAATCTCTAAGCAGAGGTATAAATTGCAATGTCCTCGCATTCAAATTCGAACAAAACGCAATGATAATGCGTACGTGTGTTAGAAGGGAGGAAAAAGAAGAGGACAATTCTCGAAGCTCATTGCGATGCAGATATTCGAACCGTTTCGAGGGAGCCGGGATCCCCGAGTAGAACCGGCTGTACAAGGCGAGACGTTTTTATCGCGGATTTCGAGCGACTCCAGGACGCGACACGACGCGTCGTTTCTGCTCGTCCTCGTCTTCGTTGTCGTCGCAGGTAGTCGGGTACGTGCGTGCATCCTCAATGAGAGACGTGCGCCCGTTGAATAATGCCGAGAATTCGGGGAAGAAGAAAATAAAGGTTAGAGACGACGTCGACGATGGAAACGACGAGAGAGGACGGCAGAGTAAAGAGACGAATAATAAAACGAAGGAAATGAACGAGAGGATGGACCAGCGGGTAAAGAAGATAAGTCACACGGTTACCGAACCGCCGCTGTCTCAATGAACACCCTCGAGCAACTTCGTTAAAGCGGATCCCCACGACGCGGCTAAAACCGACGTCGTGGCGGTCTCTCTTCGACGTCGCAGTCGCGTAACCGCGGATACGGTGTCCTGGGACCGAAAGTTGGCTGCTTTGTGACGAAACGTTACGAATTAAATGATGCTTTGTCAGACTTTCCACATTTTTCTGCGCCGGTGGTTTTCAAAACTGTACTTTTTCGGGGATTTTCATTTTTAAATTCTTCTGGATATTATAGGTGAAAGGCTAACTTACATACTTTCATGAGAATTACTAATGAGATCATAATAGGCAGATATTTTATATGAACATCACGTGTCGTACCAAAGGGGAGGTATGAGAAAAAATGATAAATACAGAAGAAATGATTGTGGCAAGTTGATTAATTATTATAATAAGATCGATATATGTTAAACTACATATGTTAAACTATATATATGTGTTACTTATAGTATATTAAACTATAAATATTTTGTAACCTACCCCGAATGTACGTCCACAACTAAATATACCAATTCACCCAAAGTATAAAGATTTGCATGTCAATGTGGGCTCCACCCGAAACTGCAGTAGGCCGTATGCAAATATGTGACCTCGAAATTTGAAATTTTATCGAGACGACCACACCGTCATAGAAGAGTTCTCGAGGACGTCAGTTTATAACCGATATCATGCCCGGTCGTAAAAACAGCAGCTGTTCGGTGCTCTTCGAAAAAGCGTGGCACCAGCGAATATATACGAATGCCGGCACGAATGTTGCGACTTTCTTACCCTCCGGGCCCTCCTCCTCGTTCCGGAGATCCTCCCACCGGTTATATTTACCGGCATAATAAATTTGAAGTCAGATTCGAGACGGTAGCCGAGGGAGCTAGCCGCGAATCGCGTTGCTCGTATCGAGGACCAGTAAACAAGTTAAACCAGATTAGAAGCTCGCGCCGAGGCTGTAAACCGTTGCGTTTCTTGCGATGCGTGCTCTTTCCTGTCTGTCCAAGTGAAAAGAAACGAAAGAAAACTGGCACGGGGTTGCGAGCCGGTGACAGAACGGCTCTTCATCTTCTCCGGTGCAACCGCTCGGTTTCTTTTCTGTTCCTCGAATTTCCGGCCGGATTTGGAAGTTCTCGTAAACAAGCTCGCGCGAGAATACGTTATCCGAGAATGGTCGAGATTTCCCGCTCGCGGAGTCTAGACACGTTTAATCGCGGATCGATTCCGCGGAATGGAAACTTAGGCTCGAATTTCATCGCGACGATACGACGAACGCTTTCGTAAATAACGTTTCCAGGTAATCGAGCGCGCGTCGCGATTAGGAAGACAATTTGCGGAGGGCCGCTCTAAAATTGGAAGATACCGGCGGGAACGCTCATTGCCATAACAATGAGCCGACGGCACGCAACGATTCCCGTCACGGGGGATCAACGCGAGGAATCGTCGCGTCGCGTCGGCGCGTTTCCACGTACCCGAACGATCCTTCGTTCATGGCCCGTCTAACGACCGTACAAATTGAACGGACGTACCCGCGTACAACGCTCGGCTTAGCGAACTTCCTGAGCGCGCAGAAAACGGCCGACTCGGAAATGAATCGATTTTCTACGCCGCCCTCGCAACAACCCTACTGCTGACCGTGCGCCGCCGAAGGAAAACTCGGATCGATTTTCTTCCAGCTTTAAAAAGTCAACTCCACCTTCAAACCCTTTTTGTACTTATTCCAAAATTTATCAGATGTCATTTTTATCAAAATATTCATGGTCTCTCCAGGATCTTATCTACGGAAAAAAAATCGGTGCGAAATGAAAAGTCCTATCCGACACCCTTACGTATCTTACGTATCTTACGGTTAGTGGGCAAAATGAGAGGAGACTTTCAAGCGCCCTCTCTTATGAGAAAAATAAAATACAGTAATACCTTACGTACCTTACGTGTTGAGGTCAAAGAATGATGAGGTAAATTTAATTATGGAAGAGCCGTGATGAAATCCGTCATCGAAAGAGAGGTTGGCATATTTTCGGATGCGTGATATCAAAAGCGATAGGCGAATCGAGCGATGTCTATATGGCCCGTTACACACCTGCCTTGTACGTACCATTAAGGTACACGTACTCGCGTATGTACTCGCATACAGAATGCACACATGTCTGCGCGAACAATGGCTCGATCCAGAAGCATATAACAGCCGTCGATACCCGTGCCTTACAGTGCGCCTATATGCGCCATTCAATGACGAGCATTCGAGCGAATGGGACCAATCAGGCTGATTGGCCGACCGGTATTTACATTTCTGCGGGCAAGTCTGCCTCGAGCATCGCCAGCAGCTTCGTCGAGAGAATACGAGGCTGGTTATATGACGATTGGAATCGTGCAAACTGACTCGAAAGTCGTCGTGAGCACAAAGAGAATCGATTGCTCCGACGTTAAACGGGAACAACTTTCTTCGAATCTTTCGACGATCTCGTTCTATCGACATCATACGGATTTCGCGGTTTATGATCGTCCAAAGAAGCTGTTGGTTTTGGTTAGAAGTTGGGACAACTTTGTCCACAAGTTTCGAACGGGGGAAAAGTTTTTCGCTACTTCCGACGATACTTGGATAACGTTAGGCAGAAACGCCAGCTGTGGAATCTCGCTATATGCCTCTGGACATTGCGAGTTTCCGCAGCTGGACGCGGGGCTTAGAGAACAATTGCTTGTGTCGTGTACACGGATCTTCGATAACGCCTGATTGTAAACTCTTCGCAATTTCTTCACTACATAGAATCGCATCGTGTACTTGTGACTGGAACATTTGTAGTTACATTCATTTTAAATTAAGTCCTCAAATGAGGAATGTGCAGGCTACATGCATTTTGATCTATATGCAAAATTATTTTTAATTTTTGTTACTTGAAGATTGCTCAGATGTCCACATATAGGCAGATCCACTATCCTCTCCAAAATAGAACAAGGTTTATTTGAAACATGTTAACAAAATTGGAATATGTATTAAACACTTGAAGATTGCTTAGATGTCCACATACAATCAGGTCCACTATCCTTTCCGTAATAGAACAAGATTTATTTGAAACATATTAGCAATATTGTAATATGTATTCAACACTTGAAGATTGCTTAGGTGTCCACATACAGTCAGGCCCACTATCCTCTCCGTAATAGAACAAGGTTTATTTGAAACATTTTAGCAATATTGTAATATGTACTCAACACTTGAGGATTGCTTAGATGTCTACATACAGTCAGGTCCACTATCCTCTCCGTAATAGAACAAGGTTTATTTGAAACATGTTAACAAAATTGGAATATGTATTAAACACTTGAAGATTGCTTAGGTGTCCACATACATTCAGGCCCGCTATCCTCTCCGTAATAGAACAAGGTTTATTTGAAACATTTTAGCAATATTGTAATATGTACTCAACACTTGAGGATTGCTTAGATGTCCACATACAGTCAGGTCCACTATCCTCTTCGAAATAGAGCAAGGTTTATTTGAAACATATTAGCAATATTGTAATATGTATTGAACACTTGAAGATTGCTTAGATGTCCACATACAGTCAGGTCCACTATCCTCTTCGAAATAGAGCAAGGTTTATTTGAAACATGTTAGCAATATTAGAACATGTATTCAACATTGATTATAGACAATACTGATTATGAGAACCTTGAACAATGTATGTATATCGGTATCCAAGTAGAAATAATGAAGGAGGAAAGCATACAGAAGCTTTCAGCGAAATCTCCATAACCGTAGTTTAAAAAAGTAAAACGAGACAGATTCCGTTGTAGTGGTAAATGCAAACGCGTCGCAGCTAAGCGTTAATTAGCGGTCTAACGAACGACCGGTCGAAATAAAACCGGGTCCATTCCTGGAGAAGAAGCTTGTCAGAACCGGAAACCGGTGCCGGGCGAGTGTATTCTCGCCTTTCACGGTTAACCATGGAAGATCGTGGAAAGAAGGGGGACGGTTGTTTCACCGTGTGGACCGGTACGGTGTTCGGGACACTCCTTTTCGCTAATAGCATGCACGCGACCATCCGGACCACACGTGCGCGTGTAATAATGGTCTAAAGTATAGCGTGGGTGTGTGTCGGTGTCTGCATAACCAGCCGGTCGAGCGAGCGTGTCCAGAAGGGCTCCAACTTTCCGTCGTTCCATCTGCTGCTTGTTACCCGCGGTTATTAATTAACTGCGATGCATCGCGCGATCAAACGAGACAACGTGTCGCTGCAACACGATACCCGTGCATCTAAGCTTTCGATAAAGACGCGGGAAGAAGCATGGTGGGAAGGTGTCGGTGCGGCGAGAACGCAATTAACTCTATCCCGAGGAGTGTCACTCGCGTGTGTTCCTTCCGCCCCGTGTGTTCTCCAGACGCGACAGATAAAACGTGTGCCGAGACACTTGCTCCGGGCCGATTGTTATTAGCTCAACGGGAGCCGCAGTCAAAGGGATCCAGCTTTTTGGAATCTGTTTGCAGCCGTTGTGATTGTTCACCGCGTTTGCGAAACGACGTTCTCAACCAGACTCGCTGATGGCACCGTTACCACAGACTCTGTTTGCCGAGTACGTTTAGACAACATTCGTTAGATTCTATCGAAACATCGAACGCTTTCTGGTAAATACGATCCTTAACAACGGGGCCACTTTGTGTCCTGCACTTCTGCGGGTATGTATGGCTGTCTTTTATACACACGTACTGTGTACACGGGATGTCTCCCTTAACCAAGTTTCTAAACTGACTTTTCACCCCCATCAAACGTGAAAAATATTGTTAATGGAACCTTACACCCAAGACACGTTTAATGACAATAAAGAGATTCTACGGATATTATAGATATATTTCAAGTATAGTCTACATATGGCTTCTTTTTATATACAAGATGCAATTCCTAATCAACCACCTAAATTATATGATTTTCACTCTACTATCATAAATAGAAAATCCAGTCGATGATCGCTTGGATTCAGAAAATATTTACTGACAATAAAAAGTTTAATCCAAAAGTCCTCATGAACGTCATGCCATGAAATTGCTCTGAATTCAAAATCGAATAAAACCGAAAAACAGAAAAGTAATGCATCTTCCCGATCGGACAACGAACGTGTCGAGTAGCGAGTTAATTACGGGAATCTGAAAACAGAAGGTCCAACACGCGTTTCGGGCTGTTAACGGCTGTAATATTCCCCGCGTCCGGTTTTAATAGCGACGTACGGAACACTGGCCGTTTTGCGAACTCGCTGAATATATTCAGGGACAACGTTATTCCAGCCGGCCGCGTGGCCATATATCAGCAACGATTCTATGCGCGGTCGCGTGCGGAGTAATTACTTTTCGGTGCGCGCAGGCATCGCTCAAAAGGCAACATTTGCACGCGACGTGCAACGCAACGCACGCACCGCACGTACACGCTCACGTTCCCGTTGGAAACTATAAAAAAAATGGAGGGAGGTAAAGAGAGAGAGAGAGAGCAAAAAAAAGCAAACGGCTGCCACGTTTCGAGGATCGAGGGCGACAATGGCTTCCTGTTTCATCCCTGCGGGGCGTCCAGCTGTCTGTCTGGACTATGGTTGCGCGAATGAATCGTTCTCCGACTCCATTGTACTCGTTTTCCAGTTTTGCGTCACAATTGTTACCTACCATGACATCTTCACTGGCCGATCCTTCGTCATTTTAGCGGACTGTTTTCCCTGGCTTGATCCACCCCCATTTTTAAGGGTATCGTTTTTATTCGGCATCGTTCATTCCGCGCTGTGTCCCGCGGATTTACATTTTTGACGGGACCCCGGATGAGGAAGCTTTAGAGATTTTTTATAATGCATGATACGGGGACTACCCTGGTTTTATCTTGACTTAGTGATATAGAGTGCAGGATACTGGTAACGGTGATCGAGTTCTGTATTCATTGAAATTGAAGTTTAGAGCAAACTTTGAAGTGTTCTTCTTATTTTATGATATATTATACTCTTGACTGGGTATAGATTTGAACACCCCTTTATGGCGTATCTGCGTTGACTCACTTTTTAAGATGAGGGTAGCATTCTTTAGTGAAATGAAGTTTTGAACTGAAAGATTGTTTAACCCTTTACACTCGAAGGTAATTTGACTGTTTACAAACAGCAACTTTAAAACTTGGTTAAAAAGTTAAATGAATTTTCTTGAGGTTATTATTTCTTTATTAATAATTCCCACTATTGTTCCACTATGTTTATACATCACAAGTATCATGTTATAGAATCAGTTAAAAAATGCTTATTTAAAACTATTGTATTAAATATAATGGTGACTGTGAGTCACCTCTCGCAAAGGGTTAAGTTCTGACTTGAATTTTGGTTAATTTTTTAATATAATTAATTTGAAGTATGCTTGTTACTGTTCAAGTAAAGAGTCATGCAAGAGATAAATGCAATTAGAAAAGAACCAATGCAAAGTTTTCATGTTTATAATACATACTACATGCGTTTAAATTCATAAAGTGCATAATGACCACCTATGACCCGCAATAAAAAGCAAGAGCTTGACATCCAAAAATACTGTTAATAGCCTGAATATTTCACTCAATTTCTCGCCAATAAAATTCAGCCCACAAATCATCGTATTAAGAGTCCCCGGGCCGCTTAAACAGATAACGCATCGCCGCGTTTTTACGACGACCCTCTGACTGGGTCGATAGTAGCACGCCGATCTGGATAATCGAACAGTCAGCGATATACAGCGAGGTCCCGAAGTGATCTTTCAAAGGCGAACCCGCGGTTCGATCGAAGTCCCGTGGTCGTGTTCGGATGAGCTACGGCAAACGAGGTATTTTCGAAAGGTTGGAACGGGAAAAAGCGTAGGCCGCGGATACACGTATACGTAACGACCTTACGTGGCGCTTTTTTACGATGCTTATCAAATGCAAATCCTTCTTTATTGCGATTGGCATTCTTATTAGGTACGTTCATTCTTCTCGGCGCCATCCCACTACGTCGTTTCTTCCATTCCCATCGTCGTTTTGTTTCCCCTTCTCATGGTAACTAGACTTTTTTTTCTCCCTAAGAGGATTTTTCGAGCGTGACCGCAACCCCTGCGCACAGCTGAAAGCACGCGAACAACCACCTTTTAACTTCCCATTTGGATTACGCGGGGTTATATTATTTTTTCGCGCTATTTTCTCGTCCTCCGGCAGAAAACACCTCGCAAAGGAAGTGGAATGATCCCCGGGGGACCGAGACAAGAAACAGGAACGCGACACCGACTCTTTTTCTGCTACGAAATAAATATTACGCTGTCCGTGGTCTATGCTCCCGAGGATACATACCCGCTTCTTTCTCGGGTCTTCATTAAGAGACACCGCCACCACGGTACACGGAAACTGTGTCTACCTGCTGTTATTACGTCCTCCGCGTCTCCACGTTAGAGGGTTATGTCTCGTTAATTCTGACCTCTCGTTATTTCGAACCGTCAGTGGAAAATTTTGACGAGACACACTTCATATGTACTTATCTCCATATCGTGGATATCAGTTTTTACATACTCAGAAATACGACATAAAAATTAACCTTGGTAAAATTTAGGATTCGTTACGTATCCCAGTTATTTCATATTTTTACACGAGGTTAATGTTGTGTACAATTAAGAGCAAGTCTAACTTACAACACTTGTTAAGGAGCATATGTTAACTAATTGTAAGACAGAACAGATGTACTAGTTCAGTTTGATACACACTCTTTTCTACTGTCATACTGCATAACTTAAGATATTTGAGAAGTTCTGAATGAATTTGGAGATTTCAAAGGTTACAGATCCAATAGGAGTACGTCTAAGTGTACATTCACTATAGTAAACTTACTTAAGATTCTTGTACAAAAAATACTGCACTCAATTATTTAATGACATCAAATCTGAACCAATCTCCAGTAATCCCAGAGGTGTCAAATATACTACCCTAACAGTACCTGAAATAAACTCTTCCAATTTGAACCATTGTAAACAAGTCTTCCTGCTGATAAAGTGTCGAAATAGGGCTAAACGTTCACACGACAGGTTCAAAGTCTGATTCATAATTAGCCGAGCGTTAACGTTGAATCGGGAAAGAAAGTTTCCGCGTGAATCCAGCTCGCACCTCGTTCCTAACCAGCTCCTGTCGGATCGGCCTTTTAACCTCAATTAACGCTTCGACTTTGCACGACCCGTATAATCACGGCACAATGGGGGAGACAGGCTTCTCCTTTGTCTCCGGGCCGGAACATCCGAACGTTCTCGTTAACACGTCGAAAACGAAACGCCGCGGAAGCTGGTGCCCCCGGAACGTTCAAAGAGTACGGTGCGAACACGTAGGATCGGGAAACACGAATTTTCCTATTTACGCGGCGATGCGAACGAAAAATGCAATCGTTGGTGTGGCGCCACGCGATGCAATTACTGCGAGAATTCGAGGCACGCGGAGCTTGATGCCAGCCAACCCGCACGCCGTGCCTTTGCGCGAAAACAACCCCTCTGTCCCTTGGTGGAAGGAGGCGCGGCTGAAATTCCAGCCGAATACAACCCCCAGAAACTGTCTGTCTCCGCGAAATACTCCACTGTGTACACCTAGCTGACCGCCTTCGTCCACCTATGCTCGTGGTTGACCATGGATCAATCGATCTGATGGACTTGATACATGGACGAGATTGTGGAACAACGTATGTGTTTATAACGTATAACAATTTCGAAAGTACATATATGTAAGTCACACCCCTTGTCCCTCATCAAGGTTAGCCATCGATGTGCATGATCTTCTGGTAGATACATATATTGTATTGTGAAAATCGTAGTGGTTGTAATTGTAATGTGACTACTTATGTGTACGTATTTGTCACATATGGAAATTTGAAGAATATACTTGAGTCATCTATCTCTGGTCTTTGAAGGTTGGTCATGCAAGGTTGGTGGGTCAATTAATCTGAGTGGATGATGGACCACATGATAGATGCAAATCGTGTCAAACTCGATGCATAAGTGTGATTGGACAACTTATACTATATTTCAATCTACAATAATGTATTGCAAACTCGAAAACTTGAATCCCTTGAAGGCTAAAAAATTTGTATACTTAAAAATTCAGAAATGTATGAAATTTTTGAGTTGACATATGAGCACTCTCCGAAAGAAACCCTACATATGTACTCACCCAAAGCACCCCTAACATTACATATTCCAATCCTTCACAACCTTGAATACCAACCCCTATCTAAAATGTACCATTCTAAATATCATTAATATATTCTAATAGAATATTTAGAATCTACTTTGTGAGTACCTCGAATATCCCGAGGGGAAATTCATCTCGTGTTAAGATCCGTTTGTCCAGTAGAATGGGAACGCGACAAGCGCGACGAGAACGCGAAACAACAATTCGATCGCACGTTCCCCGAGCACTCGGATGTGTACAGACACGTGTTCATTCGAAACGGAACGCAACATGAGATCCAACTGGATCGAGGGTAGAATGATGTGTCTCGAATTACTGGGCAAGCAGACTCGATCGTCGCCAGGGTGATGACTCGAGGTGTCAATACGTTGCTGCGATTTCGTCGAACAATAGCTGCGAACACCCCTGGAAACCGTACACCCTAACTCCGTCATATAAAGCAAGCTGAAGTACTAATACGACAGAAACCCATTTTTTTTATTAGACCTTTCGGTTAGATCGCTCTTAAAATTGCTGGAGGCTCTACAGGGTCGTTCATAATATATAGTGCATATGTGGGATATGTGGTGTATAGGATGTTACATATGTGAGACACATACTGGGTGGTTCATGTATAGGATGGTTCACATGCGGTTCATATAGATTGTGCATATGTGGGATATGTGGTGTATAGAATGGTACATATGTGGGACACATACTGGGTGGTTCATGTATAGGATGGTTCACATATGGTTCATATAGATTGTGCATATGTGGGATATGTGGTGTATAGAATGGTACATATGTGGGATACATACTGGGTGGATCACATATGGTTCATATAGGTGGTGCATATGTGGGATATGTGATATATAGAATGGTACATATGTGGGACACACACTGGGTGGTTCATGTATATGGTGGTTCACATATGGTTCATATAGGTGGTGCTTATACAGGGTGATATACATACACAGGGTCGTATTTGTAAAGATGTGTAATATACTGGATGGTTCATATATAGGTCACAAACAAGGTGGTACATGTGCAGAGTGGTTCATATGTAGAGTCGGTCACATACTAGGTGCTGCATATACAGAGTGATGCATATATACAAAGTTGTACGTGTAAAGGTGGGTAATATACTGGGTGGTTCACATATAAGGTAGGTTATAAACAAGGTGGTGCATATACAGGATTCACATATAATGTGATGCATATGTAGAGTGCTTCACATATAAGGAGGTGCATATGCAGGATGGTATACATACAGAGAAGTGCATATACAGGCTGGCTCACATACAGGGTGGTACATGTACGAGGTGGTTGATTTATTGTAAAGCATACAATCGTCATTTAAATTATTTGTTATTATAATAAGATCTTTTTCAATGTGCAAATTTTGCTTCAGTAAAACTTACTCTTGAAGACAGACATTATGAATATGAATGAACACCTGATACTTATAATATTGTAACTTTAATATAAGGATCTAAAAGTCAGAATATTTCACTGTCATCTAAGTGAAGATGTATCTGAAGTTTCATAGTCACATGACAAGCATGTAATTCGAAGACAAATTGATTGATGTAAATACATAAGTCTTGAACATCATCCAGACCGACAACGAATCAAAGACAAATTAACTCAAATAAAGAAGGTGTAAGAAATCCGAAGAAAATTGTGTTTTACATAATATTATTGCGAGGCGTTGATCTGTAAGGATAATAAACAGCAAAGAAAAAGGAATTTGTCGACTGATCGAGGGTGCTTTTTAATTTCTGAGGCTGAAGGATATTTGCCGTTGGAAAAATCCGTAAATCGAAGGACGCGAGACGCCGTTGTTTAAGTAAAGCTAATCTTCTTGAAGAGGATCGATCCACGGCACGGCCGTTCCCTATTGAAGGAAAGCCGGTAAAAGAAAGAAAGGAGTTTCGATCCGAAGAATCGTCGAACCGATACTCGACTCTTCCTCCGACCAAGTATCAGACTTGGAAACTGACGTCTTAAAAGTCCTTCGTTAGTTTCCCAGCCCACGAGACGAGAATAATCCGATCCGTTGCTCCTCGTCTCCTTTCTTTCTCTCTCTTTCTCTAACGTTTATACTGCTCTCGCTGCATTTCAGACAGAACGTTCTGATTGCTCGAGGGAAGAGCCCGACGCAAATGGAACTTGTCGAATAGGAAAAATCAATCGTGCATGAATGTTAACGTTAACGGAAACACTTGATCGCGGAACGTTAGACATTTGCTAGGGGAATTTGTCGATGAAACTGAAGATCGATTTCTTTTTAGGATCCTGAAAGGGACGTTTCATCAAACTTCTTCGAATTGGGTAACAGTTTCGGAAAATTGAATTTGGAGATTGGTTAAATGTTAAATCGGTGAATTCTAAATTCCAGATTGTTAAATTCTCAAGTTGAGCCAGAAACTTAGCATATGAAATTCCAAATTTTTCAACTGAAGTGCAATACAAATTACCGTTAACAATTTCTAAATTACCTCAAACTAAAAACCCTAACCCTACGATTAAAAACCCTAACCCGAAAGGTCGCTGTTCGCCGGATCGAAACAGCTTTTCTCATTACCGCGACAAAGAGGAATTTTACCGAGAAGGAAAAAAAAATAGTTCGAATCTCGATTGGGTGAACGCTTGATCGAGCGCGGAAACGAAGGGCCGTGCAGAGAACAAGGTAGTCCGGTGGATATTTGCGACGGTGTTTGGTCCGGTGTTACGCACGCGGAGGTCCAAAGGGGTGGAGGAGGCAATAAAAATGCCGCGGCCAGAGAAAAAGGGAGGCACAATGGAAACACAATAAGCAAGAGTGGATGACGGTCGACGATGCGGGGAATGAGACAAGAGGGTTGGAAAAGGGTGGCGAAGGGGGTTGGCTCGCTCCAGCGCCGCTACAATTGGCGGCGGCGATGGCGGTGTACCAGCCGCGGCGGTGCAATCTCATTCGCGCTCTCTCGCATGAGCGAGCAGAGAGCGTACTCCAACGGCCTGAATCCCTTGTGCTTTCTGCACCTATTCTCTCTATCTTTCTCTCTCTCAAACCATCGCTGCATCGAATTCTTCCTCCACTGTCTAATCCTGCTGTCTGCTTCTTCCGACCTTCTAATCTACCCTCTCGTTAATCATTCTGGCACGCTGGTTTGTCGTCGAGTCACGATTTTCGATCCTCCAGAATCGTGGCGTTCGATCGTGCAGTTTCTACGATTTTTATTCTACTGGACAGGTAAAACTGCACTGATTTTGGTATTTCTGTTTTGGGTCATGTGGAGATGTGATGGCCTAGGAAGTATCTAAGAATATAGAGAGCCAGAATACAAGAATCTGAAGATATGTCCTAGACATGTCATGATCTGGGACATCGGCATCTACGAATATACTGATGTAAAAATATAAGTACCTGGGAATATAAGAATGTAGAGGTATGAGGTTCAAGTATGAGGTCCAGGTATGAGGTAGAGTTAGAGTATGATGTCCAGTAGAGGTCCAGATATGAGATAGAGTGTGAGGTCTAGGTAAAAATACAGCATCTACGAATATACTGATCTAAGAATACAAGTACCTGGGAATATAAGAATCTAGAGGTATGAGGTTCAAGTATGAGGTACTGGTATGAGGTAGAGTTAGAGTATGATGTCCAATAGAGGTCCAGATATGAGATAGAGGTCCAGGTAAAAATATAGAGATATAATTATCCAGAGACATGAGTTTCCAGGTATACTACCTGGGTATACAGAGACCTATGTGTACATTTACAAATGTAATTATAAAGTGTAGATGTGAATCTAGAAAGAGAACGTACTCAGAATCCCTAAGGAAGAATACAAGTTGCAGTGCTAATCACGAAAATGTTTCTTGCATCGACACCGCTTCCTCCTTGCAAACTTTTTCTTTCCTTACGAGGTCATAGTGACTCAACGAAGCTGATCCTTCGCCACCCATTCGCGATTATCTCGGTACGAAACTTTCTCGAGGTCAGAAACATCATTGTAGTTCCACGAATACACAGCGTTGTACTCAGATACACTTGGATCAAGCGTGCACATAAAACCCGAGTTTCTCGTTCCAGATACCCAGAGAGGCCCCGGTAATTCCGTACAATTCCTCCGGTTTCGCTTATCATTCCACGTAGACTACAGCGCACGGAGATCCTTCCATCGTTTCAACGTTAGCCAACATCGGCCGACTTCTTTCCGTTCTCCGCCGGTCGAAAGAACAAGATAACGTCGGTACGTGTAACATGCATCTCCTCCAACGCCATCTCGTCGTTTATTTCTCGATCAAAAAAACGTTCGCGAACAGGTGGGTGTCGGTCAACCGAGATAAGGACCAAACAGGTCAAAACGCCGATAAACCATCATCGTTCCCGGGGCCCTGTACAACGTGTCGTGTTTCTATCTAGCGATCGGCTCGTAGGACGTCGTCGCGTTACGACATGGCACCCGAACAGGTGGGCGTGGTACAAAGGCAAACGACAAGCAGTAAAAAAGGAAACTGCACGAAGGATACGAGCTACTTAGGGTTCTTTGGAAGACAGAAGCTCTTCCATTTTCTTCAAGACTCTAAGGCTCTAACGTTACTCAGGTTCATGAAAAATTAAAGACAAAAAGGAAGCTTATCCAAGATACCACCTGTACAGAGTACTCGAAGATTAACACCTCAATCATTCACTGCTAATTGGTACAACGTTAACTAAAGAAAGTTATAATATTAAAGACAGTAGTCTTTGATTGTGCAGATTGTAATTAGACTTGAACTCAAGATAGAGGTGAAAATATGAGTCTAGTTTATCACACTTGTATCACACTTCTAATGATGACACATATCATGAATGTGACATTATATTGAACAAGGAGCTGTCATGTTATTTGACATAAAGTCTAAAATTAATATCTTAAGAAGACTTGTAGAAGAATGACCTTGACCTTGGTTCTGAACTTGAAGGTCAGAAGGTCAAATCTGACTATCGTGTCCTACAGTACTTGTCATATAAACAGTATAAAAGGAACTGCATATTGAAAGTAAACCACCTTCCCATAAAATAGCGTCAGTTTCATTCCCAATACAGCAATGGTCCTTTTATCCCGTCAAGTACCTCAACATTGATTCCAAGTTCAGTGTGTAGTATTCCAGATGTAGAATGATGTAGGTTTTCAAGCATACAGTGTTACCTAAATCAGTCTCGTTGTTGCGAGCAGAAGAGAGTGACACACGCGAGACGATGACCATCGTGAATGGCGTGCAGAACACAGAGAAATCGGAGCATAGATAAGCTGCCGTCACCTCCAGCTCGTTGATGCCACTCGTGGCCAACAGTCTGGCCGTGAATGTTACGGTATGTAGAAGGGCTGCTGTGTCGTTTACACGAGCCGGCAGTAAATTTAGATCACCGACACTCGGTTACCCTCAAAGCGACCGTACGATTCGTCCGACGACGAATTTTTCCAAGATAATTTTAAACCGCCACCGGTTAATCGTTTCAGGCAAATGGTGCCTTCTGAAGGTCTCATGGAAACGGAGAAGGGTTGTAATTGGCAAACGGAGACCAGAAGTCTCGAACGATATTCCTTAATCCGACAGCGGACAATTATCTGGTCCGTCAGACCAGGAGCCGGCAGACAAGCGTGTACACTTGAGAAACGACCGACGGGACGGCTTAAATTTAGTTACTCCCTGATCCACCGACTCACTTGTAAACGCGCCTTGATCGTAACCTAACGCTTGTGATCTAGCGACGGTTTGTTAGCGAAGATTTGTGACGCTGGATTCTTTGTTTTGGAGTATGACAATCGGAGATTAATTTACTGACAGTGTTTAATTGGGTACTGTAGTATGGTCACGTGTGATCGTGTGTGGATGCTAACTGAAATTAATTAATTCTGGGAAAATAAACGAAAGAAGGGTTTGAGGGCTTAATGTTGAAATAAGTATGTGTGCTGACAGATGAAAAGAAGTTGAAGGATTAAGTCTACGTTTCTTGTTCTTAATGATATATGCTCTGACCAATAACGTATGAATATCCTCTGACCAAGAACGTATGAACATGACGGTCAAGACAGCAAATTTACCAATAATTGAAATAAAATATTTGTTACAAATATTCTACATCCTCAACATGTTCTTAGCTTATCCAGTTAATTTGCAAACTAGAAATTTGTAAAGTGTGTCAATAGCGAAGCGGGTCATATTTTAATCGCGTTACATTTGGTTGAACAACCTTAAATTTCCCAAGTGCATATTCGAGGTAAATTTGTTGATAAAACTGCATCATAATCACCGTCCACAAATAGTTTGCTAACTAGCAATCATGATACCAGGCGTTTAGCAACTGAAATTGAATCTCGAAACTTATGCTCGACCTCTTTGGCAACGTTTCGCGCGTGATAATCAACAAAATTCGCCCCGAAGTTCGCCAAGGATATGAACGCAAAGGGGAACAACATGATTTCGGAGTCGAACGCGACGAAAGTTGGCGAAAACAGTGTCACGAGCAGACTAATGTTCGCCTTTTCGCGTCCCGTACGCGTTGACATCCGAGGAGAGGCTTCTGAGAGAAACTCGAACGTGGAGGGGCTCCTCGAGAAAGTTTTACGATTAAGGAATTAATTACAGCGCTGAACCGACGGTTTCATTAATGGCCGATTAGAGAGATATCCTCGAGTGTTTGGAATAAAGGAGCCAGGTCTCTTGGCGAAGCAGTCCGCCGTTGAATTCCTTGATTTTCGACCGAAACCAAGTCCCGTAATTTCGACCTCGGAACTTTCGCAGCCTAAAACTTTCTTTCCCCTTTTATCTTCATTTTTTTTCTTTCATATCTCTCTCTCTCTCGTCCCGGCAGTTTACAATCTGAAACGATGCTGGTAGCAAAACGAGAAATTCCGCGGGACCAGAGATGGTACGTCAATTGAATGTCTTCATGGTAACTAGTCCTTAATGAAGCAAACTTTTATTTTACTTTCCAGCCTTCTTATTCCTCGGCTCGCCACGACGCTCTGCTATCTCATAGAGAAAAACTCCGCGCCACGGAAATGCACGCTCCGCAAAAACTTTCCTCTCAGACTTTTCATATACGTACATCTCTTTTTCTTAATTTCTTGTTTGCTTTTTTTCCACAACGGAATGGTTGAAGTTTAATTTATTCCTGTCTGCTTGTCCGACGGGCGACGCCGCTCGGCCTGATTGCGTTTACGTCTTGTTCCTTTAATTTCATCAACCGTGTTAGTGTGATATGAAATTCGGGAAATGGACAACTATAAATGAGTTTATCTACTTTTCAAGATTTTTAGCAATTTTAATTTGTACTTTAGTTAATTTCGTATGGACTGGTAGTTTGTAGGTGTTACTCTTTAAAATTTTCTGCAAATGAGGTCATATTTAATAATTCATTAGATGAAGTTGATGTATCAAATCTTAAAGAGTGTACAGAAGGATGTAGAATGTAATTAATATCCTAGAAATTTTTATTTCATACATACTTATATACAGTAGCACCTCGATATTTCCCTGCGCTGCAACAGTCATCAACTTCATAAAATGAATATCCATAAAACTATCCCTGTATCAATAACTATGAAGACTATAAACCTATAAATAAATAGAAGAAATACAGCATCGAACATAAAAAAATTCACCAGAGAAGAGAAATATTTTAGCATAAAAGCAGCTGTCAAGAACAAACGAAGGTATTTTTGCTTCGTTACAGTCGCGACTCGGTTCATTTCGTAGTTCATTCCCGGTTTATATTCATTCGCGATTCCGTTCGTTTGTATTTGATTACCGCTGTTGCCTCGCGGCTCTAATAGGCTCCGAGAAGCCTGCATAATTAGAACCGAAACACATACAACGCACATTGTGCCGGATTTTGGCAGGCACTGCCATAAACTTCTACCCTAGCACATGTGTCTGTACGTATCTATGCATGTATGAGTAACAGTCGCGATCGATTGTAGAATATACCTTCCACGGTACTCGGATTTTACGACTGGTTGCTGCTGCAAAAGGAATTTTGCTCCGAGTTATCGACTATAAACGTCTTTTAATTAAATCTTGGTTGTTTGTAGGAACTTGTGTTTATAGTACAGTGCTAATTTTACGACGCTGGCTTTAAATTGGGAATTTCGATATTTGGCATGGAATTTTGATAATTCGGTGATTAGAAAATTTCTCTGAAGTTTCAAACCTTGAAAATTTTAGTGGTCTCTATAGTTAGAAGTTTCAAGGTTCTAAGGTCTTGGGTTTTATATTTTTAGAGCTGTCAGATTTCAATGTTCCAAATCCACAAAGTCCCAATATCCCAAGGGTCGAAGGTCCCAAGATGTCAAGGTGCCAAGGTGCTAAGGTTCCAAATTTCTCAAGTTCTAAGATCTCAAAGTCCAGAACTAGCAAAATCCCAAGTCCTCAAATCCCAAATTCCCAAAGTTCAGCCCTAGCAAAGTTCCAAGTTCTCAAATCCCAAATTTCCAAAGTCCAGAACTAGCAAAGTCCCAAGTCCTCAAATCCCAAATTCCCAAAGTTCAGCCCTAGCAAAGTCCCAAGTCCTCAAAATCCCAAATTTCCAAAGTCCAGAACTAGCAAAGTCCCAATTTCTCAAATCCCAAATCTCCAAAGTTCAGCCCTAGCAAAGTCCCAATTTCTCAAATCCCAAATTTCCAAAGTCCAGAACTAGCAAAGTCCCAAATTCTCAAATCCCAAATCTCCAAAGTCCAACCCTAGCAAAGTCCCAAGTCCTCAAACTCCCAAATTCCCAAAATCCCAAGGTTCCAAACACTCCACATCTCCAAAGACCCCAAAGTCTCAATCTCTCAATACCCTAATCTCCCAAACTCCTAAAATCTGAATATTCCAACCCACCAAAGTCCCAAGATTCCACATCCCCATTACCATAAATCCCACAATTTCCAAACACCTCTCCCCAAGAAGCAAAACAACCAAACATTATCGTTCTACCACCCACAAATTTTGTATATTTTAATATCTAAGAGAGACCACTTGGACCATGACCACACGTTGCGTCCCTGCATCATAGAATCAAGACCCTAGCATCGAAAATTGTTATCGTTCCCGCTGTGACGTCTGACGTCTCACTAAAAGGCCAACTTTCTTCGTGCGTGTAGTGATATATCAATTCGACTGTGCGATCTTGTCTGTTTCGCTAAAGCATCGCGAGACGAATCAGCCGGGTACCATCGGTCACGGGACAAGCGGGAGAGAGAACAGTGTCCCGAACTTGATGCATCCTCGTCGACGGGGGTTATCGAACATCTCCAGAGACTAATTAATCGTGTGTCTAACCGCCGATCATCTGAGCGAACGTTATCCGTCAGACGATCGACGGGAGGTCACTGAACTGACATATTGTAAGTTGGCTTACTTAAACGGGGATCAATCGGCTCCCGATAACATCGACCGATGTTTTGTCTTTCACGTTACGACGTCGTTCGACTGGAGTGTAAGAAAAAATGGACGATGTTTGACAGGCGTAGATAGAGAAGCGCTCGGAACTGATTACTCGATTTGTAATTTGACAGCGATGGATTTATCGAGACGATGTGGTGGACTCGTGTGAGGGGCCCTTGGAAATTTAGGGATTTGGGACTTTGGGTAGGGAAGGTTGGAAATTTGGGATTTTGTGGAATTTTTGGGGACTTTGAGAGTTTGTGGATTTGGGGAGATTTGGGATTTGGGGTGTGTGGGATTTGGGATGTGTAAAATTTGGAATATGTGGGATTTGGGATGTGTGGAATTTGGGATGTGTGGGATTTGGGATGTGTGGGATTTGGGATGTGTGGGATTTGGGATGTGTGGGATTTGGGATGTGTGGGATTTGGGATGTGTGGGATTTGGGATGTGTGGGATTTGGGATGTGTGGGATTTGGGATATGTGAGATTTGGAATATGTGGAATTTCGGACATGTGGGATTTGGGATGTGTGGTATTTGGGATGTGTGGTATTTGGGATGTGTGAGATTTGGAATATGTGGGATTTGGGATGTGTGGGATTTGGGATGTGTGGAATTTGGGTTATGTGAGATTTGGAATATATGAAATTTTGGATATGTGGAATTTGGGGTGTGTGGGATTTGGGACGTGTGGGATTTGGGATACGTGGGATTTGGAATATGTGGAATTTGGGATATGTGGGATTTGGGGAATGTAGGATTCGAGATATGTGGAATTTGGGATACGTGGGATTTGGAGATGGAGGAACTTGGGAAATTTTGGGATTTGTAGAATTTTAGGATTTGGCGAATTGTGGAATTTGGACAAGTTCGATCAGTCCAAAGCGCGTCGAAGCGTAGCAACTCGATGTGGACACCCAGCGTCTTTACTCTCCCCGGACGTTTACGACATCTTCATCAACCACGTGGAAGACTCTACTGTCTCCTTGTTAGCAAAGCAAATACGGTCCGAGACGCTTGTAACGTTTAGTGCATCTGCTTCTCACGACGCCGGCAAAAGTGACACGTCACCCAGGGGCTCCGTGTACACGGTGGTACCCCGGGGGTTAGGGTGTTCAACGAGGATCCGGCCAATCGAACGTCAGGTTGCACCGGCCAGACAATTAGGCGACGATCTAAGCCCCGTGACCGTTTTCGATCCTAAACAAATAGGCTTACGATGATCCGTAATGGGATGACGGCGTGTCACGCGGTATCCTATAAATCCTTTTACGATGCGTGCTTCTATTTACAGCGGGGGGTAGAAAGGGTGACGGCTTGAGTCAGACAGTCCCCTTCTGATCAATCTATGAATACAACTGGCTGGCAAATAAACCGTTGGCAAATAGAAAAATTGTGTTCACGGTGGCTCCACGGAAAGTGGAATCACGCGGAGAGACACTGCGTCGTTGGGGAGCAAATCAATTTCGTTAGATTTCAACCACCCCGTGCGTGGGGTGCATTGATCGAGCTGATTTTAATGGGCGACCTGGAACACGCGTTTTGATCGTCAGTTGCTTTTAATGGAGTATCTGGTGCGGAATTGTAACCAGCTTACGTAAGAATGGTGGATTCGAGTCTTTGGAAATTATCTTAGTAAGATTTTTAATTAATTATTTTAATAAGTATTTAAGTCCGTAAATTGCACATGTATGGTGACACTACAAGTGATGTATACGAATGACACACGAGTATGAACAAAGGTACATATAGGTATTTCACTGTATGTTATATGTGTAAATATAACACATATGTGTATGAATACTTGTGAATTTTTACCCTCATCTGAAATGTACTACTGCAACCCTTATTTGGTTAAGGTAAGTGCATAGGACTGATACATCTACTTCTTATAAATTTAACCATAAATACGATGTAGTAAATAATTTTTCAGACTATACTGAGAATTTTCGAATTTATCTTAAAAATGAATTACACTCACCATTTATTGAAATCAAATGTTACTCATATACTATAATAAATTTCTAATTGTACATTTACATTGTACATGGCTATTTGAACATTTACTCTGATGAATAGAGTATCACTGCTTTGTCTAAGAAACCTTGATCATAAGGGATGAAATACTGAATTTCAACCTTGAACCTCCAACTTCAACTCCACAGATCACTTCCACCCCTTCAACATGAACACTTATAAACAATTACATACTTCATACTGCTATAAAAGTACCCATTAATTTGTGTGTCCCTATATTGTACCACACAGGTATTTATTATATGTACCACATAAAAATTGCATAAAACGCCTTTCTCAAAACGAAGTAAAAAGACGTAAATTCGTCGTGACAACTGTCTGTTTTAGTAAAGTGACTTCCGTGGACGTCTGCCCCCTCAGTGTGCCCCTTTATTTAGGGTGTATACGTAGCTCTAGCCGCGTCAGTTGGCTTATGTCACTCGGGATTAGCGCTGTTTGGACAGAGGAAATTAACTACTACACCCGGGGCGCGCCATCTGCGTGGGCGTGCTCGACATTGTGTCGCGGGCATCCCCCTTAAGATTTTCGACCCGATGTAATTCGCTGTTTCTGAAACCGATCCTGAGGGGGTCGTCCGGCGAGACATCGCCATTTCCGTGATTAGAAATGACCCTGGGGTCACTGCGTTTCACTCTCATGCAATCGGTTTCTTCTAACAATGGTACACAATAGAGAATCGATATCGGTTAACACCTACATTGACATCGATCTATGGCGATTCATATTGCGTGGGGGCTTCTGGAAGATGCGGGATGTCGAACCATCAGAGTAGGGTACAACTATTCTACAATCTGTGGTAATTTTATGATGGAACTTTTTAATTTTGGGATCCTCAGATTTGAAAACGAGAAATTTGCAATTTAGATATTTTTAAGTAATTCTGGGATTTTCAAATTTTCCACGTTTGCAAAACACAAAGGTGAGTGCCACATATCCAAATAAATAGGTCTCTAATTTCCAAGTTACCAAATTCTTAAATTTCCAAATTGTCAAGAACACAAGTTCGAAATTCCCAAATTGGCAAGCTCTCAAATCCGCAAATTGCTATATTCCTAAATTTGCAAATCATCAAATACCCAAATACAACGCGTGGAGTTGCAACGCGTAGAATTACAGGACGCGTGGAATTACAGCGCGTGGAATTACGGGACGTGTGGAATTACAATGCGAGGAGTTACATCGCGTGGAATTACGGTGCGTGGAGTTGCAACGCGTAGAATTACAACGCATGGAATTGCAGGACGCGTGGAATTACAGCGCGTTGAGTTGCAACGCGTAGAATTACAGCGCGTAGAATTACAGGACGCGTGGAATTATAGCGCGTTGAGTTGCAACGCGTGGAATTACGGGACGCGTGGAATTACAACGCATGGAATTACAGCGCGTGAAATTACGGGACGCGTGAAATTACAGCGCGTGGAATTTCATCGCATGGAGTTTCAACGCGTGGAATTACGGGACGCGTGGAATTACAACGCGTGGAATTACAGCGCGTGAAATTACGGTGCCTGGAATTACATCGCGTGGAGTTGCAACGCGTGGAATTACAGCGCGTGGAATTACTGCGCGTGGAATTACAACGCGTGGAATTACAGGACGCGTGGAGTTACAACAAATACCCAAACTCCCAAATCTTCAAATCCCAAATCCCAAACTCACACATCCAGAAATTCACACATCACATATCCCTTTCCACCCCTCACTCGGTCTTCCAAACCGTACATCACCTGCTACTTCGCCCCAAAATATGAAAAATTCGATAAGTGAGACTGCACCTGCCTCATGACAATCACGTATCGAGTCATAAATAAGGATGACGTCCATTCGTTGATCGATTATACAAATATCGTCAGCTGTTGATCCTGTTCGATTACCATCGAGCAGGTAGGCGCTGAAGGAATCTGCGCGAAGCGGGACAAGGAGGAGAAAGCTTGGTCAAGGTGACACGAAAGGGGCCGAGAGGGAGGGCAGGTAAGATTTTCGCACCCGGCGGTAAGCTCGTTAGCGAGAGATTGCGATCAATGACCGAAGATGAACGCGTTCGCACGGCCAAGTAACGCGTGTTGCGCGACGAAGATGACCAAACGGCAGTATAAAAATGTGAACGAGAGACGGAGAGGAGGATCAGACCGAAAGAGAGAGGATCGAAGTAACTTTGCAAGCATTACCTGCTGGTACAGAGGTATGCTCGTTAGTGCCGGTCTCTCCCATCGATGTCTCTCTTTCTTCCTCCTCCTCTTCGCCCCCTTCTCTCGATACGCGTTATTCGATACCACCGTAGGTGGTTACGGTGGTAATTGCGTTCACACTCAACCACCTTGGATACCTGGCGGATAACGATTGGCTAAAGCTGCGCCGGAACCAGTATCCTTTTTTTTCGGGTTCACGAAACACCGCGCCGGTGTAAATATACCCGTAAAGACCACCTCCCAGGAGGTGCAACCATTGGCGTAACTTGGGACCTCGCTGGATCCGTGAAATACTGTGATCCCCTTATGAATGTAAAACGCGATATACGGCGATTATAAATCGAAGATTTGGAGGTTTGAATAGTCTGGAATTAAGTAATTTGCAGATTTATGAATTTGAGGAACATTAGAGAATTTTGCAGGTTGATAAATTGGGAATTTGTAGATATGGTCGGGTGGGAATCTGGGAATTTAGAGACTGGGAAATTTGGGAGTAATGCGTGGAAATTTAATGTGTAATTATGTGATGCACAGTGATTCAAGTGCTGGTGCAATGCAGAGAGTTATTGGGGGTGGAGATAGAGCGCATGGAATTAGAACGTGTGGGGTTATGGGACGTAGAGTTACGATGTGTGAAATTATAGCGTGTGGAACTATAGAGGGTGGAATTAGAGCAGGCGGAATTACTGTGCGTGAAGTTATAGCACGTGGAATACTGGTGCGTAGAGTTACAAGACGTGGAGTTGCGACGCGTGGAATTACAGCGCGTGGAGTTACAGGACGCGATGAAGTTAAGACGCGTGGAATTACAACGCGTGGAATTACAGGACGGGTGGAATTCCAGCGCGTGGAGTTGCAACGCGTGGAATTACAGCGTGTGGAGTTACAGGACGCGTGGAGTTACAACGCGTGGAATTCCAGCGCGTGGAGTTGCAACGCGTGGAACTACAGTGCGTGGAGTTATAGGACGCGTGGAATTACAACGCGTGGAACTACAACGTGTGGAATTCCAGCGCGTGGAGTTGCAACGTATGGAACTACAGCGCGCGGAGTTACAGAACGCGTGGAGTTACAACGTGTGGAATTACAGCGCGTGGAGTTGCAACGCGTGGAACTACAGTGCGTGGAGTTATAGGACGCGTGGAATTACAACGCGTGGAACTACAACGTGTGGAATTCGAGCGCGTGGAGTTGCAACGCGTGGAATTACAGCGTGTGGAGTTACAGGACGCGTGGAGTTACAACGTGTGGAATTACAGCGCGTGGAGTTGCAACGTGTGGAATTACAAAACGCGTGGAATTACAACGCGTGGAGCTACAACGCGTGGAATTCCAGCGCGTGGAGTTGCAACGTGTGGAATTAGCGCGTGGAATTACAGGACGCGTGGAGTTACAACGCGTGGAATTACAGTACATGAAATTACAGTGCGTAGAGTTGCAGCACGTGGAGCCACAAAACATGAAGTTATGGCGCATGATAATCTGTAGCGTAGAAATCCCATCAACTCCTATCTGACGCTCACTTATATAACGTCCACTAACACAACAACCACCCAACGCACAGTTATATAACACCCGACGATATAAATTTAACTCTTTCCAGAAAATTTCACTTGCACCAATGGACTCCAATCCGCAATAAAATCGTGGGACGTGCCCCACAACTTCGTCTTGGATATTAAACCACGTCCGCTCAAGCGGACCGTAATGAAGTCACAAAAGTGCCTCGAAAGTGACCGCTAACGGACCCGCTGGAAAATGTCCGGTCATTCTGCGTCTCATCGAGTACTCGTCAACGATGGCGGCTCGTTTGATAGAACCGGTAGAATCGCTTCGAGAATGATGATCATGAATCTTTCTTCCGCTAATACTCATGTTTGTTGACAAGAGACACTGTTTCGATGTGCGATGAGTGTTGTACAAGAGTCATAATCGATTATCTTCGGATCAGCTGAGGTACAGTTGACTCACGTCATATTGGCACCAAACACGTTTCTTTTAGGACACTAATTTAATAACGAAGCAATTAAATTATTTAATAGTAGTTAAAATTACTACGATGTCTTTTAAGGTGAACCTTGAGTTCATGCATGAATTTTTAAATTAAAGATTGAAATTCTGAAGTAGTTTAATGAACATCGAACGTCAAAGACAGTTGTTAATTTTTCTAAATTTTCATTGCATGTCGAAAAGAGTTAAATTCACATATGAGCACATATGAACATACAATCAATATGACAACAGCACGTATGAAGCAGTCAATTTGTTGTAAGTACTTCCACATAATCAATAATAGTTACCTTCCGCTAATTACACGTCGGCGCAAATAGATGGATGGTCCAATATCTACCCAAACTATCCCACAGAGAACGGAGTCCCAAAGGTTCTAATCAAACCCCGGAATAAAATATACGTCGCAATCAGATTGAAAAGCAGCGAGATGATTCGGGTAGTGGATATTCGAAATTCTATTGGCCACGTACGAGGACCCCAGGGGTCCCTGAAGATCCATGCAAATAGAACGGGCAGGCCAGGAAAAATAAGTAAGAGTTTGCGGATCCGTTGCTACCAGTCGAACGCAAATATTTTTTGAAGTGGCCGCAGCTCCGGGGCACAAAGTTTCCGGGCTGGCGTGCGAGAGCGAATATAAACGAGAGCCCGAAACGGTTCGAAATTAAAGACCGGCGATATTGATGCTTGAAACCGGGCAATTTGCGTTCCCAGCAATTTGCGAGCCGCCGAATCCGAACGGGACAGTGTTTCGTTTGTACGCTGTCCGCTTGTTTGCTCGCCGACCACGTGTATTCTTTGCTTGTGCAAACGCTTTGACAGACCGTATCACCGGCCAATAAAAAACATCTTCCTAGATCTCGTTTTTCAAACGATTCTAATTTTATCGTTTCATAGGGCTCCTCTGTTTTTCGACGGTTAATGGCGTGTGTGCATTCTGTACTTCTCTTCATCAACCGAAAGAGTAATTGAGCACGTTAGGTTAGAATAATATTGTGGTTCTACATCACTCTTACGGTAGATCTTATGCTTCTTGTGGAACGTGGTAGAATTCTCTTGAGGTAGAATCTTGTGGTTTGAACAACGTAGCTGTGATTGAGGTCTGAGAGGTTTGGTCTTCATTCATGTAAGAACCTTATCAACTGCTGAAAAAATTGACTGATCACCAGTCAGTAATTACTGCTTCAAAGAGTAACAACCATCACATCATGTTGACTGAACTAATGAAACACATCACTGATTTAATATGTGAGTCCACATTGATTTGATCTGTGAAGTCCTTTCTGATTAAATCAACGAAACCAACCAAGTACAATGCCTATCAAAACTGTTGAACTATCAAACTGTTATATTTCACTGAAGTTTCTGTTACATATAATGTTCGCATTAAGATCATTGACATTCACTGTCTGATACAAAAACATACATAATAATACAACTTTTAGAGGTCCTAAAAAATGAACGCCTGTTTAATAAATTATACCGCCCTCCTGAAATGATGTGCCTGTTTACCGAATCCTCCATTCCACGACAATCGCAACAAAGTTTCTTTTACGCATCCATAAAAGCCTTCATCTCTAACTCCGACCCAAACGTCCAGCACTGAATGCTCTTAAACTGAGCATCTCCAAAATTACAGGACGCAGAAAAAAGTTGAAGCACGTCATAACAGCGAATGATCCCATTCAATTTACTCTGTCGTCGAATGATCACGGTCTTTCAACTTTTGACTATTATAAAAAAAAGAGAATAGAGAAGTTGGGGACCGATCTTGAAGGAGCAGTGGAGTGCACGGAACACATAGGGATCGTAGAAGAGGAAGCCTTCGAATCAATAAAATTTAACTATCCCTGCTCGTATTTTATCCGGCCGAACGAGCATTTGGCTTCAAGCGTTTCATGCAGTCTGACTTCATTCAACTCGACCGATTCTTTTCGGCTGTATACAGCTTATACCGTACAAGGGCGGCCCTTCACGATTCCCTTCATGGTATCTACATAATCCAATGTATGCTGATGCCGAGGATCCAGGGGTCGAAGGTCCGTGCGAATCGTTTGTTAGCTAGATTCGGCCAGAACGAAACCCTCTATTTTTATTGTGTCTACCGGGAAATCTAGCATCTCCCCGATTTCTACGAGGAACCATCTGGCGAGTGACGTCTGCATCGCCAGGTAATCCGGTAAACATCGGTGGTTGAGCTCCAATTAGCGTCTGTTTGCTCTCCCTATTCCTTCCGCCCTTTTGACCATCGCTCGTTTCTTCCTACCTTCCCCACCTTTTTAATTAAAACTCGCTAGTGGCGTTCTTTTTCTTTCGAACGACCCTGATGAGCTTCGATGCCGGTTCCTTTTGTGGCGAGCACGCGGTAATGAAGGGCCAAGAGTTTTAAGGACATCAAGTGTTTAAGTCATGACGCGATGCTCTTCACCTGGCAGCTTCTGGGACACTGATCAGGACATCAAGTTATATCATACATTCACACTATACGTACATACATCATATGTACACACCTTACTTCATATGTACATTACACTATACATATGTGTGTGCATTGTGTCATACATAGATATATTACACCATACATACGAGCATAATACCATACATATATGTGCATTATATCATACACACATATGTCATAACATATATACATGTATGCATGGCATTGTACATATGTGTGCATTACATTATACACACATGTATCATAACATACATACATGTACACATGGCATCATGCATACGTGTGCATCATATCATACATACATGTATGACATCATACACACATATATTATAACATACATACATGTATGACATTATACACACATATTTTATAACACATGCATACATGACATCAAACATATGTCTGTACATGATACTACATATGCATACATGGCATTATACATATGTATGTACAGTATATCATGCATATATATTCATTACATCATGCACATTTATGTACATTATATCACACGTACATACATTATATCATACATGCATAACATACATGTCATCATACATATACTACGCCATATGTACATACATTATATACATGTATAATATTATACTATAAGTACATTATATCATACCTACATGCATTTTACCATGTGTATGCATATTACACCATACATACATGCAGCAGTGGTGAATAGAATAAAGTAAAAGTACCAATTTCGAAGGAATAAAATAAAAATGAACGAATAATAGAAAATAATGCGATTGAAGGCATTCTCGTTAAACTCGATAAACCGCGGAGCATATGAGGTCGCACAAAAGAAGCATGGAAATAGCTGGTAGAAGGAAAAATAGCAAAATGTGGAAACGTAAAGAATTTGTACGGCGGAGGAATCAGTGGCAAACGTTCGGTTCCGTTTTCCTTGGACGCGTTCGTCGGAAGATGCTGGCAAACGATAATATTCTTCGCTGCATTCCGTCGTACGGAAGCACGGGGAATAATTGTGCTCACGAAGAGAACGGAATGCAGAGCGAGAGCCGGGTTAGATAGGTGCACGAACGAGCGAAGGAACGGCGTACGGTTCCGTATTTCGAGTATGGCACCGATTATTTCGGAATTCCTCGTGGCACGCTTCGTATTTACTCCAGTTCGCTTACGTTTCTTCCTTCCTTCCTTCCTATTTCCGTAACGACGTACGAGGATCAATTGTTCGGTAACGTTCGCGTCGGTGCGTCGCATGTGTTTCAGGTAACACAGGAATTTGAATGTAAATGCTTTGGTCGCCTCGGTTGCATGTTTTCCTAGAGTAAACTGATGGAACATGCAACGTCGAATGCAAATGACGCCGGCGGTCATTGCAGATTGCCACGGAAACATATAGGGACCCCCGCCAACCCTGTGCGCGAGCCAGCAAAGAAACTTTCAACAGGGAGGGGGAGAAAAAAGCCGGAAGGAACGAAGAAAACGTAACGTAACGACTGCGACGGCTGTACGTAACGTTGAAGCTCATGCACGATTATAATAAATTGCTCTGATCCGCGGTACGGATAACAGACCGAGGGGAAGAACGATCGTCAGAATTGTAACCTTTAAGCCTCGACTCTTTCCTGGAACCTTTCTAGCACGAAGACAATGCCTGCTCGTTCGCTGAAAAATCACGAACAAAAGGGACATACGGATGAAATATAAATTCTAGTTTCAACCTCCAATGTCTCAATTCCTTTGATATCTACATTTTACCTCGTGAAAGTAACGCTGTTTTGATTCTTTTCACCGCGTAACTAGGCAGGGCGAGGGATGTCATTCAGACTTGCATGAAGGATGTACATCATTTCTCACGTTAGAAGGTTACAATTACAGGTTTTCGAATTTTCTCTTCAGTACATTTTAGACTGATATTCAGGAGGAGCTGCAGAATTAAACTTTTGTATATGTAAACGTGTCCCCTCTTCTTTTCTTCGAAATACTCATCTACTCCCTAAAAAGTTCAGTCCATCATCCACAGTCAAAGCTATAATTTGACTTTGGATTGAAACGAGCGCAACGCGTGTCCATCGTCAATTCGACGTCTCCGAAACCCCCGAAAGATCATAAAGGCATGTCCTCTTAATTTCAATCCAATCGTCCTCGTTGTTGATCGTCCGTCACGCGAAGTGTCTCCCGTTGGTTCGATGCGTGCGTCCGAATGATTATCGAAGCCTCAACGAGACGGTTTCCCCTGCCGTGATCGAATAATTCAAAGAACGAAAGCTCGAAGCAATTCCGCGTCATCAGAAAGTCCGGTCGATGTTTCAAGGCAATTCCGTGGCTGGTAAGGGCTTATCACCGGGTGGCACGGCATCCAACAGCCTCGACACGGGAGCCGGTCTCCTCCTATAGAAGTTCCACGAGGGTTGTTCGTTCCCCGACGACCCTCTTCGCCGATTCTCCCTGTTACTCCACCTTCTTTACACCCACCGCCCGCCCTCGACTTCGAGTCGGCCCCCGCTCAGACTCGTTGCTTGAATTCCTCCGGCAAAGAACGATCGATAATGGATCCAGCCGGCTTTCCAGTCTATTCTATACGCATCATTTGACACCCGGTAGACGCGGCAATGAAGAACCGCGAACGCTCCGAGAGAACGAGCAACGCGAGAACCAGACAGAGACGAGGAATTCAATAGACAGAAAATCACTGGCATTGTCGAGGACGCTATATGACGCGACGAAATCGCGCAAAATGAGACTATCGAACGGGAGGAAGAAAAATTATATCGACGATGGAATCCTTTAAGATCCGTCTTCGAGATCCTCAAACACGCCGCTTCTTTTCGTTCTACGCAATCTTATGAACACTGTGATCCTCAAATTTTCAAGTTTTCAAGTTTATACAAGTTTAGGAGACTGAATTTGCAAGATTAAAGTTCTTAATTTTTCACATCTTCAAATCATCAAATTTTCAGATTTCTTCATATGTAGATTTCTACACTTAATTTATCAAGGTTTGGAGCACTAAATTCGTTAATTTTGAGGACACGTTCCTTTACATGTGTGTATGTTCCTTCATATGTATCTTCCTATATATGGATGCAGATATGTAGGTTTATATGTATGTATGTAACACATGTTGCTTTATATGTATACACATATGTAGCTTTATATGCATGTATGCATGTTGCTTCATACGTATACACATATGTAGCTTTATATGTATGTAAGTATGTTCCTTTATACGTATACACATATGTAACTTTACATGTACGTATGTATGTTCCTGTATATGTATACACATATGTAGCTTTATATGTATGTATGTTCCTTTATACTATACACATATGTTCACATGTGTGTTCCTATATATATAAGCATGTACACACTTATTTGCTGAAAACTTATTTGACAATTACAATAAAGTACCATTTTAAAAAGATAATTTACTTAAGGAACCAATTCAATATTTTCACATAAATCATTCGGAATAAATAATGCTTCTAAAGTCACGTCTCTAACGATGCCCCAAAAGTGTTCATCAGATGTTACATTTTAAAAGAGGTCTTAAAAGTATACACTATTTTATTTTTCACTTTCTGATCAAAGGAGTTGATCAATTTGGCAAATGAGCCTCTGGCAGTCAAAGGGTTAAGACGATCACAAAACAATGATCGTCCCGAAAACGTTCACCTAACAAAACAGTTTGGCTGGCAATCAGACGAAAGGGGAGCATCACCCTTCTATCTGGCGTGCAATCAGCAAAGTGACCGTACGAGGGAGACGGCAAGAAATCCGTCCTTTGTGAAGAAAAAAATCGTGGCCACGATCGAGGGAGCGAGGCCTCTTATAAATGGAGCGTTTTGGGACGTTGAAAGGTGACGAAGGAACCCCGGAGAAAGGCTCGACAATGCGGGGGATGATGGAAGTGTCCTCGGGGAGGATCCTCGTGAGTCCCTGGATTCGTATAGATAGGATTACGAAGGACGCTGGCGAGAAACACGAGGAAATGAGTATGAACGAAGGTATTTTCGCGAGGATTCCGCTGTCAGAACGCATTTCGGACCGAGAATTTCACCCCCATGTAGGAGGAAATAGAATACAATTTTGCGCATGAAGACGCAGATTTAACCGTGTTTAATTAAATTATCGTGTTTGTCCGAATGAAGGAAAACCCTTGAAACAGTTTTTGAAACCGTTTCAAACGAAGTTACCCAGCGTATGGATACAGAAACTCCGAGAGCGGAAGAAAATCAAATCATCGACCGGATACCCTAACAGGAGCGCGAAAATCAGAATTCAATTAAATAACCCACGTGCTTGCTAACGCTAACCGCCAAGCGTCGGAGAGTCGAAATTAATCGCCATTCAACGGATGAAACCGCCAATTAGAGTGTCTTGGCCGAGAGTCAATAGCCCCGCGGGAGCAAGAACTTTCTTTCACCCGCAAAAAAGATTGTATGCAAATGCCGTATTCCGTGTTCCCGTAAAAATGGCTTAACCAAGCCGTCACTTGCCCTCAGCCGGCGCCAAGATTGTTTTTGCCTCAATAAGACACGGCGTAGCCCGGCTGGTTAACGGAAGCAATTCCTTCTTTCCCTCTGTTCTACTCCGCTGCCTTTTTTTTCCTCTCTTTACCTCGAAGAGAACACCGAGAGCAGGTCCAGAAACGGATGCCGAGCGGAGAAAGAGCTTTGGTAGTCCGGGCCCGCGAACCTCGAGTTTTCGAGACGGCCGAGGCGAGATTATAATTATGCAAATGCCTCGTTGCGGGGAAGAAGAAAGCGAGCAACAGATGTCTGGAACGGCATCTTCAGGAAAGAGCTTTGCGGCGCGAGACACCGGCGCCAGCCTTCGCCGTGGAATATAAAGGTGAGCTTGCAAATGAAGTATCTTCGGACGAAATTTGAATTTTTTGATGGTTCCATTGGGTGAGGTTCTTGAGATCAAAGGTCTTGGGATTTGAAAAATTAGAGGCACGTCGGAGTATTGCACTACTCAATTTCGTAGACAAGCTTATAGTTCGTAAGCAGTTAGGTTTTATTAGTTGCTTGAGAGTAGTGGGGTATGGTTCAGGTAAGAACCGGTAGATGTCGCGCGAGATGAATCCTTTCTCGCAAGTACTCTACTACGTGCGCATCCAAATACGTAGAATTTCTGAATTACTATATATTAAGTTTCTGAAGTACAGTTTGCTGTTGTAATATTATTAACGAGTGTACTGCAAACGTTAAAGTTAAACAATTCTAAAATTTGCAAAATCTAAAAGTCCTAAATTTCTAAAATTTCCAACATCACTCAAAATTCTAATAACCTAGAATTTCATAACCTCGAACATATTAAAATACCAACGTACCGAGACTCTACGGAAATGTCCACGGTGGAGGACGAAACTAGATTTTAATCGCTTCAAAGATGTCTCGAAGACGTCCCTTCGTATTCCCAGGGCCGTTACGGTTTTCGTGCACGACCGTTTCAGGACACGTTCCCGAATTCTTTCACTTGAAAGCAACTTGTGCCGACAGGTGCCACAGATTGCGCCTCGCGACGGCCCTGAACACCTGTGTTTCTTTTTATGAAACCTGCCATGCCGTGGCCGCCGGGAATTGCCACTCGTAAACCTTTGCCGACGTCCACCGATCGACTCTCTTGTTTTTTATTCCTTACCTTCGAAGGAGATATCTCTGGATCGAGTGTGCTTCTTGCGGAGCGAAATAGGAAATAAAGTGGCACGTTTTTAGGTTATGTGAAACGGTTAGGTGTATAGATTCGGATAATGATTCAAATGAGAGGATTTAAGTAACTTGTACAACAATGTTAAATGATTAATGTGTATAGTTCTACAGATATATACATAACCTCTTTAGGAATAAATTTTCTTTGAAGTTGAAATGTACCTAACCTAACCGTGGTCCAATTGTGTTACTATGTACGTATTTCTCAAGATGTCCTTCGTATTAAGCCTCTGCAAGATTTTCCTTTAAAGTGGAGGAAATTGAAATATAGCAAGGTCATATTGTATGGCTAAGTTCTCGAATTCTGTACCTAACCTCTTTTGCAATGACTTTTTAACGTAATAATGAAGCTGAAAATATTATAAGATCAATGATAATACCAGGATCAATTCCTTAGTTGTTGAGTTTACAGAAATCACATGAGCAGTTTCAGCAAATTGAAAAAAGAACAGTGAAAAGTCAGTAGCGATCGATACGACATTCGGGAACGAAAACGGAAGCCCGCGTTTCATCTCGCGTTTAATCTTCGGCATGCAAGTTGCCGAACACGCTTCAAACCTCGGGGTCTAATTGGAAGTTACGAGCACCGCCACGAGGCATGAAGCCATTTGCGGCATTCGCAGTTGTCCCGTTTATAAATCATCCGAGGCGTGACGATCCCTCACGTAATATAGAAGACGTTTGGCCGATCGACCACCCCCGTTTCAACCCCCCCGACACACTCGCGTCTCTATTTTATCCGAGCGTTTTCCTTCGAAAGCAGCACCCGCTGAAAGAAGCCAGCAGCCCTTTTATTGTGCGCCACGGACTCTCCACGAAGAATTCTTATTACGGGTTGGCCGGCTGTGTGCTCGTCCCCGAAGAAATCTCATTACCTCGTGCGGGGATAGAATTGCGTTGACGAAAAGTTCGAAAGGAGGTGTTAACGCTCTCGTTCGCAAAGAGAAAATCGAAGGAGACAAAGTCCATCTGGTCGGATCTCCGTCGTTGTTCACCTTGTTGTCTTGCTCCTTTTCGTCTGCTTCCGAACCCCCGTACTCGTTCGAGGGCACTGGTAGAAAAGGGAAACTCAATTTTCCACGGATAATAAAAAACAGAGTATTACTTAGGGACGCGGAATGAACGGAAATGAAGTTTGCGTTCCGGGGAACGGGACTGCGCCTCGTTAGCCGCATTCTTTCGCCGAGCAATTATTCGCCTCTGAATTCGGCCTTTTAATTCGAGATTTCAGTAGCCATATTGTTACTCATTGTAACACGGCTCTTATCGACTGTCGATATTTCTTGATACTTTACTTATTTATTTATTATAACTTTATTTATTGATAATGCACTGAATATACTCAAGTCAAATATTTTAGGTATATGTACTGAGAATATAGTTTAGAAAATAGTCTTAAATAGAATGTATATGCATGTATATATACTTAATTATATTATGAGTATATGTACTTAGCTATCTGTGTAAACAAAAACTATGTCTACGTTGCTAACAAAATTTATACTAAAATACACAAGTTTCACTAGTAACTGAAGTAGTAGTAGTAAACTAACAAATTGTATCAATATATATAATGATTCTAAAAAGTGAGCATACAAAAATCATCCAAAAGTGCAAAGGTGTCATCCATTGGTATAAATTGAAAGGTCAAAGATGTTAAATCAAGGATAAAACCAGAAGACACCAAAACCCATTTTAATTCTATTTTACACGACACCATAAACAAATAGCTTCTCAAGTGGGAAACAGAAGTAAACTATAATACTTTAATATAGATTGGTACAGCTAGTTTCGTTGCCGAATGATTTACAGCTCGATTTAGCTGTTATAATAAGGAGGCACAAGGAGCCAACAAGGAAACGTAAATCAATGGTCGGTTGATAGTTTAATGGATCGTTTCGTTGGCTGGTTCGCCTCTAGCTCACCGTAATTATGGTTGATCCGTTTTCCGGCACCCCACGTACCACCCTTCGTTGCTTCTTGTGTCCCACACGTTCACTTTTAACGCTGATCTGATCAACAATCAATTATCTAAACCGGACGATATTTAAACTCAAATAGAATCATGACGAACGTATTTAGCCTCCGCGATAATTTATGTGAAGTTGCACCTCGAACTGTGGAAAATGTGACACGCGTGGGACGACGCCTTTCGTAAGGCGGAAGACGCGGGATTCGTCGTAATAAATAATAAGTCAATGACAGAACGAAGGTGACTCGAGATGATGAATGAATAGCAGGATGCATTCCAGCGCAATGATACCACACCGATGTCATTAATCATCTCCCGTGTATTGTATCTGAACGTTTACCATCCGGACATCGATTTCCCTTCTGATACGTGTGTCACAATTCGAGTGCCAACACCTGGGGAACTGAATGAAGAAATTCTTTCATACAAAGCTTAGAGTTGTACAAATTATACCAAATTTGGAGATTTGGAAATTTAGGTATTTCAGAAAGGTATTAGGTACTGGTATTCTTTAAAGGGTTAGGTATTATCTGGGTTTATAATTAAGAATTGGGAAGTTTGGAACTTTGAGGATTTACAAATTTAGAAATTTGAAGACGTTGCAGCTTGGGAAGTTACTACCTAGAAATTTGCAAATTTGGACATTGTCTGAAGAATGAACATTGAGTGAAAGGAAAGTTGAGTTCTCATTTTAAGATTCCTTGTTTCTAGGTAATACGGTGAAATTCGCATATAGACAATTTTCTGGCATTGAAATTATACCGAAGTAGTAAAGGAGACTCCACGGTGGCAGTAGTCTGACGAACGTAACGCGACGATTGAAACCGCGGAGAGCCAGGAAATTCGCGTTGTCGACGCGTCGGGCGAGGAGGGCAACGTCTCGGGCTGATTAATCCTCCGCGTCTCGTAGCCACGGCATCCGTCTTGGGGCAAACTCGCGGCAGATAATACTCGCGTACGGGCATTATCTGCATCCCGGGAGAAGATGGTGCACCGGTTGCATCTGGCTGAGAGACAGCACCGAGAGGCCAAGATGAGACACCGACGGGTAGAAGAGGGAAACCGGCAGTGGAACGATTTAACGAGAACGAGAAAGACGAACGTTATAGAGGAGAGTTAAAGAGAGAGACCAGTACCGAAACTTGGATGTAATTACTCCCGTCTAGCCGTGTAAACTCTCGTCTATGTCATAGCTATACCCGGAGACTGCCGGGTTCAGCTGCGCCGCCCGGACTCGAAATTACTCTCGCTTCCTTCTGCCGACTAATCAGCCGCGGCTCCTTCTGATAAAGTAAGAATCCTGTTAGACCTTCTTGGCTATCGTGGACCACGGGGTACCGCGTACCCGTGGATGGAGATAGAATTTTTGGTAGATGGGAGGAATTTTGGGGATTAGGACTAGGTTGACTAGCTGTTAATAGAAATTTGGAAGTTGGGATCTTGAGGAAGTTGAGGAAGTTTGATATTGTGGAGGGTGGAAATTCTGAAGTATCAGTTAGTTAATTTGGGCTTTTGGATAGGTGGACATAAGGGAATTTTAAAATTTGGATGTGCCCATCAGGGAAGATGGAAATTGTGAAGTATAAGTTAGCTAATTTGGTCTATCACATATGTGGACATATGGGAATTTCTAGATTTGGATATACCCATCAGGGAAGATAGGTATTGGGCTATGTGAAGTTTGGAGCTTTAGAGTCTAGCTTTATTGATTTAGAGGTTGTTGACTTCAAAACTCCAGGAATGTAAATTGTGAATTTAAGGGCTAATTTAATATAGGGGTTAATTCGAGGAAGTTGAGAATTCGGGATATTGGAATCTGTATATTGGAGATTTGTATATCGGAAATTTAAAGATAGTCCTCTCACAACCAACCACCTCCAACTTTCCTACACCAAACACAGTTATTCAGAAGACCGTATATGAACCCAAAAAATAATCACAAGAAAAATTCAGCTATGAAAGAACACCAACAAAAATGTATCAAAGCAGGTAGAATAAATAACGAGTCAGCAATTGGCGATTGTCAACAACAGCACGCATTGTCATCGATGTCAGGTTAAGCCCCGGTCGCATAATTCGAGCAGAGTCGAAGCAATCGTCGAACGAGTCGGATTTCACGCGGTACGTCACTATAATGAAGCATGAACTCGAAGGCGAGCTGGCGACTCGTGTACAGAACGGACTGGAACTAAATAGCTTTATCAAGGTGCGTTAAAGGCAGGTTCGTATGGAGGATCGATCGATGCTCGTTGCAGCGGACTAATTCGACGAGCTTGGCAAGTCGTCGCTAATGGTGGATAAGAATTTCTTTTTTCTTTTGTGCCGAACGGTGTATCTCGCCGGCATAATACACTGCCGGTATATGCACGCGTATTGCCGGATCAGAGGAACCACGTTGGACGTCCATCGCTTCGTAATTAATACTCTCTCGCACCGGGGTACGTTGACGGCTCGTTTTAACGCTCTGTCGAGCTTCCCTGGTTAAAATATAGACGAGCCTTCGACTGTGTTTCGAGGCACCGAGCCTCTTCTCTCATTTTCTCCGTCCCTGTCTCGCTACCGAACCCGGCTACCGTTACTCTCGTTGCCGCTCCAACGTGTACTCTTTCGTTTTACGTCTCGCTGGGCTCATCGATCAATCCGGAATGATGCCGCGCGTTTATACACCTGCGCTACCTGGCCCGCTTGATTGATGATATAAAGGTATAAACGGTCCGTTGTCGATCGAAATGCACACCGATGCAATCCAATCTGCACGCCAGACGCGTTCCTTCTCGCCGATTTCTCGCGTACTCGTACCGCGAGAAAGACGCCGATTTTCTACCAGTTGGAAAATGTTGGGTACCGTTGCAATCTGAGAATTTATTAGGCCGATTTTCTTGTAAGCATTTAGCTCTCAGATGGAATTAACGGTGTTGCCGGAATTAACTCTATGCTAATTTTATGCTACAGCGAAAGTTCGCGGTTTTGTTTTATTTGAAAGTTCCTTGGTACACTGCAGAGTGGGTACCTATCTGGTAAACATGTCTGAGAGAATACATTTTTTAGTAAATATGAAAATTAACAAAAACGAATTCAAGTCTTCTAAATGATTACAATTTTAAAAAACTCCTATTACAAATTCGGTGATCAAGTGGAAATAATGAACTACGGCGAATGTTTGTGGTTTTATTTTATTTGAAAGTTCCTTGGTACACTGCAGTGTAGGTGCCTATCTGGTAAACATGTCTGAGAGAATACATTTTTTAGTAAATATGAAAATTAACAAAAACGAATTCAAGTCTTCTAAATGATCACAATTTTAAAAAACTCCTATTACAAATTCGGTGATCAAGTGGAAATAATGAACTACGGCGAATGTTTGTGGTTTTATTTTATTTGAAAGTTCCTTGGTACACTGCAGTGTGGGTACCTATCTGCTAAACATGTCTGAGAGAATACAATTTTTAATAAATATTACTTTATAAATTATCAAAAATAAATTCGTGTCTTATAAACATACTATTACAATTGAAAAGAATTCCTATTACAAATTCAATGATCAAATGAATGTAAATAATGAACTACAGTGAAAGTTCGTCCCTCGTATACCCAATCGAATAAATTTTGTTTTATATTAGACACGATGGAACCCTCGGCTCGCACCCCATATTTCTCCGTTCGCCAAAACAAGACCCGTTCGGAATTCTAATTTCCAGCTAAGCCAGTTCGATAAGGACATACGAAAATATCGTACGAATAAAACGCGATATTTATCGCACCTCCGGTATATTCAACATACGCACAGGCGTCGTAACGCACGAATCCGACGATTACTGGTCCGAGAAGTATTCTTTCACTTTCTTACAATGCGTCTACGGTTGCTCAAGACCGGCAACTCGACACCGGCATAAATTCCACGGTTTATTTAGAATCACCGATCAACGAGTGTCCAGGTTGAACCGTGATCACCTACGCAAGCGACAGAACGTCGTCGAGGCAACAGACGCCGACACAATGTTCCTTGAAATCGCTACTCTGCGAGCTACGTGAACAACGATTACCCTGACACTTGTTCAAACAAACGTTTCGAACGTGCAACGAGGCGCGTTTATTGGTCTATGGATGTGACACTTTCGATACGATGCAGGATACGTTTAGATATTTAGACATTTTAGACTCGTGGACATTTTTCGAATTTTTTGGTTTCATATGGGAGAATTTTTGTATTTACGAATATTTTATTTGATGGTTTTTCAAGGTCCATATTTTATAACTTCGATGTTCTGATTTCCACGGTGTCTAAGATATAACTCAAGTCCCCCTTGGTATCACACATCAGTCGTCACATTATAGAAATTCAAACGCAGTTAAACGGAACCTCCGCCAAAAATACACCACAATTATTCACTTCGAGAGAAATTCACTTTAAACATTGAAACTCTGCCAATTTCTCCAAGTTGGCCCACTTCTAAATCACCCAAGCCTGTTTCGCCCGAACGAGAGAGAGACGGCTAGAACACGAAGTCTCAATCGCGATTGAAATCTCGAGGATTCCAGACCGTGTCAGACTTACTCCGGTGTGTGTGCTCGGTATCGATCGTGCCCGAAGAGGTTTAATTTACCGGGACCACGGGTAAACAATTAAAAGGAACGGATATACAGCGAACGAAGGAACGAGCGTCCGTCGAATGGCTCCGTTCGAGTACCACGGGGTGGAACTAATAACATCGAGAACCGATAAACGCGAGTTACGACGTCTGGTTAACATTCCGCGGCCAACTTACCACTGCTCGGAAGAACATTCTTCCTCGTCGATCTATTCTAGTACCAGATCAAGATCCTACATTAGGTAGCACGCGAACTACCTACGTGCCTAATGTTCCCGTTCAGTTAGTTGCGACAAGAAGGCTGCACCGCAGACCTCGGCTAATGATACCTACGCCGCTTCGCTCGAAAACAGTTTACTCCCACCCTGCTCGCGGTAATTCAACACGATGATATTCGTGTCGGCGAATTTATAAGGGTTGTTAGATCGGAGACTTTTGTTTGCCTGAATGTTGCTGCGGAAACTGGGACAGTCTTTGAGAGACGTGACTGCGTTTGTGATGTTCGATTTGGAGATTCAGGAAATTTGGGAATTTTGAGTCGAAGTGGTGGAAACAAAACCGTTTCCTCAAAAGATTTCACAGATTTTCGAAAGCCTCGTGAAATTGATAGTATCCTTTATTTTATTATCCTGTAATCATGTCCTCGCAAATGGCAGATTACCCATCTGACCCGAACCTTCATCCATCACACCGTGCACGGTCATTTTTCACGACCGGAACACCCGCTTCGATGAATGTATTATCATGGAATCAGATTTACGACAATGTAACGAGATTCGAGGACGATTCCTTCGACACGGTTATCTGATTTAGATTCTGGAGGTTCATCCATCCAGCATTGGTTGCTAGAAGTTGTTGGATTACTAAGGAGGGTCAGAATGGATATCGGGAGCCACGTTCCTTGGTGACGAAATTACCGGTGGACTAGAACACCGGTGTCGTTTATTTCCCCAGGGCGAAGATCAACTACGAGGGATATATACGGTGTTCAAAAAAGTTTCGAAGTTTCAGAGCGTACGGAAGTTCTATATTGTGCTATTTAATAAAGTTCCTCCATAAAGGCATATGAGTTTATGCGACACTAAACGTGCGAACCGATCAAAATGGCTGACGAGTGCGTTGTACCACTCGTACGAGTACGTTCTATTTTTTCTTTGAAATAAGACTTGGCACATTGAAAGTGAAATTCTTTACTCACTGTCCTTTTGCAAAATGAATCTCCCAAGACCCTCTATAATTAACTACATGTACCTGCAACAAAAAAATTGAACTGTTGTTAAAAAATTATTTACAGATGTCACGTGTATAAAATTATCATATATAAAAAATTACGTACATCATTATCGTATGTACATATAAAATTATTATACATCAGATATTAATTAAATATGTCAATTTCAACGTAGCACTTTCAGTCCCACTGTAAATGAAATAAAAATTTTCTAACATTTCTCCACAATTTTTTTTAATAGACTCTTTTCTCTGTAGTTAATAAATAATATAGCATTGCATGATCATATCAGCAACGATCGTATCACGTGTTGAAAATTGAATACGCAGTAAGTTAAAAATGAATAATTGTTCCTTTTCCATCTTGACAAACGTTACTTCGAGTACAAGTTTTCCGAGCGCCATGTACATGTATCCTACGCTTAACGAGATTATTGTCACGGACACGGTCGATACGTATCGATATACCCAATCAAAATGTCCCAAGTACGAATGCGTGCAAGCGTTTCTCGTTTTTCCCCGACGCACCATAACGAGATACACTTTCTCGATCGCCGCCAACAGCACAATACAAACTCGAAAAATCCCGTTACGCGGCACGGAACCGCCTCTTATCCGTCGTAGATCAAAAATATTTTTCGTTATAAATGGTCACTGGCTGAACGACACCAGACCTGGAAGTTTCACGTTTAATTAACGCTCGAGTTATGATTCGCTCGTTGTCTGCCTGTGATAGCTGGAAGTAATAATTAACAACTCGCCATTGGTTCACCCTCTGTGTGGTTCCACCAATCGACCGACACCAACATACTTATTAATCATTTATACAGCAAATGTACTTGTAATGTGCTAATTGTTGTAACATCAGTATTATTGTAATTTCTGATGCAATTGGTCTTTGAAAAAATTTCTTTACACATTCTATTTTATAAGTATTTCATCTTATTGTATTTTAACGATTTATTCGTAGTTAGTTTATTTTAAAATTAATCCATTATTGCAGATCAAATGGAATTATATTTTAGTAGATCTGAGAGTGCGGTTATGACATTTGTTTCATTTATCAAATAAATTTAATTATTTAATTTAGGAAATGTATTCACGTATTTCATGTAACTATTTCATTTCCGAAATAACTTTAATGATTTCAAGCACTCATTTCACTCGTGCAACGAATTTAATCATCTGAAGTACTTATTTCATTTGTGAATCGAATTTAATTGCTTCGAGTTCTTGTTTCATTTGTGAAACAAATTTGTACTTATTTCACTAATGAAACGAATTTGAATATTTCAAGTAGTTATTTCAGTAATGCAACGAATTTAATTGTATCGTATAATCACATCATTTATGAGAATCACTCTTAAGTAGATTATCTAAGTAGATTATTTAAATAGATCATTATAAATGGGATTGGGGATATGTGGATTTGGGGGTATGTGGATTTGGGGATTTGTGGATTTGGAGATGTGTGGATTTGGGAATATGTGGATTTGGGGATATGTGGATTTGAGGATGTGTGGAGTTGGGGATATGTGGATTTTGGGACGTGTGAATTTGGGGCTGTGTGGAGTTGGGGATATGTGGATTTGAGGATGTGCGGATTTGGAGATGTGTGGATTTAGGGATTTGTGAATTTGGGGATGTGTGAATTTGGGGATATGTGGAATGGGGATGTGTGGAATGGGGATGTGTGGATTTGGAGATGTGTGGATTTGGGGATGTGTGGATTTGGACATGTGTGGAATTGGGATATGTAGATTTTGGGATGTGTGGATATGAAGATGTGTGGAGTTGGGATATGTGGATTTTAGGACGTGTGGATTTGGGGATGTGTGGAGTTGGGGATATGTGGATTTGGGGAAATGTGGAATGGGGATATGTGGATTTGGAGATGTGTGGATTTGGGGATGTGTGGATTTGGAGATGTGTGGAGTTGGGATATATGGATTTTGGGACGTGTAGATTTGGGGATGTGTGGAGTTGGGGATATGTGGATTTGGGGATATGTGGATTTGGGGATGTGTAGATTTGGGGATATGTGGATTTTGAGATGTGTGGATTTGGGGATGTGTGGATTTGGGGACATGTGAATTTGGAGATATATGGATTTCGGGACATGTGGATTTGGGGATATGTGGATTTGGTCATATAGGGATTTGAAGGCATTGGAATATGAATGTACCTATCTTGTACTGCTTATATAGAAATCTAAGGATGTAGCAATGTAAAAATACAAGAACCTAGTAATATAGGGGTCTGCCCTATGTCTACAAACTCTGGGGATAACTATCCAAAGCTCCATAAAGAGCGTCTTCCCATATAACTCCACATCGCACCATCCTATAAGAAAATTCTTCATAGTTCAATATATTGCCGATTTTCATCTTGCCCCTCCAATATATCGCAGCTCCACCCAACAAAAAAAAATAAATTTCGATAATACATAACTAAAATTCTATAAACAATTAAAATCGCAGAGCCGAAGTGATTAACCCACGTTCTCCAAGAAATATTCAATTACCCCTGAAGAACGGGACCCCACAGCGTGATGATAATTACGTGTATCGTTGAGAAGAGGAAGCAAAGTGCCATGCAACCGTTTCCTCGCAATTCCGTCGGTATAGAATTTCGCGATAGGACGAGGTCCGATAACGAGAACGAGGAAGCGTCGTGACATCGCGAGATCTCGCGTTCTACCAGGAAGAACGGCGCCTCTGGTCTTCTTCGAGGCCTGTTGGCGATACACACGGCACCGTTAGAGATGGCCTCGTCACACACAGACGCGACAATAAAGCTAATTGTGGCCCTAACGTGAGAAAGCCTGACCGTACGTTCGTATATACGAGAGATTTCAATTACGCCTCGTTATGCCGGCAGATGGGCATAATAGTCGTTCTAGCCGACACTTTAGGCGTTCCGGAGCCGAGTGGAACGCCTACGAGCAAGACGAGCCTTCGGACAAGCTGCTGGTAATAACCGGGGGAAACACGGCTGACGGATAAAAATGGAATTTAGCCGGGAAATCGGATTTACCCGACTTTTTCTTCTACCCTCTGCACGATTCTATTAGGCGCTCCTAACCGCGGATCTCTTACAAACTGTTATGATTCTATATAGGCTCGTTCTTACGAGCTTCATTGAGTTTTCTTCAACATTTTGGGAGGTTTCACAGCGTGAGGGGAGTTCGAAGGTACAGGAGATATTATGGGTATTTGAGATTGTGGTAGAGTCAATGTGGTAAAGAATGTAGAGTCATATTGGTATGTTCATGTTGGATTATTGCAGGATGTGGAGTTGGAATGTAGGACAGTTTGTACAGCAATTACAACAGTACTTTACTAATTAGAATCATTAGTAGTCAGATAGTAGCTGGGTAGAAGGATTACTTTGATGCATGGATCCCTGTATATTCAGACTCTTCATCCCCATATCTCTACATCCACATATGCTTACATCTACACATATGCTCTCATCTCCACATTTCTGTTCTACTTGCATCAAATCTCTGTATTATCACATCCCTTTATCTTCAAAATTATGTATCCTCTTATTTCTACATTCACATCTATCTACATAACCTCACATGTCTCCACATGTCGATCCCTATATGACCATATCACACATCCTCAAACCTCCACATCCTCCCAATTGTATTTTTGAGCTAAACTATCCTTCTTCTTATAAATCATCATAATTTGTATCAGACAAAATTTCACAATTGTACTACAAAATAATTTCTTCCAAGAACCTCCCCACACATGTTCCACATATGTAGTTATCCACATATGCGTCCTCATCCCAGAGGAAGATATTTCAAGTTCATAATGTACAAGCCATCGTCGATTTATCTATGATTGAACGCAATAAATAGAATAGTAAGAATCGCAGATGGTTTGCGACGACGAATAAGCGTGACGGGTCTGCCCAAAGTGGAGCAAGTGATGTGTCAGTGCCGTGGGCAGACTAGTTGCGCCGTGTTAATAAAACAAGCAATTCAGCTTCCGTGCGTGTCGTATGTAGGTTTATTACTCATAACATATTGTCACTTGAACCGTTTCGAAAGCTTATCCAAACTACTGTCGATAAAATTACAATATGAACTATCGAGCAATTAATTTTCTAATTTCACACGTAATTAGGTACGACTCAACGCGAGTGCCAGGCAGAAAAATGACCTTTCATTACCATAGTTATCCGGCATTTTTCTGCTCAATTACACAGGTATTTTTTTCGGCTGTTAACAGGCCATCAACCTCAGGTAATTATGGCCAACGCATGACGAATTATCGTATATATGTTCTTTCGGTGGCACGTTAAAACGAGACAGTTAATTATGCAACCAAGTAGGCGTAGACGGTAGTTAAAGTTAGTCGTGTTACACTAATCTCTCGTGTATATCGATCGCTCGACAGATCGAAACCGTTCGATTTCGAAAGACGCGTGAATTTCGCGAAGACAGGTAGGAGAAATTGTTACGTTGTTCTCAATATAATCAACGTTCGGCTCGGAAAAACAAGTAGCGTGCAACGAGCGTATTTATGCGCAACAGCGAAAGGTTTAATGAGCTGCCTCCGGCGATCGCGTACGCACGTAAAATCGTGTAATTCAAGACACTCGCAGCTCGGATAAAATGAATTTTTTTTATCCCAGGTCGCCGGCTGACTGCTTATTACGTACGATCGTAGGAAACGTGTGTCCAGAGAGTATCACGGAAGAGCAATGATACAGGTATCCTAACCGAAGTTATTACTTCAAAACCGCATGCGATTATCGTTGACATCAAGCCACGACTAATACAACCTGACCGCATAATTGACGATAACTCTCGTCCTTCTTCCAATTCTATCATCCGAACATTTATACCCCTTTTTCACTCGTAATTATACACGGGAGACGGAAAAATATTCTGAACATTGAATCGCATTTACGAGGGGCTTCGGAGAAAATCATTATGACAGAAAATTAAACGGGACGGAGTGAGATTGTTTCTAAAATTATTCACTGATTATATGCAACTCTTGAAATATGAAGAAAATACAGAGAACGGTTGTATGAGAAGTGCACGTTAGAGAAGCTGGAAGTCCAGAAGTACAGCGATGTGGATCTGGACATGTACACATGTCGAGATATACGAATATGAGAATATGAGAGATGTGAAGATTGCACGTAAAAGATCTATGAACATAGCAATCTGAAAATGTCCCCTTATTAGGGGGTCTAATAAGAAAATATATAAATATAGTAATATAGCTTGTCAAACTTCATAGAAGATTTGGAATGTAGAGATCCTGTGACTTAGTATTAGTACTAATAACCTAGTACTACTAGTAGTAACAAAATGATGCAGGAATCTTGTAACATGACAAGACAGAAATCTGTCAAACGAAACAGAAGCTCCACCTATCAGCAAAAATTACCTATCCAAGGATTAATATTTCCGTCGAACATCCCCATTCAGAACAAGCAAAACTCAGATGCACCTCCTCGAATTTAAGAGCTTCTTACGTCTCGAAGGGGTTAAAACATAGTTGCAATTTCTCGGAAACAGTCTCCGAGCATCTGCTTTGATCGAGCATTCTCCGCAATCCGCTAGAAATACGGTCCATCGAATAAATCGTCGAAACGAAGACGACTCCCCTATTCGAAAGTCCTCGTTCCGTGTCCCCGTTTTCGCGGCCACGTTAAATCTGTCGCGAAAGGGTTAACCAAGGATCGAGCGTTTCTCTCGTCGGTACAATGCGTCACGATTTCGGCGGATCACGCCTTGATCGTTATTAATGGCTCCGGTCATTGTGCCACTGTGTGACTCGGATCGTCTTTGTCGCGCTGCCAGATCCGCTCTCTTCTCTTCCTCGCCGTTTCCAATTCGTTTTCGGCTGGTTACGCACAAGCGAGTGCGGCGTGAGGTATTTATCGCGACCGCTCGTTAGCCGACGATTCACTTCTCGTTCGTTCCGAACGTCGAAACGCGGATGGAAACCGTGGAACGGTTTGTGCTGTGTGCACGATTCAATTTTTGGGAACTGGTGGTAGCTATTGTTATGTAATAGATGTGTATGGAGTATAGATATGTGTGGAATAAATTCGTGATGTCGAGGTTTCACGCTATTGTGTATATGGTATCAGGTTAGAAAGATTCGATGGTATTGTGAGGTGGAGGTTGCAAAATACTGAGGTATCTGGGTTGTTGAGTACTAAGGTTGTCAGATGTGAAGATTGTCAGGTATCAAGGATGTCAGATACCAAGGTTAGACAGGTACGAAAGTTAGTTAGATACCAAGTTTAGTCAGATACTAAGGTTAGTCAGGTACCAAGATTAGTCAGGTACCAAGGTTAGTCAAGTATCAAGCTTAGTCAGGTACCAAGGTTAGTCAGGTATCAAAGTTAGTCAAGTACCAAGTTTAGTCACGTGCCAAGGTTAGTCAGGAACCAAGATTAGTCATGTACCAAGGTTAGTCAGATACCAAGGTTAGTCAAATACCAAGGTTAGTTCGGTACCAAGGTTAGTCAAGTATCAAGCTTAGTCAGGTACCAAGGTTAGTCAGGTACCAAGGTTAGTCAAGTATCAAGCTTAGTCAGATACCAAAATTAGTCAGGTACAAAGGTTAGTCAGGTATCAAGATTAGTCAGGTGCCAAGGTTAGTCAGGTACCAAGGTTAGACAGGTATCAAAACTGTGAGGTACCAAACAAGCTAAGTATCAAACCACATATCAGTCCACATATGAAACAATAAATAAAGACGACTAAATCTCTCCTACACTGTAAAACCACCACCATCACAAAATATGAAGCATCTAACGAGACCAAAATTTGCAAGAACCTCCAGAAACGAGGCAAAAACGAGTCCAGGCTTGCAGTCCGTACATTTATCGCTAGAATCCGAAGCGACCAGGTCGCGCTTTCTTTCCTCCTCGACATTTTCCCTTCGAGCAACCCTCTTTTTATCGAACATCTCGCGGAGCACGTACCGAAAAACGTACGTACGTACAACTCCACCCTTGGTCGTGGAGCGACGCCGCACCGGTAGTTTCATACGAACCAGCCCATTTTTATACACGCCTTCGCAACGACTTCGCCGTCTGAAACGCTGCTGCATCGGAATACGTATCTTGAACGCCTTTCACACGTGACACTGGCGCGTGAGTGAAAAGAAAGAAAGAGAAACGTATTCCACGACGGTGTCGGTAAGTGGACTCGTTGGGCGTCGCGATGCGAACGTGCATCGAACATTTTCGGCTCCTCTGCTCGTTTTCGAGCGACTGCGAATTTTGTGCAGGAGATACGAGCTTTCTCTTTGAGGGAAGTTTACGCGTTAATGGCCTCCTCGTATTTTGGGTCGCGAGTGTTTATGGATCGAATGAAATTGTTGCGAGTGTTGACGCATGAAATGAAATGGGTTGCGAGTGTTGACGCATCTAATGAGATAGGTTGCGATCTGATGAAATTCTGAGTGTTGACAGAACGAAGTGGACTTATGAAAAATTATATTAGGGGACATTAGTGGTCCATTGGAGGTCAATTAGACCTCTGACTGTTCTCCATTTTCTAAATTTACCTCTTCCTTTTACAATATTTAATCACAATGCAAATTACAGCACTTAAGATTAATTTGTGAATACAAGTTATTTCGACAAAATAACTCTGAACAATTTTATGTTTGAGGATAACTGATAGGTATTATTTTAAGGCGTCAGATTGCCGTTAAGACGCTATTGCAGTCGAGAATGTTTGAAACACTTTAGAGTATCGATCTCAGAAGGATCGCCACTAATCTTGGACGTCAGGTGAGTAACAAAGTTTACTTCTATTTCCTGATCTCCTCCAGAGAGAAGGAACCGTGTTCTCCATTTTATCGGCCGAGCGACTGCTCGATTTTCGAGAGTACGAATCGACAAATCGAATTCCGGCTGTTTGTTCGGCCAAGTCTCTCCTCATACCTTCCTACCTCCGACGTTCTTTGCACAGGCCTGTTCTCCTGCTGCACGTATTTCCCGTGTACGTGCACGCCACCGTGAACTGACGCGATTCAATTTGAAAAAACGGGACAACCAAGGCATCGCCGCCAGCCCCCGAAACAATATTTTAAACGGTTCGAAGAGCTGTTACATCCCTTTTACACAGTAAGTTGATGAAAAGTTTGATAAAATCCAATATGACAGGGTGAAAAGTTGCATATTCCACATTGTGACGTTACGGTGAAAAGTAACATGTTTTATTCAATTAAATATGACGGGGTAAAAAGTTAAATGTTCACAATGAAAAGTTACGTGTTTTATTCTGTTAAAAATGACGAAGTAAAATGTTCAATATTTTTCAGTATTAATGCGGGTATTAGCTGTACAGTGTAATTAAAAATTTGCAATTGAAATGAGAAGACATACATGTGTGCATACATACATGTGTACATGTGACATACATACATGTACATGTATACATCGATTATACGTAGGTCTACATTATTGGTGCCGCAATTTTACCTGATTTTATTATGTCAGAGTTGAAGTAGAAAAAATTAGAATTATATCAGGATATTAGTTATACTAGAATATTATTAAAATATTAGAAGAGATTAACGTGCACATATTCGAAATCAGTAATCCTCGAAGTGAAAAGGCGGTCTGACAACTTCCTCCACTACTCTCGAGCAGTATACCAAGTCACATACTACAAGGGGCCAGTCGCAAACTCCAAAATTTCAAACCCCACAAGCCCCATTCGCATCCCCGAGCAACCCTCGGTATCTCATCACCAGCGTAAAATGAGCCCGTGTAAAACTGAAACCCGTGGTATGCAAAGTACCGCGTAAAGCAGTACTTCGTAGCAGATGCACGAGTACCAGGGTGCGCAAGTACAGCAGGGTGCTCAAAATTGAGAAGCGTTGTAGATCGAGTTTTGGAGAACGTTGACAAATAAGGGCGCGTAGGAGACGGGATAAAAACTGGAAAGGCGTGCATCATTCGATATCGGTCGATCGACGATGGATACAATAACCGAGCGATACTTGGCGAAAAGATTTAACGATCGCCGGCGTTGGTCGACCACGATGGGTGCAGTAACCTGCAGGGGCGTGACCGGGGCTTCTGGGCGCGACACGATATCGATTCTACTTAACGATAAGAGGGACGCGGTGGAACGTGTGTCATACGGAAAGGGAACGAACCGATACTTTTGTTCGCCAAGGTACGGTCGCGATCTCCGGCGAATTTTACGACGGCGTTTGGTGATAGGAGTTCTCTCCCGTGAACGAGAAGTGCCCTACTGCTAAGATACGACCATGGAAACGACGCATAAATACCGTGCTCGCGCGTTTCCTTGCCTGGTAATTGAAAAATGAAACTTTTCCAACCTGCTATCTCCAATGGTAAGAGCTTCCTGCTCTCGAACATGGTACGAGTTCCTTATACCCTTTTAAGATCGGATTGTTCCCTTTATCGAGGTGTCAACTGATAGCAATTTTAGAGAAAATTAACGGGAAATACTTGTTTCATAATTTTATTGGGACTTGTTTCGTAATACATTTGTAGGGAATGAGTTGTTACGATTTGCATAATCATGTTTATGGAGTTAGCTTACTGTGAGAGTAGCTCGAGGAATTGAATGGCAAGTTTAATGTACTTCGATGGGACTGATAATCAGTTACTTTCCTTGACGAAAATTTATGTAACTTGAGGAACGTGTATATACATTTTTACTTTAAGTAATTGTAACTGTATTTGAGTATCTTCCAAAGAACATTTATATTGAAGATGTCATTCTGTAGAACCTCTTCATTTTGTAATATGCGACCTATGGCTGAAATTTGATTTTGATTGTTTCAAACAATCTCAAAGTGATTTTAAAAATTTTGAAATAATTTTTCAAACAGATAAAACATACCATTTATCGTTACTGCAAACAGCAAATCTACTTCTGAGCATCTGATAAGGTCTGATGAAGATAACATCTGATCCAGGTAATTTTATAATTTTGAGAACGAATGAATGAAAATTCAAAAGTTAGTCCAGCAAAGAGAGCACAGTTAAAATTAGAAATCTAAAGTCAGTGACTTAATGAAGCTCAAGTAACTAGAGTGCACGAGCAAACTCATCGCGCTCATTCGACATGTCTCGTTCGATACTTAACGACGCGTTGCGCAGACAATGAAATCGGAAACTACAAGCGCAGTGTCCCGAAGACTTCCGCAAGTCCGAGGTAAAAAATACACCCGCGCTCTAAAGCGATATAAATGCGTGGCTGTAAAACCGCCCACTAAAAACGCGATCGTGTATGATCAATTGAAAAATGCAGACTTCGGGTGAAAAAATCAGCCGGACTCTCTTCAGACCGTCAACAATGGAACCGGTTGCATCGATTTCTTACGATATCTCTGTTTCATAACTCGTCGATGTGTCCACTGACCTCGATACAACCACCCTGTCTTCGACCGTCGGACTGATCGATATTTTCATCCACTTCCGAGTGTATCGGGGACACACGTTCAAACTTTCTCCGATGGACATATCCCTCTCGAGCAACGATTAAAATTACATTTGTTCCCTTCCGCGCAATCAACGTCAGACTCAACGAGCCAATATTTACCCTCGCGGAGGGCGAGTGGCCCTTCGCGGTTCGAAATCTCGAAAATCAATAGCGAAAAGGGTCGCTGGCCTCGCGATGAGCAACTCGCTCGTTAGCCCCTTTGCTCCCTTCGACAATCGAAAATGACGAGTAAGCTTAGCGAGTGGCTACTTAACGCGACTGGACTGTGTTAATTGTACGTGCACAAATAGACGTTTTGGCAACGAACACGGAAATTGTATTCGCTGATGCTGAGCGATTATAATACTGGGACTAGGTCATTTTTACTTAAAATTACAATTGCAAATTTTTATAATTTCTAAGAATAAATACAACACTGTTACATATAAGTAATTTTTATTTTGAATTAAATAAGAACAAATTCAGCTTAAAAGGTATGACAAAAAAATGTAGAGTAAGCAGCAAAAATGTTGAACGAGAGATGTAATTTTTATTTTAAATTAAATGCGAACAAAATTCAACTTAAAGGTATGCTCAAACAATAGAGAATAACCAGAAAAGATATAGGACGTTAAATTTAATTTTTATTTTAAATTAAATAAGAACAAAATTCAACTTAAAAGGTACAATAAAAAAATGAATAACCAAAAAGAATGTTGAACGCTTTTTCGAGCTCGTTCACAAGGCAGTAATGAACCTTCGAAAATAACGGAGACAGCAACGAACATGCTCTTCAACGGTAGAAAGCAGTCCAAGCAATTAACAGATCACCATGCTGGCAGCTTATCGTCGCCTGTCAGTCCAATTTTTTCCCCATAGCCATCGTCGCGTTCGTGCTTCTATTTTAGGCGAACTCCATTTTTCAAGCGTATACCGGTTCACTAAAATTCTTTTCTTGTTACCGCGAGAAGCGCATTCTTGAAAGACCCAACAAAAGGGATGAGAGTGAAACCCTTCTCAGATTTTTGGGGTGGTCGAAGATTCTTCTTTTTTCGAGATTTTAGCTTCTTGAAGTCTTGAACCGTGCTTTGACATAATACAGGGAGTTGATTGACACGATTCAAGGACTTAAAAATTAGAAATCTTGAAATCTTCAGAAATTTTAAAATTTAAAAACTTTGAGAGAAAGGAAGGTCTTTAAATTTGAAAAAATTTCAGCTTGCAGTTTTCAGAATATAGAAATTAAGTTTGAATTAGAGCTGGAACCTGAAATACCCGAATATAAATTGCAGCTTTAGTTTCAACCCCTTAATCATTTGAAAATTGTTGACACAGTGACTGTATGTGATATAACACAGTAATTATACGAATATACGTGATATAACAATGGTGGACCCGTGCCAACGTAAGTTCGTGCAAAGTTGGCAATACAACAAGAACCGATTAAATATTATTTCTACTTATTTCACTTAGCATTTCGAACTCTCCAACAATGAAAAGGTTAATTTCGCTAACAGATTCAGATAGCCATCGATCGGTGTGCATTAATTGAAACATCGAGGGTCTACGATGGATTTTCAATTTCCTGCCGATCGATTCTGGCCGTGGTTTTAATAATCGTTAATGCGAGGGTCGCTCGATTTGACCGACACCAAAAGAAGGAAGAACAACATCGAGAATCGAAGGTTTGCCAAATGCAGCGCAACCGGTGCTCGCCAGACCGTGGCTGCTTCTTTTTCATCCTCCTTCTTTATCTTTCCTCGACAAGCTTCGATTCCTGATTATCGGAAATCGATCACCGACCGCCTGTTAAGGACACGGTCTGGGTCTTTCGCTATCGTCGCTCACATTTAAATACCAGCCCGCGACGCCATCTTACCCGCCATCTGCTGAACTTTCTCGGCTACCGAAAAATCGACGGTGATTGACATTTCACGGGATCTACATCAAATCCTTAAGTTCTAGAATTTTGTAAGAACATGAATAAAAAAGGAAAGGTATCTGGATACCACATGTAGGTTGATACCAGATGTGGTAAATCTACAAGGTACGATATGGTTCATTGATTGGAACATGAAAACTTGTTGGTCAATTCAGTACTGTGTTACCTGGATATTTATACTTTATAAATAACGATAATACAACGTATTAATTGAATTATATATCTCTGAGTGATTAAACCAATAAAAAATGTGCTCTTACATAACTAGTTTAATTTCTGCTTATGAATAAACTTCAGAACTATCCACTCAGAAAGACTGTAAACAACAAATAACGAATCAAGAAGTAATTGAACAATGTCAAGTAAATAACATGTGCGTATAATTAAATGCATCGACCATATTGCGTTCATGAAAGAAGGACAAAGGTTGACAGAAAATCCTTCGCCATAGATCATCGTTTCGAAGCCGGTTCAACGTCCAGCTCCTTTATGAGACTTTTTGATTAACACGAGCTTCGCGAACGTCTCCAAGCACGACGTCCAGCAATTCCTCGGAGGTGTATCCAGCACACCGACAATGGTGTTTCCCCGGCTACGTCTTTTTCACGAAGGTACGCAAGAATCCAGAGGGTTATTAGCCCTGTCTCACCAATGATTAATGCCCGGTGGACTTTGGAAAATTGGCCGTGGCTCGGACAAAAAACCGGACGGATAAATGCGCGTCACGTGCGACGACGTGCGTACGAGTGTTGATGAAACCCGTGGTAGGTGGTTTGACTCTTCGTGACACGAACGAAAGAGGAGGGCGAAGAAGAGCAGGGCAGAAGGGTAAAGGGTCGGATGCGTGGCAGGAAGAGTTCGCGTGTTACTCGTAAACTCGTGTCCCCGTGTGTTTCAACGTACATCCGGTCAAGCTCGCACCTGAGCGTGACGCGTCATCGAATATTAATTAGACTGCCGGTTTCGCTTTCGTTCTGGTTCGTCGCCGATTCTATTCTCTTTTGTTACCTTCTTCAATACCGCCTATACAAGATTCATACTTCTAATGGAATGTCTAAAATGAAAATGGAATGTGCTATCCTTGATAGAACATTAAATATAACAGAATAGAACACTACTCATTAAAAGACTACTATTCATTCATGCTTCTAATGAAATGTCTAAAATGAAAATGGAACGTGCTGCTATTCTTGATAGATTAAATACAATAGAATAGAACACTACTCATTAAAAGACTACTATTTATTCATGCTTCTAATGAAATGTCTAAAATGAAAATAGAACGTGATACTATTCTTGATAGATTAAATATAATAGAACAGAACACTACTCATTAAAAGACTACTATTTATTCATACTTCTAATGGAATATCTAAAATGAAAATAGAACGTGCTACTATTCTTGATAGATTAAATATAATAGAATAGAACACTACTCATTAAAAGACTACTATTTATTCATACTTCTAATGGAATATCTAAAATGAAAATAAAACGTGCTACTATTCTTGATAGATTAAATATAATAGAATAGAACACTACTCATTAAAAGACTACTATTTATTCATACTTCTAATGGAATGTCTAAAATGAAAATGGAACGTGCTATCCTTGATAGAACATTAAATATAACAGAATAGAACACTACTCATTAAAAGACTACTAGCATACAAAATTCGGAGACGTTCAGTTTACGCACATGACAATATAGAAATGCAAAAACTTTACATGTGAAATATACCCCGTGAATTCGAACCTAAAATGGCGAATGTACTCGCAGCGAATACGTCAATTTCGATAACTCGAATAATCGTAAACTATTTGTGGAGTTGTACATGCGCATAAACGGCGATGAAAAGTTTGAAGGCACACAGATTCGCGGTCGTGGGTTGGCGGTTAATATATGCGGATAGAAGAGGAGCAGAAGAACCGCATACACCGGTGGAAACAACGAAAGAGCATCATCGAGGGTCCGGCAATTGTATGTACGTTTTGTTGGTGAAAGCGGAGAAGCGGAGGCACACCTATCGCTTAGTCAAGCGTGTCCTTAACGGCCCGCCAGGGATCGATTTCCGATAATCAGAAACCGAACACCATCGACGAGCTTGCTTGCAATCGGAGTAGGTGGAGGAAGAATATGAGAGAGAGAACACACGTAGAAAGAGAGCCTCGTGCAGCCGACGATTCGTCCAGGTCGAACAAAGTGGTTCCTCGATCCAACGACTTCCTGCTCGTTTTTCGGCCGAGTCGACTTGGCACGGGGGTAAGGGCGGTTTAATTAAAACTTTTCGCGTCATAATTGCAACTCTGGCTGGCACGGATCGGACAGAATCGCGAGCGACGTTACAGGGATATCTAACCGCGACGTCTGCGAATATTTATCGTTAATTATATTTCTTTCTCTGTCTGTTATTTACGCGGTTTATCAGCGGAATATACATCCGCAAGATTTTATACCCCTCTCGCGGGGTTTTACGAGTGGCCGTTATTTACAGTCGGATTGATTCTCGTTGAACGGGAATGGCCGGGGAATCTTAAAAAAATCGCGCCGGGGACACACGGTGTTTATCCTCCAACCTCGATCCTGCGCTGGATCTCGAGGGCTCGTAAATCTGCCCCGTTAGTTAGTCAAACGCATAATTCTACGGCCGAGAAAAATATTGTACGAGCGAACCGCGAAATCGCCGTATCCCGCGATCGTAAATTTCATTAACGGCCAGATAAGCGTTTTATCGTTATCTGGTATCGGGCTGCCGGCCGGAAAACAAAGGACCACGTATAATACCGTCGCTCGTGTTCGACTACCGGACTACTTGTACGCTCCGCGAGAAACCGGTTGAAAAACCGTGCAAGATGAAACTGAGTGCAGAAGACACAATGTGTGTTCCGATTGTTCTTATGCCGATCATATTTTTCTACCTTTTACGCACTGTTACTTGTTTACGCTTTTAGAAATATATTAATTTGTAGACTCGTTGACTCATAGTGAATGAAAAGCTGATCTAATGTATTACTGTCTTATATCTATTATATCTGTTATCTTATATCTGTGACTCTAATTATAATTACTACTATTGTTACAGAAGAAAATATATGTATTATTTTTGTTACGTATCGGCTTAAATTTCGCGCTAGGTTACAGTCGCGTCCAAGATGGTGTCCCAACGCGAACACACGCTACAGGATAATTTACCTAAATAATTCGCGATCGCAAAAAACAATAGACCTTCGTGAACATCACACGGAAAGATATACGGAATGTATCGTAATATTACGTGGCATGAAAGGGTATAATTTCCCGGAAAGAATAGTCATCGAAGATAGACATGGGAAGTAAATCCGTGCACGGTTTATAATCAGTTTATAATTAGAGAAGCTCTTCCGTTGTACAAAGTTGACACATTCGTATCACGTAGCGGCCACGCTTCCTGAAGGAACAAAAAGAAAGAAAAAATCAAAGAAATCGTGGAACAGAAACGCGTAGAAGATTTTCCCGTGATCCCCATAGCGGCGTACGCATACACGTTGCAGTAGGTATGGGACACGTGCCGGTCGTTATGACTTCCTCTGCAACCAAATTTAATTTACAACGACCTCCCTCGCCGCTCAATTTTCATCCCCTCCTACAGGCGTCGTATAACCGAGACTGCAGCGTTTCCCAGCCTCGTACCGTCTATATTTCTCTGTCCGAAGAAAGCTGGGGCTCATAAGGAACCTAATTTCGTGTTTTCTCTGCTTCGCACGCGTTCATGGGCGAGCATACGAATCGTCGAATTACAGAGACCGCTTTTCTTGCTGCGCCTTCTTCCAACCGGGGAAATCTAGTTCGCGCGGAGGAATGGAATTCGAGCGGACTCATTGCAGATTGCCGGCGTGCCGGCGAGTTTATCGAGTGATACCTCGAGATAAAAAAAGGAACAACCTCGTTTCGACGAGGAAATGAACACGGGATATATTCTTGTTAACTAACCACTTAATTTTCGATTTTAATTTACACGAGTTTCAATGTTTCGTCGCAAACTCGATCACGAGCGCTCGTAGATAAGTGCGAGGATACGGATAAACGTTTCACTTATTAGCAAATGACGGATACTTGTGCAATTATAACGTATTAAAGTACAGTTGCTACTCTTTATATTGCCACATTTTATTTTACCGGTTCAACGAGTCTTCACCTGCACGCACACTTATTGTACGCAGATCTATCGCGAAATGAGTATTATTTTTATTACTCCAGTTTTATGCAAATAGTTTGTAATAGACACGTTGCAAAATACGACAGGCGAAATGCGAGTTTAAATAATTTATTGACGAATTAACAGTAAACGCCTGGAACAATATAAACCGGTTTGGCAAAAGTTTTCTAATGTAAAACAAGATTTCGTTGTTTTTGCAATTCAAATAGATGTTTATGAGAAAATTGAGAATAAGGAAATGAATGTCCGTTATTTTCTTTGGACGACATATGAACTGCATTCGCAAAAGTTGTCACATGCCTGATAATTCAATCAGTTTTATTATATCGATTAATAATAAATACCGCATAATAAAATTTGCGTATACAAGATAAAATTATATAATGATAATTAATAGTAGGATATGTCAAACAACTTTTAATTGATCTATGGTTATCAATAATAATTTGTAAGTTGCAATACGAGCAACTCGAAGAAAATGTATTTCCGTCCCGTGATAAATTAACGAAAGGAGCAAGAGGACGGAGAGCGGTATACTGCAAGAATTCATCTTGCAAAGTAGCTTACAATGAAGCAATTCTCCGTTGAAAATAAAAACGTTGAAACCGCGAAAAAAGGTGGTCCAATAAAGCCGCGATATTTCGTACGCGAGCTCGCCAGGAACACCATGAATCACGCGGGAAAGGGGGCCGCTGGCCAACGGTACCGTGCAATATTTCAAAACGAGCCAACAAATATATCGCAAGGAAAGCAATTATTATAAAACGGTCAACGTATACACGATTTTTCATTCGGTTAAATTAAAAGTGATCCCTCCCGGTCAGGGAGTGCATCACTTTTTGCCGGGCCGCGTGCACTCGAAAAACCCTGGCCCCGATACAAACTTTAATTACTCGTATCGTTAATTAAATCCGTCTGCGCTGAACGACCGTTCCGTTGACCATTAGAAGCCCCTCGCGCTCGTATTTCACGAAAGCTCATAATACTCGAGCAAATAATAAGGAACATAAAAGGGGGGAAATACTCCTTCGGTTTACACGAATTTTCATCGTCGAAATGGAGCCCGATGGACAGTTGGCGGTCTTTTTTTTCCGCCCCTCTCAACGACTATCGCAACCCTTTCGATTTCGATGCGTTTCAACGAGGTTTACCCGAGATTGATGAATCGGAAAATGGTAGTAGTTTAAAGCGGCGGGAAAAACGCGGACGATTAACGCTTCGTACTCGAGTTGACCCGGCTGTGACCGAGGGTCGAACACGGCTCGTCCGACCACCCCCTGTTTGTAATCGACTGCAGCTGAGCAAACGAAACCTCGAAATTAACGGGCTATTACGAATTTAAACGCCGTAATAACCGTACGACCTGCCAGAGAACTATTCATCCGGGTCCCCCCGCCATCTTGTCAGCCCATTGTAACGTTCAATTGAAATAAAATTGGTGAATCGTTCCGCGCCATCGGCGATAAATCTTGTCTCTTCTGGTTTTTTTTTAACCGGTTGCGTGAACATGCACGAGTAATTTCGCATAAATAACCGAAGAGAAACACGGATAAATCTTGACACAGGGTTAGGTTTACGCGCTCCGTAGGTGGACCGGTCGTTGCTCGACGGAAACAGGTGGTTAAGATAAAATTACCAACTCGTGATTTTTCCGTGGAATTTTAATCGAACTGGCCCTAATCACGATTGCGAGGATTAAGTTGAAGTTTAATTAGAAATCATTCGTGTATCCTTCTCTAGCGTTGTTACCACCCGATTCGAACTGTGGTACCAACGCGTCAGGTTGATCTTTTAATAAGAAATCGTCCTTGTTTGCTTCGCTGGTAGTTACCGAGATTTTAATAACGATAAGATTCTGTATGTTATGTACGTGTTCTTATCTTTCGATGGTTTTTGTAATCGGTACGTTTAAGTGACCACGGAGGAAATTACAAGCATCTACGTGACTGCTCGCGCATTGCCGTTTCCCAGCTTTTTCTGTACCGAGTGAATGTAAGCTGAAAATTTTACACGATCTTTCATTTACTCGAAAATTACTCGTAAATTGCATAAACACATCAGTATAACCATTAAGGTTGCTAAAGGTTGCTAAAGGTCTTAAATCCAAAGTGGTCGAAGGAATTTCTCTTCTTACAGACATCAACACAAGTTTTTATTTTAAAAAGAGGTAAGTCAATTCTGAACATGTCAAATGTCAAAACGTCTCTTCGAATAATGTATTTGAGTTATAATTGAAAATAAAATAAAAGGGCATGGAATTGATTAGATCTAATATTTCGCCTATGGGTTATGCAAATCGAACATCGATGAATTTAAATTTTTAACGAAGCTAATTTCCATATACATTCGAAGCAAGAATGTTTTTGTAATTAAGTGCCTTAATGAATCATCGATGACTTCATGGTACGTCAACAATAAGGCTCTCTTTTATTTTCAGACCCTGAATCGAGTCAATGTCCTCCGTTAAGCACTTAACCCTTCCCCTACAGAGAACCCTCCCAGACTCCTCCGCGACCTTTTTCGAAGAACCACCTCCCTCGAGAGCCCTCGCCGATCCTCCACGGGATACTGATCTGCTTCCACGTACATGGAAGAGGTCCACGAAAAAGGGGACTCTTTATTCGTCGGCTAGCTTTTATCGCCGTTATCGGGCGTACACTTGACCACGAAGAGGAAGAGAACGGTGTCTCGATCATCCGAGTGGCGCCAGCATGCAAACGAGCCGAGACTCAACGGCGAAATGAGCGAGCAGAGCTCTGCCGATCCCTCAAGAGTCAGCAATTTTTCGAAAATCGATGAACAAACTTTCAAATCTTCTCGACAATTTATAAGCAAATTTAACGATAGTTCTGTTGGTATTATTGGAAACTCTCGGGTAAATTAGGGTAGTTTCACTGGTAGATTCGGAAGTTTTGCACAAACAGAATTAAGTTTCTTAACTTCCAAGTTTCTCTGCTAGTTCTGAAATATTAGTTTTTCAATTTCTTTACTGTTGCTTTAACCCTGTTGAATTACCTCTTGAATCTTTTACAACTTAAGGTTATGTTAGCTTGTAATTAATTAAGGTTAACGAAGTTTGGACGGTTGGTCCTCCAGAGAAAATTAATTTGTATTAACTCAAATTCCATATGAAATTAAACAGTATTTCTCTTCAAGAAAAATATCTTCCAAAAATATATTTGATTCTGATCCATCAATTTCTGTGAAATAATCAAAATCTGATTCCCAGAAGAGATGATTCGCATCAGAGATCCAAATCCCATACTTCCACAACCCCAAATTATCGTTAAACAGTAAGTTTACAGGGTGTTTCCGGTGGCCAGCGAGCACGTGGTCCATATTTTTAGCCGAGCTCAACGACACGACAGGTGGATCGTTAACCAGGAACGTCGTTGTTCCGCCACTTCTTCGCACCCCACTCGTTTTTTCACGCTGCTTTCCTGCTTCATGGACGGTGACGAATGTCCCGACACTCTTCGCGGCGCTGTCACCGACATGGTATGCATTTTCAACGGCGAACTTCTCGTTTCCGGCGAAACTTTCGACTTATTTACGAGCCTGATTGTCTGGCCCGTCATAGCCAAGAAATCGCGCGAAACTTGGCCTGTTTCGTGGCTCGTAAAGAACGAGTTTATGAACGGAGGGGCCTTTTCATCCCTCGGAAGGGGAAGAAATCCCGGTGATCCTGGATCGAGGGTGAATTCGATCCCGAAAACTGATCCGAAGCATCCACGATACGGTCTCGCCCGTGGCAGGATTGTTAATAATAGGAGAGGCATAAATCAAAGTCCCATTCGCGTCTTTATTGCTCTATTAAATGGGACAGCTGGTGCCTGGCGTTGCTTCGACATGGATGAAGCGAAAAGACGGGGAGAAACTGGAAATCGGCCGCATGGCTTCCGCGGGGACACATTTGTCTCTGCCTCGCCTATAATGCACTGCCTCGTAAGTTACTTTATAAATGTTGCGTTATTGTTTCTCTGATACTTTATTTATTTCTATGTCGCTATTTATGTGGACGTTTCTTCATACAGAAATGCATGATACTTAAATGACAAAGAAATTAAATGATCAAGGAAATGAACGCTGAGAATATGTCGACATAATTTGTACTTTGTTATAAGAAATTTACTCGAGTGCTTTTGAATTTCATTTTCACACTAGAATACATGTGAACAATTCAAGATAGTCATGCTAAAAATAATTTCAAGTTTAACAAAATATTTATTGACGACAGATAACAAAAATATTTATTGAGAATAAAATTAACTGTTATTTGAAACAGCTGACTGTAAAAATTCAGTACGAAATGCACATCTTAATTGTTCCTTGCATAGAGTCATATTTTGTGAAACATGAAATTACACATTTCTTATCAATTGATATTATGTTTTTTTACTGTGTATTCTCAAAATTGCTACTGTTATATGATACAAATTTTATTTAGACAAATGTTGAGGTTCACAGAAACCATATTCCTTAAACATGCAAAAAAAAAATTATGCAATATAGAGTTTCAAATATGTAGTATCATTATATATAAAACTATATGTTATTGAAGTTAAAAATAGATAAATTTGTGTATCTTAATTGTTCTTTGTATAGAATTATATTTTGTGAAACGTAAAATTACACATTTCTTATCAATTGATATTACATGTTTTTTTACTGTGTATTCTCAAAATTGCTACTGTTCTATGATACAATTTTTATTTAGGCAAATGTTGAGGTTCACAGAAACTGTATTTCCTAAATGTACAAAAAAATTATACAATATAGAGTTGCAAATATATGTACCCTATTTTATAAAATTATATGTTATTGAAGTTGAAAACAGATAAAGTGTACGTAGAAATTAACGACGACTTTTATTCAGTCAGTGTATGAGATAAATAGCCGTATAAATCAGTGGCGTTCCAGACAAGGAAAAGAAATCTCACCTATTTGAAATGCGGTGAACTCCGAGTATCTGGATGAATACACGCGAAACGGTGGTGTACGTTAATGTGAAAACGTGCGGTTTAGAAAGTTATGTCGATCCGCATTCGGTCCGCAGCTAAACGCATCGAGTTGATATCATTAATTTCCGTCAATGATTTCGCCGGCGCGGTGTCCGTTCGCGTTTCGTTTCCATTATACGACCGTCGCGGACCGATCGAAGCTTGTTTACATACAAATGCGTCCAGTTATATCGTGTCCCCCACCAGCTAACGCGATTTCAAAACTAATTCGCCGCCGGTAATTTTCTATTCGAGGCGAATACGAAGTCAATTGGCTGGTTCGAAATGTCTTCTGCGTTTCTAGACTCAAAAATTGCATGTCGTTTGTCAGGGACATTGTATTGTCGCCGTTATGGAGATCCATTATTCTCTGTCTACTATTAATTGATGAAAACGACGTCCGCCTGTCGATTTTATTACGAACTTCGCATGCCTCAAAATGCAGTTACTAACTTCGTGATTTGTATCTTCGTGATAAATTATGGGATCTACGTGATAAATTATATTCTGGTCCGAAATCTGATGTGTTCATGATTTTCAAGTTTTATTACGTTCGTTTTAATCAGTTTTATTCGTAGATATTGTATTAGCATATTCATCTGCAAAACTAAAGGGTACATATAATTCGAACAAATATATTGAAGCCATCACTACCGAGAAATTACACAAAAACATTACATAGACAATTTAATCAACATCTCCTCATGTGACTCAAAGCAAAAGATTTGTGTATTCGTTTCCTTAAAAATTTTGCTCCTGTAAAAATTTCTTAGGACACCCTCATCAAGCCTTAATTTGAAACAATCATTTTCAACGTCCGCTTAAATACATCACTACCAACCGCTCTTTAATTATACATCCTACCAAACATTAATTTTAAAAGGTAATATTATATAAATGTTACGACACTTCTAATGTTCTGAATTCATTACAGTAAATCCTTGGTTATATCCTGTCCCAAGTTCTACATTTAAATTGTCCCAGATTACAGGGACAATTATAGCAAGTAATTTCATGAACGTTATTTGCAGCGTTGATGATTTCGCCCGGAATCATTATCGCGAGCATTATCGATCAAAGTTTCATGAATCCGCGTTTTGTCGAAATTGCGACAGGGGTGAGCGTTGTTGCGCGAAAATTAACTCGGGCGTCTAGCGTCCGGGATTGCGACACGCAGCTGGTCTTTTACGGGGGCAAATTTGTATGTAAACAGGTTTCGATCGGTCGATATTAGCAACTGGGGCCCGAGAATTGGAGTTCGAGAGACCGTTGACGGAAATTAATGTTATTAACCCGATACGACAGCGCGGAGAAACACGCGTCTGACTAACTTCACGGCCGGCCACGTGTTACCAGAGCCACGGTTATGAATTCCAAATGGCGGACCCTGGCAAATCTTTGGTCCCCAGAGCTCCAACGATACAGAATGTCGATTTAACGCGCGTCACGGAAACACTGCTGCAACGTGTGCCCGTTTTCGATTACAACTTGTCGAGATACGAGTCGACTGTGACTGACTTTGAAGCCCTCCGAGAGTAGCTGTGTCTCGATGATTGAGTGCACTTCTGTTCCTTCATATCTTTTCAATCAATGCACTGCATTTCATTGGATGATGTAAATGTTTCGTTTTTCTTGCCTTTCGAAGCTTGAAGCAAATTAAACTTCTTTTGACGTAACCTCAAACCTCTGATTGACGTTGCACGTTTTAACAGACTTTTTAAATTGTTTGTATATTTATGTTTCACTGCTGCTGATCATATGTCTACTTCGTCCAATAAAACTCTACAGTTGTGTAGACTGTATACGTTCATCTTGCTTTTTTCTATTTTATGTCTACGTTAAATGAAAGAACATGCCTCGTTCGTAAACGTTGCATTGATATTTGTTCCTGGTTAAATTGGATACCTCTTATGTCTACATTAAATAACAGGACACCCCTTGTTCATAAATGTTGATATTTCTGATTAAAGTAACTGCTGATTGTAAATGAAAATTCGAGTCTGACTACTGTATCCTAATTCGCTGGATGAAAAGAGTGGAGCTAGATATTTACGATTCAGAGGGGGTTGAAACGGAAAGCCAGGTATCGCGTGCGAGATCACGCGACAGGGAACGGAAGAAAATGTAAAGGACACATTTATTAGAAATATCGCGTGGAATATCGCAATAGTGGAGCTTTCACGACAAACGTGGAATCGGCCACGATATATCGTGGAATGCTGTACCACGTTGAAATTCCGAGCATCTGGAATCGGGCCAACGATTTTTATTGCTACGAGCCTGTGCGTTCGACGTTTCGCTCGGACCCGACAGTACGCGTAGCTAGCCGCGGGTCATGAATATCCCCTGTTCTCGCCAATAAAACGCTTCGAATTCTTTCGGACTGACGATACGATAGGGTCGAAGAAGGTCGCCGTTTCGAGCGACCGCCGACCGTGAATTACGCTCGCGTACGCCATCTTTCCGACCATTTCTATGCGACCTAAGATCAACGAACACGAGATTCGATCGCGACTTCCGTGCGTAACCGGAACGCAGCCACTGTTCGTTTCTCTTTTTTTGGGATCGGACGATTTGACCACACAGGGGGAAGAATGGAGAGGAACTTCTATGGGGACAGATGCAGAAACCATTGGCGTAAGTAGCTGGGGGGCGATGCACATCGACTTTCGTTGGATTGGAGTACGGCAACTGGATCTTTAGTTTAACGTAATTTGGGATTGGAAATTTGATAATGTGGAAGTAGGGAGATTTAAAATTTGATGATTGGAAATAGGGTTTAGGAATTTGGAAATTTAGGGATATGGGGAATTGAGAATTTTGGGGACTCGGGAAATGGGAGATTTAGGAATTTGGGGATTTAGGCATTTTGGCGTTTAGGAATATGGAAGGTTAGGTATTTGGAGATTTAGGAATTCGGGGATGTGGAGATTAAGGCATGTGGAGGTTTAGGGATTTAGGGATTTGGGGATTTGGAGATTTGGAAATTTAGGGATATGAGAAATTGAGAATTTTGGGGACTCAGGAAATGGGAGATTTAGAAATTTGGGGATTTAGGTATTTTGGCGTTTAGGAATATGGAAGGTTAGGTATTTGGAGATTTAGGGATTTAGGGATTTGGGGATTTGGAGATTTGGAAATTTAGGGATATGAGAAATTGAGAATTTTGGGGGCTCAGGAAATGGAAGATTTAGGAATTTTGGGATTTAGGTATTTTGGCGTTTAGGAATATGGAAGGTTAGGTATTTGGAGATTTGGGAATTCGGGAATGTGGAGATTTAGGGATTTAGGGATTTGGGGATTTAGTAATTTAGGGAAACTTAGGTACCTTGACATGCAGAAAATTGGGGGTGTACAAATTTGGAGATCTAGAAATTTTGGAATTTAGGAATTTTCGTGGTTCTCAAGTTAGGGATTTAGGAATTCTAGAGTTTAGGAATCCGGAGATCCAGAAATTTAATAATCTAGGAATTAGAGAGTTCAGAACATTGAAAATTAAGCTATTGGAGCACTAAGAAATTTGAAATCTCAGAAAAATAAAATATTATAAATTTCTTAATTTAGAAACCCAGAAAAGCATATCCCTTTTCCTAAATTTCCAAGTACGCAATATCCACAAAAACCTATTCGGTCCCTACATTCCCCATATATAACCATTTTCCTAAAAACTACAAGTTAGAAAGTACCTCTAGAAAGTATATCTAGTAGCATAATTTTCTTGGTCCACCAAAAATTCTAGTTACGCCAATGATCGATACCGAACTAGCCCAGCATCCACGTGCACAAAGCTCCAAAATCCCCCACGGACCCAACGATTTAGCGAGCTAAAGTCGATGTTAGACACGCTTCAGGAAGCATTAGCAGCCTCCAGAAACCGTCGAACGAGCATTTCTAAGCTGGCAACCTCTCTCCGGGCAAACTTCGTATCTGCTTCTGCCCCCGTTACGCTCTAACGTTAATAATCTTCCTCGTGTTTCGCGTAGCTGCGCTTCTCTCGCCACGGTAACTTGCTAAGGTTACGTGCAAACCTTTGATCCACCAATCCTCAAACGATACTTGAACGTTAGGTCGATCGAAATTATCAACAGCCTTTCATACGTGTATAACAGCTCTGGGCAGATTTGATGCCCGTTAAAGAGCTCTGGGGCATTCATTCAAGGATGGGATGATGGAGAGTCGTGCTGGTTTCATATTTAGAAATTAGGACATTTGGGAAATTAGAGGAGGTAGTTGGAAATTGAGGGTGGGGTAATTTGGGGTATGTGGGGATTTTAGGGATTCTGGGATTTTGTGATGGGGAATTTGGGGATTTAGAATTCTGGGAATTTTGGGAATTTTGGGATTTGGGGACTTGGGATTTGGGAATTTTAGGAATTTTGGGATTTAGGGATTTGGGATTTGGGAATTTTGGGAATTTAGGAATTTTGGGATTTAGGGACTTGGGATTTGAGATTTGGAAATTTGGGGAATTTTAGAAATTTTAGGAATTTTGGAATTTTGGAATTTAGGAACTTGGGATTTGGAAATTTGGGAAATTTGGGAAATTTGGGAATTTTGGGATTTAGAGACTTGGGATTCGAAATTTGGGAATTTCAGGATTTATGGACTTGGGATTTGAGATTTGGAAATTTGTGAAATTCTAGAAATTTTAGGAATTTTGGAATTTAGTGACTTGGGATTTGAAATTTGGGAATTCTGAAATTTCAGGAATTTTAATGAATTTCTCCAACCCCTAATTTTTCAATTCCAGAACCTAACAATCAAGGTCCACAAACAACTAAAAACTTCCACTCATCACTACCACAAAATCCACCTCTCACCAAAAAAAAAAGAAAAATCAAAGCAACCCAGAAAGTCGAATTTCCATGAACTTCAATTTCAAGCAAGAAAACGTAAACGTGATGCCCCGTGGTGAACAGTAAAGCACGTTTCTCGGGACTAGCGAAACGGGTGGATCGAATCAGCGCGAAATCCGCTCAATCACGAGCCATCGGTCGATCTCGCATAAATCGAGTCACGAATCTGTATCGACCCGGGTTCGACATCTACAGGGACTCTTCCATCGTGTCACGCCGACGAGGATAACCGAACAAAGAAACCACGCTGCGAATTAATAAGCTTCTTTTAAAAACATGCCGCCCGAAGAAATCCCCTTTTCGGAGCTGTGTCGAATGGGCAGGCAGCTGAAACTAGTCGAGGGGATGGCTATTGTTCATGGAGACCTACTTTACTACCGTTGACTTTTTCGGGCCCTTTTGGGCTCCAAAGGAAAATTTAAAAAATTGGGGATCGGTTTCATTCCGCTTCGTGCGTGCTCACGTTTCCAGATGATTTAGAGTTAATCGGATTTTGTTCGTTGCTTTGTGCTGGTAATAAGCATATTGTAAATGTGCTTTGTAAATAAAATTGTATATAATATAATATTTAAAATTGTATATAATTGTAGGAACACTATTTTATAGAATTCAATATTGTAATGTATGATATACGTATACATAAAGTATAGGTAAAATATAGATGTCTTGTATGGAGCAATAAAATATTATTGTACCTTGCATTTATATTATACCTTGTATTTATTACAGAATTTTATCATTATTGAAATTGTCAAAAATATTTGTTGCCTACACTAATTACAATTTTGTATATTTTTTAAAACAAAAATAAAATTATTTAAATGAAGATCATCAATTTTGGTTTTGCTACTGAATGAAGAGAACACATAAAATGACTTATTTATTTGAGTATTAAATATACTCGGATAAGCTGCAAAATACTTAAACACTTAAGTTGAACCTCTAACATTTCATTGGTATTAATAATGCATGATAAGTAAGACCTTATATGATTACCTAACATGTATTAATCATGAAAGAGTTAAATTATATTGAAGATAAGTTGCATTTTAAATAAGACGCCCTATAGATGTGCAAATAAATTAAGAGGTTTACTTTAATTTTTTTCTGTGTCTTGCATTTTTTATTTTCATGAGAAGAATGTATCAAATCGGTCTTTATCCGAGTAGACAGCGATTTGCGTCTTCGTCGTGTGTTCCTCTCCACGGGCCGTCCTATTATTCTCCTCTCTCTCCACCCCCGAGTTCTCATCCCTATTTTCCCTTCTTTTGCGACTCCCCGTCTCGACTAAGTGGATTATCAGAGATATCCGTTTGATCTCTCGGCCGAGAGGGGTGCTCCCGGATAAACTTCCGAACGTCTTCCAGTGGGTTCGCGCAGGTGCATCCGGATAAGTCCTTTTCGCGAGCGTGACACTCGAAACAGGACGGGTCGGTATTGAATTTTTCATCGAAAGCCCCGACAGTTCGAGGTGTATCGCGAGACTCGAATTCACCAAGTGGCGGACTCGATGTTCCGAAGTTATCGAGAAAATTTGAAGCACGCGAGTCTCATTACCGCGAAACAATCTCTTGCCATCCGTGAAATTCGCGGTGAAGAATGGCCACCGCTTATTTCTTCCCCGTCGACACGATTGTTCTCTCTAATTACTCTCCGCGTTTCGAACGACCCGTGATATTCCAGTGTTATCGATTTCACCCCTTTTTCTACCCCTTCGAACCCTTTTCGACACACGTAGACGGCTGAAAACATACGACGTTCAAACGTGTGTCTATTTCGCGCCATTTTCTGAGCCGCCATTTTGACTACCTCTGCGACTACGTTGAAAATGTAGGAAGTTAAAAATTTAATTAGAAAGAATGAGACAGAAGAATATTTCAGATAGAACTCAATGTTAAAAAGTACTACAGAACTTAATACATAAACCTAACCTCACTTCCTAACCTATTATTCTAACCCAACTTCATTAACTACTACAAGAATTATTAAAGTGATCATATAAGAAATATATACATAAACCTAACCTCACTTCCTAACCCATTACTATAACCCAACTTCATTAATTACTACAGGAATTATTAAAGCAGTCAGATAAGAAATTTATACATAAACCTAACCTCACTTCCTAACCTATTATTCTAACCCAACTTCATTAACTATTACAAGAATTATTAAAGTAGTCATAGAAGAAATATATACATAAACCTAATCTCACTTCCTAACCTGTTACTATAACCCAACCTCATTAACTACTACAAGAATTATTAAAGTGGTCATAGAAGAAATTTATACATAAACCTAACCTCACTTCCTAACCTATTACTATAACCCAAATTCATTAACTACTACAGTAATTATTAAAGTAGTCTTATAAGAAACCTTGATATTGTATAGTTAATGGCTTATTTAAACCAAGGATTCCAGAACGATGGCAGTGTTGAGGATTCCGAAAAAGATTGCCATGTTCATGAAAGCAAGAAAGCAATTGTAGATTCTAAGGCTCGGTTATGACGGCAGTGCTTCGCGGTTAGAGTTCTCAAATATCATGTTACTATCGTAATGGGCATCTCCGTGGTACTACTGCACACGTCAACGGCTTACGTAGTCGAGCGGTAAAAAGAAGCTGGTAGGAACGATGACTTCCTCGGCGAGGGTTTCGATTCAATGGGGTCGCGATGATCCGACAATGGAGCGGAGTTTGGGCGAGGGAAAAGAACTTCCATAAGGGGTTTTCTGGAGGGATCGTCGAAATAACGAGTCACGCTCGCCCGGTGGCACGATCCCGGTGGAAGGGTGAAAACACACACTTACGCGGAGAAACAGCGGAAAAAAGAGTGAAGTTAGAGAAAAAAAAAAATAAGAAAGACGTGTGACAATCTTATTGTCGTAGAATCGCAGAAAGGCGCAGTCCAACAATAAGAGATCTATCTCTGTATCCTTTCCCGCCACTTTCGCCTCCTCTATTTTTCTATACCCTCTGTTCGACTCAACGTCCCGTCCGTCAGAGTCCCTCGACGCGCAAAAAGCAGTTAAAGCGATTAAAGTCTCCGAAAGCTCGGCCGAGAGACGGAGCGCGATAGAAAGCCTTGCGAGTTCTTTGCCGGTCCTCCCTTTTTCTACCCTCTGCCACCGTCTTCAACAACGAACCAAGACGGGGACGGGGCGGGATATTGCGACTCGTGCTGGAATTGCCCCGGGCAATTGCACCGGAATCTAACTTCCATTCGGACTTATTATTTGAACAGGGGTAGCGGACCGGCACTCTGATGGCTTAACGCTCCTTCCAGCACCCTCTTTCTCCTCTGATGCTGCTTCTTCTTCTTTCGCTTTCTTCCGTTCGATGTCGCGAGATCGATAGACCATGAAGGTCTTAATGATTTCGGGGCAGATGGACACCTCACTGTGTTGTATTATGTTGACGAATTAAATTTGAATTTTTGGAAGATAGATTTGGTCTGTAATTTTAATTGGGGATTGAGTTTGAATAAAGAAGTATAATATTAATTGTACATTGTCTTTGACTGGTAATTCAATGCTCACTGCTCACATATGAAATTTAACTTCACCAAAAATGATGACTTACTTAATTCGATTATTATTGTACATCATATTGAACTTTTTTGACACATGAGATAGCACACATATTTTACTGTTACTATCCAAAATTTCACAAACTTATAAAACCATCTGCTAGATATCTATTTCTACATGTACTTTTCTGTGGTAGTCGTGTTAACACCTATGGACCTATGTTTGTGCAACCAAAGAAATATCATGAGTTACTCATACCACAATTACATTAAGAACAATGAATTTCACATTCATAATTAATTTCATAAACCTTGCATCTTTAATATAAGCTCCCTAATTTAAAGTAAGATAAATGTTATATGTTTTGTAATGCGCATAGCTTGAGAGGGTTAAGGTGTAGAAATTGAGTAGAGCGCCCATTAAAACCTAAATGAACCCCATTACGTTAAGACTTTCTAAACAACCAAGTATCAAGGAGCAGTGATCAAGTGTAAAGGGTTAAAACGCTCATGGTACCCGACAGAATAGCGGAGATTAAATCATCCTAGCGAATAATCGTTTAATCACCTTTCGCCAAGCCGTTATCGCATGTCCATCCGGTGCTTTATCAAAGTGTATCAGAAACCGCTCTATGAAATCTCAATGAACACGCGGCAACGAAGCATGATCAAGGTTGTCCACGATCCCTGACTAGATCGTTTAGCGGGTGAAAATCAAGGGTCAAGGACTAAATCTCGCGTCGAAATCTTCGAACCGGAAGAGCAATTACTACTGATTGACCTGCTCGAAACGTGTTCGCCAGCCGAACCGTGTAACGGGATTAATAAAGGTCTCCAAACGTTCATAATCGAGTCGCAAAGAGGGTGCTGGCTCCTCCGAGGGTAAACGTGTGTTTCGCGAAACTCGTTCGGGAACAATCGTATTCGCTTTCTTTCTTTTTTCAATCGACGCTAATTGCTCGTGCAACCGCGGTAAATTAAGAAGCGCGAGTAATCGAGAACCCTTTCGTCGACTAATGCTCTCGACTTAGCGGCTAATTGGCTGCGAAACAATGCCTCCGCCACGCTCGGCAAAAAACGACCAGACTTTTTAACGAACGAGCTACAGCCGATTAATCGGAACACGATCGAAGCGTATCGACGAAACGCAAACTGTGTTCGAAATACGAGAGAGAGATCGTTAACACGCTGATTGCGCTGTTGGTCACCTAGGACCGGCGGTAAAAGCTTAATTTAATCAAGCAATTAACAAACAAAAAGGGGTAGACGGTTTAAGTAATTGCCCGATATCTAACTGATCACCATTTGATAACATAACAAGTCATTATCATTTTTATGTGCAACTACTCTATATATCATACATGGTTAGTAACATTCATTGGCACAAGGGATTAACCCTTTGCGCTCCTATGTCATCACATTTGGATCTTATAAATAATTCAAATAAATACATTGGTCGAATATGTGTACTATCATTTATTTACTACTTGCAATACAACAAAAATGCATTTGTCATACTCAGCCCTATTGCAATATATTTTATTGTCAACCCCTTTTGTGATCTACCTTGTAAATTAAAGAGTGCAAAGTATTATTGTCTCACCCTAAGGTACCGTAGCTAAAAGCACTAAAAGTGAGTCTGACTATCAATACCGTAGCATCTTAACAAAACATCGAGTTAACATAGACCTATCGATCTTTTAGTGCACATAAGTGAATCTCTTCTTCTTCCTCCAATTTTAATCGCTGTCGCCGAACCGACTGCCGGTAATTGGATCGTAGTCACAAAGTCGATAACCCGGGGTAATTGAATCGGTAAGCAGACTGTCGATCAACGGGTTGCAGAAGAGTCCCAGTTTAGTGAACGTACGATGACTGTCGAAGAAAAACGGCGCGGATTTGCAGCTGGCAGCAAAGGAAAGATGAAAAGTTCTCGGGCCAGTGAACAGAACAGGAATCGTCGCGTCGTTCACGGTGATTTTTCGTTTAATCGCGTCCGCCTACGTCACCCCGGAAATTTCCTACTGTATGACGTATATAAAGGCCGGGGTGGTAGGGGGTTAAATACGGAAGGGGATCGGAGCCGCGTGATCTCGCTGCGAGATAAAATTGTACGCTGCACAAAGGGAGCCAGCCTTTATGCGGCCACGCTTACAAACATCGAAAAAGATACGTCTTCGTTTTCCGGAACGAACGCGGACAGCCTTTGCCCGTCCTATCGAAAACCCCGCCACGGTTTTTTGTCATTTTTATCGTCGAGCTTTCATCCACCTTTTTCCCGGGAATTTCACGCGAACGCTCGTTGAAACACCCTTATCGTTGCTCATTCGACTTCTGTTGCGTGAAACGCGAAAGGGAAAACCGACAATGTGGAAATTGTGCGTGCAATTTTAAGGGATGCTTTGTGCGACGCTGTTCACGCTTTTGTGATTAATCCGAAGGTCGATGCAATTTCAACTTCGTTTACGCCGTTTTGTATTAGACGAAACAAATTTGCAGTTTGAAATTTCTCATTTATCGGTCACTTTCAGACACAAAATCAAGTTAGAGGGTAAAATTATTTTAAATTAAAACTGTTAATACGAACATAGCCTGGTTATTTGAATAATTGATGCAAAAGAGGAAATAAAGAGATAAAACGACTAATATCCTTCCACGATACTTTATTCAAAATGTCTCCCGTCCATAAATTCCCGGGCATTTAATAAATCAGAAACGATTTCATATGCATTCAAAAGCGTCCCGGATCAAAAAATCATTCAATTCAAACAAAAGCCAGCGTAAGCAGCAGTCCACCCCTCGATTCGTATAATCCGTGCCATGTCAGGCCGGAAATTTCTGTCCATATGACGCATAATGTGGGACACGGTTGGAAGAGGGATCGTGGTACAGGCTTTGTGGTCCCACAGCGAGATAAAACTGTCTCGCGATACAACGATTCCAACGTGACCTACGAGGCTTGGAGAAGAAGAGAATCCTCTTCTCGGTGTAAAGGGGTTCTCTGAACAGAGAAAGCTATCTCTCTATTTCCCTTTCCCTTTCTCGATTCTTCAGGCCGGTCTCCCTCGTCGTCGGTGAACACACCGGAGGAGACGAATGAAAACGTTCGCCCGAACAGAATAATTCATTGTCCTGCTGAAACCGGCGCTGCTTCACGCTTGTTTGGGGAGCGGATTCATCTGGTTCGAGCGGTGATCCTCGACGGAGGCGGACCGAAGCGTCCGGATAATCCATCCGTGGCTGCGTCTACGGTTTGCTTTTGAATTCTTAAAAACATTGTACCGCGACAGCCTTCATTGTTCTAGCCTAAATCGTCGCTGATTGTGGCGGGGTATTTGCTGGGGGACGTTGACCGATGATCTTTGCTGTGATAATTGGAAAACTGGAGGATATGGAGGATTTAATGGATTGAGTACATGTCGAGTTATAAAGGAGGCATTGGAAGTTGTAATGCAGGGAGTTGTTGGATGTGGAGTTAGAGCGCGTGAAGTAACGGGACGTGGAGTTACGACGCGTCGTAGTTTATCGTGGAGAGATACAATGCTTAGTGATAGGATGTGTGGTGATTCAACACGTAGTAACTCAACGTGTGGTAATCTAACACACAGTGATTCAACGCGTGGTAATTCAACGCATGGTAATCCAACGTGTAGTAATCTGACGCATAGTAATCTAACGCATGGCAATCTAACGCATGGTTGATTCAATGTGTGACGATTCAACGAATGGTAATCCAACGTGTAGTAATCTAACGTGTGGTAATCTAACGCATGGTTGATTCAACGCGTGGTAATTCAACCCATGGTAATCCCACGTGTAGTAATCTAACGCGTGGTAATCTAACGCATGGTTGATTCAACGCGTGGTAATTCAACGCATGGTAATCCAACGCGTGGTAATCTAACGCATGGTTGATTCAACGCGTGGTAATTCAACGCGTGGTAATTCAACGCATGGTAATCCAACGTGTAGTAATCTGACGCATAGTAATCTAACGCGTGGCAATTTAACGCATGGTTGATTCAACGCGTGGCGATTCAACGAATGGTAATCCAACGTGTAGTAATCTAACGCATGGTTGATTCAACGCATGGTAATCCAACGTGTAGTAATCTGACGCGTGCTAATCTAACGCGTGGTAATCTAACGCATGGTTGATTCAACACGTAATAGTTCAACGCGTGATAACTCAACGCGTGATAATTCACCACGTGGTAATTTAACCCTTAGCAACACAACGTGTAGTGATCCAACACATGACAATCCCACGTGTGATAAACCAACACATACTGATTCAACGCATGATACCTCGTCGCGTGAATGTACATAGCGTGGAGTTGCAACGTGTGAATTTATGAAGCATGAAATTACAAGATCCAATTCGCGCCGATAATTTCAAACACGATATAATATATAACAATTCACTACACTCCAACACTATCGCGATCCAACACGCAATTTAATTTTTAATCGCGAAAAATCTGACAGAATGTGAAAATCAGAAGAAAAGCAGTACAAAGTCACTTTCCGACGCATTGCATCTAAATATTGATTACCCTGCTTTGCGACGGGGATTATTATCCCCAAGAACATTAGCAACGTATCTTTGAAAAAGTCCATCATAAAGTTGTCCTGAACAAGGAGAATGCATCAAACTTCCACGATTGACGTGCGAAAGAGAGGCCAGCAGTTTCGAAGCACGAGTGTACCGTACGTACACAGTGACGGGAAAAGTAGACAATGAACGACGAGCCAGGGTAAAAAGAGAATATGAGAGTGAAATGGAATACGAAATGAGGGGAGGCTTCTTCTGTCCATGTCCTACTGTCCGTCAAGGTGGTGGTTACCACCTCGTTTCCACTCTGCAGCGTACCTCGTGTATACCTTCCTTTTCGTTTCATCCACACCACACACACGATTCATCCTCCTCCGTCCCCTACCCCCTAACGGCACGCGTTGTATGTCCGGCTCGGTCCCTTTACTTTCACGTTTTTGTATGCGGGGTGAGCAGCCCCGCCGCACAGTGGCCACTGCTTGAAACGGATAGACGAGGGGGTTAAAGGGGTAGCAGAGAAATCCTCAAAAGGCACAAAGGACGCCCGCATGCATTAAAGGGTAACAATTCCTTCGCGACAGAGCCCGATTGTACCGTGGTCTGACGTTTGGAAATTCGTCTCCCTGCTAGCCACGCGACCCGGCCACTTTTTTCGACCTTCTCCCTAGAATGGGTAATGTTCTAGCCACGCCGAACGCGTTTAGGCGTGCGCCGGCGTGTACCTGCATCCTAATTTCACGCTACACCTTTGTTCGACCCTTTTGGGATGACGAATCGTGATGCTCGACGTGGAGGACCTGAGTGAAGATGGAGCTTTTTTTTTGTCTTATGAAGCTTATTGTGATGATAATATTGTGGAGAAATGTGACTAATTTAAGGGGACAAATTTTTAAATAATTTAGGTTGATACTACATTTCATTTGTTATTAAATTAAGTAACTTTGAACGGATCTCACTTTCGCATTCACATGTGATCAGATCTTCACATGTGAACATCCCTAGTTTTCTAGATATATTTATCACCTGGACTAGCTTTGAATTATTCCTAAATCCCTACGCCTATAAATTTGTACATGTATAGATTCATAAATGTATATTTAGATGTACTCCCATATTTTAAATCTTTAAATCTAAAATTCCAAATATCGAAGTGTCGAAGCCCCACGCTGCCATTTTGTAAACTACACTGATACATCGATCAGAATTATCAAGAATTCAGATAAAATAAGATCTCGAAGTAGGTAGCAAAACTGCAAGACGAGAAACTTGAAACGTCGAAAAAAGGAAGCGAGTTGTAGCGGTAAATCGAGCCGAAGCTCCCTCGGCGATAAAACCGACTCAAAGCCCCGCAAAATCACCACGGGACGCTAATTGACGGCACGATGCTACGTGAGATACGTTCTTGAAGAACACTCGAAGACGATTAAATGCTTGTACCGATCGGAAATTCGATTATAGAGGGCGAGGCTGTAACTTCTTCCACTGTGAACAAGAGGGTGACTTTTTTCCTGTAATGATCTCAGAACGTATGGAGTGCTGTTTCTTTCCGAGATAATACGATTTAGGTATTTAGCTGTAATACTTGCTGGATGATTACGTGGTGATTATGACAAGACATGAATTTCAATTTTCAAATTTTGTATGTTTTTATTACTTTTATTTTTGTTGAAGTTCAATTAGCATATTTATTCAGGAGGGATGAAAATTTGTTCAAAGTGAAAATATGATTTGTTTATCTTCATTTCAATTATATCATAGTCTTCTATAATGTTCCTGGTAATCTTTCAATCTATGCTAACTAGGCACATTTGACTAAGGATCAAGTTTAAGCATTTTCATGTATATTGTAACTATCTGATCAAGAATAATTGTTAGACTTCTTCAAACCTTCCAGTAACATATCTATCAAGGTTTAAAATGAATGAATTTATACCATTTTTGTATACATCAGCTTCATCAGAAACGAAATCACACCTTGATCACCATTATACGTCACCATTAATTTCAAAGACTACTTTGTCTATAGTTTGCCCGCTCATAGTTTGTCCATAAATTTCCCTGATCATGGTTTGTCCTTCTAAAGTGTCATACAGGGTGTCTAAGCACGACAGCCGAAAAATTACAAGAACTATCGACAACACAAAAAATCAGATACATGCACAGATACGATGAAGTAAAAATTTCAGCGACCATATAGAAAATTGATCGCAGCTTAGCAGTAACGTTTAGAGGCAGTATGGAGACCGGCTCTATAAAGTCGCCACGCCGGAAATTATAACTCGGATGCCGCGGCGGGCCACGGCAAAACGTCCCCCCTTTTACGAAATAATTTACCAGCCCGACTCGTTAGCGAGGCATTCAGAGTGAGACGCCAAAGGAAGAGACTTGTTAGCCACGCGTACTCGTTCTCCGTCTCCTTCCCTCACTCGCCACACGACACAACCACGATTTTTCGGCGAAACAGGAACTATCCCCTTTTACTCCGTCTAATTGATGCATCGCGATTTGCATAAAGTCTTAAGCAGGCCCCAGCGAGCCGTTGACACCTTCGAGAGATTTTAACGCGACCCTCGATGTATCCCGTTGATAAAGTGCGCAATATCTTCGCAATTTTACTCCGGGCTAATAAACGGGTTGGCGCGTGAAACGTCCCTCTTTGGAACCCTCCGGCGAGCAAATACAACCTATCTTGGTCAAGGAATGTGGACGCTGCATTTACACTTCGTGCAGCATCCTCCTGATCATTTTCTGTTGAAATTATATGTTTAATTCTGTATGAATTTTATGTTTAAAATATTTTTTATTAAGCTTGTTGTAATAGTTAATCTTTTGACGTAGAATAGGGTGTCACACATTATAGATACAAGAAATTCGTTCGAAGTTTTCTTTCAAACTTTAGCTGAAGTTGAAGGTCCTTTTTCATAAGGGTTGTTGGAAGATTAAGAACAAATTAACTCTGAACATCATGAGACTAGAAATTAGGGTACTCTTAGGGTGAATAAAGACATGAAATTTTCAAAGTATCAAATTTTTTAACCTCCAAATACATAAATTCTTAAACTTCCAGACAATTAAGTTTCCATACTTTGCTACCTTCCGTGAAGTGATTCATCGTGAAGGTACAGTAACAAGGTAAGAATAAAAGCATCTAAAGGTAGAAACGATTGGTCGAAAAGCGAAAAGATTTTATTCCGTGATCGTTCAAATTTTACGACAGGCGAAAGGTGGCAGTCGTTCTAAGCCCGGTCGAACACGAGCGGCCACTCTAACTTGGAAAGTGGCAGCTTGGCTAAAAGCTTTCCGCAATTTTCGAAACGATTATGATTTCGCGAATGGTAATGAGGTCAGGACCGAACGCATTACGTTGGCCGAGCCCTGGCAATTTCCCGCCTCGAAGTCACGACAGTTTAATTAATTTATTGACCGGACTTTTCTCGTTACGGCCAGCCCGTCCCTGCGCCTGCCTCCGACTGTTTAGCAAACACGAAAGCGCACGTTCTCAAGTAATTACCCTGCACGACTTGATTTACGATTATGCCCCACGTTCGCGTTTCTACGAACGTCTTGCTCTCTGAACGGCCGAAATCTACACCCGACACCCGACTCCCTCGATTTCTTCTCGACAGGATGAAACGTTTCCGACTTGATAGACGAGCGAAGTCCTCTAATAATCTGATCGATCGTTGAAAGAAATCGAAAAGTCGTCAATTTTATGTCGTGGAACAATTCGACAGCCGAAAGTTCTGCAAACCGAAAGTTCTTGATTTAATCGCTTATAACACCTGCTCTTATTCCCCTCGTAAATATTTAACTCTCTGACGTGTTTGTGAAACTCGTTCCGCCGCTCGGTTGGACGAGTCCGATTAATTAAAGGGAAATCAGATTTATTGAAATTTATCGATTAAGTTGCTGGCTGATCCCTCTGTCATCTTTTATTCCGTTTGATTGCGATTTATTAGCGCTAAAACGGTTTGATCGGTGGACGAGAAAGGAAGCTTAATTTTGTTATTGGAGTTTTATAAATGAGATGTATTTATAATCGTATTAATCAATTCTCATATTTGCGATGAAATTGATCGATGACCCAATTGAGCAGTCTTACATTTAGGATGCAATTGAATGATTCTGTACTACAATATTGTAAAAGAGTCTGACACTTACAATATAATCAAACAACCCCACACTTATAATGAAATCAATGTTTGCACATCTGCAATAAAATTAAATGATCCTACATTTACAATAAAATCAAACAATCCTACTTTTTCAATGAAATCAAACAACCCTGCTCTTTCAATGAAATCAAACAATACTACTATATTGATATACTTACAACATAATCAAATATTCCTTCATGTATAATGAAGTCAGATAACACTTTCCTTGCAACAAAATCAAAAAACTCTGCACTTATAATGAAATCAATAATACTTGCACATTTGCAATTAAATTAAATAATCCTACATTTACAATAAAATCAATCAACCCTACGTTTTCAGTGAAATCAAACAATACTACTATATTCATGTACTTCGAATGAAATTAAAAAATCCTTCACTTACAACAAGATCATGCAAACCTATACTTATAAATGAAATCAAATAATACTTGGATACTTGCAATGAAATTAAATGATCCTCCATTTACAATAAAATTAAGTCTATGTATATGTATGTTATAACCAAACAACAGTATAATACGTGTACACTTACAATAAAATCAGGTCTATGTATATGTATGTTATAACCAAACAACAGTATAATATGTGTACACTTACAATAAAATGAAACAATCTTATGTTGATGATGAGATCAGACAACCCTACTTAATATTGAAATCAAACAGCAGTAAAAATACTTGTATTCTTCTAATAAAGTGAAGCAAGCTTATGCTGATGATGAGATCAGACAACCCTACAATTATATTGAAATGAAACGACAGTAAAAATACTTGTATTCTTACAATAAAGTGCAACAAGCTTGCACTAATAATGAGATCAGACAACCCTACTTATATTGAAATCAAACGACAGTAAAATACTTGTATTCTTATAACAAATTGAAAGAAGCTTAAGCTGGCAATGAGATGAAACATCCCTAAACTTAAATTGAAATCAAACAGTGTAAATACTTGAATCCTCATAATAACCTGAAATAAGCTGATGTAGAAATCAAATGCTACGAAATCAAACAGCAATCCAAAAGTGCACTTGCACTAAAATGAAGCTATAAAATCCCTGAATCGCCACTTACCGCGAAATCAACCCTCCCCAACCTGTCGATCAGCATTAAATCCAGCATCTGATCTCCCGTTGAACGAGATCCCGTTGCACCTCAATGTTGAACGAGAGCGACAAAAAGGAGCATATCGAGGACATTTCAGCAGTAATTTCTGCACACTGGCTGCACCGTCGAACGAGGTGAGTTCGTTTCTGGCGGGTCATTCGAGCCGAAGGATTTCAATTTCGTTCTAGCTCGGAGCGACCCGCACCACCGTTAAGAGCTTCAACGGGTAAAAGAGAGACGAGAACTTGTAAAGAGAGAGAGTAGAAGACAGAGGGAGAACCGATGAACGAAGAGGAAAGAAGTGGTGTCACGGATAAACGATCTAGATAGCGAACTTTATGGTTCCGCGGGATTACGGGGCCAGTTGCATAAATTCCACCGGCGGATATAATGTAAAGCTAATACGCCGGTTACTCGAGGTTGCCCGGGTGGTTCGAGGGTGTGCAGGGTTGGCGTCGGGGACAGCTCGCTACGCAGCACGAGAAAAGAACAAAATGGAAGCGCGAACGTTGGAGACACCGAGAGAAACGAGTGTGTGCCTGGATGCTGAACGCTTGGGAATAGTAAATTTTCGTTGCAACGCCGCTTCGTTATTAGCATACAAGTATTTAGAATGAGTTATTGGCCGGTCCGCTTATCCCCTGGGTGGATATATTTGGTACACCCGCCACGACGACTTTGCTACGTCAGGTGTATCCCTCAGGAGGCAACATTATGTCCTGCATATTTTATCCCTCGCTACTCTTGCACTCCCTTCAAGGAAACCTTCAGGAAAAGAAGAAGAATGGATGGATCAACGATATCGCTATCGAAGATGATATGCAAGGATACTCTTTTTGGGTTTCGAAATCCTTGGCTTTGGATTGTGGGCTTTTGGACTGAAGTTTAGCTTGACATTTATTTGGGGATTTTAACTTAACAAGGTTAGGTTGACATTTATTTGGTTATGACAATTTTCTGTTTGATATGTAATTATACTGTAATTATAATTTTCCTGAAGGTATATGTATTGAGACTCGATCTGAGAACGGTACTTCCTTTTGTGACTATTTCTGACATATTTTTGGAAGTCTCAAAATTATGATATTTCAAACATTATAAAAATTATGAACAGTTATGAACAATTCTGAACAATTCTGGACAATTCTGAACAATTCTGAACAATTCTGAATAATTCTGAATGCTTCTGAACAATTCTGGACAATTCTGAACAATTCAGGACGATTCTGAACAATTCTGAACAATTCTGTAATTCCAATCCAGAGTCATAAATAATCAGATTTTCGAAATAAAAAAATGTCAAGGTTGTAAAATTCTAAAGTCCTAAACTTCTAAAATCCTAAAGTTCCAAAATCCCCAAATCCCCAAATTCCAAATTCCAAAATCCCCAAATCCTTAAATCTCTAAGCATCTAAATTCCCAAATCCCTAAATCTCCAAATCTCAAAATTCTCAAATCTCAAAATCCATAAATTTCCAAATTCTCAAAATCCCAAAATACTCAAATCCTCAAATCCTTAAATCCCCAGATCCCAAAATCCCCAGATCCCTAAATCCCCAAATCTAAAAATTCTCAAATCTCAAAATCCATAAATTTCCAAATTCTGAAAATCCCAAAATCCTCAAATCCTCAAATCCCCAGATCCCAATATCCCCAGATCCCAAAATCCCCAGATCCCAAAATCCCCAAATCTCCAAATCCCAAAATCCCCAAATGCCCAAATTTCAAAATTCTCAAATCTCCAAATCCATAAATTCCCAAATCCTCAAAATTCCAAAATCCCAAAAACTCAAAACCCCAAAACCCCAAAATCCAAAAAAATTCCAGAATCCCAAAGTTTCCAGCATTTCCCTAAATCCAATAGTCCGGACCGAAACGTCCGCATATTTTCCAGCGATCTCCATAGGATGTACTTTATGGCAGGCCATGTTTTATATTATAATAAGGTGGCAACCCTGGGTGCAACATGCATCGTAAGCTTGTTGAATGCGACATCTTTTTCACCTTATACAATTCCTCGCGTGGCCTCCTCCTTTTTCTGTATTCTTGCCAGTTACGTTAAACTCTAAGCCATTCAAATTTACGATCGGTTTAGCTGGGAATGGTGAATCGATTTCGTGGCTCGCGTAAAGAATCGTCTGCGAACGTTCCGGCGCAGTAACGACGATTAAAAGCGCTCGAAACCAGTCAGTGACAAATGACCGGGTCGCAGAAATCGCCGCTAATTGTTGCTCTCGCGACTGGCCTAACCCTTTCCCGCTGATATTTCGACGATTAGACCGCTTTTGCGGTTATCCCGGCATTCTTACTTTATTAAGCGAGAGTTATGCTTTGGGGCTCGTTCGCTGCGGGGGTGAGCAATAACGTTTATGAGAGGACCAATTTGACGGAGACTGAACATTTGCTCGATATTAAAAATTTGCGGCTTTGAAGTTCGATCAAAAGTGCACCGAAATTAAAATGAAGTCAGGAAACATCAATTGCACTGTTCATTTTTTTGCCAGTTTTTATACACCGTGATATCAACTGTGTTTGTTGTAAGCCTCTTAACCCGTTTATTAATGGCGTCGTATGACGTTTACACGCTCCCGCATGTTTCATGCACTTTAAAGTGGACAAATATTAAATTCTTTCACGTGCTTTAAAACGGATAAACACGAAATCCTGTTACGTAACAAGTGGACAATATCGACCAATTTAACGGTTTAAAATTCTGTTATTTGACAAAGTACATGATGGATCTTTCGAATGTGGATAATATCAACCATGTATGTATTACAGCATATCTATGTATTCTGCTTGCAGAAAATAATTTTGCGAGGTTGAAATAAGCGTGGAATATCTAAATGACTTTAATAACAATAATGTCTGGGCAGAGCCCCAAAGAAGGGCAGAAAGATAATTATCGGAGCACGAGAAAGGCTTAATGGTCGGGCAATTGAAGGGAGAAGAGCGTGTAGACACAATTTCACCCATCAATTTTCGATCTTGCTCGCCGCTGACATCGCGACGCTTTCTACGTCGCCCTCTCTCGTTTCGTTTCGCGAAATCGGCCGCGGCGCGTAATTAGAAAGCCATTACAATCCGCTCTCGAACGTGCAGGGGCCTCGAAATCCCGTGGAGTTTCTACACCTTCTGTCGCGAGGGGGGTAGATGGATGTCCTGCAATCAGGTGCAGGACCCCCGACCGCCTTTGAATTCGTCCGTGCCAGCAGCTGGCTGATATATTCCCGTTGACGCGGGCCCATCATCGTGCCCACAGGCCGCCCGCTGTTTCGTTTTCGTGTTTGGACGACGAAAGAAGCCACTCGAAATGTCCCGTGGATCTTTTCGGAAATTGACCGTGAACGATTTACGCCTGGCGTCGGAAGTGACGCGTGCGATACGGACCCCCACTTTCCTCCCATGGGAAACCACGTTTCGAACGGAATTTCGTTGGGAAAAGTTGCACGCGTTCGGTGAAAAGAACGCCTGAGTGGTTGGATTTGTTATCTTGAGGGCTGAACACGTCAGGCTGCCTCTCCTGATCGAAGCAGACGGACATTTGTCGATGGATAAAAATGCATTATGTTTACTGCGTGATCTAGATTTTACGTTATTAACTTCTTATTTCTTCTTGGAACATTTGTTGCTTAAAGTAAGATGAAGATTTGATGAACCTTAAAATTTGCTTTTTTAGATAATTTATTTTTTTCCAGTTTCTTTTCTATCATTATGTTTCTTTAGTTAATTTAATCTCACTTTTTTTACCATGTATTTCATAGACAGACTATTGTTAGAATCTGTCATGAAAATGGTGAGGTTATGTTTCCGAAATCTAGGTTAACTACATTAGATGCAAAAAGAATTGTACGAAAGTGTACCAAAAGTAGTCAAGATTAATGGGTACAATTAATTGTAATATACAATCCTATAATACATGGTTAATTATAGTACATAACCTTATTTGTAATATTTCAGAGCAGTAACATCTTTCTGGACACTACTTGTCATTCACCTAACCCATCATAATTTGAACACCTAATGCACCGTCACATATTGAAAACCTCAACATTTTCTTTAACAATGTTCTTCGTTGTTGAATCCTTCATTTTTAAGAATAAATCCTAATTGAAAAATTGGAGAGTTGTAAATAATTCTTGCTTTTTACCAAACTTGCTACTCCTAATAAGCTGCTAGTTTTATATATGTATAATGTGATCTTTGAAAACAATCACACCTTCGAAACTCTGTGTCTTCTATTTAACAACCGACAACTGAATAATCTGATACATTTGACAAGTTGTATAAAACTGTA